>NW_024609846.1:133769712-134369712 GCF_016920785.2 Ixodes scapularis
GTGCAACAGTAACAAATATATAACCACTGGAATAACATTTTTGTTAAAAAAGCTTGTAAAATATTGTAATCGCTTACACAAGTGATTACAGTCATGGAATACCAGTTTGTAAAGGTAACGGCAGGTAGCTCCACCGTATCATGATGTCGCAGAAATGCCTGGGCCTGCATCTGTTGAGGTCTAGCATCACGTGAGCAAGTCAATTTGAACAATGGCTAGGCTGCTTATAGAAAGGCGACACGATTTATTAAAATGCAAACGGGGCGTGGTAGAGGGTACAAAAAGGATAGGACATTTATTTTCCGCAGTTATGTGGATATTTAGCATTCCTCATTCTGTGGAGTCACGTGTACCAGTGGCATCTAGCTAGTCATAGTACCAAGGAAATGCTGGTACTTATGGCGATTATGTTTAACGTAATTGCTATCGTTTAGGTCAACAATATGGTGCAGTGGCACTTTACAATTGCAGAATCAATTTTAAACTGGTTTTGCAATTCAAATCAATCGTAGGATTGTTTTGTGGGCCATTGGCATTTCTCAGCACTTTTATTGCATTACATGGTAGGCTCGTTTGATTTAACCAGCACGTTATACACCAGTTACACTTGGTTACACTCACCGCATTCGATTAACAAGAGCAGCCTATCTTAAAACACGTTGAGGAAATACATTGACCTGCAATAAAATGCTTAGGTGGGTCAGTTGGTACATCATGGGAAATAAGCGCCAAAAGAACAGGGACAAAGAGTAGAATAACGACGACACAGGGCGCACTCTCAACTGAATTTATTAGGAAAAAACACAAACTTATATTAAACGGGAGCACACCATCAGACACCACACGTCACGTTAGTCCCCACCCAGACCATGTTTCTTCTGCACTGCTGGAGGCTGGTACACATAAACTGAACGAGCTCAGTGTTGCTTCAGTCTTGATATTTGCAGAAAGTCAAGGCAATGCAGGACTGGTTCAGCCCTTTTTAATTTATTTCGGCGTTCCATCTTCAGCAAACGTTTCATTGCACTGGCCATTCAACAAAAAGCTTTGACAGCAATGTAATTACAATGTGATCCTTAAACATTGTTGAAACAAAAGAACTAAAAACAAATATCGAATGACATGCATGTCGCAGCTCAGTTCGAGAACGTTCTGTGCGTTTTCTTATTTCTGTTCCTACGCGTTTCTACGGTGTTGAAGAGCTAGTCTTAGCCTTTCGTGTTATTTTATGTGAAGCTCGTTTAAACCGTATTCACTCATTCCAGTGAGTGAGCACTGTATATAAATCATTACTGCAACTGCTGTATGGAGTGTGTTCGAGATAATCCCTTCATTCATGTGGATAACCATTTGCACGCATATGAAACACATTCAACGTTTTGCTCATTTACTCGCAACACATTCAGGTGACGATGGTGTCTCCTCCTGTGGAGCTGACAGCGAGGCAACAGTGAGCTGTGGGGATGACAGCGAAGCAACTCTGACCTGTGAGGATGACAGCGAAGCAACACTGACCGGTGATGATCAGAATGAAGCGACAATGTCCAGTGAAGAGTGGAGCGAAGCAGCGGAGTCGTGCGAGGAGCTCAGCGACAGTGACTACGATGCAGAGTGTACGTTTTGAATTTACACTGATATAATGTAGTTTTTCCATCCTTCAAGTTTATTTTGATATCTGACTGCCTTAAAACACATAACTTGTTTCATTTGTTTGTACTTAAAAGCAAGTTTAAGTTGAGCGATAACATTTGTCACTTTGTGCCTTTTATGAAGTACACTCAGACAAAATTATTGTTCATGCCGGCAAAGCAAACTTTCTTTTACGCTTGCCATTGTGCAAAATTCAGTCTAAAATCGTTAAAATAAATCTGGTTACGACAGTCATTTGATCTGGTTACGACAGACATTTGAAATTTGGTAACTTTTACTATCCGTGCCATTGATTCACTTTCGTATCTCCATACTACATATACTTTTACGACAAACTGCAATTTTGATAACTATCAAAGTCTCTTATAACTAGTTTAGGCTGCACTTCTGTTCAAACTTCGGCTTTGATGCAAGAATGGGCGACATAGCTTGTCTTTCGTCAGTAAAGATTCGACTATGCGTTTACCAGCAATTCCACTCGTAATCAAAATGCACCATTTTGAATCTCATCGCATCTCATAACAGTGTGTGATATTGAACCAAAGTGTCCCAAAACCAGTGACCAAGAGTTATGTCATACTTTTTGCCACTTTCTGTTAGGCGAGGCTACCAAGCATAGGTTTGGCTACAACAAAACGGACACCTTGCTTCTGTGCCAAGGGCCTCTATAAATATAATTTATTTTTTTGAATACGCAGACATATTTTCTCGGCATTGTTTTTTTTTTGTTTTTTTGGAGTTGAACCTGATTTCTAACAACGAGTAAAATTTTCTAGCTCATCAAGCAAACCGAGATGCACTGCCGCACCCACTGCTTCTCCGAGCACACCGGTGCTATGCGCTGAAGCTTGACCCAGGAACACTGTTGATAAATGTGCTCTCCATTCCATCCTATATCATCAGTTTTCAGTATGTTTTGTGATCAAATGTGTACTTTCATAACCGTCACGAGTCGAGATGGCCAGGTTTGTGGTTTCCATGCTAACATCATATTTGCTCTCATTTTATTTAGGGACCGAGAAGTCGCTGCTTACCACAGGATCACCCTTCCAAGTAGATTCGTGCATTCAAGTGGACACCCTACTGAAGCAGAAGCAAGGGCCCCGAATTTCGTTGTCGATGGTAAAGTCCGACAAAGAGCTTGTCATTCTTTCTGGTGTTGGTTCACTACAGTTGATGAGAAACATTGTAACGGAATTCGATAATGTGAGAAAGCAGATGACTTTGAAGGCTCGTTTTCTGTGTTCGGGTGACCTTGTTTTGATGGTTATGGTGAAGCTCTACCACAACGTCTCTATTAGCTTCTTGGCTTTTTTGTTTGGTGTTCACAGAACAACTGCATCCGAAAACCTGAAAACGGCAATCTGTATCCTGAGTCACGTGCTTGGTGCTGCCGTCTTCATTCCATCCGACGAGTCAGTCGAGAAAAACCTTAGTGTATTTTAGAAAATTTCCTCACACTAAGATCATCCTTGACTGTACAGAGATAGCCATACAGAGGCCAGCTGACCTGACATCACGAATAATCACTTACAGCCACTACAAAACGACATACACTGCAAAAGTGCTGATTGGGTGTGCCCCAACTGGCATGATAACCCTTGTAAGCAACGCTTACGAAGGAAGAACTTCCGACTGCTTCATCACGAAGGAATCGAAAGTTCTCGAAAAGTGCTCCCCACTTGAGCAAGTCGTGGTGGACAAAGGGTTCTTAATTGACAAGCTGTGCGATGATGCCAGAGTAGAACTCGTTCGACCACCTTTCCTGAGGAACAAACAACGAATGACGCGCACAGATGCAGTGCTGAATCAAGACATTGGCCGCGCGAGGGTACACGTTGAACGAGCTATTCAACGCTTGAAAGTGTTCAGAATACTCCAGCAGCGCTTTCCAGCGCACCTGATGCCCCTCTTTAACGATGTAATGAAATTAGTGGCAGGAATTGTGAACCTTTCGCCTCTAATTTTTGCCCATGACAAGTTTTTGTAATTTTAAAAGAAATAAGGGGATGTAAACACTAAATAGCACCCTTGTTTGTCATAAACAAATAAAGAGATAACACTAACCAAATCCGTAAATAAGGAAGCCCTTTCTTTCACAACCAACTCGGTTCATTGCAAGCAAAAAAGCGCCGTAAAAATACAGGAACAAAGACGAAGGGAAACAGGACAAGGCGCCTTGTCCTGTTTCCTGAAATGCAGTATACACTTTTATTTGTGCCAAGCCATTTATTCAAGGACATTATCTAGTTCTTGGTAGATTCTTTTCAACAATCTGGATGTCCTAGTTCTATCCACCTGAATGGTTTCCAGGAATATGGGTAAAACATATCAGGAAGGTGCACTAAATGCATGACCCGATGCAAACCAACACATGTTGCGCTCACATTATGAGATGTCAACAGGCTTTACATCAGGTGTGTACCCAGGTTTAGTTTTATGTGGAAAAGCTCTGTAATGATGCAGCATCGTTTGGCACTGCACCATGGTTATGTCATGCCATTGCAAAATTCCACGAGGTTGAAGGAATAAAGGTTGCCCTCATGAATTCGACAAGTAAACCATATCTTACCTGCGTGTGGCAGTTTCCGCTCATGGATTGCAATCGAGCACACATATGGGAGGTCTTTCTTCAGTCGCCCAAGAATATTAGTTTCCACAGGGGGCAGTGCAGGGCGTTGAAACTGAAATTATTTAAATTCAGATCTGCAGGTCACGACACTACAAGGGAAAAAGGTTGTTCACGTACACAAACTGCAAGAGGCTCTTATGTGCCACAACTATGCCCCCACCACAAGACTTGAGGCAGTGATTAAAGTAACCGGAACCGACAACGTTTTTGGAACAAAAGAGCGTAATGTATCCTTTTTGCAACTAGTCCATGGGACATTAAAAGTTGGTCACTATTTGCATTAAAATATTGACTAGTGATCTGTATTTGTCATTCAGCCCACATTATTTTACCGTGATATGAGAAGCCAAAATTCGACGTGCTCCTGGATGTTGACAAGTAAATTAATGCTCGATTGAGTCAGACACCGCAGCTTATGACAACGATCACTCAACACTTTCTCAACAAGTGGTTCTTGGATCAACAAAACTAGCGATGAAAATGCCACAGATGACATACCTGGAAACTGGGCTTTGCGCCGAGATGACAGAGGAAGATTGGTGAGTCTTTTTGTTCACAATGTCATGAGAGCTGGATCTTACCTTTGGACAGAAAGGAACCTTTTTCAGCGTCGTTGGGGCATACTTGACTTTCACAACCTTTTTGGCGTGCAGACCCCACGCCTGTGGTAAATCAGTACTTGAGAGCAGCGGTAGTTCACGCATCCGGTCTGCCTTAAGCAGCACAGCTACACAATGCTTGCACCGGCTTGAGTTCCTGGGAGCAACACCAAAGTAAACAGCCAATTGTTCATTCCCAGGTTTAAATTTCAGTAACAGGCACACCGTATGACAACCCAAAAGCCACCCATCATCAATAAGACACCACTGAAATCTGGCGAACCTGAATTAGAGAGGACTCCCCCCCCCCCCCCCCCCCCCCCCAAAGCAAACTGAAAACAAAAGAATTCTTCTAATCTAGTTTAAGCAAATAATCAGTAACAAATGACCACTTACCCTGCCACGCATGAACAGGAAATGCTTAGGATCTCTCCGTGATTAAGATCCAAATTCACGGTGTGTGGCTCGCCGTGGAGCGCTGACAATTGCAGCACGTAGCCTACGAAGCGAAGGACACCCAAAGCTGGCCCGGGCGCGACGCTGCATTCTATTACGTGTTCGCAATTTAGAACATCTTCGCCTTCAATGAGACACCTCTTACTGTCTCCCACATACTCCAGGATCGTTGCAAGGGAGATGGGTACTGAAAAGCAATAAATAATGCATACCTTACTTCGAGCATCTAATAGGACGTCAAAACAACGGGGCTTGTACATAGTAGGTGCAACACTGCCAGCAATGGTTTCCTCCCTTTTCGCTGAGACGCTTTGCCCACATTTGATGCGATAGACCATTCGTGTGTTTCGCAAGCACCAAGAGGCATGCTCCGAGTTTAGCTACTCTTCACTGGCGCTACACACTCCCCTTGTATGTAAGAGAGATTCGAAGTAAACAGTCCAAATAAAGTGACGACGGACAGGCGTGCGACCCGCCCCGCGCTGCGCGTGTACGTGCAAATCTACCAAGCTCTTTGGTGCTTCACCAGTTCTGCAGAATGTCTTTTACATCATGCAATAAGTGCAAGCGAAGCCAAAGTATGAAGCGCGAACACCTAGCGATTAACGACGCGCGCAGCGCACGGGCGGCCACGCCGGCAGTCGCAATCGAAGCTCCGGGCGTTGCTCCGAGCGTTGCTCCGAGCTAGCCCCGCGGGCTCTTCATTCAGCTACAACACACGCATTTATGATAAGACAGAGGATAATATGTACGTTCTAGTAAAAAGATACCGATGACATACCTTTCGCGAGGCGAATATCGCCTTCGTCCATGGCTGTAATCCTTTGAAAATGGCTGAGGCGGGTTTTTGTTGCACCCATCGCTTCAGTTCCCCACTTGGCCGCTAACGGCGTGACGGTCGGCCCCCCTCCCCAATACTGCCTTTCGCTTCGCGTTGGACCGCAAGCGTATGCTGCGAACCATCTTGGCCAATCCAACGCCGTGTAGGAATCACGTGACAAGTCGTTCCACGCCTACGCTGCGGACATCTTGAAGGTCACGGGACAGTCACGCTGGATTGGATTTGCTTAAGGTGGATAGAAAGGTCCTCCGCGGTTCATCGTAAGGCGAAACAGAGTATAGTATACCCGCCGGCTCGTGGATTGTATGCAGAAGCTGCGTGACTCTAGATAAGCCGCGCCTAAAGCCGTGTTGCTCGACGCGGAAAAAGTAGTTTTTTTCAAGGAACGCCGTTAGATGATTGCACAAGGAGTGCTCAATAACCTTGCCACAAGAGCATAACAAAGAAACTGGCCTGCGATTCCGTACTTCCATAGTACTGCCGGATTTGTGGATTGAGACTACTCTGGCGTTCTTCCAATCGCTGGGAACCACACCAGTGTTAAAACTATGAGTGTAAATTACGTGTAAATATTCTGAGCACCATTAAGCGTATCGGCGGAGAAAAATATTTGGTATCGCGTCGGGCCCGCAGTACTTCTTGTTGTTGTGCCTGAGAAGGTTTTCGAAGATACCCTCTTTAGACACAACAACGTCCGGAACTCTGAAGTTGTCATTAGTGTATACAGACGAAAAAAGTTGAATAAACAAGTTGGCTATAACCTCGTCGTCTTCGACAATGTGTTCGTTTTGCTTGACTGCCTTCACTGACTTGCTTTTCTTCGATAAGTAGGCCCAAAATTTCTGTGGGTTATCTTTCAAAATAAAGAGCATTGTTACGTTGAAGAAGTGGAACCTATAGTCCTTTGCAACCTAAGAACGAAGGGCGAGGGTAAGACGGGCCGGGGAGGAGGAAACAGACGGAATGCTAAAGAGAGAAGGGAATTTCCCCCTCTTTTCTCCAGCATTCCATGTGCTTCCTCCTCCCCCGCCCGTCTTACCCTCGCCCTTCATTCTTAGGTTGCAACGGACTATAGAATTTTTTATCATAGTACGCAGCTGATTACGAAGCACTCCCAGGATGCTGCTCGTGCTCTTTCGGTTTCTTCTCACCCGGTTAATCTACCGTTTTAAGCGAAGGATTTCGCGCGTTATCCAGGGATTGTACTTTTTTATTTTCTTTGCGCGCAGCGGAACGAACCTACTCAAACTGGTGTGGACAAGCGTTTTGAAGAAAGACCAAAGTGTGTCTGAGCACACGCCGTCCTGCTTTTGAATGTCAGAGAAACTTTCGAAAAACACCACCTAATAGGTCGACATCACTCGCCCTACTGTAATCTCTGTACTATCTTGATCACAGTTAGCGGGAACGCCGGAGCGCGTGGCAGCGGGCACTATCAGAGCGCTATACCGGACTGGCGCGCAACTGCTGCGCATGCGCATCGCGCGTGCGGCGAGATTATATTCTCGTCGCGCGCATCACGTCATCTGAGCGCTCGTCTGTCGTCTGCTACGCGCGTCGTCTGCTACGTGTATCGTCTGCTACGCCTGTCGTCTGCTACGTGTGTCGTCTGCTACGCCTGTAGTCTGCTACGTGTGTTGTCTGCTACGTGTGTTGTCTGCTACGGCTGTTGTCTACCATGCGCATGCTACTGGTGATAGCAAGAACTATCACCAGTAGCGTGCGGCATACCATACCCGAAAGGTGGTGAACCCTAAAATGAAAGCTCCTCCAATGTGCTCATCTGCTTTCCTGGTTTAGTTTCAGTATACTTGTTAAAGCAAATAAACATTGTGACTTTTTTTCTTCTCGCGTCAGTCTGCGCCAGCTTCGCCGACCCCGATTCCTGTGAAGTCTAGACCTATCTCGGGAGCGGTGATCATAAACTAGTTGTCGGCCAGCGCGTCTGCATCATTAATTAACGTGGTCCTGACTTTGATAACTGCATTTATAGCTTGTGGTTCTTGTCATCCTTATTGTTATTGCCTTTTCGCCTGTGATAGATGTGTGTTGGTGACTGTGGGGTGCAGACGTCTAAGATTTCTGCCCATAAGGTTTGCTGCAGCCAATTGCTGTAACGACGACGTTGTGTCAGTAGTGTCGGGTAAAAAAAGTGCAAACTTTATTGCTGAAGTAAAATTGAATGGCTGCTACCTGCAGTCAAAGAAAAATCAAGTCAACTAAAACAGGCTCAGTAGCGGATCATATCCCCGTTTAGCTCGACTACAGCCGCCATCCTTGGCGGCAGCGAGTCGTAAAGACTTGACACGAACGACGCGTCTCCTTTCAAACGTTCCCATTCTGCTTGGGCTGCGTCCCACAGCTGGTCTTCTGTGGCGGAATAAATAGGAGTCCGCACCATGGCCGCCTTCATTCGGCCCCAGACGTTCTCAATAATGTTGAGGTCAGCTCCCTTCGGAACCCATGGCAACTCCTCTATGCCGCACTGCCGCAAGTGGTCCTTCATGGTGCGCGCAGTGTGAATGGGCGCGAGATCTTGATGAAAAAGGAAGTTCCTGTCGGGGAAGAGACCACTCCGAACGAAGGGTATAAGGACGGTAACTGGTCGATGTCAGCCTCCCGACTATGCGGTGCAGAGGACCGAGGCCATGTTTTGTGATGGCACCCCAAACGTTCACGGACGTCCTGCCGCTGGAAGCAACGCGCTGCACGTAGGCAGGATCGTTCCTGCAGGAGCGCGTCGACCCTAGTTGAGCGGTGTGATTTTTCAGCCAAGCTATCGGACTGTATACACAGAAATTACGCAGGTAAAGAGGAGAAAGGAACAAAGACTGTCACGACTACCCATATGAGCCAACGATAATAAAAAACAAATAAACAACGTAATTAGCTTTAACTAACAATGGATACATTGCGAATAACATAGCAGAAAATTCAACTGTAAAGGGACCCCAGCCTTTTATCAAACGGAATTGCAGTAAATCGCGAGTGTGTAACGAGAACGTAAACGAACGACGAAATATTTCCGCAACGAAAACAATTATCAAGATTTACGTAGAACAGCTAGCATACTAAGCAGGCCTTACCGTGCGCAGCGAGGTCGACATAACGCACGCATTCGTCTTGCCTGGTGGAGAACGTCGATTCGTCTGAAAAGACGGCCCGGCCCCAGTCATCCGCCGTCCACGACGCATGTCCCATCGCAAAGCAGAGCCTCGCTTTCTTGTTTGAAGGATATAGCAGGGGCTTCTGCGCTGCCATGGCGCTATGCAGGCCGGCGCGCTTGCCAACCTTCGACGAATTGTCACGTCCGAAACGTCCAATTCCAGCTCCTCTCAGATTTCCCTGGCCGAAAGAAAGGGGTCCTCGACGACAGCGGCAATAATGTAACGGTCCTCATCCTCGGTCGTCGCTCTTGGGGGAGTCCCTCGAGGTGCGTCGTGGATCCGGCCTACATAACGGAAAGCTTGAACGATCCTATTAACCGTCTTTAGAGGCCTTTTTACAAGGGCCCCGATGGCCCGCTGCGAGTGCCCTTTCTGGGAGAGCTCGATGATCAATCACTTGTCCGCCTCTGGAACTCTGACCATGCATGACGAGGTGCAGCAATCGTTCTGACAGCATTGCAAAGGCGCCTAAATTTATCAAGCACACCGCATGCGGGGGAGGGGGCCTCGAATATTTTTTTAATAAAATATAAGAAACAAGAAAGGTATGATACTGTATCATGCATCAAAATATTCGCATGCTTGTCGCATGCCCGTGGGCTGATAAGTTCATCTACACGCATTTTAACCCCTGCGCTTCCATGCGACATGCTTCGCGTAAAAGACGACGCCCGTAGCAGACGACGCGCGAGCGCTCCGATGACGCGATGCGCGCGATGAGAGCATATTCCCTCAGCAGATGTGATGCGCATGCGCTGGAACTTGCGCGCCGGGCAGTTAGGCTGCTCTGATAGTACCCGCTGCCACGCGCTCCGGCGTTCCCGCTAACTGTGATCAAGGTAGTACGTCTAGGTTTCTGGTAGAGTCATTAAGCGGTGAATTCCAAGAAAATCGCAGACTACCATGCCATGATCCGATATGCCTTCCATAATTTCGCGTGAACGACTAGTCGTGCCACAGACTCGGAGACGAAACGTAGGGCGAGCAGTGAACTACATTGTTGAGTAACGCGCGTTGTGTCTCTGACGACTTGCCTCAGGTTATGGCAGAAAGCTATGACAACAAGAACATTGGAGTGAACATGCACAGTTTGTTAACGACAACATGCTGTTCCAGTCGATGTGAGGCAGGTTAAAGTCACCTGCCAACATGCTAAAAGAAGATCGCAGAGACTGGACACGTAGGACATCCTGGATGCTCTCAAGAATATTGATATCAGCGTTTTGACATCTGTACACACCCCCAATAAGAATGGATTTGCACCCACACTGCACCTTGACCCCAATTGTTTCGTGATCGGGCGATTCGTGAACGGCCAAACAAGAGGGTGAGCTCTTCACTAACAGCGCAGCCCCGCCACCTCTGGAATGGCGATCCCGACGAAAAACTTGGTATCCGACAGGGAACACTTCAGAGTTTGTTATTTCACTGTGTAACCATGTTTCTGTGATTATGACAACGTCCGGGTTTAGATCGAGCAGTGCACGTTCAATTTCTGCTATCTTATTTACAACACTTCACGCGTTTCAGCAGACAGGTCTAAAGGGTCTGCACGTCACTGCGGATCGGGCGTAGCCCCAGCACCAACAGCGTTGCCCGTCTTAAGGGGAGCAAGATACGGTTTGAAGAGGCTTTCCTCGGGCCAGTTTTTGGCCACGAGCAGCTTTTCGAGCTCTGGACCTTTAACAGACAGATGGAACGAAGCGTACGTATCGTACTTAGTTGTTAGTTTTGTGCAGACGAACCTATCGTTATCAAGCACAGCTGATACATCAGCAGACACTTCGTCCGTAGAAGTGGACGGATGCAAGCGCGACACGAAAATAGCCTTCTGCACAGGACGTTTGGGCGCGGAACGCAACTTACAATCATGGTTGGAACCGATTGACGGCTCTGGGCGCGGCCTGGGGTTCGCTGGCCTGTCCTCGTCCACGAAAGGCGGATTACGACGTCCACTTGGCAGTCCTTGGTGTCGCTCGTCGGTGGGAGGAGCTTCTTCTGGTCGTACAGCTGAGGCAGGCTGTCGATACGCCCTGTTTGACCCCGACGAAGGTGATTCGGAAATGGTATGCCAGTTTCTTGTCATCGGCAGGACGGTTGTGCCGGTGTTCAGTGCTTGGGAGTACCTAGGTGCTTGTGCGCTCCTGCTTGGAGCGAAAGGTGGGACGGCACAAAGGCATTTCCGAAGAAACTTACTGTTTCGCGCCACTTGCATTCACAGGGACTCGTTGTCCCGTCGCAGAAACCGCACTTCCTCTAAGAGTCCGTTGAGGTTGAAGCATAGCGATGATAGTATTTCTCCGAAGACCGCTTTCTTCTTGCAGTACTTCGCCCAGGGAACCGTCGGTGTTCCGGGCGGATGTAGTCGTCCCAGCACACTCTAAGAAAAAATGGAGGAAAAAGGTAGAAACGGCGCGTCTTCCTCCCTTCTACTGACGCGCCCCAAGCGGACAGAAGAAACAGGGAGGAACGAAACGTTTTTCTCCTTCTCCAGGGAGACGGGAGGAAGCTTTTTCTCTCCCGACTCATCTTCTTTTGGTTTCGTTTTCGAGCACGTCGCACACGTTGTTTTATAAATGTTGTTAAGTTGATTGAGCTTCAGTGGACAGCGAAGGCCGCCTGTAATTCCGTCTCCTAGTCCAAACGTGCATAACATTTCGGTTGAATTGACGTTTTTATCACTAATCTAATCAAGCGAGCAAACAAAGCCGCTAGAAACAGCGAACTTCCGGAGCAGTGACAGCAGCGCTACGTACAATTGGTAAGATGCCCGTCTCCGAATTTCGGGACCCATGCCGAACTACAGTTACTACATTCCTACAGTAGCGGAACCACGCGGAACTGCGTCGACGTTTTTGATGTTATGGAAATCGCAGGAACTGCTTCCAAGACAGGCAGGTTTTGCTGCCGGCTGCCTGGGTGCCTTCCGTGCTGGGTTCGGTTCTGTTTTCCGATGCCGAGTGCCAGCCGGCGTTCAACGTGGTTCTGTATTTCTGCGTGTCAGCAACATAGCAGCATCATGGTGATGGCAGTGTTGTGGGTTGTGAACAGAAGACTGGAATTATCGCCGATGTGAACGTGTGTTCGCGTATCAGTAGTGTAACAACAAGATGAGATGACGTAAACTGTGGGGCATTGATGCCGCTGGTCGGGCTGTGATCGGAGGGGGCGGGGTGTTGCAGGTTGACATTCCGCTTTACCTTAAAAAGTTTAAGACCACTTGAGCGATTAGGCACGTGCAATCGATCGACTTGCGATAGTCATGTTGTAACGCTGGTCTGAACAGTAAGCTCCTATCGTACAGTGGCCGATCTGACTGTCAGTCGTCTCTTCGCCGAGAGCGATTGCGCTCTGGGGAAAGGACTGAACAGTACAAAATTATGACGGAAAGTACGTATATCTACAGTGTGGAATTTGAGCATTAAAAATAATAGTAAGTAAAATTAAAAAAAAGCTACCCTCTATTTTGCTGTTTAAATATGCTACGCTTCCTCGAGAAACTGCCCTTTAATTGGCGCGCTTGGATGAGCGCTAGAAGTTTACGAGCTCGCCACGGCGTAGCTCCGTATGCTTAACACCTGCCGCAAGTCGCGGCTTTGACTGCATTCAAGTTGATCTAAAAGCGATTCCTCTGCCCGTGAAGCATCACTTCCAGCTGAGTGAATATCCGCTCTACAGAGATTAATTCAAGACGGCAATTGCAGCTTTGCGCGAACATCACAAATAGAAAAACCAACAGAAATACAGGCTACGGCGTGTCGTGTGGGGAAACAAACTGATGGCTTCGAACCGCATTGGAGCGGTTGGATTTATTGGCTTTCAAATAATTACGGCATGATCGAGCGTTTACTTTTTAAGAAGAGATTCTTTCCCTGATCCATTCAAAATACTCTTAGAGGTATGGCATTGCTGAAAAAAAAAAATTAACATGCTGGGGATATTTTTTATTGCTTAGGGAGTCACCGAGAACTTTCTCACGTTCAAAACGACCAGTATAAAAGACGGAAACGCAGTGCTCGGGTGTAGTGTTCGGTTAGTGTGCCATGTACGCGTATGCGCTCAATGTATGTTCACATATGATACTCGTAGTATGCGTAATGTGTCTACATGTGTTTGTAGCAGAGGTTGCAGAAGTTCCCGAAGATTTCGATGCGTAATGGCGGCCTGCGGAAATTAAATATTTTTTGTAGAACATGAATCGGGCAGTACCTAGCGCCACCTAGCCTAGCTACTTGCAATTATTCTGCTTGACCCTGCCATCTGGTGGCAAGCGATTTAATCTTCTTTCGCGTTACGCGATAAATAGCGGCTTCGAGTTTGTTCTTCTGAAAGCGGCTTTTGGTTTCGCGGTTTCGCGGTTTCGCGGATTCGTTTTCCATTCCTCCGTGATGTGCGGTTGACGAAGGAATTGTGACTCGAGGAAAAGCAAAGATAAGACGTGAAGTGCGCGAAGTAACTGGGTATCGGTTGTCTCCGTTTAACATCGCAGTGCTGACGACGAGAAGACTGAGTAACTGCTTTCGAAACGGAAGTTTCTGTACCTGCGGGGGGAATCTGGCTTCGGAAATAAACACAGCTTGCGGAAACCTCGTCTTAGACTTCTATCTGCTGCTCCTCTCGTCCCGTACAAGAGGCGTAGCGTCCTCGTTAAGCCTCACTGAGCTCGATTTGCTCGATTCAGGGCCGCCATAACGAGATGCAGGCGACGGAGGAACTATTTGCTCCCCTGCTTCAGGGACGAAAGTTTCTCCCTTTCTAAAGGAACATAGGTTACAAGACCGTTCCTTCATTTAGGGAGGACTATCGATACCCTTTTTTTCTAAGGGTGTACTCACAGTCGACAAATCCGGACTCTGACGCGTTGTGCACAATGCACACTTGCACGTGCTCGCACCATTTTTCACGAGTAGGTCGAGGTCAGAATCGCGTACATTGACGCATTTACAATGGAAGCTGCGCCCACACGTGCCTGAGCAAACGATGAATCGCGCCCTTGATATCGGAACAGAGCAGCAGCCACACACCTCTTTCCCCGAAGCCATGATTCCCGTGTTACGTCACGTACCGTGTGACGTCACACGACAAATTGACGTCTGGCGTCACACGTGACGCTACACGTCAAGTTAGCGGGGAAATGTAGTGGAAAAATTCCCCGCTAAATTGAACGTGTGTCCCCAGCGAGATAAGGGAATACCTTGAACATGGCCTCCGAGATCCCGAAGCGCGCGAAGGCTTCTCCGGCCGTCTCATTCGAGTCGCTCCCCAGCAGTTTGAGTGTAATTTCGCTAACTCTGTCGCCCGCCGCGAGGGGGGATGCATGCCCAGTCATAACAAAGGGGCAAGCCGTCAGCGTCGCAGGAACATATCTGGACTGGTACGGGCCAGACCGCGGGCCACGGGCCGGCCCAGTCCGCGGGCCGGGCTCAGGCTTCGCGGCTATATTCATGAAGGACCCGGGCGGGCTACGGGCTTTGCATTCAAGTCTACAAGGGGGGGGGGGGGGGGGCAAAGAGAACCAAGCCGTCTATTACCTTTTTTTTTTTTTTGACGCGCCCCAGACGGACACGAAAAAAAGGGAGGAACGAAACGTTTTCCTTTTCCTCCAGGCCATAGAGATCATACATACTAACTCTTGAGGAAAAGGTCCGCCATTTTCCCTTACATTCTGGCTGCCGCAAGCGGCGGATCATGCAGGCAGACCCTCGGGGTCCCAAACACGGTTACATCATCAGAGCAGTTTCGTGAACTTCAACAATCCAAGAACTTACCGGTGGAAAGATATTCACGTTCCTTTCGAAGCTTTCTTTTTGCATAGCGTGCAGATGTACGGCCTCGCGTTAACGCTAAACTAAACCATATACCCGGCTTCGCCGGTGGGGCGCGGCTGGGCGCGGTTGAGGAATACGAAACTGCGCAACCACCAGATTTCCGAGATTTCGACAGAAGGGAAGTTAATGCAGCGTAATGACTGTATTGCTTTTTATAAGCGTTAGAATAGCTCAGAATTTAGTTTACAACGTTAAGTTATCACTGTTTATATTGCTGAGAGTTTTCACTCTTCGCGTTTACCATGGCAACGTTGCTTTCCTTCTCTCGTGTTCTGTCGCTTTCTTTTGCGATCGTTCACTCGGGACCCCGGGTGTCGGCGCACGGGATTTGCCACTCCTCCTCACCCACCTTTACCCCCCTGCTCCAGGCAGACGGGAGAAAGCTTTCGCCGTCCCGACTCATATTCTTTCGGTTTTGTTTTTCGAGCACGTCGCGCACGTTGTTTAATAAATGTTGTTGAGTTGATTGAGCTTCAGCGGCAGCGAAAGCCGCCTGTAATTCTGTCGTCTAGTCCAACCGTGCAGAACATTTCGGTTGCATGGACATTTTTATCTCTAATTTTAACAAACGAGCAAACAAAGCCGCTAGAAACAGCGAAGTTCCGAAGCATGTGTAAGCAGCGCTACGTACACTGTAAGAAGGCCGTCTCTGTCATGGGTGTCTGGTCTCTGGCCGCCATACTGTGGCGCCTCTGGACTGTGGAACCCACGCGGAACTACAATAGCGGAACCACGCGGAACTGTGTCGACGTTTTCGACGTTATGGAAATCGCAGGAACTGCGTTCAAGACCGGCAGGTTTTGCTGGCGGCTGCCTGGGTGCCTTCCGTGCTGAGTTCGGTTCTGTTTTCCGATGCCGAGAGCCAACCAACAATCAACGTGGCTCTGTATTTCTGCGTGTCAGCAACATAGCAGCAACATCGTGATGGCAGTGTTGCGCGTTGTGAACAGAAGACTGGAATTATCGCCGATGTGACCGTTTTTTCGCGTATCAGAGTGTAACAAGATGAGATGACTTAAACTGTCAGGCATTGATGTTTCTGGTCGGGCCGTGATCGGAGGGGGCGGGGTGTCGCAGGTTGACATGCCGCTTTACATAAAAGAGTTTAAGATTACTTGAGGGATTAGGTGCGATCGGTCGACGTGCGGATAGTCATGTTGGAACGCTGGTCTGAACAGTAGGCCCCTATCGTCTTGTGGCCAATGTGACTGTCGGTTGTCTCCTCCTTGAGAACGATTGCGCTTTGGGGAAAGGACTGAACAGTACGAAATTATGACGGAAAGTACGTATATCTACAGTGTGGAATTTCAGCATTAAAAAAGAATAGTAGGTAAAATCAAAAGAAAAAGAAAATAACAACCCTTTATTTTGCTGTTTAATTTTACTACAGTTCCTGGAGAAACTTCCCTCCAAGTGGCGCGCTGGGATGAGCGTTAGAAGTTTTCGAGCTCGGCACGGTGTAGCTCCGTACACATAACACCTGCCGCAAGTCACGGCGTTGACTGCATTCAAGTTGATCGGAAAGCGATTTCTCTGCCCGTGAAGCATCACTTCCAGCTGAGTGAATATACACTCTACAGAGATTAGTTCAAGACTGCAATTGCAGCCGTGCGCGAACAGCACAAATAAAACACTATAATAGAAATACAGGCTACGTACGACGAGCCGTGCGGGGAAACAAACTCATGGCTTCGAACTGCATTGGATCGGCTTGATTTATTGGATTTCAAATATTTACGGCATGATCGAGCGTTTACGTTTTAATAAGAGATTCATCCCCTGAGCCATTCAAAATACTCTCAGAGGTATTACATTGGTGGGAAAAAATCAACATGCTGGGAATATTGTTTATTGCATAGGGAGTCACCTAAAAGTTCCGTACGTTCAAAACGACCAGTGTGGATGCCCTCAATGTTTGTTCACCTGGTGCTTGTAGTATGCGAAATATGTGAACCTGTATGTATATTGCAGGTTCCCGAAGCGCAAGGATAGCCTGAAAAAATAAGAAGTACTTTTTTGTAGAACATGAATTGGGCGGTACTTAGCGCCACCTAGTTTAGCTACTTACAAATACTCTGCTTGACCCTGCCATCTGGTGGCAAGCGATTTACCCTTCTTCACGCTACGCGGTAAAGAGCGTTTTCGAGTTTGTTCTTTTGAGTGCGGCCTTTGGTTTCGCGAATTGGTTTGCTATTTCTCCGTGATGTGCGGTTGGCGAAAGAATTGTGACTCGAGGAAAAGCAAAGGTAAGACGTGAAGTGCGCGAAGTAACTAAGTATCGGTTGTACTGAGTAACTGCTTCCGAAACGCAAGTTTCTGTACCTGCGGGGGAAACCTGGCTTCGGAAATAAACAGAGTTCGGAGAAAGCTCGTGTTACGCGTTTATTTGCTGCTCCTTTCGTCCCGTACAAGAGACGTAGCGTCCTCGTTAAGCCTTATTGAGCTCGATTTGCTCGATTCAGGGCTGCCATAATGAGCTGTAGGCGACGTCGGAACTATTTGCTGCCTGATTTAGGGACGAAGGTTTCTCCCTTTCTAAAGGAACATAGGTTAAAAGACCGTTCCTCCCTTCAGGGAGGACTATCCATACCCTTTTTTCTAAGAGTGCAGTTGGAAATGAACAGATGCTAAGGCATGTGTGTGCGTGTATGTTTTTGTACGGATCAGTGTGTGGAGTGAATCCTCCTCCAGATGAATAGCGGCGCTGCGATTTTATTAACGTGAGCTACACTAACCGAGGTTGAGCAGTTTCGCGTGGCTCGCATAACGAGCTGTGCTCCGTGCTGCGCAATCGCGAAGATCAGTGACGTCACACGGCGTACAGCTGGCGCGCCGGAGACGCTGCCGCCGCGCGCTCTGCCGCGGCCGCGCGCGCCTCGCCGGTCTGCGCATGTGCGAGGAGCAGTGACGTCACACAGCGCACAGCTGACGCGCCGGAGCCGCCGCCGCCGCGCGCTCCGACGCACCGAGCGCGCCTCGCCGGTCTGCACATTCCAGAGAAGTGACGTCATAGCCGCGGCAGACGCACTGTCGTCACTGCGTGCCCAGCTGTCCGCCTTTGCGCAGTAGCCAAGTCTGACGCTGCACCGGAGCCGCTTGATAATGCCTCTCATTTTGTGCGCATAAGCCCACGCTACGTATATCCCGGCATAGCCGAGCTAAGCCATTGCAATTTTTTTCGTTCCCGGTGGCACCGCCATCATACCATCGCTTCTCACCACCAACACGCGCACACGGGCCTAAACAATGCGCACCCTCTCCGTACGTACGTACGAATCCCTGCACCCCAATATGGGTGAAGGGGTTCCCCTGAGGGTACTTTTCCCAAACCATTTCTGGCAGACCATGACAAAAAAAATGGCAACTTCTTTTTTTTTTTTTTTTACGGTTGTGCGGAGCGAGTGCGGCCAATGTCCAAACCCGCCGCGACGTTTTCCTTTCTTTTCACTTGTGACACGTTGTGTTGTTTACTGCTGCTTGTCATTTTTGTTTTCACGTCCTTTCCGCGCGGGTATGGTCTCAGAAAATTAAGCTCGGGCTGATTTTTCTTAACAAGCTGCCTAGGTCTGCAGATTGGTCCAACTAAAATTAGCGGCAAACAAAAAAAAAATGCTTACAATATTTACTATCGGTTACCGTAATCAACTTATGTGTCGCAGTGGCAAGCGAGCTGCCATGCCGCATAATTTGTGAGCTAACACTACTGGGCTAAAATAAAGCGCAGCTAGCCCGTGAAAGTTACCTTCGGGCAGCGCCGGGCCGGCTGTCGGAAATGGATAGCGGGCCGCAGGCAAGTCCAGGCCATACAGACAACTGGCTGTAGCGCTTCACCTTGCGTTCACCCAAGCTCACCGGATAAAAAAAAGAAAAAAAAGTACAACATGGTTGTTTTTATTTGGGGAAGTATATATATATATATATATATTACAGAGCTGGATTTTCTCTGGAGTTTCATTTGCGCTACAAGAGATGACCATGAGACAAAAAATTCTAGGATTGTAATAGAGAAGTTTGTACGGACATTCCTGGTCAACGTAGGCATGACAATGACAGACAGGGTAGAGTATCGAAAGAAACTGCTTGAAGCCATTGCATCACAAAGTACTTCGCGTCTAACATAAATATTCAAGGATTGAAATGTCTGAATATACCAGGTTGGAATACCGCATAAACCAGGTTGGAAGAAGATTGCAATTTATAATTAAACCAGAGTTCTGTTTCTTGAGATCCCATTGTTTGTTGGCATTTCAATTAATTTACATGACAAAGTGCATAACGGGATACGTGTTGGTCTGTGCTACATGTGCATAAATAAACTAGACCTTTACAAGAGAACGCCCCACCTTTTCAATTAGTACCAACAATTTCCACGAAGTTCCTAAAAAAAAAAGTGGCGAAATCATTGCGAGGTGGCCGTACCTCACCGCCATAAGTTTTTCCCCATAGCCGGGGTCACACTGCTTATTGTCGACGTGCGCGACCGAAAGCGTCGCTGTGGTCGGCCTTCCACGATTGGCCTAACGCTGACTATGACGTCAGAAAAGGATTTATCATCGACGGAAATAAGAGGAATGAAAGAACTTTAATTTTGACGGTGTTGGAAGTGTTCCTTTGAGAGCGTAATGATTTCAAGCTTCCACCATGCTATTTACAAACACCATCGAACTTGTTGTTTGCAAGGTAATGACGTCACAAAGGGGTACCGTAGGAGGGCGCCACTAAGACATCTCGCCGCTAATAGACGCTTTCAGCGCGCGCCAGACTGAGCCGCCATAGCCGACCTTCTCTTGTCTTATCGAGATGCCGAGCCACTGAAGCGGACTTTGACAAGCCTCCACAACGGCCTTGGCTGGGGAGAAGGACACTGTAGCACCTAAAGTGGCAGTAACCTGTCCTGCTGTCGCTATGATGAAGTGAAGCGAACGGAATAAGAGGAAACAAAAACTGAAGGTCGGTTATGGCGGCGCCCATGCACAGCTGCCTGAAAGCGTCTATACATCATAGAAAAGACAGTGCAAACAGATTCAAACGCGAGTCACCACGAGATCTGAGCTTCGAATGCCGCACGGCAACGAGTTCAAGCAGACACTTGGCACGCGCCATATGAAACACGGATATCGTGGTGACTGATATGTGCAGACTGTGTTTTGTATAATGCATAAGCAATGTGACCCCCGCTTAAAAGTACTTCTAGTAGAAGCAAACACCGCAATACGACCCATCAAAATTGCGTAACAAATATTAAATATACTAAAAGAACGACAACACGGAGTTCAGACCCAAAAAGCTACGCCAAACAACGTGCGAAGATAAAAAAAAATGCAGCATGATTATTTTGATTTAGGGGAAATTTCTTATGTACGGAGCTGATTTTCTTTTATCTCCGGTGCGTGCTACAGATTGCAGTCATATATATCAAAAGGCGCGCTAGTAGCGCTAGCCGCAACATGTCCAGATGTATATCTCAAATTGAATAATTAAATTAGCATCACAACTTGTCTATCTACGTCCGCAGAGCAGCTGTTCGACGTTCTACCACAACACACAAATATTTCTAAGTAGATGTTGCAGTAACTTGACGTAACAAGACTTTCTTTTTAACTCTTCTGCCTCGCGCCATGCTGTCGATGACTGGGTTGGGAGCGCCTCCCCGCGGAGAGACGCCGCCTCCTTTTCTTTTTTTCGATTACGCCCTCTCCGCACGAATGGAACGGCAGGAGAAGCGTTCGCGCGCTTCGGGATCTCGGAGGCCATGCCTTGAACGGCGGCAAAGAAAGATCGGGCGCCAGGCGCTGGGATGTCACGGGAGAGTGGCTAATCAACTTGTCCAAGGTTACCTTGGCTGATCCTCGTTTGAGGCAAGGGAGGCCAGCAGCAAGCTGGAGTATTACGCCCGACTGCGACATATGCACGGAGACCGCTGTGCACAAAGGGTTTTAGAGCGCAGCTCTTAAAGGGATACTACAACAAAATTTTGGCGATCATTTTTTGGTCGATATGTGTTCAAAGGAGCAGCATCACATAGAACATACCAATATCTTGTTAAAAAAGTCACGAAAAGTAATTTTAAAACGAATTAAACGATTAGCAAAGAGCACCTGGTGGATGTCGCTAACGCCTCGCTTGTAATGCCCGTCTAGGAACCTTGACAGCTAGTGACGGAGGTTGTCTCGCCTCCGGCCACGACGAGAGAAGAGGGGCAGGAGGAACTCCCCTCTTCCCGAGAATGCCTTTTGTGTGTCGCAGAAGTCGCTATTGTCCCCCTACAAGATTACAGAAGATTAACCCGTCACTCAAACTTCGTACAAAAGCAGCCGCTTCGGTGGCTGGAACGACTAGGCCATTCTCTCGACATCAGCATCGCCGTAGCTTTGCTCGTCCTGAGACGACCTACGTCACGATTGCGTTGGATGTCACGTGGTCTCCGCTGGGCCTTCTCCGAGCGCTTGCCGGAGTGGGCCGTTTAGAACGAAAAATACAGCCACCAGGCTCAAAATACAAACGTGCGATTGTCATTTACGGATATTGTGGATCATATTCAACCTATTTTTGAACACGACGGGAATATTTCAAATTTCGTTGAAGTATCCCTTTAAGCGCGCGTTCCCGGCTTGAGCGGCGTCGCCGTCGGCGTAACCACGAGTAACCCTCGTAGCCCTCGTGAGGGTTACGAGGGTTACGAGGGTTACCTTCACGAGGATCACGAGGGCTACGAGGGTTGGTTACCCTCTAAAGGGTTACCCTTACGGGGGTCACGAGGGTCACGAGGGTTATGAGAGTTACCCTCACGAGGGTTATGAGAGTTACCCTCACGAGGGTTATGAGAGTTACCCTCACGAGGGTCACGAGAGTTACCCTCACGAGGGTCACGAGAGTTACCCTCACAGGGGTTAATAGGGTTACCCTCACGAGGGTCACGATGGTTACCCAGGTCATGTGACCCGCCGGGGTCACGTGACCTGGGGATACGCCCCCCGAGGTCACGTGACCCCCCGTTGACGTCATCGCCACTGATGACGTCATCAGTGGCGTCACTGATGACGTCACCGGCATCCGCATCGTCGTCGTCATCATCAGTGATGACTTCATCAGTGACGTCACTGATGACGTCACCGGAATACGCATAGTCATTGTCATCAGTGACGTCACCGGCATCCGCATCGTAATCGACATCATCACTGATGACGTCATCGGCATCGTCGCGTGACCCCTCAGGTTACGTGACCCCCCCCCGACGTCATGTGACACCCCAAGGTCACGTTTCCCCCAAGGTCACGTGACCCCCCCAAGGTCACGTGACCCCCCGCCACCCGAGATCACTTGACCCACCCCCCCAGTACCCTTCCCTCCTCCTCCTCTAGAGCTATGCTCTAATTCGGCGTTACAGGGAGTTGTAAACGGCTTCCATTTTTTTATATATATTCATTTAAAGAGTGTACACACGGCATGGAAATGGCGTACCAATCGACTTGGGAGAAAGTATGATGCCTTCTAGGTGAGCGAGTCGCCCTCTACTAAGAAAGATTGGGCTGCGAAGGTGAGACGACTGATAAACACCGCCGAGACGAATTGGTGGAGAGCCAACATGAAAGAACATTCCAGCACGGAAATACACTAAGCATCCGACCCATCGCCGAGGCCCGCGGTGGTGCCTTGCGCACCCGCATCTACACGCAGCGGTACGATGTGAACGTGACCGAAACCCTGTGCAGTGCATGCGGTGAGGTGGAAGAAACTATCCAACACTTGCTCCTTGAGTGTGCGGCAACCGTACCTGCGACAGAGGTCGGCACTCGCATTGAGCAGGCCCTCGGTTTTATGGAGGAGAACAAACATGTGATGTGCTCAAAGAGGAGGCTCGAGGCATGGTGGAAAGTCCACTCGTGATACTTCAGAGTGATTACGAACCATTTCTCTGGCATTCTAGTTCCTTTTATTTTTATTATCTTTCTCTCGGCTACTTTTCTTTCATTGGATGTCTATTTTATAGACGCTCGTTAAGAAGAGCAATTGCCGCCAGAAATACTTACATACGTTCATACATTAGCGAAAAAATTTCACCGCTAGATTTACCGGGGAAAATTCCGCTAAATTTAGTGGGAAATTTATCGAAACTTTTCCCTTAAATGGGAGGTGAACTAGAGAGGAGGGTGAGAGTGTACGGAGGGGGAGGGCATACCCTCCCCTCTGTACCGTCCCCTCCTCCTCCTCAAGATCTGCGCTCCAATTCGCCCTTAAAGAGAATTGTAAACGTTTTTATTTCTCTTTCATTCCCTTTATAACACAAAAATACAGCCTAGCGGCTGTATTTCTTTGTTATAAACGGCCCAATCTAGCAAGCGCTCGGAGAAGGCCCAGCTTAGAGCACGTGACATTTGAAGCAATCGTGACGTAGGTCGTCTCAGGACAAGCAAAGATACGGCGAGGCTGACGTCGAGGGGATGGTCTAGCCGTTCCAGCCATTGAAGCGGCTGCTTTTGTACGAATTTTGAGTGACGGGTTAATCTTTTATAATCTTGTAGGGGGACAATAACTACTTCTGGAACACACAAAAGGGATTCTCGGGAAGACGGGAGTTCCTCCTTCTCTTCTCTCGTCGTGGCCGGAGGCGAGACACTCACCGTCACTAGCTGTCAAGGTTCTTAGATGGGCATTACAAACGAGGCGTTAGCGACATCGACCACGTGCTATTTGCTAATCGTTTGATTCGTTTTAAAATACCTTTTCGTGACTTTTTTAACACGATATTGGTGTGTTCAATGTGGTACTGCTCCTTTGAACACATATAGACCATAAAATAAGCGCCGAAATTTCCATGTAGTATCCCCTTAATAAGTGCTGAGGTGGTCACCGGCCTAATGATTGCGTTCTATACATAGGTTATATAAGGCTCTGGACCAGTTAACAACACTGCGATTCTGGTGTTGAGTGCTTCATGGTGTTTTTGTACGCGTTCGTTTCTAATGTGTATTCGTGGGATATGTATAGTGCGTTATAGTACCACAGGGGCAACACTATTTACCAAATAACTTCAAATTATATATTTAAAAAAATTCGAGTGGCTTCCTTTTATTTTTACACTACTCTGCGGTTCCCTTAAAAATAATTCAACAATATTTATATTAGAAGGAATTCTAAAAAGTTTTAGGGGCAATTTTAACCAGGAATTATGCAAGTTGTCGAAATAAGCTATGGGTAACATAAAAAAAAAGTTTAAAAAAAGTTTGAATACGATTCCAGAAAATTTTCAAGAGACATTCAGAATAATTTAACTACAGATTTTTGTAAGGGTAGGCTCGTCTGTTTGGAGGGGCGTACACTTTCCATCCGACGCGAAGGAGCGGAACGTTTTCGTCCGTCGCCGAGTCCGCCAAGTGGCACTGCGATCCTGCCTTCATCGTTCGTCTTTGGAGAATGCGTACCCCAACGCGGGGCCGCCGCCAGACCGCCGAGAGAAAACACGGATGCGATGGATGCGGTGCCGACTGCCAGTGCCGGGCGCTCTTCTGTGTCGTCGTCTTCTACGAGTGCGGATGCCGCTTCTACGTCTGCTCCTGCTCGACGACGGGGTCGGCCACGGAAGACTCAAGCCGAGAAGGCAAATAGGCATTGCTAGGCGTGCAGAGGCGGTGCGCCACAAGCCGGCCGAGTATTCGATAACGCTATCGCCTTCCAACTTTTGGTCTCACCCCCCCCCCCCCCCCCCCCTCTTCCACACACACACTTTTCCTGGACACTGAAGTAGGATCGAAAACATCAGTGCACACCCAGATCTCGTTTTTTTTGGCTTCATAAACCGTTTTCTATCTTGTAACAATTATTTCTTAATTATCTTTCTTTTCCCGTGATCCCTTATTTTATATAGAGAGAAAAGACAGAGAGAGGGAGTAGACAAAAAGGAATAGAGGGGGCAGTAAATATATAAAACGAACGACTCGCGGATGTTGCAAATACTTTGCTGGAGAGGATAGGAAAGTTCACGGCCGGATGATGATTCACATTATGGACGATTTTTCTTGGGAAAGGAGGCGTCCATATCAACGAGAAATGACTGTACCGCCCTCAGGAACAGAGCTAGCCAAGGACAACACCTAGTAAGTGTTGGCAAAGGGTGCCTTTTTCTCCCGCTTATGGCCAGAACCGCATCGTAATCGACATCATCACTGATGACGTCATCGGCATCGTCGCGTGACCCCTCAGGTTACGTGACCCCCCCCCCGACGTCATGTGACACCCCAAGGTCACGTTTCCCCCAAGGTCACGTGACCCCCCCAAGGTCACGTGACCCCCCGCCACCCGAGATCACTTGACCCACCCCCCCAGTACCCTTCCCTCCTCCTCCTCTAGAGCTATGCTCTAATTCGGCGTTACAGGGAGTTGTAAACGGCTTCCATTTTTTTATATATATTCATTTAAAGAGTGTACACACGGCATGGAAATGGCGTACCAATCGACTTGGGAGAAAGTATGATGCCTTCTAGGTGAGCGAGTCGCCCTCTACTAAGAAAGATTGGGCTGCGAAGGTGAGACGACTGATAAACACCGCCGAGACGAATTGGTGGAGAGCCAACATGAAAGAACATTCCAGCACGGAAATACACTAAGCATCCGACCCATCGCCGAGGCCCGCGGTGGTGCCTTGCGCACCCGCATCTACACGCAGCGGTACGATGTGAACGTGACCGAAACCCTGTGCAGTGCATGCGGTGAGGTGGAAGAAACTATCCAACACTTGCTCCTTGAGTGTGCGGCAACCGTACCTGCGACAGAGGTCGGCACTCGCATTGAGCAGGCCCTCGGTTTTATGGAGGAGAACAAACATGTGATGTGCTCAAAGAGGAGGCTCGAGGCATGGTGGAAAGTCCACTCGTGATACTTCAGAGTGATTACGAACCATTTCTCTGGCATTCTAGTTCCTTTTATTTTTATTATCTTTCTCTCGGCTACTTTTCTTTCATTGGATGTCTATTTTATAGACGCTCGTTAAGAAGAGCAATTGCCGCCAGAAATACTTACATACGTTCATACATTAGCGAAAAAATTTCACCGCTAGATTTACCGGGGAAAATTCCGCTAAATTTAGTGGGAAATTTATCGAAACTTTTCCCTTAAATGGGAGGTGAACTAGAGAGGAGGGTGAGAGTGTACGGAGGGGGAGGGCATACCCTCCCCTCTGTACCGTCCCCTCCTCCTCCTCAAGATCTGCGCTCCAATTCGCCCTTAAAGAGAATTGTAAACGTTTTTATTTCTCTTTCATTCCCTTTATAACACAAAAATACAGCCTAGCGGCTGTATTTCTTTGTTATAAACGGCCCAATCTAGCAAGCGCTCGGAGAAGGCCCAGCTTAGAGCACGTGACATTTGAAGCAATCGTGACGTAGGTCGTCTCAGGACAAGCAAAGATACGGCGAGGCTGACGTCGAGGGGATGGTCTAGCCGTTCCAGCCATTGAAGCGGCTGCTTTTGTACGAATTTTGAGTGACGGGTTAATCTTTTATAATCTTGTAGGGGGACAATAACTACTTCTGGAACACACAAAAGGGATTCTCGGGAAGACGGGAGTTCCTCCTTCTCTTCTCTCGTCGTGGCCGGAGGCGAGACACTCACCGTCACTAGCTGTCAAGGTTCTTAGATGGGCATTACAAACGAGGCGTTAGCGACATCGACCACGTGCTATTTGCTAATCGTTTGATTCGTTTTAAAATACCTTTTCGTGACTTTTTTAACACGATATTGGTGTGTTCAATGTGGTACTGCTCCTTTGAACACATATAGACCATAAAATAAGCGCCGAAATTTCCATGTAGTATCCCCTTAATAAGTGCTGAGGTGGTCACCGGCCTAATGATTGCGTTCTATACATAGGTTATATAAGGCTCTGGACCAGTTAACAACACTGCGATTCTGGTGTTGAGTGCTTCATGGTGTTTTTGTACGCGTTCGTTTCTAATGTGTATTCGTGGGATATGTATAGTGCGTTATAGTACCACAGGGGCAACACTATTTACCAAATAACTTCAAATTATATATTTAAAAAAATTCGAGTGGCTTCCTTTTATTTTTACACTACTCTGCGGTTCCCTTAAAAATAATTCAACAATATTTATATTAGAAGGAATTCTAAAAAGTTTTAGGGGCAATTTTAACCAGGAATTATGCAAGTTGTCGAAATAAGCTATGGGTAACATAAAAAAAAAGTTTAAAAAAAGTTTGAATACGATTCCAGAAAATTTTCAAGAGACATTCAGAATAATTTAACTACAGATTTTTGTAAGGGTAGGCTCGTCTGTTTGGAGGGGCGTACACTTTCCATCCGACGCGAAGGAGCGGAACGTTTTCGTCCGTCGCCGAGTCCGCCAAGTGGCACTGCGATCCTGCCTTCATCGTTCGTCTTTGGAGAATGCGTACCCCAACGCGGGGCCGCCGCCAGACCGCCGAGAGAAAACACGGATGCGATGGATGCGGTGCCGACTGCCAGTGCCGGGCGCTCTTCTGTGTCGTCGTCTTCTACGAGTGCGGATGCCGCTTCTACGTCTGCTCCTGCTCGACGACGGGGTCGGCCACGGAAGACTCAAGCCGAGAAGGCAAATAGGCATTGCTAGGCGTGCAGAGGCGGTGCGCCACAAGCCGGCCGAGTATTCGATAACGCTATCGCCTTCCAACTTTTGGTCTCACCCCCCCCCCCCCCCCCCCCTCTTCCACACACACACTTTTCCTGGACACTGAAGTAGGATCGAAAACATCAGTGCACACCCAGATCTCGTTTTTTTTGGCTTCATAAACCGTTTTCTATCTTGTAACAATTATTTCTTAATTATCTTTCTTTTCCCGTGATCCCTTATTTTATATAGAGAGAAAAGACAGAGAGAGGGAGTAGACAAAAAGGAATAGAGGGGGCAGTAAATATATAAAACGAACGACTCGCGGATGTTGCAAATACTTTGCTGGAGAGGATAGGAAAGTTCACGGCCGGATGATGATTCACATTATGGACGATTTTTCTTGGGAAAGGAGGCGTCCATATCAACGAGAAATGACTGTACCGCCCTCAGGAACAGAGCTAGCCAAGGACAACACCTAGTAAGTGTTGGCAAAGGGTGCCTTTTTCTCCCGCTTATGGCCAGAACATCCATTGGGACAGAACATCCATCGAGTCAGAACATCCAAGAGTTCACGTGACACCAGAGTCAGACCATCCAACGAGTCAAGACATCTATCCCAGTCGAAACATTCGTCGAGTTAAAACGTCCATCGAGTCAGAACATCCATCCGCTGTCTAAGCAACCATTGAGTCAAAATATCCATCCAGTCAGAACATCCATCAGAGTCGAAGTATCCAACTGAGTCAAAACATCCATGGGATCAGAACATCCATCAGAGGCAAAAACATCCATCTGATTCAAAACATTATTGCTTTAATAAAAAAAAAACAAAAAAACACAACGATATGCTATGTGAAGTTTTGTTGGCTCGAGACTGCGAATTTCGCCAAGTGCCAGTTTCGGGGATACACTTGATCAACCACCTTGGTCAATGTCCTGGATGTAGGGTCTCTCGTGTTCGTGTTTTATTTTTGTCACTGAGTACATTTGGCTATTTGTCATCTGCAGTCCCGCCATCTCAGGATGTCCTCAACTATCTAGACAGAATTACAATCCACAGAGTTCTTCCGTAGAATGAACTGAACAACACGCATGGGCCAGTTTCTTTGAATAAAACTGTTTGAAGGCCTCCTGATGTCTCGGTGTCTTATTCAGCCAATTGACTTTATGCGAACGATATTGCCACGCTCATCGGCGAGCGACCGCGCGCGTGGCCGAGTCAATAAAGAAAAAAAAAAAAAAGCGCGCGTGGCCGAGTGGTTACCGTGCTTGACTGTCGCGCGGAAAGTCTGGGTTCGATTCCAGTCAGTGGAATACTCTTTTATTTGTTCTGTCAACATTGCGTTCTCGTGAGTTTGAGAACATTCTCGTCCACTGATCTCAATGACAATTGCTGGATCGCGCTTGCCGCTCCCGCAAGTGAAGCCACCGGACTAAACTCGCTTGGGATACGATTTGCCGTTTTTGCTAGCCTTTGCTGCGGTTTTCCAGCGTGCTGTAGACACGTTTTCTACTCGTTCGTCGTCATTCGCCGAAGACGTTTTTTGAAGACTCTGTGTATTGTTGAGACTTGCCGTTGTGAACACGTGGAAAATTTTACGAAAGTGCAGTATTGCAGGAAAAAGGCACAACGCGTCGAAAGGAAGGGCTGGCGGCGTGTTCAAAGCTTCCTTGGCACGCCGAAGTGCCGTGTCTCTGTGCCTTCGCGCGCTTGGATACCGACCAAGAACCGACGCCGTGTGAATGTGTTTAGCGAGTGCAATGTGCGTGAAGCCGTATCAAAAGGTACAACTCGTCGAAAACGTGTCGCCGGTGTCGCGGCGTGATCAAAGCTTCCTTGGCACGCCGAGTGATGCATCTTTGTGCCTTCGCACGCTTGGATACCGGTCAAGAATTGACGCCGCGCCAAAGTTCTGAACGTGTGTCGCGCGTAGATGCCTTTGGATCGTTTATATATATCGGCCGCGGAGTTCTGGATCGTCCAGCTGTTCCGGTGAGTTGCTATCAATAAAAGGGGGAGATCTGTACGTGTTCTTATGTACTATATTAACCATGGCTATGTCCCAAATCTACTCTAATAGATTCCGTGGGAGCACGAATAGGACAACGTTGTGGAGCTAGGGGGGTTTTCGAAAGCAAAAGTACAAGACGGCGAGAATGAAAATCTTTGAAGCGCGGCCGATATGGTCGTGTGCAATCTGTTGACGAATTACAATTAGGCGAGCCGCGCTCAAACGTCAAGTGCAATTAAGTAGGTTGATAATAAGCCAGCACTGATCAGTGATGAGGACCTGTTGTGCACGGTATTGTGTAAATCGTCTAAGGACGAAAAAAAGACGTACCTTCCCCCCATCTTCCGTCGCTAGTGGACGCTGGATTAAGCTCGTTCCTAAACCGCGAGGGGAAAAGACGCTGATCCAGAGGCACGAACAGCTTCACGCACGTTGCACTCGCTAAACACATACACACGGCGTCGGTTCTTGGTCGGTATCCAAGCGTGCGAAGGCACAGAGACACGGCACTTCGGCGTGCCAAGGAAGCTTTGAACACGCCGCCAGCCCTTCCTTTCGACGCGTTGTGCCTTTTTCCTGCGACACTGCACTTTCGTAAAATTTTCCACGTGTTCACAACGGCAAGTCTCAACAATACACAGAGTCTTCAAAAAAACTTCTACGGCGAATGACGACGAACGAGTAGAAAACGTGTCTACAGCACGCTGGAAAACCGCAGCAAAGGCTAGCAAAAACGGCAAATCGTATCCCAAGCGAGTGAAGTGCGGTGGCTTCACTTGCGCTGCAGCGAACAAGCGGGGAAGCGCGATCCAGCAATTGTCATAGAGATCAGTGTTCTCGTCTGATCGAGTTCCGAATGTTCCAGTCACCGAACAATCTAGGCCGATTGTTCCAGAACCCAACGCGCGTACATAAGGGACTCCGCGTGCTGATCTGCAGTCAGTTTCGCCCCAACGTTCGACTCTGACGCGCCGCCACCTCCGACACCCGCGACGCTCTGTTATTATATTTTGTACCCGTTTATTTTTGGCAGAAGTTTGCCACATTAAACGTTTATTTCTTTCTGTTTATTTATTGTTCTTTTGGTCACCCCCCGTGACATTTTGGTCGAAGTGCGGGGTAGTGGATAGACGTCTTTCTTCGTCACTGCGTTCAGCTGCCGGTAGTCCACGCAGAACCTAAGCGTAAAGTCCTTCTTAACCAGTACAACTGGAGAGGCCTACGGACTGCTTGAAGGTTGAATTATGTCGTCGTTCAGCATCTCTTGCACTTGTTCCTGGATCACCTCCCTTTCTTTAACGGAGACTCAGTACGGCGATCGATGCACAGGGCGCGCGTCGTCCTCGGTAATGATTCGGTGTTTCGCAACGACGGTTTGGCGCACCCTCGACAACGTCGCGAAGCAGTCACTGTATTCGGCGAGGAGGTCACTTAGCTGCCGTCGTTTCGGGCCTGGAAGCTTGGGGTCAATGTCGAGCTGCGCTGGCGGCGCAATGTGTTGCTGAGGTGGGAATGATTCTTCAGCAATCGCGGCGATTTCGGCGGAGTTCCGAATTTCTTCGACGTGGCCTATAGCGGCACCTTTCGTGAGGTGTTGCGCTTCTTGTCGAAAGTTCGTCACGAAGACTACGGTGCGGCCATCCTGAAGTTCAGCCACTCCCCTTGCGACGCCTATTCCTCTTCCTAGGAATACTTGAAGGTTGCCTTCAAGAACAACTCGGGACGTCTGGGAAAGTCGGGGAACGAACCCAGACTTTCCGCGCGACAGTCGGTAACCACTCGGCCACGCGCGTGGTCGCTCGCCGATGAGCGTGGCAATATGCACTACAAAAACTATAAATGTGTTTCAATAGTGCTTCCGTAATTTAAAAACTACTATTCATATACAATTAAGCAAGGTCATGTAGAGTACTTTGTCCAAGAGTGACACTAACTTTAAAAAAAAAAAAAACACGAAATAAAGCTGCGATTCTCTCAGAATAACGATATTGATCACGGCGAACATCTGGGACAAGAGTGTCTTGAAAAATTCACAAGCTAAATTGGAAGTAATTGACTGGCCATTTGAAATTAATTTCTCTGAAGGGCTTATGTTCCATAATTCACCGACTACAGTTTTTTGGTCCCTCGAGCAATCACGCAGACACGGAGCCAGCCCATTGCGCGCTCTGCTGCTCCCACCCCGATGAAAACAAAAAAACAAAAACTCTGTTCTTTTTCGAATTAATGCGGCGAAGCAAAATACTTTTAGAACAGAGCCCTTCTGTCTTGAAAAATGTTTCACCATCACAAGAGTGAGAGTGCTCTAACGATTCCTGCGAATGATAATACCGTTCCTTTTATTTGGATGATTTTTACCACGTTGCTTTTGAATGAATTGATTAAATTTGTTACCCCACATTGCCTGGAAAAAAAAGCTATTTTCTTTCCGCATCTCTTAGGAACGGATTGACACACGCCAAGCTAAAATAAAAAATGGCTGTCACGCTGGTTTCTTCCAAAGGTGATCTAAATACCTAGCATTTTTATATGGATTCAAAGGGCCTTGTCCGTTTTCTGCGGGTCACGTAGCTGCCACGAATCGCAGAATAGTGTGCCCTCCAGCTGCGCGGGCCAAACGATAGCGAAAAAAACGCCACCCGGGACGGCAAAGCAGCTTATTTTACCGGCAATGCAAGTAAATTCCAGTCTTAAACAACATCGCGCAATCACGTAACATTACCGCTCGCCACTTTCGTTAGCCATTGCCACTGCACCGTCGCCACCTACCTGATTTTAATACGGACTGAACCACCAAAGCACTGTTTTATTTTACACTCCGTTAAGCTGCAAGAAAGACACAGGGACACTGACGAGCGTAACCCAATAATACAGTGATAAAACAAAAGAAAGAATATTTCGCTCCGTTTACATGTTCCTGACGATATTAACTTTAATATTATATTTATTTATTTACTAATAAAAACTACACATCATGAGTGGTTCAAGCAGGGATCAAGGAAAACAACAGCAATGATCTTACAAAACATAAAATAAACAAGAAAACTAACTAACACTGGTAGCGGAAAATTGAAGAAATCGGAATCACAGAATAGGGAGTATTCACTGGCGGCCATAGCTGTGTGCGCGAATTCTGAGCGCGTGCTGATGGCGACCTTTCACAGTTCGTTTGCAACGTGCATCACGCACCATCAAGAGTGCCGGTCTTAGCAGCCTATTGATATGAGCTCGTTCTGAGCATGTGCTTTAAACAGCACCCACAAATATGGCGTCCAGTGAGTACTTCGTATACATATAAAAATGCACGTTTACTGAATAGCCTAAATAACTGACACGGTCTCCATGAAATAATAAAATCGTAAAGGCAGTTCACAGCTCGAATGATAGTAAAGAAATAAGAACATATCTTATCCACTTCCGTCAAATAACGAATTCAATTTTGTCCTTCATAAATGGTTAAATTTTATCTAGGAACATATGCAAACGCTCCTTGCTTACCATATCTTTAAAACTCGTTTACACAACAGCTCTCTCCTTTCAGGCAAAAACCGATAGAACAATCAACTCGTCAAGAGATCTATGACAGCATCCCGAGTCAAAACATCCATTGAGTCAAAACATCCATCTAGTCAAAACATCCATCCAAGTCTAAACATCGATGGGGTCAACACATCCATCAAGTCAGAACATCCACCTGAGTCTAAAGATTCATGGAGTCAATACATCCATCGAGTCAGAACATCCACCCGAGTCAAAACATCCATCGAGATAAAACATCCACGAATAGATGTTTTCACTCGATGGATGTTTTGACGCGTTAGATGTTCTGACTCGGAATCTTTTTCTTCTTTCCCGCCTGCGACGTTCGTATTTTCCTTTCACACTCAACGTTTGCGTCCGCGCTTCGGCGAACGGGAACGTTGAGTGGGCTTTCTGGCCCACTCAACGTGTCTGCCCGCTCGTGCAAACTATCCCGCACGCTTCTGGACAAAAACGGCAGCCGGAATGTAAAAAACAAATTGCCCGCAGAAACCACTATACTTTGTCTCATCCTACGATGGACTAGAGGACAAAGCCACGGGCCGCCAGGTCCAATCACGTTCCACGCTAAACTATGACATGCCTAGCATTGATTAGGGGTGGACAAATAATGCTCCGAAATAATGCTCCGCAACCAAAAACGCTTCATCATTTCTATAGCTTCGACACTGCAAACAGCCTGTACGTAGTGGCATTTTTGTAATGTAAAATTGTTGAGTCACTCACTGCTATTCGTTTCGAACCATTGTCGGCCCATCCCCATTAGTGATCTGAGACGCGGACACTGATACGTGCATCAATGCGCAATACCAGGCAATTTCTAAGTGGCTCGTGATTGGACCTGGCGGCCCGTAGATTTTGCCTTTAGTCCATCGTAGGATGAGACGAAGTATAGTGTTTGTTGTCTATGAATTGCGATAGCATTCGTAATGAAAGTCACTACGCAGCTCACTGTGAATATGAATACGCAAAATTTTAGTAAACACTTTATTTTATGAATGGTTTACGACGCAATCACTGACGTCAGCGCGACGGCAGCGTGGCACTTCGAGATGAAGTGATTGCTGCGTTTCAGTGAAATCTTTTAATCTTCAAGCTGTTTCCAAACCATCATTGCAGCTCTGTGAGTGTATTTTGTCTTGTCTCGGTATAATCGTTTGTTGTCCAAGCTTTTTCACCACCATATTTGACCATGTACCAACGAGCTCAACTCAAACTAATAATTGTTTCGTAGCTTTGGAGCAGATGTGGATGTGTGCGTACTGCCGCTCAGTGTATCCGCAGCGTGGGTTTATCTGCTAGCCCCGCAGCAATGAGTGATTGCTTTGCTGCTTGAGTGTAAATGTAAATCTGTGCGTACTGCCCCTCCAAGAATGCGCTAGCTACGCAGGTTTACCTGCTTGCTAGGGCGACGTCGAGAACGACGTCCGAGAGGACGACGTCCGAGAGGACGACGTCGAAGGCAGAGACGTATATGTCGAGAGTTTTGCCATTCGTTGGGAAGTATAGGAGACATTGAGGAGGCACCATTGGCCAAAAGTGGGTGGGGCGTGTTCCAGTGCGTCTTCAGAAATTCGAATGTGGACAACCAGAAGCCGGAAATATTACCCTGGCGGTGGTCGCGAGAAACAAACTTGATAAATGTATCGGAGTAGCTCTCGGTGACTGAAAGTATGGTGCACGTGATGTTTCAATCACGGTCATCCAAAACCATGGTGGAAGAGTGCGACTAGCGGAACGGTTGGCATTATCCGTACGCCAAGCGCCGAAGGCCGGGAATCCGCCGTCCGAGGTGTCACACTCTGTCCGAGCAAAATAGAGTTGAGTGGCGCATTCGTTTCCTACAATTTTTTTGCATGATCATAATCGAAACATCACGTGCACCCTATTTTCAACCACAAAGGGATACTAGACTTCACTCTTATGCGCTTATTAAAACCATATACGAACATACACCTTTGATCAAAACAGCTTCTCGCTACCACCACTAGGGGATTCGTTTAGGTTTCTGGTTGGCCAAGAGAGCATGCCAAGCCCACTTTCTGCGTCTGGTGCACGCCCTAGCTCTGCCCGCGCCTCCCATTGACCAAACTTTCTGTATACAAGGCTCTGGTCGAAGATACCGTCTAGGACGCCATCTAGGACGATGTCTAGAACGCTCTCAGGAACTGCGTTGAGGGCGACGCCAAAACGATGCCGTGCTGCTGCCGGCCCGACGATGTGTATAACCCTCGCCCATCCCCCCCTTCCTCCGCATACACCCGGCGCCTGCGAATGCGCGGCACATACGCACGGCGCATTCAAGGCCCTAGTCCCGTATTTCTAAAACCAAATGAAGACGCACTCGTCGTCATCATCGTCGCTGAAGCCGGAAGGTTTTTCGACGGGGGCTCTGGACAGGCAGTCGGCGTCGCTGTGCTTGCGTCCTGACTTGTAGACCACAGCCAGGTTGACCTCTTGTAGTCAGAGACTCTATCGGACGATGCATCTTGACGGTTCCTTGAGGTTCGCAAGCCGGCAGAGCAAGCGGTGGTCCGTGACTACACGGAACGGGCTCCCTTACAAATACGGACAAACTTCGTGATTACCCAGACAACTGCAAGGCATTCTTTTTCAGTCGTGGAATAATTTATCTCCGCCTTGGACAGTGTCCGACTTGCGTAGGCGATGACTCTCTCGTTGCCTTCTTGCACTTGAGCCTGTGTCGCTCCAAGTCCTGCATTACTAGCGTCTGTGTGAATCTCGGTTTCCGTATCTTGATCGAAGTGTCCAAGAACAGGGGGAGTGTGTCTTCGCTTCAGCTCGTCAAATGCCTGCTGCTGCTCCTCGGCCCATTGTAGCTTCTCCGGGTCCTTCGTTAGGTTTTTGAGCGGTGCGGAAATCCTTGCGAAGTCCAGAACGAAGCGCTGATAGTAGGCACATAGTCCAAAGAATCTTTGCACGGCCTTCTTGTCTGTCGGCGCTGGAAATGCTGCGACAGTGCGAGTCTTCTCTGGGTCTGAGCCAATGCCTTTGTTACTAACCACGTGACCTAGGAACTTCAGTTTGTCATAGGTAAACCAAGAGTTTAATGGCTTGAGGGTGAGTTCGGCTTACTGTACGGCTTGAAGAACAGCTCGGAGTCATCGCAAGTTCTCGTCGAGGTCGCCCAAAAACACTACGACGTCGTCAAGGTAGACGAGACAGCTCTGCCACTTCAATCGTGCCAGTATGGTGTCCGTGACGCGCTGGAAAGATGCTGGTGCCGTGCGTAGTCCAAAGGGCATCAGCTTGAACTCGTACAGTCCATCCGGCGTGACTAAAGCTGTCTTCTCTCGGTTCCGTTCGCCGATTTCGATATGTCAGTAGCCATTCTTTAAGTTGATTGATGAAAAGTATTGAGAGTGGCGCAGCCTGTCTAGCCTGTCGTCGATGCGGGAGAGTGGATAGACGTCGTTCTTCGTCACCCCGTTCAACTTCCGGTAGTCCACGCTGAACCTAAGCGTTCTGTCCTTCTTCTTAACCACTACGACTGGAGAGGCCCACGGACTGCTTGAAGGTTGGATTACGTCATCGTTCAGCATCTCTTGAACTTGCTCCTGGATTACCTCCCTTTCTTTTAGGGAGACTGTACGGCGATCGATGCACAGGGAGCGTGTCGTCCTCGGTAACGATGCGGTGCTTTCCAACGGCAGTTCGGCGCACCTTCGACGACGTCGCAAAGGAGTCGCGGTATTTGGCCAGGAGGTTAATCAGCTGTCGTCGTTTTGGGCCCGGAAGCTTGGAGGGAATGTCGAGCTGCGCTGGTGACGTACTGTCTAGCTGAGGTGGTCAGCATTCTTCAGTAAGCCATGCGATTTCGGCGGCGCTTCGGTGTTCGTCGATGCGGCCCACAGCTGCACCTTTCATGAGGTGTTGCGTCTTTTGTCGGGAGTTTGTCACGAGGACTACAGTGGGCCCATCCTGAGGTTCAGCTACTCCTCTTGCGACACCTACTCCTCTCCCCAGGAGCAATCGAAGGTTGCGTTCCAGAACAACTTCGCCGCATGTAATTGGTCACGACAGGTACAACACTTGATCGTGGCGGCAGGTTCATGTAGTCGGCAGCGACTCGGATGGCGGCTGACGCTTTCTGGGGTTCTCTGAATGTGGAACAGGTGTCCGCAGCGTCGATGTCTTCTCTCCAAGGTTTATGATGATGCCGTATTCACACAGAAAGTCCATGCCGAGGATGACGTCTCTGGCACAATCTTGTACAACGACGAAGTACGCAGGACACGTCTCGAAGTGAATTTCGACGCGAGAAGTGCATCTTCCGACAGGCGTGAAGTGGTGTCCTCAAGCGGCTCGTATCTGCGACCCATTCCATGGCGTGGTAACTTTCTTAAGGCGGGGAGAGAGCCTCCCATTCAAGACTGAGCAGTCTGCTCCGGTGTCCACGACTGCCGATGCGTCGTGGCCGTCAATAGAAACGTTTAAGTTGTTGGGCACCGTTGCTGGAACGTCGCTACGATGCGTGGCGTCGGGAGAGTGGGAGCGTTCCGGAGTTCGTGGAGGCTCTTTACGTCGTCCGTCCACGGCAACTTCACCACCGGGAGTGGCCACGCTTAGTTTTCCCGGTGAGACAGGGGCGACAGGCTCTCACGACGGGGCCGGTACATCGGCGAAGCTGGACGTCGTGGTGACGACGATTGAGACCCACGGCGAGGTACAGGTTGGAGGAGGCTGATGTCTTCGAAGGTACTATTCAATCTATTGTTGTTCGCACACCGCAGCATAGGCGAGGGTTGGTCGCGTGGAATCAGCGCAGCCCTATTTGCCGGTAGGGGCAACTGCGGTAGTTATGGTCCGCTTCCCCGCAGATGTAGCACGACGGGCATCGATCGGACGTCCTCCACACGTCGGTCTTCCTCAGCAAGAGTCGCTCCAGGCGGACGTACTGAACTGAGGCCGGATTCTCAAAGCGAACTTACGACGAAAAAAATGCGTACGACAAATTTGAGAGAAAATCCGTATTCTCGAAACGAAATCGTCGTAACTTTTGCGCAGGTTACGACAAAATCCTACGACAGCTCCGAAGCTGTCTTACGCACTTTCTACGATCAAATTAACATGGCCGACAACGTCGCTCAGTTGCTCGGTCGCGACGACCCAACGGACATTTATTTTTCTACCTGCTCTTCTTGCGCGTCCCGTCTTCAAGCGGCAAGAAAAAAATGAAGAAGTACTTGAAACCGACCACGACGAACATGAACGCTGGATCCACAGACACCCGGAAAAGGCAACAAAGGCGACGACCCCACCGACCAAGCGAGCTCGGCAGAATATATAAGCCTAGCAGGCACTCCGACCCGTTCCGGCGGAACATTGCACAGACGGTCCTTGGCCGAGACCGTCTGCCCACGATCGGCTGGCTTGCTGAATGGAATATGCCCGCGCGACCCTTGTGGACCCTCCCCGTATGAATAGTTTGATAGCTGAACTAAATTTCAGAGGTCAACCAATTTCCCTTAATCATCTCGATCACCTTGTTTTCCGAGGCAGCGGTGACGAACGCTGTCGTCGAAAAGGGACTCCTCGATTCTATCTCCTTGTTTTGTGTGATATAGAGCTCAAATAAACGCCGTATGGATTACCTTCGCAACACGGTATGTATACTTTGTTATTAGTATGCCATTTTTAACTGTCGAGCTGTATCAGTTGGTGGGAGCTACGCGATGCCGGTCCAACCTTTGTTTGCCGAGTGTCACGTCAGTATCGCGTTGCAATCGTGGAAGATCGGTCCCGAAGCGCTTACCGAAACGCAGTCTGAATCCAGCACTTCGATCAAACGCACGCGTCCGATCCGAGTGTGAACAGGTATTTGCGTGACTCTTGCTGACACTCTCGTAGTTCAAACGTATCTTTTTTAACGTCGGCTCGCCCCTGCATTTCCGAGGCCGCGAGAAACACCGCGGCGGTGTGTTTCCTTCTACGTCGCTTTGCAAACGACTGGCACGGGGCTTTTACCAACGATGACAGTTGTGTTCACTTCGTAGCGATCGAGTTTGTAGCAGTCAACGAAGCGTTTTAGATCGTGTTAGCGTCGATATACCACTGCACGGACACGAACCCCAGACAAGCGGTGGTGGAAAGGTCGCCCGTGTTTATGAGAATCAGCTTGAACACAACACATTTACACACAGACAGGACAGGACATACACCGAGCTGTCTATCGACGAGTGGTCAGCCTGTGTTTGTTATTAAAAATCCACGTGCTCCGAACTATGCCTAGCTCTCTAATTGGTTGTTCGTTCTGCCGAAGACGCCGTTGCCATAGCAACAGCACCGGAAGTCATCGTTTCTCCGTAAGAGGTCGTAACTTTCCTCCTCTCACTTAAGAACGCGTTTGTGAATACCGTTCTCGCCTCATCTTACGATGATCGTAACTTTATGAACTTCGTAGCTAAGTTGTCGTAGGTAAGAGGTTTTTTTATGAATCTGGCCACTGGTCCTTCTTGACGTCGAGGATACTGCGGCATCGGAGGGCCTCGTCGATGTTGTGACGTGGCCTGGCGGTTAGCTTGTGGCGGTCGTCGGGCCATGGCAGCATAGCTCAACGTCGGTTCCTCTGGCGTCGTCGTGTTGATGGAAACTTCAGGTTGGAAGGCTCGGTGAACCTCCTTTCGGACGACCACGGCAAGCGATACTGAGGACGTGTGATCAGCAGCGGAGAGAATCTTGCGGAGCTCTTACCGGACGAGTTCACGAATGATGTCGCGAATGCCGGGAATGCTAGGTCTGATGTCGTAGCCCGATTCAAAAGCAGCAGCGACGCTAGAGTGCCGATGGTAGTGGCTGGCTCTTTGAAAGGAGTGCACGTTCCATGTTCATAGCCTCCTCGACGAAATCTTCGAGGGTGGATGGGGGTTGCGAACAAGAGAACCGAAGATGTCATCCTTTACACCTCGAGTTAGGATCCGCAGCTTCTCTTTGTCGATGGCTTCAGGGTCGGCGCGAGCGATTAGGAGCAGAACCTCCTCGACGAAACTGGTGATAGCCTCCTTTGCGCCCTAGGTGTTCATTCGAAGGATCTCGGCCCTCTCCCCTCAATATTGGTTGGTGAATGATCGTATCAGCGCATCCTTGCATGCGGTCCACGACGTCCAGAAAGCTTGGTGATTTTCGAACCAGTGCATGGACGTTCCTTCGAGCGCGAAGTAAAGACTCTGCAGGCTCTGTTCGTCCGTCGATCGGTTGTGCCACTCGCTTGTACTTCTGTAGCCAGTCCTAGACATCTTCATAAGGTTCACCATGGAATGACGCGGGCGTTCGTGCGCCGACGGGTAGGACAACGACGGGTGGAGTGGTCATCGCTGCGGTCCTCTTATTTAGCCTGTGCGGCAGGATTCGGAATTCCGGGGGCTGCCCTTTGGAACGGGAGGCTTGTTCGGGCTTCAGCGTCTTCGGCAAAGGGTAGCCTTCCGGGGCTGAGCACCTCACTTGTTCGGGGTGTCTTCGAAGGGGTATGCTTTACGGGCATAAAATGCAATACACCGCACCTTCACCAAAATGTCACGAATGGCAAATGATGAGGCGGCGACTTGTCAGAGAAATTAAACGTTTAACGGGGCGAACTTGTGCCCCAAACAAAATAGAAGGAGGTTAGCGTGGCAGGCGTCGATGTCGGTGCAAGAGCAGTATCGAGCCCTGGGACGAGACTGACTGCGGCGTGCCACGCGGAGCCTTTTCTGGACACGCGCGGGCTTCTGGAGCAATCGGCGCACAAGGTTCTGCGTATGTAACATTCGGACCTCGAATAAATAACGATGTTCTCAAATTCACCAGAAGGCGACATTTACGAAAAATAACAAAAGGCCCCGTCCGCTCCCACACTCTTAGAAAAAAGGGTATCGATTGTCCTCTCTAGGGGAGGAACAGTCTTGTAACCCATGTTCCTTTAGAAAGGGAGAAACTTTCGTCCCTGAAACAGGGGAGCAATAGTTCCCCCGTCGCCTGCATCTCATTATGGCGGCACTGAATCGAGCAAATCGAGCTCAATAAGGCTTAACGAGGACGCTACGTTTCTTCTAGGGGACGAGAGGAGCAGCAAAAAAAAAAAAGCGTAACACGAGCTTTCCGCGAACTGTGTTTATTTTCGAAGCCAGATTGCCCCCGCAGGTACAGAAGCTTGCTTTCGAAAGCAGTTACTCAGTCTTCTCGTCGTCAGCACTACGACGTTAAACCGAGACAACCGATACCCAGTTACTTCGCGAACTTTACGTCTTACCTTTGCTGTTCCTCGAGTCACAATTCCATAGTCAACCGCACATCACGGATGAATGGCAAACTAATCCGCGAAACCAAAAGCCGCTCTCAAAAGAACAAAGTCGAAGCTGCTGTTTATCGTGTAGCGTCAAATAAAGTAAAATCGCTTGCCACCAGATGGCAGGGTCAAGCAGAGTAATTGCAAGTAGCTAGGCTAGGTGGCGCTAGGTACCGCCCAATTCATGGGCTACAAAAACATACATTTATTTCCTCACGCCTCCATAGCACTTCGGGATCTTCGGGAACCTCTAGTATACACACATGCAGACACATTACGCTTACTACAAGCATCAGGTGAACATACATTGAGCCCCCGGAATTCCGGGGGCTCAATGTATGTTCCATACCATACACATACATGGCACATAGAAACATCAATACAACGGCACACTTTTTTCTTTATTGTCAATACAACGGCACACTAACCCGAACACTACACCCGAGCTCTGCGTTTCCGTCTTTTGTACTGGTCGTTTTGAACGTTCGGAATTTCTCGGTGACTGGCTACGCAATAAGAAATATTGCCAGCATGTTGATTTTTTTTCAGCAATGGCATACCTCTGAGAGTATTTTGAATGGCTCAGGGGATGAATCTCTTATTAAAAAGTAAACGCACGATCATGCCGTAATTATTTGAAAGCCAATATTTCAAGCCAGTCCAACGCGGTTCGAAACCATGAGTTTGTTTCCCCGCACGGCGCTTCGTAGCCTGTATTTCTATTGTAGTGTTTGTTTTTCTATTTGCGCTGTTCGGGCACGGCTGCAGTTGCTGTCTTGAACTGCTCTCTCTAGAGCGGGTACTCACTCAGCTGGAAGTGATGCTTCACGGGCAGAGAAATTGCTTTTCGATCAACTTGAATGCAGTCAAAAGGCGCGACTTGCGGCAGGCATAAAGTGTATGGAGCTACGCCGTGGCGAACTCGAATACTTCTGGCTCTAATCCAAGCACGCAACTTGGAGGGCAGTTTCTCCAGGAACCGTAGTATATTTAAACAGCAAAATAAAGGGTAGCTTCTTCTTTTGGGGAGATTTTACCTACTGCAGGTGCCAGTGTGATTTAAGAAAGTGCACCTCCCAGAGATAAACAGGTGCTTGAACACCGTGTTAGTAAGAAATTTCGAGGAAGTGCACACAAGATGCAGCAGGGAGTAAAACACGTGCATACCTCTATTCTTGAGAATTAATTAGTGGGTCATGTCCAGCCTTCATGTGGAAGGCAATCATCATAACTTCCAGAGCAATCAAGTCCATATGAACAACTACAGAACCTGGAAAACAAAAAACAAAAAAAAAGTGCGGAATGTGATTAGGTTATGAACAGAATGCGATGACACAATAAACCTCCCAATTTCAGCAAACTACGAGTAACATGTAAGCGCACTGCAGGAGCCTCATCTTAACTTTGGCGAGCACTACAGTGAAACCAACTTGTGACTTATGATACGAAACCATTTTAACAAGGGAAGTTTGAAAAATGGCTTTGAAGACGGAATTGCCGCTTCCAATGAGTTTCTTCAAGCCTGTTGTTACGAGTTAATTTCAGAAGTATATGCAAACTGTGCCTTCCAGAGATAATTAAACCCCGTGTTAGTAAGAAATTTCAAGCAAGTGCACATAAGATGCAGCACAAAGTGCAAGATGTTCATACCTTTATTCTTAAAATAATTAGTGGGCCGTGTCCAGCTTTCGCGGGGAAAGGATGTCTAACTTCCTGAGCAATCAAGTTCATATGGAGAACTACAGAACCTGGAAAAAAAATGTGGCATGTGATTAGGTTCTGTACAAAATGTGATGGCAGAACGAAACTCCCGATTGCTGCAAACTACACTGTTAGCAAAAATAACACGCCCAGACGTGTAAACCGTTGTCCCATAGCGGACACGTCGAAACGTGTTCGTTTTACACGAGGCCATCTGTGTTTTTCGTCTACACATGAGGTGCTTTGTAAACTTAACACGCTACACCGTGTCTGCCTTCCGCAAAACCGTTTCGAGCGTGTTCCTTATGAAACATGGCGGCCAGCGGCCGATAACAGGCGAGAGACGAGCCCAGCGAGCCGCGCGCCTTTCAGCCGAATTGAAAGCACACAGGGCGCGTTAGATCTTGTTCGATGTATTTTATACACAGTAAAGTCTCCAAGCGGCGGACGTAGCTACTTGCAAAGGTACGTACGTGCGTTTTCGGCGGTCGGCGGCGTCGGTAGCTTCAACAAACCGCTAAAAAAAAAAAAAAAAAAACAAAAAAAAACGAATGCCGAACTTACATGGATAAATAACTTGAGCAAACTATTTAGAATCGGGCGGTAACTTGCGCCACCTATCGAGATTTCTAGCAGCCTGTTTTTTACAAAAAGACGAGTCTGTTAACTTTGCGAACGACCACGACTACACAGCAACCCTACATACAACGCAGGCAACACAGCACACAGCTACACAGCACCGACATGTACACAAACACAACAACCGACACTACGCCCAACACTTCCTACTCGATATCCATTTCTCCCCGCGGCGCATATAAGCTTGACATGTGCGGGTGAGCTCTTTGGTCGCTGACCATTACAGATTTATAGAAGAATACACAAAACACGGCGCAATGGACAGCCGTGTGTTAGAACTGTTTGCATTTGAAAAGTATGGAGGCAAAATCTATAATGTTAGTCCGTTGCAATAAATAACGATATGTTAACAATAAACCTTAAACCGGTCATGAAAAAGTTCAATTTTTTGTTATTTTCTTGCTTGACCAGTGTTATGAGCAGTCCGACTAGCTTGAATCGATAGGAAAACAAATTATTGGGATTTTGTCATTACGTATACAATAATAAATGAAAATGATCCTTGCGCAAAGCATTTTTTATATATTTTTGTGAAGGACATACGGACATCCGCCCAACACTTCACTTCCGCTAGTTGCAGCAGTTGCAGTACGGGAGCAGACGCCTTCACTTTTGGGGCTTTTTGATAAGTTTGTTGTCGTATGTCGTGTCGGTGTCGAGAAGAGCAGTGGGGCTTGGGAGTTTGTGACCGGTGTTATTCGTGAACACTGGTGTGGGGCGCTGATGCGTCTTTTTTTAATACTGCAACCACCCCGAACTTTGAAGATACACGGGCCCGTAGCAGCGCATTATGCTGAATCGCGAGCTCCTTCTCTGTTGACGTCGCTTTCCTGGTACCACTCATGGATACTGCAAGCGTTTAAACAGTGTGCGCCGTCTCGCCTACATCCCCGGTGACGTACTCGACCTGTTGAAACTTATTGCTTCCGTCATTTTAGATTACGCAAGGCAGTTATCTCGTTGGTCTGGTTTCGGTTATAAAAGCAAGGCAAAACGCTCGTAGTTCCCGCCCTCAGTACACGTTGGACATCTTTCATACTTTGACACCGGATAACTGAATGAACGAGGATTTACATTCACTTCCAAGGTTACTCTCGCCGCTTCCTCAGCGTTGAGCAGCAGGATGAGCTGGCGACAAGCCGCGGATGAAAGGCTTGAGCATCAACAGCCCAAGCGCACCCGGTGCCGATGCGGGCGACGCGGGTTTCTGTCAACCGGGAGGCCAGCACAAACCGTGACCGTTCCAGCTCTTCGTCATGACACGGTGTTGCAGAGAGCAGGGTAAAATACAGCTACACGGATCACCGAAGCAAACGACTGCTATCTTAAATCTTGGCTTGTGATTGCGCCTTTGTAGTATATCATCTTATTCGTTTTGCTGGAGAGACGCAAACGACGGGCATAACAAAATCGCTTGCATATTCCGCATATCTCACAAAAGCATTTACCCTGTCACCTTGCGAAAAGCGCGAAACACGGAGTCCGCACCGTCCTAAGCTTCCCGTTTTTTACCTGCTTTAGAGCAGTTTGTACCTTCTAGTAGATATGCCTACTGAAACTCAAACAGGGTAGTGCCAGAGAGAGAGACAAAGTTGAGAAAGCTTGCTCGCTCTCCAATTTCTCAACTCTCAAGTGATTGCACTATAATAAATGCACCAACGCGTCTTCCAAAATAAAGAAAGAGCACTACGTTCACAACATAAAAAATGGTCTCAGTACATGCATCTGTGGGCATGTAGGAAACCTTGCCCTAATTTATTCACGCCGCATGATTGGCGCAACAAACTCGTTGCAGGACCGAATCATCTACTCGAGCGGTGTGCGTCGCTATGCAAACGCAGTCCAACACGAAGCATAAAAAACGGCAGATTTAAGACAACAATCCGGAGTCCATTATTCAATTAAGACAACGTAATTTTGTTGAAAACGCCCGTTGCTTCTTACTCACGGTATGTGTCGGGATACTTCCACAGTTTGAAACGGAACGAAGGAAGATTTACTTTTAAAAACGCTCGCTGCGTCCTCCCGGACCAGCTGGACCGGATCAGCTGACGACGATGGGACTGTACCCGTTGAACCTCCACCACGCAACAAACAATTTGCGCTCCGTGTTGAAAGCGTGGTTCAAACATACCCGGAATACAAAGCTCCGCACCACACACGACGAATGTTTCAGCTCTTTTTCGCATCGCCGGGTTGCACCAAACAGAACGAGATCGCCGAAGTCAACGCCGCGCTGTCGTGAACCTTAGCTTGTGGTTGCGAACTCGTGGACCCTGTGACTCCCTTCGCTTTCAAAGCACACACGACGATTAAGAATGCTACTTTCCGTCTTCCAGGAACATCACAGGGGCACTTCTCCGGTCACGTCTTCACTATGTGCTCGCAAACTCCGAAGCTCTATGCGAAGCTTCTCGCGTCCCGTCAAACCAAAACAGTAGCGGCGCCATGCGTACTTGCCAGATTTTCTCCGGTCAAACAAAAACAACGAAAGCCAACCGGCGCTTGCTTCCAGCGTACATCGGCGTTGCGCTTGCGCCGTGGCCAGATCGCTTGCAGTTGAAGGTTGAAGCAAAAACGAAACCAATTGCAATGTCACGTGTTCACATCGAGGACACGCTTTTTATATCCATTTTAACTGTTTGGAAGGAATAATTAGACCCATGACTTTATTTGTGGTGTCTAAGAAACTGTTATCAGGACCCCTAAACTAAATACAAACATGGGCGACATGAGGGAAGCCGCATTGCCATCGACCAGAAGATGGCGGCGAGCACGGTAAGCGCGGGTTTCGCCAACGTCCTGCGACATGGCGCAATTGCTTTTGGTGCATATCTGTCTCCGAGACATGTTTCTTTCCGCGGCATTTGTCCCGACGGTCCTTTCTAAGTGTGTCCCCAAGCATTCCGGTGCTTTGATAGCCGGCAATGCCGCGGTCGTCGCCGGGGGCGATGCGTGTTATCGAGGTCGGCTACACGGTTATGCGTGTATGACCGAACCAAAACACGTTTTTTACAACCTCGCATGATTTCTGAACGAATTATCCGTTACTCATCGTGTAAATTTATGGTAATTTGTGTAAATAGCGTGTTTTCCACCCCAAATATTCGCCAAATACACGGGACGTGCTAACAGTGTACGAGTTACACATAAGCAGTGCTTGAAGTCTCCCTTAATTTGAGGGAGGGGGGGGGGGGGTGTCCCTAACAGAAGGGAGGAGGGCGGGAGGGGGGGGGGTGGTTCTGACGAAATGTATTAGATGCAGATAAAATAAAACCGACTGCTGACTCTGTCCCCACTGTACCTGCAACCCTCAAATTGCTAATCCCCAAATGTCAGATTCCTGAAAACAAGCTATTTTATTGCAAGATATGATTTTGATTTCACTAATGCTGGGGCTGTGGAGGAGGGTCCCAGACCATCCGTTAAAATCAGTGGGGGGTCCGAGACCCCATGAGACGACCCAGACTTTAAGCCCTGCACATAAGTGCAGTGCAGGAACCTCACCTTAATTCTGGGAGACGCTAGAGAGTGAAACCAACTTGTGACTTATGTTACGAAACCATTTTAGCAAGAGAAGTTTGAAAAATGCCTTCGAAGATGGAGTTGCCGCATTCACAGAGTTTCTTCAAGCCTGCTGTCGCAAGTTAATTTCAGATGTTACTGCCAAGTGCACCTCCCAGAGATAAACAGGCGCTTGAACACCATGTTAGTAAGAAATTTTGAGGAAGTGCACACAAGATGCAGTAGAAAGTAAAACACGTGCTTACCTTTATTCTTGAAAATTAATTCATGGGTCATGTCCAGCTTTCATGAGGAAGGCAATCTTCATACCTTCCAGAGCAATCAAGTCCATATGAACAACTAACAACAAGCAAAAACCCCAGTCCATAAGAACAACAAGAAAAAACATGGCTTTTGTAGCACATATTTCATTTAATTTATTTCACACTGCAAACTTAAGGACATGACGTCCTGAAACCAAGACCACACGCAACGAAAACAGCACAACCAGGCACTGGGCAGGATACCACTAGCAGACAATAGTTGCTTGAACGACGGCAAGTTAAAGTATTCAAATAACGAACCTGCAGCAAAAAGGTGTCCGAGCGTTCCTTCATGGCTGTGGTAGCGTGCCTCGAATGACTGGCGTGGGATAGCGGCTTCTGTAGAGGCATCATAGCTGAAGACCAGTGCTGGCAGGCTCCTAACGCTCCAACTTGAAATCCACCAAGATGGGTCCCAGGAACCACTGCTTTCCAGTGGTTGGCTCGAGAACAATCAATTTCGTGGCGTCCTGCGGTTCCTCCAGCATATGAGCCCCGTCATTGCTGGCGATGCTCAGAAGTATAATCTGCAGCAAAAAGATGCGTGAGTGCTTCATTACGGCAGTGGTAGCGTGTCCTCCACATTTGAGCTTTTGGAGCAGGCGATTCCCGTTTATCACATTGTAAAAAGCGATGCAAGTGCTATAGAAATTCCCGCAGTTCCTCACAGTGCCATAAAAACTATTATTACTGCAATTATGACACAAAATTATTCGGAGCAAAAAGATTGCTGTTGGAAAAGGCGACAGAAAGCAAGAACACAGAACTTTGGCAATGACCTCATTGCCTTTAAATCTCGATGCAATTACTGAATCAGTCCCATCTTCGACAACTGCAAAGCAACAAAACTATTTAAACATAGCGAATAAACCGTACGTGTCACAACAAGCATTTTTCCCTAAAATGAAAATAATGGGAGGAAGATTCATACGAGTGTTCCTCAAGTAATCGGTGCCACCGGAACACGCAAGGCATCAATAATCGTTCCAGCCAAGGAGAAGCTACTACAAAAGGGAAACTAAGGGTTGGACACTCTTCTCGGAAAGTGGCGACTTTTTGCTTGAGCATATATTATAATAGTCGCTTTTACGTAGGCAAATATAAGCGAGTAACTCGGGGTTCCTCAATTTCATGAAAGGAAAAAACTGTTTTCGTCTACGGAAGTGGTTTGTGTACCTCAGTCCTATTTATTATCGAGCGGTAATACATCATATCTGCTGAAAGTATATAATGAATCATAGCGGCCAAAGCAGGTGGCATCTCGTCATCTTGCTTCCAGCCAGCATCTAATTAAGAGCCTCAAGTAAGAGTGTGTTGAACTGCTAGATAGAGGCATGTCTTTATGGGCGCCATTAAATCGAAAAATTCTGCTGTTGGTTACGGGTAGTTTTTCAACGTAAATCCGGTTATAAACAGATGTTTGAAGACTTTACGCGAAGAATAAAATAACACTTCTCTATAGACACCATTTTTGTTCCAATAGGTTAAGCATTTTTTGCGCGCAGAAAACTGTATAATCCGCCATCTTTACGCCGCCATTAAATTGCAAACAGACTCCATGGTTTAAGTTGAACGCAGTCTTACTTGAGGTTCTCTAGCTTCTAATGACGTCGGTGGTGCCATCCAGTGGTATGTTATGCACGCACGGCCGTCGTTCGCGCGGTAGGCCTACCTCACTGATCTCTAATAGCGAGTTCGTTTCACGGCACTCGTGCCCACGCGTGCCCACTCGCAGCGTGGAACGGGTTCGTTTCGGCCAGCACTCCACGAGTGGTTGCACTCTCCGAGTTCGTTTCAGGGCTGACACCCCACGCGTGCATGCACTCGCTGCACCGAGAAAATCGGGAGTGCGCCAAAATGCAATCCCGTCATGCCTCGCTCCGGTGGGGCCGGCGAGGAGCGGGAGCAGACGACGAGGGTTCGTCTGCTACGATGTGCCGCGGAACCGAACGGAAAAAAAAGGTAGATTTTCTGATAGAAATCGCGTCCCGCGGGCAACGAAATCAAACACGAGCTTGAATTGTGAGCGTCTGCTATTTCACGAAGGAAGCAATTGACAACCCGTGATTTATTTGCAGGTTTTAAATTGCTCTGTTGCCGTACAAACGCTGAAATATACTAGTGTGTAAAGAAATGCTCAGAACAAACGCAACAGCGGCCCCCGAGATGTCTATCACCATCCGTGTACGGGTGAAAAATTTAACATTTGTCGACAAAGCTCCCCAAGCGGAAACCTCTGACTGCCAAATGAGCATCAGAGAAAGCTAAAGATGGAGACTTCACCCGAGGATTGGGCAACATCATCATGTTTAACATTTACTTACGTCAGCTAACTTGCCCCGTCGTATTTTGTTCGAGAAAGCTCTCGTTCTCGACGCCCTCACCAAGTCTAATATCTAATCCACCTATAATGCCGATCCAAATCGAAAGTCCCAGTTTTGCTGGATATTCCAACAGGCTAGTTTTAAGCCGTACCCTTTCAGTGGTTCACGCGTAATACCATGCTCAAACGGATCAAGCTTCTGCTCGGACAGCATCATCAGTTTTCTTCAGTGTAAACGGTTATAAGAATTGAAAGATCGCAACCAGCTGCTTTGTAGACAGCTAATAATAATAATAATAATAATAATAATAATTTTTATTTGCACGAGAAAGTTTGCCCACTCAGCGGCGTGCAAGGCTAGACAGAAAGGTTTGTACCCTTACGCATGTGCGCCTGCTAGCCCGCCGCTGAGTAGGTGTAAACATAAACAGTAGTCGTAAATACAAGATAACCTATATACATGTATAAAAACAACGAATAATCATAACCCAGAGGGGAAGATATGAAACCTCGCTGTGCCCCACCCCACCCCCACGCAGACCACGGCGGAGGCCCCAGCCACAAGCCCAAACACGCGAGCGCACCGCTGTGTGCGGTGCACCCCGCGCAGCCGAGCCCGCAACCGCGGCCCCCGCCACGCCCCGCCCCAGGGTGACACGGAGCACGCGCGAAGACCCTTGGGCGAACCTCTTACGGGCCATCAACTTGTGAACAGATGCTGGCCGTATCGTTTGCATAGCTCATGGGATTCCTCCCTGCCCCGCGGAAGAGGCTTGCGCTCCCTCAGCGGAACAGAGAGAAGCTCACTTACGCCTGCAGGTTGCGGAAATTTACGCCGTCTGTAATTATCTCTACGGCAGCCTAGCTGCTTGAAGTCATCGCAACTATAAACTACAGGTTGCATGCAGCGACCAACGTTTGTAGATAAACGTTGGTTGCGACTGCATTCCCGCATTCCCACGCATCACTCCGAACAGAAAGGCGCTAGTTTCGGTTTGAAGTCGGTACCTTTTCAACAACATTGATGGCGCCAGCATCAGTCTTCTGCACTCGGTGCATTTGGCGAGTTCGTTTGAGTCCAGTTTTCCGTGCAACACTCTGTGAGTGCGATGCATTCTGGGAGAGAACTCGAACGGTGCCAGTGCGTGTGAAACGAACTCGCTATAATGCAGGGGCCTGGAAAGCGCTTAGCCTAGCTCGCAGTCGGGCACGAGTGAAGCCATCGGAAGTTCGATGCTTGTACCAGAAGTCGAGTGTTTGCTGGGTTTTATAGTGGATTCAGTTAATGTTTTGGTTCATGCTTTCTTGCATTTTTACGTGGGCTCCCTCCGCCGTTCAAAGAGATTTTCGCATTCGCACGAATACGTAACATGAAACATCTGTCAACGAGAAAACTATCCCTAGAGAAAACGTGGCGTGTGTTATGTGTTTTTACTTGAAAGAAAAGGGAACACAGACCTGAACTAAGAAATATGTGAAGCCGTACATTTACGGACTCGTGCCGTCATGTCGCCTCTACGGCGATTTGCCCGTGCGCGCCTCTCACAGCGCTTTCCAGTTTTGAAAAAGGCTGTTAACTTACGGGGTTTTTTTTACAGTGTACCGCTCTAGGAACCCCTCCAAAGTGCGTGGTGCCGGAGCATCGGAAAGGAGAACAGTGAAATGGCAGACCTGCGCTTTTGCTCGGAGCATTTCGAGGGCAATCAGGACTACCTTCGGATATCGAGTGTCCTGCGCAATGCTGGACAAATGATGAGGCACGTTCGCCTGAAGCCCGGTGCGGTGCCTTCGCTCTGACTGCCCCCCTTCGCGATGGCCATCCCAGCGAAGGAGCCTGCGTCCAAACGCCCAAGAATCCTGGTAAGTGGCGCTCTTGCTTCAGTGAGAGATCAACTTTCAAGAACTTTTTTGAGTCTACGTTTGACGAAAATATTCCGTTTCCCAGGGCGATGAGCCGACTGAGGACGTCGGCTGCTCCGAGGGCAATGAGCCCCGTGAGCACTGCTGCTCTTGCGGTCCCCGACCGGCCTCTCGTGACGCAGCTGTTCAGGCCGATCCGGATCAAGCGCAAGTGGCCCCCATGCCCCCTACCAGGGAGGACAAGGCTGTGGGAACGGATCCGAGGCTGGGAAAGAAGTCTGTCGGTAAGCATAGGAATAGGGCTGCTTTCAAAATATTCCCGTCCTAAATTCTATACAATTTGTGTTGACCTCGATTGCCATGAAGATTGGAGCCATTTTGAGCCATTTTTATGATTTATCATTGGTACGACAAACAAGCTAGATACCTAAATCAGTTACTTATAATTTACGTTATAAAACAAAGACAAGTTGTGTATGCAAAGCCTTGCATACTCTATTATACAAAAAGTCCTGCTGAGAAATGTAGTTTCTGCAGAGCCCAGTTTTCTAGAAGCTTGTCCCAACACCTGAATCAGGCTCGGTGCACATAAAAATCTTTTATTACTATTATTACAATGAGGAATCTGATATCTAAGTCTGTTTTTCCCCTTCGGGCACGCAAGGAAATTCTTATGCACGAGGGATCACGAGCCATGGGGTGCAGAATGAAGAGCTACTTGGCAGTAGTAGCAACGTTGCCAGCACCACAAGTGCCACCAGCACCACCAGCAGCACCAATGCCACCAGTGCTGCAAGCACCACCAGCGCTGCCAGCACCGCCAGCACTACCAGCACCGCCAGCCCTGCCAGCACCTCTTCAGTGGCACCAGAGGAACCTGTCCCGGCACCCTCCGCTCCTAAATCCTTGGAGGCGGCCGACAGCCCAGAACCAACTGATCTCGAGGACAGCAGCAATACCTTCTGCGCGCCATCCAACCAGTGGAGCTTTGTCGAGTGAGAATGCTTTCCTACCTGGGTAGAACAGACTAGAATAGATAGTGACTAAGAAAATGGGATGTGTGATGCACAACTTGAATCAGTATCAGGAAAGCCCTGATAACTACAGTGCAACCCACCAGCATAGACCTACTTCAACAATTCACAAGTGTAAACACAAAAATTAATTAAATTTTGTGCAGGGCTTGTCCCAGTAAATTTTCCTGCCACAGGTGACCTTAACGGCAATTTAGTGGAAGAAAAGCTATTGAGAAACCGAAAAGCCTTAGAGGAAAATCAGCTCAGGCCATTTCAAACCTTTATTTTTTTACAGTTCAAATAGACACATTTTGATGAGTAGCTTGCTGCAATAAATGACACCGTCAGTCGTTCGTGCTTGCCAATGGCGTCTGTTTAAACAAATTTCTCTGCCTCGCTTTCTTCACACGGCAGCTGTTTGGGTGGACGTCGCTAGTCTTAGACCTTTTCTGTCGACACTGGATTTTGTGTAAGCTGTCTGTGCCACCCCTTGAAACGCTAGAATAGTTGCAATGCCTTTTTAAACACTCGGCAGACATTTTGCCCGATCCTAATTGTTCCTTCGTAGTGTGGGCAGTTATTGTTGCAGGGAAGCAATTGCATGTTAGCTAGTTCACAAGTAAATTTTGAATACTAATTATATTAATACATTTTCCAGGGATCACATCGTTACAAGTGACGTGCCTCTACACGAGGAGCAAAAGTTCTTCGTGTAGAGGAACTTTCCTCTACATGTGCATGCTCTCGTTCTTGCATCTTGACCGTTTGGTTATCACAAGCTTTCACAAACAGCTCAATGCATTACTATACAAGGAAATAGGCACGTTCCCTTTTGTACGTGTTTCAGTAAAAAAGAAAAACAAGTCGCATTGTGTTGAGGATGTCTAGAGAGCGAAAGGCCGGCCTGCCCCAAATGGCGCCAAGCTTGCCGCTGTAAATGAGAAATTTAGCCAGCGCAGTACGACCGAAATCCACAGGTCTTCAACGTTCATCATGAAGTAGTGATTACACGAACGCGTACCGGTATGATTCTCGTCCAGACCGAAATGAGCAAGGGCTGGGATCGAGCCCAGGATCCATGGGTTCTGCAGCGCGAACTTTCGCTCCACATGCCCCGAGCTGAGACTTGCTAGCCCACTCGGCCACCGTTCCCTCATATGTTTGAGTTCCGCTCAGCACTATTGCGAATTTGAAATAATTTCCCAGTAGTTGAAGCAGGGCGATTGAAAATTGTACGGTACAAACCAGCATCCTTACTACAGTTTCTAATGCCGATTTGCAAGCTGACTAAAAGTGTGAATGACTTTTTAAAAACATCTAATGCCCTTATGCAAGCATAGGGTAGGTTCTTCGCAAGTGTGTTAATTTCACTGCAGACTCCTCCGGCCTGCTGTCTTAATGGGTCACAGAGGCCGCATTTTCTAGCTTTCCAAATTAATGTAAAACAGTGTAGTAGATTGCGTGCAGGCCTGCCCTCTGCCACGCTTGAAGAGCGGCGATGTTGTCAAGTGGCTGTAGGTAAATCTGGTACAGGGAGACGTTTGTATGTGTCCCCATCGCACACAAAAGTTTTTTTTTTTTACTCGACTACCAAATCAGCAGGAACAAAGAAAATTGGACATTATTTGTTAAGATAAAGGAAGGTCGGTCTGGCAGTGCGTGACGACATTTTGTCACGCTCTATTTAAAAAATTTCACCAGTGCGGTACAAAGTCTTCAAGATGAATCATATAATAATTCACGGTCATGTGTTGATACAGTGCTCATCCAGGTCAAAACAGGCAGGGGCGAGCAGTGCAAGTTTTCGCTCCGCACACTGCGAGCTGCATTGTGCTAACACACTCTGCCACCAAGCCCCCTCCAAATAAGCACGTCCTGTTGAAACAGCGTGCAATTATTATTATTTCTGTTGATGGGTGCACGCACACGTAGCGAAGGAAAATACCAGCCAGGAGTTCTGGTAAGGCAAGGACGCCGTACATCGTGGAACACAGGAACGGGCTTGGCATGAATCCTTTTTGCTTCAGGATCACCATCACTAATCCAAGTTAACCACAGACTTTGAATTCATGAGAGCTTTTTCCAGCAACCGTTTTTTTTTTCTATGACACACTGCACCGCTCGCAGTGGCAGCTACTCTACGACACCTGCTCGTTGGTCAACAGCTGCCCAACCCGGTAATTGGAGAGTCACAGGAACCTGTGGCGTGCACCCATTGTGACTCTTCCTTGACAATTTCTTTAGCTTAGCTATTTTGCATGGCACTGAGGTTCAAGACTCTCTAAAACTTCAGGGTCATGTGGTAACGGCATTTTCTGAACTGTTTCCGACATTAAACAGCGCCCTGGTTGTGCTTGTCACTATGCCGCAGTCACCTGTGTGGTGCATGAAGCAGTGGTTTAAATCATCGAAGGGTGCGCAGGTGCCTGTTAAGCTGTCCCAGGCACTCGCCGGTAATATTTGTGCTGGTGATCCAATGTTCAACGACAAACATTGCAGCAATAAGTTACTTTTCAATGTGCACACATCACTGTTGTACAGCCAACAATGCATAGGCGAAAATATTTCAACGGTGAAGAATAGGAGATTGACTTGCTTCAAGGTACTAGAACAGGTTATTGTGTGGGCCATTTTTTTAGTTGGGGGAGGGGGGGTGGGTAAGAGGAGAACAGTAGCAAAACCAGGCAGGAATACGAATAAAAAAATCCACTGCGGGGGAAATAAAGAAGCAGTATGAACAGTTGCGCTGCTTACACATCAATATTATAACCAAACTAGATGGAGAACGACTCATGATTAATCCGAGACGGGGACAAAAGTAGTAAAACGAAGAGAGGTGCGTGTGGTTGCCCTTCTCTTTTATTTTTTCCCCTTGTTTTTTTTACTCTGCAAAGTTGACATAGTATTAACACGCAGAACTAAGAGTGCAAAGGGGCTCCTGGTCGGGCTTTGCAGCCTCTCGTGGTTCTGGGGGGCTGAGGCCTTAGGTTACATTGCGTCTCGTGGTTTTCGGGTGCGTGGTTCACGGGGGAGTGAGAGTCGGTATAACGGACTCGACGCGTATTGAAAAGAAGATAATTTATCTGGATTAGGCAAAGCTCGAGAAACACCCCTTGCTTCACAAAATGAGTACTCTCGTATACAAGCGAACCAAGCAAACCGCATTTCGCAGATTGAAGACAGGTGGACGAGTCGTCACGAAAACCACTCGGCATCAGGGGTTAATTTCGCGGCCGCTGGCTGCTCGAAGTAGCAAAGCGTTTCTGCCGATCCAAGACAAGCCAAATTCGACGGACGCGCTAGGACGCGATCATAGCTCACGATAGCATCAGCGGTTAATGGACCTTTTGTAGAAACATCGGTTCGAGAGTAAATGGTTGCAGTACCCTCTCTCTCTTCCTTCTGGCCGAGCAGAGAGGAAAGATTGTTTCTTTGTGTCGACTTCGGGGCAGACGATAACCAACAATAGGGACAAAGGCGAGTTTGGGGTAGCCGTATCTAGGTCACAGCGCCTCAATGGGTGAACAGGATGTGGCTGACGTTTTGGGTGCGGAACGGGTGGGGAGACGCCTTGCGCGCGCGTTGTTTTCTTGCCACTTAGTCTCGAACCGAGTCACGTGTCTAGGTGGCAGCATATATTCGCCAAGAAGTCCTTTAGCGGCCGCTCGCTGCTCGAAGTAGCAGGAAGCGATGGAGGAGGATTCTCGCTTGCAACTTCTTTATGGGGGTGGCGCAATGTTGTACGCGATATACATGACTGTGGTGAGTTATTTTTCTGCCGATCCAAAACGAGACAAGCCGAATTTCGAGAATTGTCCACCATATGGCCACCCGGCTTTCTTGAAGCCCCCTTGCCCCCCCCCCCCCCCCCCCCCCCCCCCCGTCACTCAGTCTATCCACGCATGCACTTCCCTTTCTCTCTAATGTAATCGGAGCGCGTCTCACAGAGCTCCGCGACGAACGTCCTATCAGAGCTCAGGTTTATGCAAAGAAGTGGTCTTAGCATAATCCATGCTAATCCCTTTCCAGGGGGCAGGAATAGAGGGAAATAATCCCCTCTGATACCTTTTGAGGGAAGGGAACCCTTTTTTTTGGGTTCCACCCAGGCCAGAAACGCTTCAACACCCCAATTTAGGAGAACGTGGTCGAGGTCCTCTGGAACATTGGATCTAGAACAGTTGGGTGTACTGGACCTGGAGATCTTGTGACGTGTCGTTGATGTGTAGGCGCAGTTTGCACGAAGGCGATGGAGTAACGTGGAATCTGATCTGGTTAGTTTTGACACAGGAAGCGATGGAGGAGGATTCCTCGCTTGCAACTTCTTTATGGGGGTGGCGCAATGTTGTATGCGATATACTTGACTGTGGTGAGTTATTTTTGTCGCTGTGTTTCAGAGTCTCATCTGGAAAACACATAAATGGCTGCACACCTTTTCATACAGATATGCACGTCAAGCGCCCAACGACAGGGTTCCAAGGGACATACAATTTAAGAATTTTACAGCCCGACATTTTTAATTAACGTCGTATTGCTAAAGCACTATATATCTGACAGACACCTGTGACTTATCTTAATTGAAATGTTCGATTTTTATGACGTTGATTTCGCCTTCTTTTTGCACTGCATTTCGCAACGGCAGTGACAGCGTTTTATCCGACGAAGTGTACTGTCCTTCTGGCTTCTCGGCTGTTGGCATCCAATGAAATAAGATATCTATCTATCAACCGGTATGCGGGTCCCATATGCTACTTGCATAATCTAGTATTGGTCTAACAAATGTTTTATACAACAACGTTTTTGTATCAGATTTGCCATGCTTAAAATTCCAGCGCAAAAAATCGGTTCGTTTAATGATGTCTCAAATATTGGGCCGATATAAATATTCCAGTTCAAAGTATTCTCATCTACAATTGGTTTGGTCAAAGACACGTGCTCAACAAAACTTAAACTGATAAGCACCTTCATTCGGAGAAGGAATATGTGCGGCGTATTCACGGGGCACTTTAATTTGTTTTGTTACGTGTCGCTGCGCAGACCTAGATGAGCGCTCAAGTATGAAAGACAAACGTTAGGCGAAATTTGTATTAAAAAAAAATTCCAAGGGCTCCGTTTGCAGCTCAAAACAAGGGCAGAAGAATACATCTGTGCCAGTCTCGTCAACGCCATACGAGCGTCTGATTAACGCATCAGAGGCTGGCTTTACAAAGATGCGATCGTATCGCATCGAATCATGCAGGAGCCAATCACACGCATCCAGTCTCCCTCCTTCTTCCTCTTCTACTCATCTACTACCATTCAAAACAGTAAAGTCTTGATTGGATGCGTAGCGCATCGAATCAAGCAATTATGCAATCAAGCAATTATGTAAACGCACATGTGAAAGACCCTTAGGCTAGCGGTTGAATTGCACTGGCTATATTCTCATCTACATCTGAGAAACAAGTCGCTCGTTGAAGGCAGACGAACTTCAAGGCTCTATAAACATACCCAGAACCAACATATTTTTTTTATGTATGCGCAGTCAGAGACTATAAGGCGAGCAACTGTTCTAGAATGCGTCTTTGGCGCATCGGACCGTAAAGCGGGCCATGCCAATCAAAGGGCGACATAGACAACGTGTAGATAACACACGATAACGAGGCAGTCAAGCTCGCGCCACCATAAATAGAGGTCGGGTGGAAACAAAAGCACGTGGCCGCGCTTGGGGGTAAACAAACGCACGAGATGCGCAAAGAGCAGACGAACTTGCACACGCCGTATTGTGGACCAGAAAAGGATCCCCGCTTCTTCCGGTATATATCAACGAACCTCTTTGCCTGTGTAGCTGGAGCTATAATTTGTAAGTGCCTATGGACTGTTCTCAATTGCACAACAAAGGTGATCCCCAGTTGAAAATGATCACTTCGCCGTTTATGACATAAAAAAGGATAACAGCGAAGGAAAGAGGCTCACCTTCAATCTTTGTAAAATAATATGCCAGGAAAACAACAAAACCGCGATTAATTGATCATGAAGGTGTTCATTTTTCGGGTAAACTTTCAGTTGATGCCCAGTCACAAGATATATATCATTATTTTCATGTTTTGAGGCTACGCTTAGGATTTCAACCAAATCACTAAGAAAACCGAGGGGCCCTTAACGCATTAAAACCTTCCTCTGTGAAAAGAAAACTTATTCGCCCACACTTTGGTCACCTGCCACAGTGTGACTCACAATAGAGGCTCTTTAATTTCCCCTCCGCGACGTCCTGATGTCGCGTGACTATGACATCATGTGACTTTAATGTCATGTGACACCATGGTGTCACGTGACCTTTAATTTCATTACCGGCGAGCCAAAATGGTTAGCGTGCCGAATGTGAAAAAGTAAATGGCATCGATTTTAAGATGCACGTGCAACAGCTGTAACATTTTGACATGAAAGGGTGAATATTTATAGGTTGTAATAACTGAGGTTCTACTTCAGGTATGAGTTGCTGCGTACCATTTTGCGGTGGAAGCAAATGCGGGCCATCTCCTAATAACACCGTATCATATCAACAAATACCATTTGACCCGCTTGAGCGTGCAAGGTGGCTTCAAGCCATCAATAAACAGGTGTCGTCAACGGCACAGTGAACCCACCTGCCGAAATTCGATTTTGATTCGCTGCATATTTACAACTTGCTGCACTTTTAGCAGGGGGTGGGATTTATAAAGGATTAATAGGAAACTTGGGATATATACATAAAAATCTATCAAAACACAACTATTATAAAAAAAAGTACAACAAGTATACAAAGGAGTATTTATAGAAACGTTCGGCTGATCGCACAAATCTAAATCGACATAATAGACGAAGTTTGCGGATTCAGTATTTTTTAGGGTATTCTACTTCGCGGTGCCTTCTTATTACCGCAAATGCAGACACTAAGTGAAATGTGAACATACACGGAAGATGATGAATTTTTATTTTTATTCTGGTGCCTTAAGCTCTATAATGCTCTGACTGACCTGACCCTGCTTCCTGCGAAGCGGATCTCGGTATTCACCACATAGCCGCATTATAAGCGTAACCACACGGAAACCACAAGCCCTATTAGCCCGGCCCCTTCCTATGGCGCCTGCTTCCTATTTACAGGCATAGCGAAGCTTATATAATAGGCTGTGGTTCGGCATGTAGTGAACGGGTAAGCCTGAATGATACGGACATAGTGTCAGGGATGAATCCCGGAGAAAAGCTCACCGGAGAAAAGCTCACCGGAGAAAAGCTCACTGGAGATAAGCTCACCGGAGAAAAGCTCACCGCAAAACCGGCGGATGCGGAGAAAAGCTCACCGATTTTTTTTTATTTTTTATATGGAGGCTGTTGGATCATGCCTAACATTATCGATTTATTATCATTAAAGTGCGTCAGCTTTGTCAAAAAGAAAATGTCCTTTTTTGTATTATTTGCCAAGCTTATTAAGTATATTGCTCCCAAATTAATAATGGCGGGCCAGTGTTTTCTGCGGCTTACTCTCTATGCAACTAAAGCCTAAGTGAAAATTTTATGAACTTGAAAAACACATGAAAAATTTCGAAAACTTAATAATGTCTGCCTAAAACCTAAAAATCCAAACTGTAAACACCGAAAATCCGGAAGTGCATGCGCAACAACGCGGTGCCTGAAATTCTCTTTGAAGCTTTTATTAACCTTTGAAAGTAGGATAAAACAGTCAGTAGGATATCGAGGCTTCTTTCTTCCACGGACATGCACGTTTTCTAGCCGTTCGTGCTTGTGTTTCCGCACGTTGCCTTTGTGTGATAGTGCCCTTCTAAGGTGAGCCACTCATGACTTTCAGAGCTGCACACTGGCACCGTTGTTACTCATGACCTATATAAGAAATAGTCTTCTGTAAGGTAGCAAATAGGGGAGTTGGTAAACGTTACACATGATGAAAACCGCTCAAACGATGACGACGGAGTGAAGACAACAAACACGACAGGACGAAGCTGTTCTCGCAACTAACAGAAAGAAGACAGCGTAGCCGACACTGATTGCATCAACAAATACCTACTTAACTATTAGGCACTACACAATATTTGGAGCTGAAACCGTTCACCCACACCGCTATTCATATTAGCTAACAAAGAACAAATCTCTTTATTTGACAGAGCTACCGACGGCGCACCCTCAGTTGTCAATAAATTGTTCCCTTTTTTACCGGTGTACGATGTTCTGATATCATTTTTGCGGCTCCATTAATATACAAAATGGGTGATTACTAATTCTTGAGGAATTAGTAAATATGCCCAATGACCTTCACGAACATTACAAGAAAGAGAAGCTATTTTTTTTAATGTAGTGGCGAATGCTAATTGTGTTAAATTGGCACGTTTGACGCAGAATCCGCTAAGTTAAAAAAAAAAAAAATTGGTGAGCTTTTCTCCGCATTTGTCGGTTTTGCGGTGAGCTTTTCTCCGGTGAGCTTATCTCCGGTGAGCTTTTCTCCGGTGAGCTTTTCTCCGGTGAGCTTTTCTCCGCCGCCCGTCAGGGATAACGCGGCAAATAAATGCAGAAATGCTAAAAAAAAAAAAAAACAACGAGTTGAATCTGCGCTTACAAAATAAACAAGAAGGTATCGATCGTTCTGCGTCGTCCATGTAAGGGTGGCGATTTGAAGCAACGCGTTACCGCTGCTTTCATGCACGTGGTGCTTCCAGGAACCTTCCGAATCAGAACACTTGTTGAAAGCAGATAATAAGCTTAATCTTTTAAGAAAAGTAAAGAATTAAAAAAAAAAAAAGATCCGCGCCGAGGAATTATCCGTTCTTCCACGTGGAAGTCGTGTGTGTTGCCAAATTCGCCACGCACGCGTCAATATCCAGGTGGAAGAAAACATAATGAGCATGAACATATGAATGACTTTCTGGTAAATGTTCCCACAACCTGCAACAGAAAGACTGCATGTAAGGCGCAGCTATAGCTCTTTAGATCTGATGTTTTAGTAGCCTTTCTTGAGGGCCAAGTTTGGGGTTTTGAGGAAATGAACGCTGCAACCTGTTCGACTGTCTTTATTCATAGAAGATGAAGGGGAAAAAATATATCGGGCGTTGTTTGGAAAAACTTATCCAGTTGTTTTTCCTCTGCATTTTTTTGTCCCCTTTTCGGTGGTGTAGCACTCACATCCTGAATTAGTGCTACTTCCGCACATGAAACCCCATCTACACTGAAACGAGACAAAGAGGGTTTTAGAGCCACTGCCAGGGTGTAGAGAAAAAAAGAAGATTATTCAAACCGTAATTTAAGTCCTGATTTAAGTCCTAATTGAAATATGATACGATTTTTTTTTCTATCGAAACCTTAATCACACCATGCCCCCCCCCCCCCCCTCCTCCCCCGAAAGACAAAAATATGGAAGGTAATGATTTCTAAATAGACTTTATGTCTACCGACACTTCTGATGAGGGCAGGAATTTGACAGTTCAGTCAAAAAATCATCAATCAAGAAATACTTTTGTCGAGTGAAGTGGGGAGACAGTGTCCCCCTTGTCAAAACAAATCAAAGTGGTACGTTTTTTTTTACCTTGCCCTCGTACCCGGGGGGGGGGGGGGATTGAAGGAGTGAGGGAGATGTGATTGTTCTTGCAGGGTTCGCAGAACTCTTTCTATCAGAAAGGGAAAAAGAACGGAGACAGAAGCGAGGGAGGGTCAAAAGGAGGTTGAAAGGTGTTAAAGAAATGGTAGTAGTGATGACAAAGTGATGGATGTATAGACCTTTGCAAAAAGAGCACTCTGGTCGCCGCCATTTTGCGACTCGAGCGACCCCTGTCAGCCAGAAATTTCTGCCATCCCTGAGGAACCCCGGTCAGCGCGACTCCCCACCTACATTGTGCATTCAGAGTTCGCCTGCTCTCCTTGCAAGGTTTTACCTCATTTGCCTGCTCAGGATGATTACGGGTTTTGTGTTATCTTCCACTGTGAGAACCAATGAATAGCAGGGCTCGTAGCCTGCTCTGCCTTCGCAGGAAACGAACGAAGGGAGCACACACAGGCAGCCCGCGACGCAGGCAGTCTGACGTTCTTCGAAGATTATTTCGTTGAGATAATCTCCTAAAAGCCTTCCCGGCTATGTTCCCGGTCTTGGAAAAAAATAGCTGATAGGGTCCGGGGTACGGAAACAAAGTAAAAACGGTCGTTCATTTTTTTTTTTTTTTTTTTTTTTGTGTTGTGTAAAAAAAGCATTGCCTTCAAAACGGGCCCCACGACAAACCGGATATTCCGTCCGATCGTCGTGAAGTGACTATCGTCGGCTGACTGGGCCTAAGGGCCGCAAGCAAAACCACGAAACTTCCAAGAGCCGCGGGGGGGAGGGGGGGGGGGCAACTTTTGTTTAGAGCAATAAACGAAACTCGAACTACTTTAAATCTATCCGATTCAAAAGCAGTCCAACTGTACGTAAGGTAGCAGTAGCTCAAGACTACCAAACCGCAACCTAGCTGTTTTTCGATTTTGGACGCGTTCCATTTCTTTTTTTGGGGAAGTGCTTGTGTGACCAGGAGGGTGGCGGAGGGGGGGGGGGGGGGGGGGAGGGAGCAGGAGCAGTAGGGGAGAGAGCCGCGAGCCGCACTTTGACACACGAAGAGCCGCATGCGGCTCGCGAGCCGCAGCTTGGCCACCCCTGGTATATTGGATATGCTGTGTTATTGGAGACCTTTCCCAAATCCTGTTCGGATAACGCGGCACGGTGGGGTACGTCCAATATATGTTGTTCGATTGATGAGACTCGATGAATTTTATGTTGTGAGCGGGGAATACCCGTGCAGTTCGGCTATCTTGTGGTGTGTTCAAATATTTTCGGCAGCTAAGACATTTGTAGATTGAAACGGCTGAGTGCATGGTGACGTAAAAATTCAACATAAATAGAAACACACATTCCAGTTGCATATGTTTTGTCGCGCATGGACTCACCAAAAATAGCTTTCATTTGATTGTTTTTGTTCCAAAAATAGTGCAATGCTCTCATCAAAATCTTGAGAAATTCTCTTCGCCATAGAACACAAACAAAAATAAAATGAGGCAATTAGCCGCTACCAGCGTCCGGAATTGCGCCTACTCAGACTGCCACAGCCTACTGACGAGAAAACTCACAGCCCAGCGCAGTTGGGCAACACTGGCGTACACTCTCAAAACCAGGAACGCGCGCTGTAAATCGCTTCGTTTGAGACTGCCGCTGGAGAGGTCTATAAAGCACGAGCACATTCGTACACACATACAGGCACGCACACATACATCGACGCGCTCGCTTCGCTTCAACAGGGCAGTGTCCTTTGCTCCCAACAGAAAACACCGCGAAGAACTGTTTGTTCCGTCTTGCAGACTGGTAGAGGTCAAGAAGTTGAGGAGAGTGCGCTGAAGTTTACCGCGTCGGTTTGTCGATCCAGAGAAAAATTTATTGTCGTCTGATTCCGGGGCTGCAAAACCGAACGCTGCAAACTTAAAAAAAGAAATGCATAATTTTGTATTTTTGCATTGAAGTAAATGTTGAAGCGCTTCTTCGTTGCATGTTGTGCACAGTGGCTTATCTAACCCACCTATTTTATGTAGAAAATCAATTTTTTTCACCGCTAATGGGGAGCGCTTTGAAGCATCTATGACAATACTTACGCTCAATTGGTGACAGAAAACCCCACTTCTGGCCAAGACATCTTTGATTGTTAAGACTCCTGATCGCTGCTGTTTATTCGGCTGATATCTAAGAAAGAACATTGACAAATGGCTGTTAGCCATTTTTATACGCAGCCATCCAGCGCGTAGATGCATAGACGACAAAACAGACTCAAACATAATGACTGTTTGTGTTCATCTAATATGCACATAAATAAACGGCGTCTTTGTTTTCCAGTTAGTCAAAAAGTGAAACTTGTCGTATGGACTCAACTGTAATAATCAGTTAACTAAGTTCAGTTTGATGCCAATCTGCGCAAAATGAGGTGCCTCAGTAGAGAGAAATGTGCGTGTTAAAGGAGTAATCGTCACGACAGTATTGAAAAAACGCGCTCTTCTGTTGTACATGTTCTCCAGCGCTGTGAAAGCGTCTACCAGGGCATGGCCTCAGAAGACTCCAGTCGCGCAAACCCCAAGGTTTGCGCGACTGGATTCGAGCGCTTGTAGAGCTGCATTCACAACTTCTCGTGGGCATGTCATCTTAGTGAACAAGTTCAATTGCGGGTCATTATCTATTATTAAAGTTGCGAATTTAATTAGCATGCAATCACTATTTGCGAACAAAACGCAAACTACGCGTTTACATTCGTTGCCGATATTGAGTTATATATAACTGAAATTCTGTACGAAAGGATAGTCCACATCCTTTGACCATGAGACACGTTTCACAACTGGGTGACACCTCCATTGTTTCCTCCGATGGACTACAGCAATATGATTAACGTCGACATACTAAAACCCGAGACGGAGGCAAAAAAAGGAGGGCAGGCAAAACGTCTGAGTTTCTGAAGAAAGAAACTGATCGAGCTTGATCAAAGTCTAATTTGATATTGTCTTCTCAAGATGTCATCAACAATTTTATTTGCAGCTATAATATAAAGCGAAAAGATGTACTGAGCAAAAAAGAAAAAAAAGAAAGAAATCATATTTGGTCACTAGTTAGAGCCGTGTAAAATAATTTATGGACTGTAAAAGGAAATCCATGGTATAAAATAAATCTGGGGAAGTATCATAAAGTACGTGGCAACAGTTCACAGCTGTGACGACCAGCGTATACACTCAATATATTTGTGTGTACAAGTCAAAATCCTGATCATTAGGAACATAAATTATCCGATAAAAGCGTGTTTTTAAAAATGGGTGAACAATAGCTATAAATGCTTATTAAATTTGCAGGTGAAAGCGAGTATGTACAATGTTTGTGAATCCAAGCGAATTTCTCTCCTGAAGTATACAGACGCCGTGCATTCCAGCAGCATTATATAGCATCCCGGCAGCATGTACACACGGACCTTTAAGTTTGCATGGACAAAGGTGAGCGGACAAATTAGAAACAAAAACGAAAAAGTTTAAGAGGCGATCTTTTGCCATAAACTAAAATTAAAATAAACTGTATATTCCGCGACGGCGATGAAAAAGCGACTAACGCGAAGCGGAGCGCAACCGCTTCTTTTATACGTGCGCTGCGCTCAGAAATGCACTAAATCAGAAGATATAATAATAAATCAGAATGATCTACAACTTAACATGGCAGACAGAACTTTCCGAAAGGTACAAGAACTTTTCAGAAGAGAGAGAGAGAGAGAGATTGAGCTACAGGGCCGACTAGGACTAAAATGGACATTAAAAAACCAGGCCTGCGTATGACGTCATCGTTGGTGGATCCCCGACCTGCCCCGAGAGGCAAACGCCCTGAAGCTCGACGAGAGACACTGCAAAGCGTGCTAGCGTCCCGGGCGTAGTGAGACGCTCGCTGCACAACGCGCTGGCGGCGATGCTGACGAAACTGCCTGGATCCACTAGCGATGACTTTTGGTTTGGGGGATGCGGGGGAGAAAGACGCAGTCCTAGTATTTTAGGCGGTATTGGCGGAACAACGTAGCTTCGCGTGCGAGTCGTGTGCCAAGCCAACTCCCCCCCATACCTGGCAATAGCGTATATCGGCGTGACACTAGACATTAGGGAATTTTCGTGGATCATTCTCGCCGTCCCGCTACGCTCTCCGCAACCCGCTACGAAACCCGGAACTCTACAGTCAAGGCCATCGGCGCGCAGGCGCAGTAGCGGCTTCTTCGTTGCGAAGGGCTCAGCGGAGGGGGAAACATGGTCATCGAAAACTCCCTAATAGGGAGTTGTCGTAGATTGTTTCCGGCGTTTCGCAACGCTCTCCGCAACCCGCTACGAGCTTAAAGGGATTGGCCGGTCGAAACCGGAAGTACTTAAGTTGTTGCGCTTGTTACATCGAGGGAGCCTTCATATAGACAAACGTCATTTTTATTTTGGTATGTGATCTCCCGTTATTAATTAAACCTTTCATGAGCCTATGTACGAAACTGCACCCCAAATTTCGCCAGTGTCAATGGCTGACATCCGTAGGTGCTGCGTGACGTCACAAAACACAAAGGTTTGTCGGATGGTGGGGATAACAAGCGTTGGTCGACGGGTGTCTTGTATTTTGTTTCGAATTATATAGTCTCCTAGGCAGTACCCTACTGAAACACGGTTCTTTTAATGCAGTTCCCAAGCACGTGCAGAAAAAGTACCGCCTTTTAGCAGGATATTACTCGCAGACAGCCATAAGCTTCGAGCAAACGTATGCTGTTTCGCGCAAACACAACTGCGACGGACGCCGATCGAACTAGGGGCGCTTGCAAAGCAAAGGATGCAGATTTCGCCTCTGAAGTAGCACAGCTAGGTACACGAAGCGGCATCTGGGCACATATTTCGGCGGATATACTGGATCGGTGATGAGGCTGCGGGTCGTTCCCCGAGAGGCGATGTCCGCGGGCCGAAGGCAAACGGCGAACCGTTCAAATGAATGTCGTCACTTGACTTGGACGAGCTTGGTAAATCGTAGTCACGCTCCATTTTCACACGTGGGTCAAACGGTTATCGGGCTGCACGCGTGCTAAATACAAGTTCTGTCATTTCGAGATGGCCTAGCTGTTGGTTTCGGTTTAGCTGCATAATCTCAAGGTCTGTTCGATTCGGCCAGGAAGTTCTGGTAGCGGCGAAAGCCCCTCAAAGGGAATCTTTGCACTTCGACGATAGGTTCGCAGCACCAGGATGATTTTACGTCGGAAGTCGCTGGCGACAGCGCGCGGTCGGCATACCGGTCACCTCGAAGAGGAAGGCCTGACGGTAGCGTCTTGTTATCGACCGTAACTTCGGCGTCAAGTTAAAGCGAGAATCGGCAAAAATGCCGATTCTCGGCATTTTTCCCAGGCCCGTTAGTGGGCGTCCACAGATACCAGCGGACAAAGCATGCAGTATTATGCTCAGCTACGGGGACATGCGAGTGTCAACGCACTAAATCCCAGACCTCTGAAATGTATCGGATCTTCAGTATGCATCCAAGAGCAACTGAAGGCGGGGACTATCATGAGGGCAATACCTTTTCTGTGTCTGTAAGTAAGAATATCAACACTGTGGATCTCCGCATAGCATCAAAAAGAAACAATTTACGTGAGCCAATATTTCAACACTCACCACAGGGAGCTAAACCTACGCGAGCAGGTGCCCAGAACGCTTTCAGAATATCATAATCAAGCAAATTCCTACCCTCGGTTTTGATCTCAATTCCGCATCCACCGCGGGTACGTTATTATCATAAATGAGAGGAAATGCAACCTCCGTATCGGCGTTATTGTTAAACATTGCACATTTAAGCAAGAGCTGCGAAAAATGTTAGCGCGAGCAGAGGCGGACGAGGAGTGTCGTCTGCTATCGCCGTCTGCTCTTGTCGTCAGCCTCTGCACGTACGCTGAACTGGTTCAGCCAGTTCAGGGGAATCGAACAGACCTAAATTGACTGGCCCGATTTGGGCGAGGAGTGGGTGGACGTAGTTAAATATCGTTGGCACCAGCATCACACCTCAGCTTACAACCCTTCTGTCCGCTTAGAGCTCAGCTAGTAGCTTTCTTCTGTGAGATGGCTGCTGCATAAGCGAGATCTCGGTCTTGACGGGGAACCCGGCCAGTCCCTACGCACGACGACGATCCACTTTGCTCGTCACTGCACGTCTAGCGGAAAAGTGCGGAACGTCATGTCTTGGCTCGCATGTGCCGCCCGGTGGATATGGCACCCAACCGCGCAACAAAAAGCTCACCCAACCACGAAACAAGTCGAGCACAACAACGAAAACGAAGCACGCTGAGGCGTTCACTCACTGGCAATCGACGAGACAAAAATGCTCGCTTTGTGTTTTGTGACGTCAGAGCTTCAATGTTGCCAACGAAAACCGCGTTTACGCTAGAATGCGATTGGAGCAGTATAAATTCAATTACTCACGCAGAGGGCCGTATAAAATTCAGATATTGCACGTACGATGCGTCTCGAGGCAATAGCAATGATATTCAATTGTTTTCTCCAATACAAAATTTGACCGGACAATCCCTTTAAGGTGACCACCTTCCTGCTAGCGAAATGCGGGACACGCTGACCCGGGGGGGAGGGGGGGGGGGGTGGAAGATGAGCGGTATTATACTTAGACTGTGGCAACTGCAAAAATTAACTTAGTGCGCAGTCGAGCTGGGGAAAGTTTACCATGATGCTTTTTAACTAGAGACTGGGGTAGAAGCAGGAAGCATATTTTTCCCCTTTTGTGCCCCAGTCTCAGGTTTTTTTACCTGAGACTGGGGCACAAGGAGGGAAAATAGAATCATATAAAAAATAAATATCCGAGAAAATTTATCAACAGACGCCACGAAATCTGACTCTGCTAGAACATTTAACATCATGTCTTGTCTCAAAGCATATTATACAGCTGCAAATTGTATTGCGGCAATAAAGCTCAAATAATTTTCACTCCCAGTGACATATTTCTAGTTTTAAGGGCACATGTTAACAAATGTGCCTAAGTTGAAAACATAAAATTGACTGCAGCAGAATTCAATGCATCAGAAGAAAAAAAAAAACAGTAAATCTTTTATGGCTTCTTGTTTCCTGTTGAATCTTATTTTTACCAACATGCTCCAACAGAAATCTCGAGTCTTGCTGTTTTTGACCGTTGTGAGTTGCAGTCGTTATGTCTCGTGTAACCGTCCTCGCCAAAAAAAATTGACTCTTATTTTTTTGCGTTGACACAGCACGATTTGAAAATAATTGCAATAATTTATTTTCAACTTCTCTCCAATATATTGCCACCAAGGGAAAAGAGGCACAACAGCTCATGCGCGTCAGTTCTAATGCGAGAACGACGGACGCTTTCCGCAATGCTTGGATCGAAAATGCTATACCATAGCGTTTCACACGATTGCCAGCGACCTCCGCACTTCCCTGTGCCCCGTTTTTCAGCAGCGCCATGAGTTGCATAGCGAAGTTTACAGCAGTGTGAAATGCGGGACATTTTCAAGATTTTGGTATTTCTTGCGGGACGCAGAACACCAGCCCTCAATACGGGACAGTCCCGCGAATCGCGAGACGGGTGGTCACCCTATTCGAAGTCCGGGTTTCATCAGTGAAGGCTATACTCTCTTCCACCTTATGTTGTACCGCTGGAGAAGCTATAAGCGCAAGCTCCTTGCTCTGGGACAGATTTTGGCGGCACAACCTCGCGTTGAGTAAAGGCAGCTGGGCGTTTTCAGATAAGATCAAAGAACCATGTCCGGTGACCATTTTTAATTTTGATGAAAGAAATATATTTTGCCGGCTCCATGCCAAGATGAATTAAAGCAATCCTTGTTTTGGGGAAAAAAAATTGCCTTTGCGAACAAATTTAAAAGCACCCTCTCAGTCACGTGCACGTTTTGCGTATCGCGCGATGTTCGCTTTTCGGGCGGCTTCTCCAAAAAAAAAAAACTGTTCTGGCTTTGGGTCTAGAAATATTCACTGAAAATTATGTGTAAGAAAGATTGACACAAAGTAATAATCACCGTGTATTAGGGTCGTTATTTTGATTAAAGCTTTTTTAATCCAGATTTCTCTGGATTAAAGATTTTTTTTCACCGTATCTGTAAAGAATAAGGTCTTCAAACTTTGTCGGTGCGTTGCTTTATATATAGTTCATCTGTGCATGAAATGTCGTCGTCCTGGTTAAAGGCAGAAATTTACGAGAATTGCTCACAAATGGGCACCGTAACTAAAATGCGTCATTTTGAAAATCATGTAAAAAAAAGGACATCTTTAATTTTTTTTTAAACTCTCCAAAATAAACACTCATAATATGTACTAACAAAATCTGCAAAAACAGAATGAAATATTTCTGTGTCTTTGAAGTTATAAAGCGAGAAATATGGCCAAATTCAAACTAACGCGGTTGACATAAATGGGGCGTGCACATACACATTCTTCACAGTTTTCTTATTATAAAAAGGCGTAAAAGTGCTACGGGGTCGTCAGGAAAATACAAACTGACAGCGCAGAAGTGGACGGTAGTTTTAAAGGGAATGTGCCTAATACATTTTTGTACGACCGACGCAAAAATGGCCATGGGCCGGAGAGATCGAGGTGTGCCACCCTGTATCATGCTTCGCGGTGCCTGTTTCAACGGCCGGCGTGTAGCGTCTTCGCCTACGCGACGTAAAGGAAGTGACTGGAGAAACTTTGCAAACAGATTAGCCTACGACCTTGGCTGTCACATGAGATAGGAGGTAGGGCGCAGCAGAACCTGAACCTGCGCCGCCTGTCAGCGCCATTAGATCCGCCGGCGAGCAAAGCCGCACAATGCAAAAAAAAAAAAAAAGATGGCGATTGCATAATATTATTTGTCACTTAGTCCATATGACAACGGTTTGGAGAATCGTGAAATCCAATTTGGGTGTGCTCATGTGACCTCGTCAGTGAGAGTGCAGCAAGCCACTTTAAAAGCAGTTACCAACTACACGAGCTGCTGAGTAGCAAGTGCATGTCAGCGAAGTGGATTTTTCCGCAACTGGACATGGCAAGAGTGCCTGCAATGGAATCGGGGGTCGTGTCAAGCACGAGGCAACGTTGTACATCCTCAGCCAGTCCACCATGTCGGTGATCAAGTGTGCGTCAGAGATGGTTGCCCCACTGAACACTAAACTGCCGAACGTGAAACTAATCCACCTTCCGAAAGATGACGTCAAAGTGTTCAGGGAGATGAAAGCAAAAGAGTGGGACTATGTTTCTGTTGTGCGTGGAATTCAGTCCTGTCACTTGTGGCAGTGTACGCGGTCCCACATTTCACAACCACAGCTGTTTTAGCAGGAACAGTAGGCACAGAAAATATGTATCTTTGAAAGTCTCCTATTACTGCGGAAAGCAGATCAATGTCGCGAGCATGCGGTGCCACTGAGAAGAAAGGAACAGTGATCGCTAAAAGCAAAACAGAAAAAAAAAATGTTCCTCCTCGGAGTGCCAGGCGAGCGGGAACGCGACAGAACAGCACACGACAAAACAGCACGCGACAAAACAGCACGGTCAAAACAGCACGGTCAAAACAGCACGGTCAAAACAGCACAGCGTAAAACAGCACGGCGACAAAACAGCACGCGTCAAAATAGCACGCGACAAAGCAGCACTGCGTCAAAACGACATAGCGACAGAAGAGCATGAAACAAAACAGCACGGCGTCAAAACAGCACAACGACAAAACAGCACGCATGTAAAGGAGCTGTAATAGGTAGCGTTTTATGAAAACAAAAAAAAAACAGAACGCAAAGAAAAAGGGTTGGACATTGAATGGCATCATTTAACAGCTAGTGGAGAAACAATAAAAAAAAAATGCACGCCGGCGGCGACGGGATCGCACTCAAATCAGGGTCCTGAGTGCTGCTGCTGTTGTGTGATTGCTAAAAACAAATAAAGTTAGCAGTAGTTACTAGTACTTAACTACGCTAATCTCTGAAGAGATTGGGTAGTTAGAGGGGATACCTTCGCTCCGATGTTGGCTGCGTTGTCTGGGCTTTTTTGAAGTATCAGGGAAAGAGGAAAAGTTATTGGCAAAAAGATATCCATAAGTTCAAGTTACGAATTGCCTGATTTGCGGCGGTCCGCTGAGGTTCCGTAGTACTCGTCATTTCGTAAGATTCCGAGTCAGAACATCCAACGCGTCAGAACATCCATCGAGTCAAAATATCCATTCGTGGATGTTTTGTCTCGGTGGATGTTCTGACTCGATGGATGTTTTGACTCGGATGGATGTTCTGACTTGATGGATGTTTTGACCCCATGGATGTTTAGGCTCGGATGGATGTTCTAACTCGATGGATGTTTTGAGTCGATGGATGTTTTGATTTGAAATGAAAAGTTAGAGCACTCTCAAGCTTGTGATGGTGAAACATTTCTCAAAACAGAACGGCTCTGCTTTAGAAGTATTTTGCTTCGCCGCATTCATTAAAATTTTTTTTTTTTTTTTTACATATGAGCTGGAGCAGCAGAGTGCGCGATGGGCTGGCTCTGAGCCTGCGCGATTGCTCGAGGGACCAAAGTACTGCCGTCGGTGAATTATGCAGCGTAAACCCTTCAGCAAAATTAATTTCACCTCGCCAGTCAATTGCTTCCATTTTTGTGTTAAGCCTCTGAATTGTTTCAAGACGCTCTTGTCCCAGACGTTCGCCGTGATCAGTAACGTTATTCCGAGAGAACCGTAGCTTTAGTTCGTGTTTTTTTTAAGTCAGTCTCACTCTCAGACAAAGCACTCTACATGGATTTGCTCAATTGTATATAAATAGTTTTTAAATTACGGAAGCACTATTGGAACACATTTTACGGTTTTGTTTTTTCATGTATTACAACTTTTTAGGTATCTGTACCCTGTCGTAGTATCTATACACTCATTTTCGTCACGACTACTACTACCAGACACAACGTAGTGCATATCGTTCGCATAAAGTCATTTGGTTGAATAAGACACCAAGACATCGTGAGGCACTCAAAGAAATTTATTCAAGGAAACTGGCCCATGTGTGCTGTTCAGTTCATTCTGCAGAGGAACTACAAGGATTGTAATTCTCTCCAGATAGTTAAGAACATCCTGAAATGTCGGGACTGCAGATGACTAATAGACAAATATACTCAATGACAAAAATAAAACACGAACACGAGGGACCCTACATCCAGGACACTGACCAAAGCAATTGATTAGGTGTATGCCCGAAACTGGCACTTGGCAAAATTCGCAGTCTCGAGCCGGAGAAAATTCATATACATTTTTTTTTTCTTTTTTTCAATTCAAATAATTGTTTTGAATCAGATGGATGTTTTGACTCTGATGGATGTTCTTACTCAATGGATGTTTTGACTCAGATGGATGTTTCGACTCTGATGGATGTTCTGACTCGATGGATATTTCGATTCGATGGATGTTTAGGCTCGGATGGATGTTCTGACTCGATGGATGTTTTGACTCGATGGATGTTTCGACTCGGATGGATGTCTTGACTCGTTGGATGTTCTGACTCTGGTGTCACGTGACCTGTTGGATGTTTTGACTCGATGGATGTTCTGACCCAATGGATGTTCTGGCCATAAGCGATTTCGTAATCACCACCTAAGCGTAGAACGTCCCCCCCTTCCAGCAAAAAAAAAAGAAAAAGCGGGAGATGCGCCGATTACAGATGCATTGATAGAACCGTTAAGATAAGGTGACTTTAATGTGGAGCGTATTCAAGGTGTACCATGGGCATCGAACTTGCGGGGTTCATTCGCCGTGAATAAAATATCCTGGAAACACGCGGCTGTAGCTTGCAGGCGAGAAGTTGTACGTTTTGAGTTAAATTCACAGATTATTGCCGACGAAGGCCTTGATCGAGTGGAAACCGGTGAAGCAGAAACATGCCGCAGCCTCAATGCTGTGTGGCCTTACACTGCAACATGGGCAGAACACACCGTTGCCGCACACGCTTTCTGTTTTTTTTTTGTTTTTTTTTTTTTTAACAACTAACAAAAGCACATTGCGGTGCGATTGAATTATTTATTGTAGACGATATAACCAGAAAACTTGCGCGTCAAATGAGCTAATCTGCTCGAAAAAATTGTGGTGGCTTAGCTCGGCTATGCCAGGATACACGTAGCGTGAGCTTATGCGCCCGAAATGAAGAGGCGCTATCAAGCGGCTCCGGTGCAGCATCAGACTTGGCTACTGCGCAACGGAGGCGCACAGCTGGGCACGCGGCGGTGCCAGTGCGTCTGCCGCGGCTATGACGTCACTCCTCTGGAATGCGAGGACCGGCGAGGCGGGCGCCGCGGCGGCGGGGCGCGCCAGCTGTGCGCCGTGTGACGTCACTGCTCCTCGCGCATGCGCAGCACGGAGCACGGCTCATTATGCGAGCCACGCGAAACTGCTCCACCTCTGCCTGTGTGGCTCACGCTACAAAATAGCCAGAATACGCACAAGTGAGGGCTTCGGTTCTGTCCAGGGAACCGTCATGCGCGCATCGAGTATACTCCCCACTCCGAACTTGCTTCCAAAAGAACAGATTCGAAAAATTGGCCATCGACGAGTTGGCTTTCGACGAATTGGTATAGAACCTGAATTCCTTTACTGTGCCTTATTTGAGACGTGCATTTTTTTTTTTTACTTCAAAAGTTATATTTAGGGTACAGCGTTTTCGGGTTAAACAGAATATGACCGGTGAAAGTACGCTGAATTAATTTTCCCCAATTCGCTCTTAACTGAAAAAGTTCAGTATTTTCGAGGGCGTTTGGAGTGGTGTGTGTCTGCGGGGGGGGGTACGGGGGGGGGGGGGGGAGGAGAGACTGTGACTCATAACTAGGGTTCCGTGTTTTCGGATAAATTCGAAAAACACCCACCGGTAAAAGTTTCGTCTGTTCGGATTTATCTGATAAACTCAGAATTTCGATGTGCCAATCCCCTCCCCCCCCCCCCCCCCCCCCACAGACACACACAAATATATTTTACAATTAATGGTTTAATCAGCGCGTAGAGTAAATTGTCCTGGTAAAATGCCGCCACACATATCTTTTAAATTTTGGACAGGACAACAGGTCATCGTACTATCGGGTCAAGTCAAAAGTCACTGTTAATGTTTCCGGTTTAAAGTTATACTATTTATGCCTGAGAGGAAGGAGAGGTTGTGTTTTTGAAACCGTGAAAGCTATGGACCATAGAAATTACATAAAGTGCGGAAGAGGACAGTTGAAACTTCTCTATTTCATCCTTTTCCACTCTACCTCTTGCGGCCGCGCGGTAGGTTGATGGAATAACATGGAATGAATACAGGCTTCCCAGTGACTACCTCAATCAGGTTTTTGATTTTAAGGTATCGACATTTATCGAAAGAACACTTGTGTGCCACTTTTGTTCTAGGACAAATTAGTACTGTGAGTAGTAATGGCACCAACGCCGAATCCAACTGAAGAAAATATTAATTGATACAATTGCGTTTTTTTTTTTGTCCAGCATGCGTTTACATTTGAATATTATTTGTTTATTTTTAATAAGAAACACTTCGAAATTGAGCTTCAAATTTCGGAAAATTCGGAATCAAACAAAAATAAACTCCGATAAACTCGAAATTTTCGGAAAATAATAATCTCAGAAAAACACCCTCCGAACTTGACGGAAACTAAACTCCGAAAACACGAAACCCTACTCATTACTGACCACATGACCACTTCCTTTCGCAGTTTTCAGCTTGTCTGCGAGATCGGTTCAACTTTCAACAAAAGCTCCGGGGGCACAGGGGTCTTCAGGACGAAATCTGGGTTTTTCACCTGATGGGGATTTGTGCCGAATTATTTGTTAAAAGACTAGAGTTTAATCGTGGAATCAAACAACGGAAATCAAGAGCGTCCGTAAATTCCGCGCATTGTTTAAAACCCCTAGCTTCCGTCTACTAGAGGAGGGCATAAATACGAGTGTTTCATCGTCATTTCTGCCGTCGGCGCGAATTTATCACCTCTCGCAGTCGTGAGAATGGGGGAAAACGCACCGAGTACAATGCTTGCTAATTTCTCCACTTTGATATTTGCCCCTCCGACTGAAGTGGTACTGAAGCTTATGCTCGTCCTGTGTACAAATACGAGCACACGACGATGATATCAGATCACGATAAGGCCCCACTGCGTCTTGCAGAACTGGCCGCGTCGGCTGCCAAAGAAGGCAACAAGTAAGAAGACCACCTACTTGGTACTCAATATACATTTTACACAAACGCTTTTAATTGTTGCATTCTCGTTAGTATACTGGTTTTCGTCAATAAACCTAATATAACTGAGAAGTTTATGATTCTACAAATATTCACCGCAATAAACCGAAAACTTTTGTTTGGAATAAAAACCGAAAAAAAAAGAGCGCGGAATTTCAAATAATACAAACCGAAAACGCCGAACACTAGCTGTATTGTCAATGTCATGTTTTGACGCTGTGCTGTTTTGTCGCTGTGCTGTTTTGACGCTGTGCTGTTTGGACGCGTGCTGTTTCGACCGTGCTGTTTTGTCGCGTGCTGTTATGTCATGGTGCCCAGGAGAGCGTCGTGACCAACTCAGGTCACCGTCCGGCAGAGAGAATGCACGCGACAAGCGCCCAATGTGCGCCCAGAGGACCTTCATTCATTAAACTCGTTTCAATTGTACCACTTTAAACATGTGCTATTTCTTATCACTATCTAAACGTGCCGTCAGCAGCCCAGCCTCCCCACGAAGGGTAGGCTGCGAAATTCACTGATCCGAGAAATCTGTATTTAAATTGCTGGCTTGTGCATGCTTTAAGCTCACCTGTAATTTTTTTGTATGAATTCTTATTTTTAACGAACTCCTGTCACAGTGCTTTCTCTTCATAGACTTCCCTACATTTTTCGATCACTTTTTTGCCCTTGTTTGAAATCGGCAACGTCCTATCTTTCTCTACTCCCTTTACGGAAATTAGGTATATTGAGCGCTCTGTAAATTCAAAAATACAAAAATATTGCAAAGCAATTTTGAAGGGCCTGAAAGGGCACATTATGAGCCTAGATTTGTGAAAAGTAGAAGAAAAATTAAGATTGCCATCAATTTAAACTGATTTTTCAATTATTGCAAAATCGGTAACCTATCTACATTTCAGTGTATTTTTTAGAAAGGTTATCGTTTTCAATTTCAGTGACAATTTATCCGAGCATTAAACAAACGCGTCCAAATAACCTTCAAAATATTTTGCTTTCCAGTCTTTCAAGAACCAAATCCACAAGGCTCTGAATTGCTTAGTAATCGATATATACATGTTTACCTCCTTTTATTTTATGTACAGTCTCTGCACAAAAAGTATAAAACCTAAGGTGAAAACAGTTTTTCTTTTTATAAATATCCAAAGGGACGGTTTCGCGCAAGTCGCAAAAATGTGTGCGTTCACCAACGGCGACATATTGCGACTTTCATTCCTCAAAGGAAATTTTATTTTCTGCAAACAGTGTTCGAATATGCATTTGCGGTTGCACAAATAGCTTCGACCTTTTGGTGAAAAAAAAAAAATGTCGACCGGATATGGTCTTTTGATTCCATCTGAGAACGCCCAATACAAATAATTTCAGTCAATCGAAATTCTTTTTTTTTTTTTTGCAGTACTTTAGTTTTTTTTTTGGCGTCGTGCGGCGCTCCTAGGCGGCGGATCTATTGTCGATCACAGGCGGCGCAGGTTCAGGTTCTGCCGTGCTCTACCTCGTATATCATGTGACCGCCAAGGTTCTAGGCTGATCTGTTTGCAAAGTCGCTCCGGTTGCTTCCTTTATGTCGCGTAGACGGGGACGAAACACGGCTGCTGTTAAAACAGGCACCGCGAAGCATATCACGGGGGGCGCCTCTGGATCGCTTCGGGCCATGGGCATTTTTGGGTCAGTTGTGCAAAAATGTATTAGGAATTTTTTCTTCGAAACTACTGTCCACCTCTGTGCTGTCTATCTGTGTTTTTTTTTACCACCCCGTAGCAATTTTACGCTTTTTAATAATAATAAAATTGTAAAGAATGGGTATGTGCACGCCCCATTTATGGCAACCGCGTTAGCGTGAATTTGGCCATATTTCTCGCTTCATAACTTCATAGCCACACAAATATTGCATTATGTTTTTGCAGATTGTGTTAGTACATATTATAAAATGAAATTTTAGGTAGTTTTAAAAATGAAAGATGGCCTTTCTCTAAAGGATTTTCAAAATAACGCATTTTAGTTGAATTCTCCTGTGTGAACAGTTCTTGTAAATTTATCTGGTTAACCAGGACAAAGATATTTCATGCATAGATGAACTATATAGAGGGCAACACACTGAAAAAGTTTGAAGACTAGCTTTTATAGATACGGAGAAAAATATTCTTTAATCCATAGCGTTAATGCTAATTGTGCCGTATTTCGATTTTGTTTCTCAAAATAGCGACCCTAATACTCGGTGGTTAATACTTTTTGTCAGTCCTTCCTATGCCTAATTTATCTGTAAATATTTCTAGACCCGTAGAAAATCAGTTGTTTGGGGGAAGCCGACGAAATGCCAACATCGCGCGATACGCAAAACGCGGTTGTGACTGAGAGGGTTGCTTAAATTTTTTTTCCAAAACAAGGATTATCGTTATTCTCCTTGGCATGGAGCCAGCAAAATATTTTTTTTTTCATCAAAATTAAGAATAGTCACCGGACATGGTTGTTTGATCTAATCTGAAAACGCCCAGCTGACAACGCTATGAGCTCGCGCTTCTAGCCTTCGCTGCGGTACAGCTGATGGTTAAACGGAGTATAGCGGCGCGCAGGTGCAGTAGAGGTCTCTTCGTTGCGGGTCGCTTAGCGGATAAAGTAAAGTGGTTTACGGAAACTTCCTGTAAGTGGACCGCACGCTATGCGGAGGGAAATTTCTTCTGCTGCTTGAGCGGTGGTTGCAATTGACATCAAAACGCCGAGCTTTGAATAGGAAGTTTTCGCCGTCCCGCTAAGCCCTCCGCAACAAAGAATCCGCTACAGCGCCTGCGCGCCGATGGCCTTGACTCTAGAGTTCGGGGTATCGTAGCGGGCTGCGGAGAGGGTTGCGAGATGGGCAAAAAAGCATCTAAGAAAGGTCTACCCGCTATCTTTCTATCAGAGACAATATATTGTCTCTGATAGAAAGATAGTGGGTAGACCTCAGTGCTACCTTCAGGTCTAGCCACTATCCTTCCAATTAAAACCAATCAGAGCCCGGTGTTCTGCCGTCACCGGAAGGCTGCTCAAGAAGCAGACAAGCCTGCTTGCGCTCCGCATAGCTTTGCGTACGCAAAGCGATTGCGGGTTGGGAGTGCGCATGCGCAGAATGCAGTGGAAGGTCTAGCGTATAGCGAACGCGCGCAACGCTGGTTATTTTGTTCTGCGAGCTAGGGAGTGGGCTTTGCTGAAAGCTCTCGAGAGATCTGGAGCCCTGAGAGAGAACCAGTTTTGATGGCAGTTACCTCAATTGGCGCAGCACGGGCGGCGTGGTGTTCGCGCAGTTCAGTGTTATGTGAAATTACGTGATGTTCAGCTTTTTGAGGCCTACCGTAGTCGAGTCAGATCGCCGTGCAGCTAAAGGAGTGAGTAGTGAACATGTTCACAGCTCGCAATGTGCTTGAACGCTGCAATCTGCGCAACGCTAAGCCGCTTTGTGCAGTTTATCGCCAACAGAAGGACGACTTCCAAGAAGAAAAAAAAATCACCCAAGTTTTCGCTGTGCACTAGACATCAGTAGGCCATGGGTCTTTTCCCGCGATAGCATTGATAAAATATGCCGTTTCGAGGGGACAATTGGCGGTAGATCTGTGATTGAATTAGGCTACACACTCGTAGTCGTAGCCTCCGTACACCACAGAAAATCGCTTGACCAGGCAGCTACTGGTTGGGTTAATTTGAAATAAAACGATTGGAAACGTTTTTATCTTCACGATTTCTTTTGAGGTGAGTGGTAGCGCTGTAAGCACACGGAAATCTACGGCTCTGGCAGATTGAATCATCAAGGCCATGCAAGACGTTCACTAGGGAACGTTTACGGAACGTACAGCTAAAATGTGTCCGACCAGGTAGTTTTTAGCGTGCGCCATACTATTGCGGATTTCGTGTGTAAAAGCCAGCAAGGCTATACTAAAACTGTCTACTAACGACGCTTTCTAAGCATCTAGTGTTAACTTTGTTTTGTTCGCTTCCGCAGTGGAAGATGCGATACAACAATATTGTCTATGATATTGTAGTGAGTGCGCAGGCGAGCTGGTGGAAATTAACCATTCTGATGTTAGCCTGAGAGTGAGGCAGGAAAAGAGGAAGTTTCACTTTGAAACTCTACTTTACTCTACTCTACTTTGAAACTTCCTCTTTTCCTGCCTCAGTCTCAGGCTAACATCAGAGTGGTTAATATTGTCTACTACGGGATTGGGTCGACCATCTTAAAAAATGATGAGACGAAAGACGAAACGCGAAAACAGGTTTAATTGTTGAGTGACAAATGAAAAAGCGAGGTTAAAAATGAAACTGCTTACGTGCAACTATGCGAAAGCGTTCGTACATGCAGCGCAGTCCTACAAGCAGCGCGCCCACGTCATCCTTTTCCACACTTCTCCGGCGGTGGCAACACGCTCCCCAACTGCACAGGCGTAGTGCTTGGCCCCCCCCCCCTCGGTTTCGCGGCTTCCGTGACCATGCATCTACGTTGCTGTGGTTCTCTACGCGTTTTAATTTTTTCCGAGGAACGTCTGCTTTGACATTGAGTGGCCCCGGCGGCTTCCATGACGAAGCATCTCATATGAGACGTCGCAGCCCAATGGAAATTTATTCCTCAATTCGCTGTATGGGCTTCGCTTCATAGGACAGGGAACTTCAGGGGCTGCCAATTTAGGTGCCGTTTTTAGCGGCTTTAAAAGCTGATAACGCCGGTTTGCTCCATGGGACCAGTTAATGCTTTCGCGTTAAAAAGACTCGAAACAACCCCGACTCAGGTAGCAGTGGTCCGCGAGAACCGTGCCCCATGGTTCGACTCGCCATTGGTGGCGCCGGTGTCTCACCTCAACTGCGTCTTGTCCCGTCGATCTTTTCACCCCGACGATCACCCACAGCGATTGCAACGGCCGCTTTTATTGGTGACTCTTAACAAACCGTTACCGTGTTCCGTCTACCCTACTCAGGGAGACTTTGTAGCATGCATTTAAGAGCGCGCCCCTCGGTCACGGTATCATCCGGGCGCGTGTTTAAAAGCATGCCTCAATGGCTCCGATAGGGCGGTATGCGGAACATGGTAACGGTTTAGTGAATGTCCCTAATTAAAAGTTCCTAATATAGGCACCCTGCGTCCACAGGAGACGCTACCAATCGCTCAGTAAACAGCGCCGCGCGTGGCCACTTTTCAGTCAGGGTAGGCAAAGCGATCTCCGCCGCCACCCACGCTGCTTCCGCGCTTCCGCCAATGTGGCAGCCCAAGCAGGCATGCCGACCTTGCAACACCTACGGGTGTACCACTGCGGTCGAGCTGCGACTGCCGAGGTCGCTTCCCTATGAGTATGCACGACGACGCCGCGAGAGGCGCGCGTATCTGAAGGGTGCCCTTTAACCTCCGAGGTCAACCGCGCGATGCCCGCGTTGCGCCGGTAGTCGTGCTCAGTCGCACACTTTGCTGATAGTGGTGACGGTGACCGTGACAGATGACGGTGACAGTTGTTTCAAAACAGCCGTGACGCAACTCTTAGTTATGTAAATGCCCACAACTTCAAGATGCTGATAAATCTGGGCCCACACATGCACACCCTTGATGCTCACAAGTAGACAAGGTAGCCCGCAGTTGATAAAGGGCTGTAGTGTAATAACTTACATTTCATTGCCAAGCTTCATACTATCCACTTCGGAAATAGCGAATAAGCTGAAACAGAGTTTAGTTGCTTAATGACTCTAGCATAAAGTTTCTTAAATAAACAGTACCTGATGGCAATTACCAGAAGACCTAGACATTTGATTTCATCAACGTATGCACCGAGAAGCGCCATGTCACTATCAAAAATAAGGTTTAAGGACGAGAATAATATTGAGCGAGTAGGGCCTGACTAACTCAAAACGAAACAGTCTCGTCTTATTTAAATCAAACTGAAAGTAAACACGGACAAAGCTAAAGCACGAGTGGAGTAGCACGTGATGCTAGCGTCTCCTTTGCTTGTGGGCCCCAGTCATTGCACCGCTTTTATCTGAGACTGCCAAAACATTTACCTTACAATTGACGTCATCATTGGCGGCGGAAAAACAGCGCACGTTTCGCAGGTGGCGTCCCCACGCGAAAACAGTTCAAAGGCCCCCTTGCAGCCCTTTCTTTTTCCGCATTTGTTTTCCTGTGTTGATGAACTGGGAGCGGGAATATGTTGTCTTTACTATAGACCTTTCTAAAACTCGCCTTGTGTGGAACCCTTTCTTAGCATGCGCTGTTAATCTGCTTAGCCGGTATATCGGACGCTGCGCATGCGTCCACAGCTCAATAACTCAGCATTTCTCTCCCGGATGACAAGCGACGCGAAGGCCGATAGAAACACGGTTGGTCAGAACATTATAGACCTTTCCAATCGCCTTCTGTGGGCTGCCATCTTTGCCTACTGGAGTGTGGAACGCATTGTGAGCTTGCGCAGTTACTTTTTTTCACAAAATAAAAGACGCTGCGCATGCGTAGACATCCCAGTTACTCAGCATTTTTCGCCCTAGTGATAAGCGCTGGAAAGGTCCATAGACCGACACGCTGTTTACAAACAAGCCCGCATTTGCCCACATCAGGTGTGGGCACTGCGCAAGCGCAGAAACCAGATTCGCATGAGGTGAAGCTTCTGCGCATGCGTCGTGGCGACAACAGCGCCACCGCAGGAGCGTAACGTCAGAGCCGCGTGTTGGTCTATAGAAAGAGCTACGCCTTTTTTTTAGAACAGGCATAATCGATGGTTGATGATAATGCACATTGACACGGTCAGCAGCGTCAGGTAAAAGCGATGGTCGGCTAAAGAAGCGATAGTCACTGGCAGCCGGAAGTGCGTAGGGTGTTGCGAATCCTGAGCTTCTTATCTCTCCGTAGCCAATGAGAATGCGGCATTAGCAGATAAGACCGCCGTAGAACGAATCATGGAGCAAGAATCGTCAACTAAATGAGCCATGTCCTGAGGTTTTTATATTACCTCCTGCAACTTCATGACCATTCGCAAGAACCGATGTTCGTGTACAGAATCCGATAGGCGAGGAGATATGCTTGTGTTCCCGGTTTCTTGTTCCTGAGATAGATCCTAATGATGTGTTAACTTGAGAGCAGCAGTAAATTTTAATGCCAGCGGAAACAAAAGATCGATACCACTGGATCATATTTATGAGAACCAAAGATACAGCATATATCTAAATAGGACAAGAAAACTCGTCACCAGCGCAATAGAATCTACGAGCCCGCAAAAAGAAGTTTTAAGAAAATACTTAGGGTTTCTTCCAGTTATGCATTGATCTCGCCACTTGAAGTGGCGGATCGCATTTGTTGGCTTTCCTTGCTTATTATCGTGCAATTCTACAGTTATCTTCACCTGCGCGCTCGTCTGTCTATAGATTTCGCAAAATGCAGACATTCAAAACATGACTTCGCTCGCCACCAGCGCCCGAAGTCATGCGCGCAAGCGAACACGCTTTTTCCATGTGTATTTGTTACGTCCTTTATTAAACAGTTATTTTCCTAAAATGCAAGCCTCCCTGCCCAGCCTCGTATTTGGCGCAGTCGGCAACGAGCCAGACCAACCAAAACAGCTTGACCGCAAGCCTCGCCCATTCGCCCACGTGGTTTAGACACTACGTTTAGCGTCCGCCAAGCCTTCCCGTTCGCAACATTCCGCCAAGCCTACTTTTTCGACAAGCCTACTTCGCTTAGCGACTGAAAGCCTCGCCCGTTCGCCCACATGGTTTCGACACTACGCTTAGCATTCGCCAAGCCTCGGCCTTTCGCCTAAGCCTGACCCGTTCGCAACATTCCTCCAAGCCTAGTTCTTCGCATCGCATCATCCTGCTGCTGCTTCGCATCGCAACATCGGGTCGACCTGCTGCCAAATGGCCTGCCTTACAGCCCCAGCCCATACAGGTACTCTCCTGAGGACAGACAGTTCCTTGAAAAGCAAGTGTAGAAGCTCATTTCTCAAGGAATTATTCTTCCAGCATCAGGCCAGTGGGCTTTTCCTAAAATCGTGGTATCTCAAGGAGATAAGAAACGTCTTTTCGTCAACTATGCGCCTCTGAATGACCGCACATATCACAGTTGTGTACCTCTTGCCTCTCGTGGACAACATCATCCAAGACATCGCCGGATCCGCGTACTTTGCTTTCATGGACTTGAAGTGCGCGAACTGGCAAGTCAACCTCCACACCCAAAGACTATGAGAAAACTGCATTCATCACCCACAACGGCACCTGCATGTGGATTCGGATGTCGTTTGGCCTCAACCATGCACCGTCTACGTTCCAACGCATCATCAGTCAGTCTTCCAAAACCTACAACCTCGCCCCCGACGAGTCGGGTATCACAGTGTACCTTGACGATGTCAGTGTCTACGCCCAGTCCTTCGGCACCTTTGCCCTTCTTCTTCAAGAAGCCCTCAAGCTACTCCAAAATAGTGACCTCAAAGTCTCCTTGGACAAGTGTCGTTTTGGCCTCTCGGCAATAAAGTTCATAGGCTTTGTTATCTCAAGCAAAGGTCAGCAGCCCGACCCAGACAAAGCCGCCTTCATGTGTGGCATTCCACGTCCTCAGAACCAAAAACCAATCCTCTCATGGGTTCAGACGGCCAGCTACTACCGCCGTTTTATTAACGACTTTTCCAGGGTTGCACCTCACTACAAGCCCTGATTAAATCCCCAGTCTTTGTGTGGACCTCAGAGTAAGAGCAGGTGTTCCAGGCCATCCGCACGGCGCTCACGCAGCCCCTCTTCTTGTCCATTTTGACCCGGACGCCCCCCAACAGTAACCACTGATGCTTCAGGATCAGCAATCGGAGCTGTGCTCTGGCAAATGCAAGGCAACAGGGAAGTTGTCATTGTCTACGCAGGCCGTGCCCTCACTCCAGACTAGCGCAAACTCCACAGCAATGTGTGAGAATGCATCGCCGGACATTGGGCCACCGCAGTGAAGTTCCGTCAGTACCTGCTTAGCAAGAAACCCACCCTGATCACAGACAATTGGACAGTGGCGTGCTTGACTAAAAGTGTAAAGCCCTCTCGCCGATTCACTTCTATGCTGATGGACTTGGTAGAGTTCGAATTTACAGTGCAACATCGCCCGGGACGGCGGAACGTTGTAGCGGATCATCTGTCGCGCTTTTCATGTGCCACCATACAGTCACCTCAGTTTCTATCCGACATGCAGTTGGAAGACTCCGAATGAGGTCCCTTCCTCCAGAGTCTACCCAACGAAGAGTCCCATGAGTTCATAGTGGTGGAAACATCCTGTACCACCGGTCACCGTCAGGAGCATATGTCATTGTGGCTCTGTTGGTGATGCGCCCAGCTATTATTCAACCACTGCATGACTCAGCAGACCATTTTGGCACTCAGCGGACGTTCCACAAAGTTAAAAAACACTACTGGTGGCCCAACATAGAACACACAGTAGAAAGCTCTGTTTCATCTTGTCAGACCTGCCAACATTGCAATCGCCCGACTTCCCGCAACGTTAATCTCCTCGGCAGGATGCCCACGTCGGACATCCCTTTCTCCATCATCACCACGGATCATGTGACCATGCCTTCCAGTGAACCTTTCCGCTACATCTTGAATGTCATAGACTTTGGAACTCGCTTTATTGTCCCTTGTGCAGTGTCGTCTACATCCGCAAGACATGTTATACAGCATTTGCATCGAACATTCTACGATTATGGCACCCCAGACCATAGCCTCTCTGATCATGGATCGGCCTTCGAATCAGCAAAGTTCAAGCGTTTCATGCGTTTCCACAATGTCGAGCTCCTTTACTTCACTGCTTAACGGCCCAAAGGCAATAAATTCATCGAAAGAAGCAACGGGACACTGCTGACAGTCTTACGTAAGATCTGAGCCTTGTAACCATTGTCCTGGCCAGCCAAGCTTCCGGAGGCCGCCTTCGCCATCAACGCGTCAGTGAACGCCAGCGCAAGGTTTTCCCCCTTTCAACTGCTGTTCGGCTATGTGCCGAAGATCCCACTCCAGCAACATCGCCAGCGCCAGCAGTATAGTGTCATGCAGGGTTGGGCAGAAGTACTCAAAAATGTATTTGGAAATGCAAATACTGGGATACATTAATATCGTAGCTAAAATACGGATACTAAAATATATCTGTAAAAATGTTTCGCGATACGTATCGGAAATAAATTTTAAATAGAGGCAAATAGTCTTTCGAAGTACTAACACAGGAATACATTTTAGGGAGGGCAGAAATACAAATACAGAAACACTGATTCTGCAATACACTTTCAAATTTGTTTGAGACGCCAAACGCTGAACTTTGTGCTGTTCTGCACTGCTTAACCTCCGTTAACACTTTCACCCTGGTACCCTCCTCCAGAATCGTAATATATACAGATTCTCAGGAAGCCATCCGTGCACTCCGCCACTCATCTCCATCATCTGCCATCGCTATTCAGATTCATCGGGCAGCCATTTCTATCCGGACAGCCGGCCACCATCTCCTCATCGACTGGGTGCCAGCCCACAGCGGCATACCCGGCAATGAAAGGGCTCACCGACTTGCGCGCGCTAAACTTCTCTCCGCGCGAGCCGGGGCCCCTACTTTTCCTACGCCACCGGAGCTCACACCTGGCTCCAATCACGATTCACACGAAGCCCGGCAGGAGCACGCCAGCCAATGGCGTCATTACCTGACTACTCAGGCTAACCCCCTTGACTTCCCCTCTCTTTCCCACCTTCCTCTCACTCGCCACGAGACCTCCCTTCTACAGCAAGCCAGGTCAGGAGCGCTCCTCGCTCCCTCCCTGCTTGCAAAGATGTATTCCCAGGTCCACATCAACCCTCAGTGTACCCACTGCCACATTCCTGCTAGTCTCCCCCATCTTTTGTGGGACTGCCCGCTCCACTCAACAGCCCGCGTTCGCGCGCTCTCAACCCTCTCACCTCCCCCCTCCACTCTTACTGACTGGCTCAACCCCCCCTCCACTCCTGACCCTGGTCGTGTCCTGGCGGCATTCCAGGCGATCCTCCAATATTTAGAGGACCCGCAGGCGCCCCCACTCGGCTCCAGGCTGCTCAAGCAATACGAGCCAATCATCGCCGCCGCCCGACGTCTCTCTGCCCCTGGTAACACCAGGGACACATAAGACGACGAGATAAAAAACCATACAGCAGAGCGCATAGGGCGCTCATTCATTTAGTCTGTAAATAAAGACGTTTCAAAGAAGTAGACACCAACTGAGATGAAGCTTGAGGCGGAGGTTTTTGATCCCGAAATTACTTTCACGTAGCCTTGACACTTTGCCTTGAAGGTAGTGGTTTCGGACGGCGAGGAATCTTCAATGGGCTCAAAAAAATGTTCCATCAAGGAATGACCGTGGTCCCTTCCTTGACATCCTGTCTGTCTGACGAGGGATGTGAAAAGACTTCGACCTCTAAATAAATTTTATGTCATCGTAAATACCATCAAAACGTCCCCACGCCCCTGTTCAAAAAGGACGTCCCTGTCAACATTGATCACAGAACGTCATGGCGGAATGAACTGGTATTCTTTATCTCTAGGTGTGGCCTTGAACATGAAACCTTATCACGCTGCTGTATGAAAGGACAATACGCACTTTCGTTGTAGGTTACCTCGTTGAGGATCGTGCAGGCAGTGTCGTCTGGAATCTCTGAGAGTACTGGACCACCTGAAGCATCCTGGAACACATGTCCTCTGTTATAGTTGAAAAAAACGATACGGCAGCATTCCTGTTGTGAAGGTCCTTCCTGCCGACCTTCCGCCACGAACGCATGGATTGAAGTCCTCGAGTTTCACCTAGCATCATCCAAACAGAGACCTCGTGGATTGCTATACCTGATATTGCCGGCACAGGCGCGGGCTCTCCGAGAAACAGCGTGCTCGAGACAAGTCGCAGGCGTACGAAGTCTGGGTCGGCTCAGCGAGGCCACGTCTGGCCTCCTTCCTTGGGTTCGGATCACCAGAGTAGCGGGTCACGTTCACGTCGGCTAAAGACGTACCCTTGTGCCGTGCAATATTACGGGCGCATGCCGCAGACGCATTCGAATATGTGTTAGGCTGCACCGCGTCAGTCTTGGTACTATTTCAAGTTAACCACCACAAGGCTCGTGCTGCAACGGACTGTAACTCAGCTTTGCCGGCTGGGTTTACTGTGTAATCTAAGGCAAGAGAGACGGTTAGCAGTTGGCATTGGTTGCCAGCAAACAATAGCTCAAGAAATCCCTCCCTGAGGACTTGCGGCAGAAGATGCTCTGACTCCACTCCTGGCACGCCACCTGATTTAGATTCCCGACTACGCAACACTTTTCACAAGGGAGATGAGGACACATAAAAAAATAGTTTGGAGAATCGGAAGGAACCTTGGCTAGCAGAGTAACAATGCCCCATCATCTGCTTGACCCTGGTGCCCTCAGAAGGAAAAAAAATTCGTTTAGACTAGTTTTGTTTTTCTTTCTTGGAGGGGGGGGGGGGGCGGATTGTTTCTGAAGAAATGTAACGAAATACATTTCATACTAATTGTATCGCGATACAAAAAAAATTTTTTTTTGATACAGAAATACGGATACTAGCGAAAAAAAGGTTCGCGATACAGAGATACAGATACGAAATGTATTTCAGAAATACCATCGCGATGCATTTGTATCGCGATACTGGCGAACCCTGGTCTCATGGAACGGATCATCGACGCAACCACCCAACGAGAGGAGACAGCAGCCAATTCAAAAACTGCGCAAGTGTTGCGGAAAGACCGTTATGACAGCACCCACCGTCCCCGTGGCTTCACAGTGGGTGCCCTCGTCTGGATAAAGCCACAAACTCCGTTGCCTCAAGGGAAAATGGCCCCGAGCTTCAACGCAGAGTTACAAGCTTGCTGAACAGTCCACGCCCGCCATATTTAGGGCCCTTCGTGCCTCCGGCACGCGGCCACGCCAACTGAATCAACCTCGAACTGTGCACGTGTCACCGATAAAGAGGTATGTCTCCCTGTCTCTCCTGTGGTTATCCACGCGCTGAGCCACACAGCAGAGCCGTTTACCCAAGCTGCAGAGTTCCCCAGCCAAAGTGCAGAGCAGCCTCTTCCGTCGGCACATCAACTGTCGGAGGGTCAGCGCCCACGACGAGAGTCCCGTCGCCCTCTGCATTTACAAGATCACATCTTAGACTGAACTTTCGGACGTAGTTTTTGACGATGTGTAACGTAGTGTTTTCCGAGGTGCCAGTGTCATCGGAACTTCATAGTACCAACCAAGAAACATAATCCACTAGAGCAGGGGTGGGATGTGAGAGCGCTCCCTTCTCGGACCCATCGAGTAAGTCACGTCGTGCACCGACACGGGCGTCACTCGTCCAGGAGCCACGTCGCTCCCCGAGCAAGCTACATCGGAGCTCGCGGAATCAGTTGACCTCTCGCCGCCGGCGCGCGAAGTCAGGCCCGCAGACGAACACGTTCCTTCCTTGTGTATTCGTTTCGTCCTTTGTTAAACAGTTATTTTCTTAAAGTGCAAGCCTCCCTGCCCAGCCTCACACTTGCTGCGGTGTATACTGTAAACACGTGTCGAGTGGAACGTCCTTTTCGAGCTTACTAAGAGTGCATTCAACTGAGGAAGGAACAGATGAAAGGTGGAGGCAAGCTGCTCGTATGGACGCTTGTTTTTGTCAGATAAAACTGACAAAATAAGTACTCTATTACGCAGAAAAACTCCCCGCTCCTAAAAGGGCAGTCACTGACCGTAGTCAATGGGAGACCGTTCTCGAGTGAGAGGAGCTGAACACTCCGGCGTTCACCTGCGATTTATGTGTAGTGTTTTTCCACACCAAATAATTCTCCATAGCACAATCTATTTCTTCTTCTTCTTCCACACCAAATAAGTTGTTCCCTGCCTTGCATGCAGCTCGGTCGCCCGTGGTTGGCTCGGGCCACGGACTGTTTACCGCTGATCTAGGCGAGCTAGTTTTTGCTCGCACGGCGTTCGTCGCCACCGACAATTCTTTTTCTTTTTTTTTTACTGTCTGATTTCCGATTGTGTCCGAAGCTGGAACCACGTTTGTACAATTCAAACGCATATTAAGAACACGCATCCTATTTGCTAATGGTGCTGTGCGCTGGTAGTGCACTCAGGTTTTCAGCGTTATCAGTTGCGTCATTCGAATCGCTCGCGCAATGGACGCCTTGCCATCTTGCACCTGCTCGGAGGTGTTCATTGCGCGTTTATCGCACAAAGTTTGGCGCCAACGAATGGGCGGCGGGGTGTTTGAATAGATTTTTGCACTGCGAATTTCGCTCTTAAACTTCGCTCCACAGCCTTTAGGCGCGAGCCTGTGCGAGTAGATTCAGATCATGCACGACTCACAAGTCACGGTCATATACGTAAAGGAAAGCTTCTTGTCGTAGTGACATTTTTAGTGCTTGTACGTACGGCGCGTGCTTTGCTCGCTCAATACGCGCATGTTGGGCGTAATGAGCTGTGAAGACGGCATGCTGAGCTGTGCGACCTTCACAAGCGAGTATTATGTAAACAAAAAGCTTCTGGCTGGTGCGATCTTCAGTGTTCGTGCCTGTGGCGGGTGATTTATTTGCTCTTTGAAGCAATGAACAAGCGTGTGCATGCTGGGCTGTGATTTTTTTACCATTGAAACGGTGTATAAGCATCTGTGAACAGCTCACCGGCGCTAATATTACGCAAAACAACAACAACGACAACGGCAACAACAACAACAATAACAATAACAATAACAAAAACAACACCACTTTGAAAATTTTATGAAAACGCTAACAAAGGTTTTCTTTTGACTTTTTCGTAATTCTTCTTTTCTTTGACAGATTTATTTTTCGTGTGCAACATGAGTAAGCGTGCTGAGGCAATACCACATAGAAGACAAGGCCTGCACATGACGTCATCATTAGTGGATCCCCGACCCGCCCCAAGCGGCAAACACTCCTGAGCTTGACGACAGTATGGCCCACGTCATGACTACGTCACATCAACAAAACGAAACTATACTCCGTTTCACCTTATGTTGTACCGCAGCGAAGGTATAGAAGCGCGAGCTCATAGCGTTGGCAGCTGCCCCTGGTGCACGAGAGCTTGAGCCGTCGAGGTGTGCCCTAGAGCAAGGAGCTCGCGCTTGTAGCCTTTCCTGCGGTACAACACAAGGTGAAACAGAGTATAGCAATACCAAGCTTGGTTTGTTCGTCTCGCTCTTGGTTTCTCTTTGCACTCCACAGTTGCTGCGGTACGTATAGACCTTTCCAATGCTTACAAATCCACAGCTCAGCGTGCGATCTCCACAGCTCAGCACGCGCGTGTGCGTCGCTTCGGAAAGCGAGCAAATCACGCGCGATACGCACGAACACTAAAAATGAAACCGGCCAGAAGCCCTTTTCTGGAAAGGTCTATAGCGGACTGATTATTTAGTGGAAAAAGGGCTGACTGCAGATTCTTGATCACGTCTAGGACATATATGTTTCGGAAGCAACCGATTCCATTTGAAGTTTGCGAACCCGTCTTCGTGCGGCCAAGGGAAACGCTGGAACCACTTTTACAATACTGTATGTTCCGTTTGTTTTTCTTTTGTTTTTGAGCCGATATGGCATGTATGTATTCCATCCTGAACATAGCATACCAGGACTAGGTACTGGACACTCAGCGCAATCTAAGAACGCTGCTTGATACGTTCTGGAACGTGCAGAAACATGCCCAGCAGTACTTAGCTGTAGTTGGTGGTTGTTCGTGTTTTTATCAAGTAATTCGACGTTGTTTCCCAGCAGTTGTTGTTCCGTTTTGTGCAGCTTGTATGCGCCTGCACTCAAAATGTTTCAAGCGTTTTTTTTTCGCATTTGTTTTCCTGTGTTGATGAACTGAAAGCAGTAATATGTTGTCTTTACTATAGACCCTAGTAAAAAATACACCGGGCCGAAGGATGGTGTGACTTGATGTGACACCAGACTTTTTAACAGATTTCATTTCGGACATTTTCACACCAGAAATCTGGTGTGCTCGTGTGACACCAGAAATCTGGTGTTCTGGTGTGACATCAAGGCCGTGGTGTTTTGGTGTGACAGGGCTCTGGTGTTTTGGTGAGACCTCAGGTTTTGTTATGGTCTGATACATGAGCACTTGTTGACTGGGTGTTGCTTTACTCACAAAAAGTGTACAATGATAAGTTTGATAATAACGCTGGTGTCATAATTACTTTATTCAAAAAAACACAACAGTAAAGCTTTGCAAGCTTTACTGTTATAGGGAGTTGGCCGTGATCAACTGGAAATTGTCCGGAGCCACTGCCCTGCGTCGAAGAAACGGATGCCCTGTCGTTTCTCAATTCTTGGCCTTTCAGCTTGCTGTTGACTCGTGTCTTAGTTATGCTGATCCGTTCCGCGTACCCCTCCGCGCCAGTTATCGCCTGTTCTAAGGCATCATACTTGACACATGGCTCGATTCCCTTGTCAAACTCTTTCAGGGAAGCCCTTAAGTAGAAGAATATCAAATCTTTCTTCGAGCTTACCGATGTCGGTTGAATCCGTGGCCAGCAGGACGCCGATCTCGTTGATCATCTTTTTCTAAGGCTCTAGGATGACCACCTTTCTGCTAGCGAAATGCGGGACACGAGGGGGGGGGGGGTTGAGGAAATTTATGAACACACACCACGAACCGAGGCTTTGTTAATGCATTTAACATCATGTGCTGTTCATACACCTGCTAATTTTATTGCAGCAATTAAGCTCAATTAATTTTTACTAAAAGTAATATATATCTTATGGTAAATGTGTTATTAAATCTGTCGAAGTTGAAACAGAAATAACGACTGTAGCACAACTCAATGCATCAGATAAAAATAAGAAGCACTAAATCTTCGGGTTATTGTTTTCTGTCAATGCTTACTTTTATCAACGTAGTCAAACACAAAGTTTTAACATTATGATCTTTTTCGACCGTTGCGCCTTTCACGCTTTTTGCTTTGTGTGGCTGTGTTCCCAAAAACAAAGATCCACAGCAACCATCTTGCATTGACAGAGCGATTTGAAAATAATTACAAGATTTTATATTGAAACTTTTGGCAAGCAATCTTTCTTAGAATATTTTACCACCAAGGAGAGAGGCACAACGGAGCATGCGCGTCGGTTCTCCTTCAAGAACGACGGTCGCTTCCCGGAATGCTTGGATAGAAAATGGTGCACCATTGCGATTCACACGATTACCAGCGACCTCTGGCTTCCCCGTGCCCCATTGTTCGGCAGCACCATAAGTTGCAGAGTGAATTTTACTACAGTATGAAATGGGGGACATTTTGAAGATTTGGGAATTTCTTGCGGGACGCGGGCGACAAGCCCTCAATACGGCACAATCCCGCGAGTCGCGAGACAGGTGGTCACCCTTGGCGGCTCGCAGGGTTGTCCTCTTTCACTTCAGGCAGTCGATGTCTCCTGGCTCGTAGTAGGCATGATCTGGCTGTTAAATTCCGGGATTCGGCGCCAAAAACAGTAATAATTTTTTGTTGTTTGGCTACTAGACCATGTTTAACTATCTTTAGCTCGTCGGTAGTGAGTAAAGCGCTCCAACACACATCTTTTCGGCTTCGACTCACAGAGAAGACTCCTTTCTTTTCTCAAACTTCAACAAGTATAGTGGCAGGAAGGGAAAGGGAAACCCCCGAAGAGGTGAGTGCCCATAGCTGCTCAAGGCCACCCGGAAAGGGGCTGGGGACAAGGGGGACACTTCTTGAGCACAAAGGAGCCCGCCATGGGGCCTCCGGCGACCACCAAGATGGAAGGAAACGAGGCACCAAGTCGGAGGGAAGGGCATCACACAAACTAATTAAAAACACGCTTGCGGGCGAAGGAAAGTCAACAAAATACAAGACTGGTGTCACATCAAACTGCGTAGTGTGCACACCAGGCTGCCTGGTGGGCACATGAGCCCATGTGCCTGGACACCAGACTCTCATGGTGTGCCATCCAGGCTGCTTGGCGGGTACACCAGCATTTCTGGTGGGCACACCAGGCTGGTGTGCTGGATACACCAGCATTGCTGGTTGGCTCTGTTGGGACCGAGCGATTGTCCGGGCACTTGGTGTGCGGCAGGGAGCCGAGCCAGGGCAGGAACTCATGTGGTAGCCGGAATCAGGAAAAACCAGGGAGCAGGAGTGGTGTCTCTTATATAATACTTTATATATAAATATGAACAGGTTACAACAACTCAAGAACACCATCGAGAACACTGTCGAGAACACTTGAGAACACTGTCGAGAACACGCACTAGCAGCCGCCTGCTGCTCATTTTATAATCTCACTTGTCCCCACATCATACATGGGTAAATTACTTTCAAAATGTAATTTAATTACAATTACAATTACTTAGCCCCCAAAGTAGTTTAACTACAATTACAATTACTACTACGCGAAAGTAGTTCATTGCAATTACAAATTACTTTTTAAAAGTAATGCAATTACTTTACAATTACTTATTTCTGAGAGTTACCCACCTTGGGCCATATAACTGTAAACGAGTTATATGGCCGCTGTATAAATGTCACGCATTGTACTTTTCTTTTATGAAATTTGTTAAATGGATTTAGAACTTAATAGTTTGGAGTAATGAACTTCTGATTTCTTATATTCTCAAAAAATAAAAATAAATGGCGACAAAATTCACAGGTGCGAGGTGAATCTCTTTAGAGCTTGTGCAAATGGTATCCAAGTCAAACCAACAAAAAATAAACTTAAAAATAATACAAGGAAACAAATATGCGACAGTACTGGTATCATAAAACTCGGTGATTCGCTGCCTCTCCCTGTCTGTGGACTTGTAACATGTCGGATGTGGGTAACCGTAGCACGCGAACTGCGGTCGCTTCCACAAAACTAGTGTCACAATAGCAGCAACTCTCTTGCCAGGGATTCTGGGTTAATTCAGTGCACGGTAACACCAAAAAAAAAAAGCTCCTGAGATATATAATAAATTTAGGATCGTCATGTCAGGCGAAGAAGCAAAGAAGCAGCAGGTCTAATTAACACGACTCACCCTGCCTTACTTCCAACTGTTGTTGCTAAACTGCGCTTCTTCGCCTCGATATTAGAGTAGCACGACCCTCTGTTAGTGGTACCAACATACGAGATAGAGGAGAAAGACGTGAAAACTCATAAAGAAAAGAGAATAATTACATGAACAAAAAAGTCCCCAAACTTGACTGAAATATGTAAGCGAATATGCTAGCGGCGAAGACGCGTAAGGAAAACTTCGAACCTCCCCGCCTCGACCGGATGATGTGATCGGAGCCAACCAGCTCGACTTCGACCCCCATACCCCCGTGTGGAAATGAGAAATAAGAAAGACCCCTAGAAACAGGAGCAACAGGAAGCGAACGAGACGAAGAGTCAGATTCAACTACGACAGGAACGAAAACGGACGCGAATGAAGCCCTCATTTATCAAATTATTTCTGAAATTCTTCATTAAATCGTTTTGCAGTCTACAAAATCCTTCATTCCGTTCTATCCCAGCCTCCCTTTTCCCTTTTTTTGAGCAGGTTGGGAGACTCTCTCTTTTATTGCTTCGGTTGTGCTCTCGTCGCCGTGGCCAGGGGGGAAAAGCGCCACCGCCGCAAAATCTTGCCAAAGTAATTGTAATTGTGCCTGAAATTTAGCAATTACTGATGCTAGAATGTAATTAAATTACAATTACAATTCCTTTCAGCTAAAAGTAATTATTACAATTACAAATTACTAGGAAAAGTAATTAAATTACAGTAATTTAATTACTGTAATTGAATTACTACCCAAGTATGCCCCACATCCCTAGCAGAGGATCCCCAGGGTTTATTGTTCGTAACGGCCAGGCACGCCATTTCCCTCCCCCCACACTCTGCCACACGCGTCGCGCACACCGAAGGGCAGACGACCTTGGTCACAGTGTCGCCCGTCGAACTCGTTGGTAACCGGCGCCATTGAGGACCGGACGGGGCGAAGATCCCTAATTGCAGTCGTCTTGGCTTCCGTGCGGAAAGGGGATAATCCCATCGAAGCTCGAAGTTGGGGGAGGACGCAAAGCCCCCTCCTTTGTCGAGGGCGTCCCACGGCTGCCGAGGCGCCGCGCGTCGAGGCCAGACCAAAGCAGGAGGGAGAGGGGCCGGTAGGTAAAGACCGCCCTAGTGAAAAATACACCAGCTCGAGGGCTGGTGTGACTTGATGTTACACCAAATTTTTTCACAGATGTGATTTGGGACGTTTTCTGGTGTGACAAAAGAAACCTGGTGTTCTGTTGTGACACCAGAAATCTGATGTGTGGGTATGACACCAGAAATTTGGTGTTCCGATGTTACACCAGAAATCTGGTGTTCTGGCGGGACATCAGGTTTTGTTGTAATATGATACCAGACCACCTGTTGACTGGGTGTTGCTTTACTCACAAAAAAGCGTACATTGATAAGTTTGACAACAACGCTGCTGCCATAATTACTTTATTCAAAAAAGCAAAAAAGCACTACAGTAAAGCTTCTGAAGCTTTACTGTTGTAGGGAGTTGGCCGTGATCAACTGGAGTTTGTCCGGAGCCACTGCCGTGCGTCGAAGAACCGGACGCCCTGTCGTTCCGAAATTCTTGGCCTTTCAGCTTGCGGTTGACTCGTGTCTTAGTTACGCTGATCCGTTCCGCATACCCCTCCGCACCAGAAATTTTTTCTTCTAAGGCATCATATTCGACAGATAGCTCGATTTCCTTGTCCAGCGCTTTCAGGGAAGCCTCCTTAAGTAGAAGAATATCAAATGTTTCTTCGAGCTCACCGATGTCGTTTGGATCCGTGGCCAGCAGACGCCAGTCTCGTTGATGATCTTTGTTGTGACGGCTCGCAGGGTAATCCTCTTTCGCTTCAGGCGGTCGACGCCCTCCTCGCTCGTAGTAGGCATTTCGGCCCCAAAAATCGTGATAATTACTAGCTTCCTTTGTTTCTTTGCTACCAAACCAAGCTCGTCGGAAGTAAGGAAAGCGCACCAACACATCTTTTCGGCTTCGACTCACAAAGAAGACTTCTTTACTTTCTCAAACTTAAACAAGAATACCGGCGGAAATGGAAAGAGAAACCCTCGAAGAGGCGAGCCGGCGAGCGCCCCAAGCTGCTCAAGGCCGCCCGGGAAAGTGCTCGGGACGAGGGGGACACTTCTTGAGCACAAAGGAGCCCGCCGCGGGGTCTCCGGCGACCACCAAGACGGGAGGAAACAAGGCACCCCGTCGGGGGACGGAGCGGCACACAAACTAATAGAAAACACGCGCGCGGACCGGGGGGAAAAGTCAACAAAAACACAACTCTGGTGTCACATTAAACTGCGTGGTGTGCACACCAGGCTGCCTGGTCGGCGCATGAGTCCTTGTGATGTGACACCAGACTCCCTTGGTGTACCCATCAGGCTGATGTGCGGGTACACCAGCATTTCTGGTGGGCACGCCAGGCTGGTGTGCTCGATACATCAGCATCGCTGGTGGGCACACCAGATATTCTGGTGTCACACCAGGATTCTTTAATGTCACACCAGGATTGCCTGGTGTATTTTTCATTAGGGCGATGACACTGGCGTCCGTCAACTTGATAATCCTTCGTTGGAGGCCACGTCGTCCCTTCGCAAGAGGCATGTCGGCAACTCCAGGGCGCCTCCTGCCCTGCCTCCGTGCACAGCTGACCGTCACCAACCGGCGACGACGCTCCAGGGCGTTCCCCTGTGGCGGTTGGACTCTACGGCGAAACTTGTCTTCCGGGCCCTTTCACAACAGCACACCGGGATTCTCTGATGTCACACCATGATCGTCAGGCGTATTTTTCAATAGGGGAACTTTGCAAAAATTGTCTTCTGCACGATGCCATCTTTGTATGCAGGGCTGTTAATCTGCTTTCAACGCCTTTGGAGCGTGCGCTGTTATTCTGCCTGCGGTATATCGAACGCTGCGCATGCGCGTACGACTCAATTACTAAGCATTTTTCGCCCGGGTGATAAGCGATGCAAAGGTCTGCAGAAACACGGTTGGTCAGAACATTATAGGCCTTCCCAATAATCGCCTTCTGTGGGTTGCCATTTTAGCCTACTCGGCTGTGGGACGCGTTCTAAGCGTTCGTAGTCGCCCTCTTTCACGAAATTTAAAATGCCACGCATGCGTACACAGCTCAGTTGCTCAGCATTTTTCGCCCGAGTTATACGCGCTGGAAAAATCTATAAAAACAGCACCGTTCTTCTTTTTAGGTGAGGCGGGATTGATGGTCATTGAAGTTGATGATAATGCGCGTTGACACGGTCAGCAATGTCAGGTAAAAGCGATGGTTGGCTAAAGAAGCAATAGTCACTGCAGCCTAAGGTATGTAGGATGTGGCAAATCCTGAGCTTCTTATACTTCCGTAGCCAATAAGATTTCGGCATTAGCTGATAAGACCGCCGCAGAACAATCATTGAGCAAAAAACGTCAACTGAATGAGCCATGCCCTGAAGTTCTCATAATAACTTCAGCAACTTCATGATTATTCGCAAGAAGCGATGATCTTCTACAAATCCGATATGTGAGGAGATATGCTTGTGTTCGCGCTTTGTTGTTCCTGAGAGCGATCCTAATGATGTGCGCTTACAAGTCCGCTTAACTTGAAAACAGAAGTGAGTTCTAATGCCGACGGAAACAAAGGGTCGATAGCACTGGAGCACAATTATGAAAACCAAAGATACAGCATATCTCTAAATGATTAAAAAAAACTCGATGCCAGCGCAATCGAATCTACAAGCCAACAGAAAAGAATAAAAGTGAAGAAAGTACTTAGCGTTTGTTCTAGTTAAGCATTATTCTCTCCGCTTGAAGTGGCTGGTTGCATTTGTTTGTTTTCCTATATTATTATCGTGCAATTCCAGAGTTATCTGTACCTGCGCGCTCATCTATGTGTATTGATTTCGCAAAAGGCATACATTCGAAACCGCAAAATAAATATGACGACCTCATGTTTATAACAAATTTATAAGAGACTAGGCATAAAAGACCATTAACTTCAATTTGTGAACAGAAAGCCAGAGTCTTTGGCCAGAGACTTTATTCAGCTACGCGGTTATTATAATAATTGGTAACACATCATAATAATTTGCAGTTTGCTGCATTGCATATTGTAAACACACATCGAGTGTAACGTCCCTTTCGAGCTTACTTGGAGTGCGTTCAACTAAGGAAGGAACAGATGAAAGGTGGAGGCAAGCTGCTTGTATGGGCGCGTGTTTTTGTCTGTTGAAATCGATGAAATATTATATTATGCAGAAAAACACTCCGCTCCTAAAAGTGCAGTCACTGACCCTAGTCAATGCGAGACCCTCCTCGAGTGGCAGGAGCTGAACGCTGGGGAGTCCACCCGCGATATATGTGTAGTGTTTTATTCAACTCAATCCCCACCTCTGCCCGTTTCGATCTGGATGAGCATCGCACCGGCGTGCGGTCGTGTATCTCTACTGCGTGATGCACGTTAAAGACTCCAGGTTAGCGGTTGTACTGCACTGGCTAAATTTCTCATCTACAACTGGGAGACTCGTCGCCCGCTGAGGCAGACGAAGTTTTAGGATTGATAAATATACATACTAGTGCCACTAAATAAGCTACTCTTCAGAGTAACGACACTTGGCCATATTGTGTCTTAAAATCATGGTTGGCAGTTATCTGAAGCATTATCTGAAATCACAGGAAACGCTTTTCTGTCCTCCACAAATGTTTAGACAGTTCGCGGCAGAGCAAAGCAATATTACATTACCTTCCTAACACCGAATTTAATGCTGAGGAAGTCGCACTTTCGAATCATGACAATCGGCAGTTGCGTCTGCTCCGCATACGAGCCAAAATGGCGGCGCCCACAACAATGTAGGGGAACGGAGTGCCGATACTCTAAGCGCAGTTTATTTAGTGGCTCTAATACATACATCCCAATTTTTTTTCCACAACAAATGAGGGTTCTCGGACGCTCGTGGTTGGCTCGGGCCACGGACTGTTCGCCGCTGATCTAGGCGAGCTAGCTTTTGTTCGCCACCGGTAATTCTTTGACTGTCTGATTTCCGACTGTGTCCGAAGTTGGAGCCACATTTGTATATTTGAAACGCATTTTAAGAACACGTATCTTGTTTGCTAATGGTGTTGTGCGATGGTAGTGCACTCAGGTTTTCAGCGTTTACAGTTGCGTCATTCGAGTCGCTCACGCAACTGACGCCTTGCCATCATGTACCTGCTCGGCGGTGTATATCGCTCGTTTTTCGCATGAAGTGTGGTGCCGACGAATACGCGGCGGAGTGTTGTAACAAATTTTTACAGTGCAAATTTCGCTCTTAAACTTCGCCCCACTGACTTCGGCCTTTATGCGCGAGCCTGTACGAGTAGAGCCAGATAATGCACGACTCAGGAGCCACGGTGGTGTACGTAAAGGTTGGCATCTTGCCCTTGTTACACTTTCTGTGCTTGTGCGTACGGTGTGTGCTTTGCTCGATTTCAGAATTGATTAAAATGCACGTAATAAGCTGTGAAGGTGGTACACACTCAACGAAAATATACCCAGATGGGCGTACATCGCTTGTCCTCTAGCGCATTCCTTTATGGGAGCTTTTTATACTCTGCAGCATGGGAGTTCAGAGTTTACTCCCACGCAGGCCAGAGTTCTTGGGGGGGGGGGGGGGGGGGGGGGGGTGCAAGGGAGTACGCACAGAACTCCCACACTCTAAGAAAAAAAAGGAGGAGAAATGTAGCAACAGCGACTGTTCCTCCTTGTTGCGGACAAGTTGCCCAGAGAAGGGAGGAACGGAAGTTCAGATGAAAGGAGGAGGTCGAGTTGCTCCTTGTTCAGTTGCCGCAGGGGTAAAACATCGCGCTACTGACCAAGTGGTCAAAGATTCGTTCCCTAAAGGAGTGGTGTTTTTTTTTTTTTTTCGTAAAGTTTTTTTTTTATTTACCAAAACACACAAAAACAAACCCAGACCCATGAAAGGTAAATTAAAGACCTTATTATCCACCGACGCCAGGGAAAACTATACAAATATAATTGCTACAAGCTTCATCAGCACACTGTTTGATAAACAAGGTTTGGGCACCCAGGTTGGATCTAAGCCGTTTACGCAGGGGCCAAGACGACCAGGCCAGTCCTTCAATCGTTTCTTTTGCTGTGGCGTTTTCGACATTCATAAAGAAAGAAGTTTAAACATCCGTCATAAACCGCTAAGCTTCGAAACGATGCCGACACTGCTGCTACTTACATTGGGAGGCTGCGATCAGCTGCGATCAATGAAGTTATAAGTACTAGGAGGGGGCACATTGCAATATTGGTGAAGCCTAGTCATAAATAGTTTAAACGATTTAGTGCCCAGGGTGACCTAAAGTCACTTTAGCGTGACCGAAGATCTCTCTGGCGAATGGTGCGCGTGACATGACAAGTGCAAAATGGATGGTTGATTGTAGGAGGACTCCTTGCAGGCTCGCGCGCGCTCCGTCCGGTAGGTTTTATCAGATCGAAGGGTAGATTGTGGTGCATTCTAGTACACCATAGCTAGACGAAGGCTAGCTACGGTCACGTGACGTGGTCACGTTGGCGTGATAAGTGAGGAGAGTAAAGAGAAAAAATGAGAAAGAGGCGAGGCGTCAAGGGAGCATGGCTTGTGGAGGCTACGCGGCCGACGTCATGCCCTCTCCTACCCTTCTATCCTCCTTGGTTGCGATGGCGGCGGGCTTCGGCCACTACGGCCACATATCGTAACTCGGCTGCCTCGGCCACCTCGACTGCCGGGCCCTGACCCTGGCTGCGACCACTGCAACCAACGGTGCAAAGACTACAACGCTGTGACGCTACAAGGACTGCACGCGAGTTGTGGCCCTTTAGGTCCCTTGTTTTCGCGACCGCTGTGCAACGACTGTGATGTGTGGTTTATTTTTGCGCCTTCTGTTCAACGTTTGGTGTTGTCAGCTCTTTTTTCTCGAACGCGAACCGTGGTTTAAAGTTAACTATTCTCCCTAGAAGAGGGAATTTTAGGTCACGTGACTGGGAGAGCAGGGGCGCCGAGGGAGGAGCAGTACCTACAAGCAAAATGGCCGCGACGTCGCTTAATGAGAGTTAATAGTTCTGCTTGGTTCTGCTGAACATTAATTTCGATCCGGCTGTTATATTAATGACGCACCGTCAGCTTATTAGCACGTCAAGCAAAGCGGTAGTTCAGAGGGACTACCAAACTAACCGACGGCAGCATTCCGCGAACGTATCACTCTTCAGCAGTCCGAAATCCAAGACATATGACGGTAATTAAGCCTTGCAGGTGTTTTTATGGTGAGTAAAAAAATGTTTTGCGAACGAGTGTTGGTATTATACAAACACATTTAATTTGTTACACTATGCACGCCAACTCGTGAGTAGCGATTACTTTGCAGAGAAAGGGGGTTATCCTCGATAAAGTCTTCATTCCCGGTGAACAGCTGGGACATTGTACTGTTTTTTTGTTCGCAGTGCGCCGACAGTATGCCGACAGCATCGAGGTTTCTACATATCCTCGGTGGCCAGCAATTCAACGGTGACGAGAAGCTTAGCTTCTCGTCACCGGTGGATTGGTTGGGCAAACGGAAGAGGGGGCAAACAGTTGAGATCAGCAGGAATCACAGAAACGTGCGTGGCAAGGAACAAAAACGAGACTACAGCACCGGCGTTGCCAAACTGGAAGGCACACGGGAAAGTTATGCGTTGTTTATGGCGAAACATATCGAAGGAAATGCTTCTTACATTTTCGAATATTCGTCGACAAACTCTAGCATAGTAGCAAAAATCTCTTCGTACCATCTGAAGCAAATAAAGTGGTCTTCAAGTACAACATTACTATATTTTGACTTAAATACCATACTAGATCGATAACAACCAGCGGAAAAAGAGGATAAACAAAATGACTGGCTTGTTTTACATATAGATGGCGCATCTTACTGCCCAATCATAAATAAATATGGTTCTTCTATATCCAGCCGTTTATTACAGTTACCTAGGTACTTTTTCCTTCCTAGGCACCGCGGTTTACCAAAATGGGTTTACCATCGCTTCGAGAAAACCGGCCCAGAGGGAGATGCACCTGGTCGAACTCGAGATGGCCGTGCTGCTGTTGTGTACGAAGACGTGAACGGTCGCCGACGTTCTCTGTGTGCATAGGCGCCCGTTCGTTCTTGTTACCCTTTATCATGTCAACCGACAATCACATTAATTTTGTGTTTCTGGAGCTGCAGATAGCAGTGCTGCTGTTGCGAACGAAGGCGCGAACGGTCGCCGACGTCCCAAGTGTGCAAGGGCGCCCGGAGGTGTTGGTGCAAGGAAAGGTGTGTGGAAGTTGCAGCTTTCTGCTTGTGGGAAAGACGCAAGAAGACGAAAGGGTTTTCATTTCTACTCCGGCCCCTCTCCTCCCTTCGGAAATATTTCTGCGGGCACTCATGCTGTGTGCCATGGTATCCGGCCAACTTGCTGAAAGCCAGTTGGTAAAAGGCCAATTTGTCGATAGACAACTTGTAAAATAGGCCACTCCATCATAGGCCAATTTGCAGATGCCAACTCGTCAAAAACCAGTTTGTTTGGTAGGCTTCAGAGGATTTAAGAAGAACCCCCTTATTCTCGTTTCTTGCTCTGCATTTTTTGCCCTTAATTATTTTGTTCCTTTTGCATATCCAAGTACAAGCTACTATCGGGAGAATGATTACATGCGAACGGCGGAATATGTGGGTTTCGATACACACTGCGTCACCTGGCAGCTCCCTGGGAACTCGTGGAAATGTGCGTTAGGAGTGAGGGTACGATTCCTACCAACCCTATTATCTACTGGGAAGTGCTAAACCAAGGGTGCACACTAAAAATTAGGCAGGCCAAAATTATATTTATTAAAAACTGTGCAGGCCGCACCTAGTGCGACGTGTTCCACATATTGGTTGCGGTCAGGCTTCCGATATTAGGTGTTATCGCACTCGTTTCCGTCTTTAGAAACATCTCACAATGTCATGTCCGTCATGACAGATCCAAGGTAGTTCTTGTTCAGAGTCGTCAGTCATTAGTAGCGTGCGAGTGGTTTCAGGCAGTTGTAAGCCGGATGATATGAGCACATTCAAGACTCGAGAGCTGCTGCCTGCCTGTGACAAATGAGACTGCGAAATCCGCCTAGCTGTGATTCTCATGCCGATTATTTGTCTGTGCGCCTAATGTACTACATTCTTGCCGAGTGCGGCAACCGTTGATCGCCCTGTTTTAGAGCGCAGCTCTTAGGGGCCCGTTCCCGGCTTGAGCGGCGTCGCCGTCGGCGTCGGCGTCGCCGTCGGCGTTGGCGTCGCCGTCGGCGTTGGCGACGCCGTCGGCGTAACCAAGGTCATCCCAAGGTCACTTGAACCCCAAGGTGACGTGACCCCTCCCCAAGGGTCACGTGACCCCAAGGTCACGTGACTCCCCAAGCTCAGGGTCACGTGACCCCCAAGGTCACGTGACACCCAGTCACGTGGCTCCCCAAGTCACGTGACCCCCGGGGTCACGTGACCCCCGATGACGTCGTCAGTGACGTCACTGATGACGTCACCGGTATCCGCATCGTCATCGTCATCATCACTGATGACGTCATCAGTGACGTCACTGATGACGTCACCGGCATCCGCATCGTCATCGTCATCATCACTGATGACGTCACCGGCATCCGCATCGTCATCGTCATCATCACTGATGACGTCATCAGTGACGTCACTGATGACGTCACCGGCATCCGCATCGTCATCGTCATCATCACTGATGACCTCACCGGCATCCGCATCGTCATAGTCATCATCATTGATGACGTCATCAGTGACGTCACTGATGACGTCACCGGCATCCGCATCGTCATCGTCATCATCACTGATGACGTCACCGGCACCCGCATCGTCATCGTCATCATCACTGATGACCTCACCGGTATCCGCATCGTCATTGTCATCATCACTGATGACGTCATCAGTGACGTCACTGATGACGTCACCGGCATCCGCATCGTCATCGTCATCATCACTGATGACCTCACCGGCATCCGCATCGTCAGTGTCATTATCACTGATGACGTCATCAGTGACGTCACTGATAACGTCACCGGCATCCGCATCGTCATCGTCATCATCACTGATGATGTCACCGGCATCCGCATCGTCATCGTCATCATCACTGATGACGTCACCGGCATCCGCATCGTCATTGTCATCATCACTGATGACGTCATCAGTGACGTCACTGATGACGTCATCGGTATCCGCATCGTCATCGTTACTGATGACGTCATCGGCATCGTTATCGTCACGTGACCCCCCTACGTCACGTGACCCCCACCCAAGGTCACTTGACCCCCCCCCCCCCCCCCCAGTACCCTTCCCTCCTCCTCGTCAAGAGCTGCGCTCTAGTTCGGCGTTACAGGGAGTTGTAAACGGCTTTCACTTTTTGTTTCCTGAGCATAACCAACATACTGTCTGTTGTCAAAGTGGTCATGAACGACTATGCGATTGGTCTCCGATGTTTCCATGTGTCCGAGTGTCAACCGACAATCATCTGAGGATCATCTTTGTTTGTGTCTCTGTGCATCATCAGTATCGCTAAAACAGTGCTGTCTATCCTAGAATTGGTTGTGAACGAAGACGCGACTGGTCGCTCAAATCTCCCTGTGTTTCACGGCAAGATGACATATGCTCTCTGGTTGCTAATCTATTTAAGATTTCAGTGTTTTAGGGAACCCTTTGTGCGACTATGGTATAATCGACCAACCTGCAGATAGTCATGTTCTGACGCTGATCTAGACCGTGACTTCGATCATTCTATGGCCAATATTGCTGTCGTCTGTATGCAATGTCATGCTAGCCGCACTTTTGGTACTCTCGGAAAAAGAGGGCTGAACAGCATTGAAATATTGCAGAAAGGAGACGTGTCCTTGTCTTCAAACAATGGCGTTTCTTAGTGGTCGAGACCCCTACGGCATGGTGCGCCGGCCTTGTCGGGGCTCCGAAAGCAGCGGGAGGCTATCGACTGTGTGTCTGCTTAATCAAGCTGAACCAGGTCATTGTCCGAGAGCAGCATATAATGCCGACTGTCGACCTCGCGTTCGGGTTGCCAGGAAGCGCTGCCATTTTTTCGAAACTGGGCGCAATTTCTGGGTTTCGCCAGGTGCGCCTCTTCGAAAGCTGCCAGGTGTACATGACGTTCATTACAGCCTTTGGGTGATTATATTATCGCTGCCTGCCCTTCACAATTAAGTCGGCCCCAGAGGTGTTCCTGAGCCAGATGTCACTGATTCTCAAGGGAATTAAAGGATGCGTCAACATGGTAGACAACATCCTGGTGTTTGGCAGAGACCGGCCTAAACCCGACAGCGGACTACAATGATGTCTGTTCCCACGATGATGTCAGGGCCCGTGAAAATGCTGTCTGGAACGACCTGCATTCTCACAGCCTTGAAGAAGTTGCTGTCTACTTGAAGGTCGGCTTGGATCTCCCCTAAGGTCTTGCATGTTCCGCCTACGCCATATACTTGTTCCTTTCGGCTAGGAACTGCTACTTTGTTTGACTAGCTGGGCGGCAAGTTTCGTCTTGATCAGGCCGATGTGCGCACCGGTGTCCAGAAGAGCAGCTGTTGGTTCTCCGTCAATGTTCACTGATTTGAACACTTGCGACGACCCACAAACTTTGTGCCGGTCTTTATCCTTGACCACTTGTAGTGCATTTTCTTTTCACTCATGACAGTTATTTGTACTGTGTCCTTGCTCCCCACAGCGAGTACACATTTTCTCCCGTTGTGAATCCGGGCAATCTCGTGCAATGTGGCCAAATTTCTGACAATTGAAACATTTCGGCCCCTTATTCTGGGAATGGTTGGAATCGTCATCCTCAGCTCATGACGACAACTTGGCTTTCGAAGTTTGCCGTGGCCTCGTTCGCCTTGTTGTGTACGGTCCGACAGGAATCTTGCGTCGCGATTCTTCTGGAAACGCTCGTAGCTGCTAATATCACGTAAAAGGTCGTTAATAGAAAGGTGAGATCGATTTCGGATGGCATAGCTGAGTTCGCTCAATGCTAGTCCCGTGATAATCTCCGCCTTCGTCTCCTCTAAATTTAGTGCATAGGTCTCGTGGTGTTCTCCCTTCTGTTGCACTCGTCGTCCTATGATTCTGCACTGTTGAGTTTTCGACGGTAGGCAGACGTAAGCCTCCCGAAAAGCGGCTTCCCAGGACGGCCGTCTTGCAAGCTTCGCCCAAGGATTGCAGCCAGTGACGCACCGGTCCTGATAGCTTCAATTTGGCCCCGGTTATCTTTTTTCCTCGTCCCACCTTGCTAACTCAGTGATGTGGATAAACTCGGTAATCCACTCGTTTTGCCGCGATGTCACCATCATTTGCGGTGAACTTGGGAATCGCAGTTAACGCATCCGGAGTTACCCGCATGGAGATATCCGAAGACGTCGGTCGACTCAACTGTGTCATGACAGGCGATTAAGATCTTGATTTCGCCGTGGCACTCGTGCCATATAATCTTTATCACGCCTGCATTGACCTCGCCTGTTGAGTCACTTTTTTGTTTTTGCTTTCTATTGCATGGTCACAGATCACAGTCTGTAAGATCTCGGGTATTGAAGTGAGGTCAACTCGCCTTGTCGCATTATCTGGATCTTGTTCGGATGACAGGCCTCGCACCACTGATTTGACGAATCGCAAAGTCTCGCTCACTCACCGTAAGGTATGAATGAGGAGCAGCTCATCCCACTTCTGAATTGTTAAAAGATGAGAAACTATGTTTAATAAAATAGAAAATTATTAAAGAGAGGAGAATACATACTATTACATCATGGGACACGGCCAACACCACGAGACACACATGTTCGTTCGGCCTCGATCTGGCTTCACGTGTTCTTCTAAAAACACCATGATGATGATTGGTGGCGCACTCTATACGCCACAGGACAACAATACTGTCACTGATGTAATGCATAACCGTGGCAAGGGCAGTCTCGTATAGCTGCGATTTGGCTGGAAGCCGTGCTGGGACTGCAAGTGTATGTCATTCTCCTCCAGAAACGTTAAGGGGCCCTGCAATCATATTTAAGCGTCTAACTTTTTTGCGGTTTCCACGTCTCTTGGGGTTCGGGCAAGCCAGCGGGCACAGAGAGAGTAACTAAATATCAGTGCGTCATGTTTTAACCGGACGATGCGGAAACCTCCTCCCCCTACTTGGGCGACCCGCGGTGCCGAAAGCGCGCGATATGTGAGGTCTTTGGTCGTGGCCTAACTGCTGGTCAGACCCACGAACAGCTTTTTTTTAGTTGAAATACAAATTATAAGTGGCGCAAACCGTTTCAATTGTTCATGAAAGTAGTTTTTGTTCAGTATTTTAGATCAGAAAAGAAACAAATGCAGTTTATAAGGTACGGAAACAAGAAATGACCCGTCGACATACCCGCCACTAAGCGGTAAAAAAGGCGGCGCCTACTAGAAAGGGGTAGTGCATGGGATCAGGTACCGACGAGCAGCGAGCGTAGAAACGTCCCGGATATATGCGGCGGCACTGCGGTGGTATACCGGTGTAAGTATCCGACCGGTTCCGAGCGTTCCGAAGGCCTTCGGCGCAGGTTTGGCTTGCGATTTGGCCTTTAGGCAGTATGGCAGCGCGAAGTGGCTCCCGTTCTGAACTGATCTTTATCCTGTGTTTGCTGTCGTTTCTGGCCAATGAAGTGTCATGCCGACTTAGCGTTTAATCGCGCAGCAAATGCAATGCGAGCCGCCCTGGCTGCCCGCTTCATACAGCCTATCCAGAACATGTTTAGCGGCGCCCTCTCGAGCCGTCGGCTCGGAGTGCGGCAGCCGTGAGCGCTCGCTGAGCTCACTACCCCTCCTCTATTTCACGGCCACTCATGCGACCAAGGACGTCATGAAGGAGGTTATTTTTTGGGCGTTTTCGTAATTTTAATTTGTCTATAACTTTTAAAAGAAAGCGAAATTCGAGAAAAAAAAGTTTCATTAAGTTACTACGTTCAGTGCGCTCAGGTTCGGTGCAGATTAAAAACAAGTCAAGAAGTTGTTGCAGGGGTCTTTAATACAGCACGGTTAATGAGAAGTTCCAATGTTCTACAGAGGATTGATGTGATTGAGACGGGGTGAAAAGTTAAGATTGACTTAGCATAAGATGTTTGGGGAAGTACCCAGTTGTGTACTGAGTGTAAACATGAACACCCGGCTTGGTAAACAAGACGAAACTAAGACACTAAACTGTAGCACTGCATGACTACATCCTGACTGTTCTTTCTTGCATTGCGACCAGGCTTTGGTACCTTTGAAAGGTTGCCCAAGCAGAGTTTAAAAGGAAAGGTCAAAACCGCCTGACCCCCGCCCCTAAATCGACACAGGAATATATACCGGGCAATTATAAATCTAGTGCAAGAGCCGTAGCTGGAGGATGCCAGGCTGCCAGGACTGTCACGCAGTGCAGCAGACCTTGAGCTGGGGGTTCGCTGCCTTGTTTGGGTTTTCGCTAGCTCCCAGAAGCATTATGAAAACCTAATGGCATATTTCGAATACCTCTGCCTCTAGTTTCCTTACCTCAATTTTCCTTCAGAAATGCCATAATCAGAAACCCCAAAAAAAATTATGACGTAAGAACCTGCGGTACCCATTTTGCCTGGTGCTACACCTGAGCTTCGCGCGAAAGTATTCCAGCGATCGTCGACGCGTCACTGTAACGCCCCACGACTTTTTAAAGGAATAAACTCGAGCTCTCACGCACGATGAGCACCGATCAAAGCTATCCGCGCGCTCACACTTCATTTCTCAGCCACATGTAAGCGATTTAGCGAGCGACGGCACGATCGACGAGAGTCGGCGACGAGCGACGGTGATTTCTCAAGTATAAACCGCATGCAAGCGATTCGGCGAACACCGGGACAGGCGACGTACGGCGACCCGCTTCGCTGGCGCTCGGTCAGTCGCGCGGTGGGGCAAACCGCATGAAAGCGACGGGAGCGAGCGACCAAGGCGGTGAGTGATGACTTTTAGAAATCCAAAACCGAGTGGTACGCGACGAGCGACCGCGCGACGAGCGACCGTAGGAAATCTCCGTCGCTCGTCGCCGACTCTCGTCGCTGTCACCGTCACTTGCTTAATCGCTTATATGTCGTTCAGCCTTTATTCTTGTTTTTCTCTCGACTAGCACCAGAAAACAAAACTGTCTCGCGTCGTTCTGAACTTTCTGGACGCATATCTGGGCGGTCGGAGCAGCTACGCGGGGAAGCGGACACATCAGCGCGCACCAGCGCTGTTTTTTCGTGCCGGCGGTTGGGGTTGTTTTATCGACTACACCAAATAATTACCATGTTTAAGCTTACATTCTACTTGGAGAGATATGCCTTTGTAGCGGCAGCTATCAGCAGCGATCCAGCGCTTGAACGGCGCCAAGCTCACGGGACAGGCACGAGCTAAGGACACGAGGTGCCGGGGCCACGAGCTGCACGGAATCTGGGGATTCGGCGAAGGGCCCCTCGATGAGCTAGTCAGAAGGACAGTGTAAAATATTGTAAATAAATATGTAGAGTGTGATTTGCCGAGCCTCCACTCCTACATACTGGTGACCTTGGACCGAGCCGCCCCCGACCACGCCCAGCTACGCTGCCCTGGAGCCCTGGTTCTTTGAGTGAGTCCAGCTTCGTGCCCCCGTCATGAGCCTCGGAGACGATGGCACCTCCCCCGAAGCTCCGACCACACTGGGGGCGACGACTCTCAACATCAAGTTCCCAGAGTTCTGGTCGTCCGACTCCGAGCTGTGGTTCCTGACCGCGGAATCAATTTTCCGAAAGAGCAGGATCACCTCATCTTTGACCAAATTTGACTACGTCGTCGCGGCCCTCCCGCAGTCAACCGCATCCGTGGTTCGCGACATTCTGCGTTCTCCACCCGCAGACCAGCCCTACGAGACTCTACGGAAAGAGTTGATTCGCCGCACCACAGAGTCTGAGCAACGGCGTCTTCAGCAGCTGTTGACTGCGGAGGAGCTGGGAGACCGCAAACCTACAGAATTATTGCGACTCATGGAGCACCTCCTTGGACACAAAGCCACGACTATGGACACATCCATATTTAAAGAACTTTTTCTCCAACGTCTACCAAGCCAAGTCCGGATGATTTTGAGTACATCTGCCACTGACTCAATCTCCACGCTTGCTCGTATGGCCGACCAAATCATGGACGTAGGCTCCCCTACCATCTCAGCGGTGCGTCAAGAGACCCCCTCAACGTCGTGCACTACTGTGACCGACATCGGACCCCAGCTCGCTCGACTCCTCAGCTTCAACGATCACATAGAGGCCAAGGTGAGCGAGCTCAGTCGTGAGATTCGTAACCTCCAATCACGACCTTCCCGATCCTTGACCTTCAATCCACGAGCTAACGCTGGCCGGCGCCACAGTGAATCAAGAGCTGGGTCCCCCATTCCAAGAGTATGCTGGTACCACCAGAGATACGGATCCCAAGCCAGAGCATGCCGCCCACCATGTAACTACTCGGGAAACGACATGGGCACCCGCGGAAGGCCGCCAGCGTCGAAAGCCCAACTTCAGGCCGGCTTTTCTACGTCACGGAACGCAACACGAAGGTCCGCTTCCTCGTGGATACTGGGGCTGAGATGAGCGTGGTACCTCCTACGCTGGAGGACCGCCGGTGCCGCCAAGAGTCCCCACCGCTCCAGGCTGTTAACGGATCCCCGATCAAAGCGTACGGTGAAAGGTCCCTGACGTTGGACATCGGACTCCGCCGGACATTCCGTTGGATTTTTATCATCGCGGATGTTCGGCAGGCGATCATAGGAGCAGACTTTCTGCGGCGATTCGCACTGACCGTGGACCTGAGGAAAAATCAACTTCTTGACACCGAGACGCAATTGAGTGTCCAAGTAATTGTGTCGAAGTCCCCCCCTCTTAAACTTGCTCTTCCACGAACAGAAACGAATTCTCCATGGCAAACCATCGCCGACGAATTTCCTGCCGTGTTTCGCCCACCTGCTCCCGATCAAGCCATCCGACACTCCGTCACCCATCACATCGTGACGAAAGGGGCCCCGGTTTTCGCCAGACCACGTCGACTCGCCCCCGACCGCCTCAAGATAGCCAAGAACGAATTCCAACACATGCATGAACTTGGTTTCATCAGGCCATCTTCGAGTCCCTGGTCTTCGGCACTTCACATGGCCCCGAAGAAAACCGGGGACTGGCGCCCCTGTGGCGACTACCGGTCATTAAACAAGTGTACTCTGCCCGACCGTTACCCCATCCCTCATATTCAGGACTTCGGTGGCATCCTGCAGGTCGCGAAGGTTTTCAGCAAGGTGGACCTCGTAAAGGCATTCTACCAGATCCCTATAGAACCGGCAGACATCCCCAAGACGGCTGTCATCACGCCGTTTGGATTGTACGAATTCTTGCGAATGCCCTTTGGACTGCGCAACGCTGCGCAAACTTTTCAACGATTCGTCGACACAGTCCTTCGAGGGTTGTCATTCACCTTCGCGTATATCGACGATATCCTTGTATTCAGCAACACTCCGGAAGAGCACGCCGACCATCTACGACAACTCTTCTCGCGCTTCCAAGAATACGGACTTGTCGTCAATCCGACCAAGTGTGAATTTGGCGTCAACGAACTTGAATTTCTTGGCCACCACGTTGATAGCCGTGGAATTCAACCATTACCCGAGAAAGTCGAAGTCATCCGAAGCTTTCCACAACCCCCGACGGCGAAGAAAAGCGAAGAAACTTCGGGAATTTCTCGGACTCGTGAATTTCTATCGACGGTTTATACCACAGTGCGCCCAAGTTTGCGAGCCCCTCTACGACCTACTGCCGGCCACCAAAGTAAAGGCAACGCCACTCCGTTGGACGCCAACCGCCAACCAAGCTTTCGAGAGAGTAAAAAATATCATTGCCAACGTCACCCTTCTCAGCCACCCCAAAACCGACGCACCCCTCTCCATCATGGTCGACGCCTCGGATGGAGCTGTTGGAGCGGTTTTGCAACAACACGACGGAAACAACTGGCAACCACTTTCCTTCTTTTCGAAGAAGCTGACCCCGACAGAACGGCGATACAGCACCTTTGGACGAGAGCTGCTGGCAATATACCTTGCCATCAAGCACTTTCGCCACTGCGTGGAAGGTCGAAGCTTCTTCGTCTTGACAGACCATAAGCCGTTGACCTACGCGCTGGCCTCCAACAGCACGGCACACACTCCGCGTGAGATACGGCAGATGGCATATATTTCGGAATTCACCACCGACATCCGCTTCGTTAAGGGCACGGATAACGCCGCAGCTGACGCACTCTCCAGAGTTGGGGTCAACCTCTGCTCCACGGACCGACCTGTAGTTCCTTACGCACAGCTGGCGGAAGCACAACGAGGCGACCTCGAACTACAACGCCTACGGACAACGTCAACGACACTAGTCTTTGAAGACATACGCATGCCCGATTGTGACGGCACAGATGCGTGCGAAGTTTCGACAGGTCGTCCCCGCCCCTTCGTACCAGCAGACTTGCGGCGAACAGTTTTTGACTGCTTGCACTCCTTGTCCCATCCCGGGATACGAGCAACCCAGAGACTGATAGTTTCGCGGTTTATATGGCCTCGTATCAACGTTGACGTGAGGTCCTGGGCCAAAACCTGCGTCCAGTGCCAACGCTCGAAAGTTCACCGGCACACCAAGGCGCCCTTGGGAGCTTTTAGCACACCGGACACTCGCTTCGCCCACATTCACGTTGATATCGTGGGACCACTTCCTCCATCACAAGAAAACCGTTATCTTCTAACCTGCGTCGATCGCTTCACGCGGTGGCCGGAAGCGGCACCAATGAAAGACATCACCGCAACAACCGTAGCTCGCACACTGATTGAAATGTGGATTAGTCGCTTCGGTGTCCCACAGGCCATCACAACGGATAAAGGACGTCAGTTCGAAGCGACTTTATTTCGAACTCTCTCCCACTTCCTTGGAGTTCAACACATCCATACGACGTCCTACCATCCGATCTCCAACGGCATGGTAGAGCGTTTTCATCGTCAGTTGAAAGCCTCCATCAAAGCGCAAACCAACAGCTCGGCATGGACAGTGTTTGATAGATTGAGGGCCCGTACCGTGAGGACAGGGTGTAGCGAGCCAGGATGCGACCGACACGTTTCAGAACACAACAGAGGAATGAATTTAATCAAGCAACAACAAGTAAGTACAGCGAGAGGGGGCGCCACAGGAATGCGGCAGACTATTTACAATGTCAATAGGTGGCGACCTCTACATCTCCCCCCTTTATGAAAGATGGAGGAAGCCTACTACATAAAACTTCACAAATTTAAACGAGTCGGCCGAACAACACGTCGGCCACTACGAGTTCGCACAACACCGTCGCTGTCGGTTGGGACCGGGACCGGCTCAGTGGCAGGGGGCGGCCCTGTCGGGCTTGCAGGTCGTGACTGTTCGGGAACCAAGAGGTGTTGCGCTGATTCGGGCTGATCTTGTGGTTGTGCCTCTCCACCGAAAGGCACAAGATGGCGGCGGTTTCGCTGAAGAACACCACCCCGTTCTGTTTCCACAATATAACTTCGTGGTCGTTGAGCGGGGCTCAACACTGTAGCGCGCACTTGATCAGGTCTCACCCAGACTTGCTCTCCGGTTCGAAGTGACGGCAGGTCCCTGGCCGCGTGACGCCGGTTGTAGTCTGCAGCCTGTTGTCGTTTGTAGGCTAAATCATTGCTGGCTACCTTGTCTTTCACTGGCCAGTTTGGACGGAGCTGCTCGTCGCGCTTAGGAACTCGGGTCTTCAGCTGCCTCCCCATCAAAAGCTGGGCTGGGCTGAAACCGTTCACTCCCGGGGTGTCTCGGTAGCTGAGGAGGGCGAGGTGGGGGTCATCTGCCTTCCGAAAGAGGTCTTTCACCGTCCGGATCATTCTCTCAGCTTCTCCATTAGACTGGGCGAAGTGAGGGCTGCTGGTGATGTGGTCAAACCCGTAAGATTCAGCGAAAGATGTGAACTCTCTCGAAGAGAATGGTGGACCGTTGTCAGACCTTACGCGCTGAGGAATTCCATGGCGAGCGAAGATGCTCTTGATCACGTCGATGACAACCTGAGCTGTCGTGCTTCTTAGCGTTACAACCTCCGGGAATCGGGAGTAGTAGTCCACCACCAGGATGAAGGTTTGTCCGTTGAGGTGGAATAGGTCCATGCCGAGCATTTCCCACGGACGACCGGGGAGAGGGGTGGAGACCAGCGGCTCCGACAAGTTCACACGAGTGGAGGCGCACTGCTCACAATTGGTAACCATGGAAGTGATCTCCGCAGTTATGCCTGGCCACCATACCGATTCTCGAGCCCGGGCTTTGCTACGGTTAATTCCCTGATGTCCCTCGTGCAGCAACGTCAGCACTTGCAGCCTCAGTGAAAAAGGGATGACTAAGCAGGCACCCTTAAGAAGAACACCGTTGCAAACAGATAGCTCATCCATCACGGCAGCATACTTTCCGAGATGTAGCGGTAACTTTGACTTCTGCGGCCACCCGCGCTGGCAAAAGGAGATCAGTGCACTGCACTCGCCATCAGAGCCTTGTGCTTTCCTCACATCCTCCAAGCTGACAGGCAGTACTTCGGAGGTGCTGTCAACTACCTCTGTGGCAAAAAGTTCCACAGTGTCCAAAGGACTGGGTGCCTTTGGAGGAATCCGCGACAAGGTGTCTGCTGTAGCCAGCAGCTTTCCAGGCACGTAGAGCATCTGGAACTGATAGCGCATTGTCTTGAGCCTAAGTCTCTGTACCCGCGGAGGTAGCGTGTCAAGCTCCATCTTTCCAAACAGCGAAACAAGGGGCTGGTGGTCCGTCTCCACGTCGAAGTTTATACCACGAACCAACTCGTCGAACCGCTGGATGGCCCACGCCGTCGCCAATGCCTCCTTTTCCGTTTGACTGTATCGTTGCTCGGTGTCTGTCATTGACCGCGAAGCGAAGGCGACCGGTCGACGTTCTCCCGACGGCTGAGTCTGCAGCAAGACGGCACCGAGTCCAAAAGAGCTTGCGTCTGCAGAAACCGTCGTGGCATACGCCGGGTGGTACTTGGCCATGCACCGGTCTGAAGTGAGCAGCTCCTTGACTTTTGCGAACGCTGCTTCTTGTTCATGCTGCCAAGTCCAGCTTGTAGTTTTGTTCAAGAGAACTCGAATTGGGGCAGTGACGTCAGAGATGTGAGGCAGGAATCTTGCTAGGTGGTTTACCATCCCAAGGAGGCGTCTGACGCCAGCGATGTCACTCGGTGGATCCATGGTCCGGATGGCTTCCACTTTGCTGGGATCCGGCCTGATGCCTTCTCCCGAAACAATAACTCCCAGGAACGAGACCTCGGAGACTCCAAACCGGCACTTGTCTTTGTTCAACGTGATGCCAGCTCCTGCTAGCCGAGACAACACCTGCTTGAGCCGAGCGTCGTGTTCCTCCTGGTTACGTCCAAAAACGAGAATATCGTCGATCATATTGGCGACGCCTTCTTGACCTTCAAAGATTCTGGCCATTTGTTTTTGAAAGTACTCCGGCGCCGAGATGATGCCGAAGGGGAGTCTACAGAAACAATAACGGCCAAAAGGAGTGATGAAGGTCGTGAGCTCCTGCGAGCCGGCTGCCAGCCTGACCTGATGGAAGCTTGCTGTGGCGTCCAACTTCGAGAAGATGGCCGCGTCGCCCAGGAGACCAAGGACCTGCTCGACTGTCGGCAGGATGTGGCGCTCTCTGAGTACCACTTCGTTGAGCCGTGTCAGGTCAACGCAGAGTCGATACGCTCCGGTAGGCTTCGGGACGACGACGAGTCCGGAGCACCATGGGGTTGGTTTGTCGACGCGACGAATCACTCCGTCGCTCTCCAACTTGTCTAACTCGTGCCTGACGACCTCTCGCAGCGGGATGGGAATCCGACGAGGTGCGCTGAGTGAAAATGGCACGGCGTCTGGCTTCAGGCGAATGGTGTACTCGTCCTTGAGTGTGCCCAGTCCGCGAAACAATTCGGCATGCAGTGTTGTCTCGGGAGCATCCACAGCACCTAGGAATTGTGCAACCTTGAGAGCCTCAATCGCCGGAAGACCCAGAAGAGGTACGGAAAGGGAGTCGATCACATAGAGCCGCTGAGAGCTTGTCTTCCCTTGCCACTGCAGTCGTGCCAGATACGACCCCAACACACGCAGCGGTTGACCTCCGGGTCCTGTCAGCAGGCTTTCAACCTTGTCAAGCTTGGCCGGCACGTTGGGAAAGTCACTCGGTACGGCAGACACTTCCGCTCCAGAGTCCACCTTGAATTCCGCGGTGTAGTTATTCACGGTGACGTCCACGTACCTAGCTTTAGCGGATGTTCCCACAGCGTGCAGCTGGACAGAGCCGAGCTTGCCTTGCTTGACTTTCTTTGCACGGCACACTTCGGCGAAGTGTCCCTTCTTTCTGCAGTAGTTGCAGAGCGAGTCCCGTGCTGGGCAGTCTGAACGCGCGTGAGGCGCGCGACCGCAAAACGAACAGGCCGATGACTCACGGGGATGCCCTGCTCTGGCTTGGGCTCCGCTTGCACGAGCTGCTTTGGCGTCCGAGCGCCGACGGGATGGAACTTTATCTTTTTTTGTAGCGTCGACTTGGACTGCACGGGAACTCTCGTTGCTTGGCCGCGCAGACGCTTTCTCTTTATCGGCGTCTTCAGACTGACGTGCCTGGGTCCAGGCTTCAGTGAGAGTTAACTTAGCGTTCCGACACAGCTGCTCCGAGAGACGCGTGTCATGCAGGCCGACGACAAACCTGTCACGAACTAGACGCTCTTCTATCGCCGCTGACGGGTAGTTGCAGCGCTTCACGAGCTTACACAGCTCCGCGTAATAGGCATCCACGCTTTCGTCAGCTTGCTGGATGCGTTTGTGAAAACGCGAAGACTCGTAGAGCTCGTTGGCTGGATGCACGAAGTGCGCCGTAAAGCGAGCAACCACTGCGGTGTACGAGGCGAGGGACGCCGCGTCGAGCGAGAACGTGTTGAGCAGCGGACGAGCTTCTGGACCCATACAGTAGAGTAGGGAGCGTACCTGGACGTCTTGAGGCGCTTGTCCAAGCCCAGACACGGTGACATAGTCGTCGTAGCGGTCTCGCCACGTCGGCCAAGTCCCGACGTTCGAAAAGTCGAACGCGTCCGGCTGCCGCAGATTGACGCCGACCCACTGCGGGCTGGATTCCTTGGACATGATTGTAGTGTCCTGAAGGCTAGCGTCGAGGTCGGTTCACTTCTGACACCATGTTTGATAGATTGAGGGCCCGTACCGTGAGGACAGGGTGTAGCGAGCCAGGATGCGACCGACACGTTTCAGAACACAACAGAGGAATGAATTTAATCAAGCAACAACAAGTAAGTACAGTGAGAGGGGGCGCCACAGGAATGCGGCAGACTATTTACAAAGTCAATAGGTGGCGACCTCTACAGACAGATGCTCTTCCACTTGTCTTGTTGGGAATCAGAACAGCCTTCAAATCGGACATCAATTGCAGTGCAGCTGAACTCGTTTACGGCACGTCACTCCGCTTGCCTGGCGAATTTTTTTCTTCCTCAGCCAACATTTCACAGGAAACAGCAGAAAACTACGTCCAGCGGCTGCGACTACTAAGGAAAGACCTCCAGCCCACCTGCCCAAGGACGCCCTCCACAAGACACACTTTTGTTAGCCGCGACCTCGACACAAGTAAGCACGTGTTCGTTCGACACGATGGCGTAAAGAAGCCCTTGCAGCCCCCATATGACGGCCCTTATCTTATACTGCGTCGAGACAAGAAGAACATGACGCTCGACGTCAACGGTCGAGAAGAAGTAGTGTCTCTAGACAGAGTCAAGCCTGCTCACTTGGCACCCGATTTTTACTCATCCGTGATCACACGCCTTCCAAAGCCACGTCACGTAAGGCTCCACATGAACACCAGCCTGCACACAGATCCTCTCGAAGACAGGAACGCTCGCCAGACCGCTTCCTCGCTAGGGGGGGAGTACCTGTAGCGGCAGCTATCAGCAGCTATCCAGCGCTTGAACGGCGCCAAGCTCACGGGACAGGCACGAGCTAAGGACACGAGGTGCCGGGACCACGAGCTGCACGGAATCTGGGGATTCGGCGAAGGGCCCCTCGATGAGCTAGTCAGAAGGACAGTGTAAAATATTGTAAATAAATATGTAGAGTGTGATTTGCCTAGCATCCACTCCTACACCTTCGAACGTTTAAAAACATTCTTATGGGCAGATTTTCGTGCGAGAGCAGTAATGCATTTTTGAGGGCTCGTTTCAAGTTACTGCTCAGCCCGACCTCACTGATCGTAGGAACAGGGATATATAAAGTATTGTTTCCACATTCGCATTAAAAGCAAGCGAAGAGGAAAACCTCCCTCCGTGATGCAAGAGGTCGGCTTCGCGCGGTCTATTGTATGCGCCACGTGACGAACATTTCATAAAGCGTCGCCCTAAACACGGTGTTCGTTTCGAAGCCATGTCTAGGTTCACAAAACCTATACATGGCGTCAAGCCAGGTTTATGGTACGTGACATTAGGGGCTCCCTTATTTTCACCGCCGTAGAGAAAATACATGATGGAGCCAGAGCGTTTGGAAACGTTGTTAGCGATGATTTCCAAACTTGTTATGCGGTCTTTGTTTTGAGTCATTAAATAAACCGGGCTTGACAACTACCATTTTTTCAATCTTTACATTTTACTTTCCGAGGCTCAGAAGTCGGGCAGTCTTCTGCTCTGTTCAAGAAAAGCTCTGGGGGGTTCGACCTTTTAACTGTGCACAGTTTGCTACATCCTTAACTGCTTTAACCTCGCTCTCCGAAGCTCCCTTGACAGGAAGGTATTCGAAATAAGGGCACATTCAAGACCGCTGCTTTTTTCCGCTGTTCATCAAACAGTTCGTAATGGACAGCGGAAGCACCATGTAGCATTCCGGATATCGATATTTGTGGTGCGGATCTTACTGGCTTTAAATATAGATACATTAGTGTGGATTACAGAAGTCTTATTTCGCTGTCCAAGAGAGCCACATTTAAACTGCCACTGACGGGTTCACTTTACGTTCAGTTGATTCTACACTGTAAGCGATACCTCAATTATTTTGGGAAGAATGTAGACTGCTCTATGTCGCCCTACGATATGTTAAAAAGTATGCTAAGCGTCTTAGGTTCGACGTCCCTGATGTACGAAACACTGACGACAGAAGCTCAGTTAAAATGAATTAGCGAAAATGTCTATATGTTCTGTAACTAGCGGTAGCTTCCTCCATCTAGCATGACCTCTGAAAAAGCCTGTGTCTAGAATGCCGTGGTACTCTTGCCGAGCGTTCAAGTGTCCATGTCCAACGGCACTCTAAGCACGCATTGGAGTGCCGTCCGAAAGCCTTTAACGAGCTGTACAGAAGACGTGGGTCAGCGCGTCCCAAGCAGAGCCTGCCGCATCCGTGAGGTAAAGAAATCCGATTCACAAAAAAATGTTTTGACCATCGAAGTGCTTCGAAAGTGAGGGAAGTGTCGCAAGCGGAAATTTAGAAGACTCAGAGGAAATTAGAGGGTAAATTAATTAGAGGAATTTAGAAGATAAATAAATTTGTCTGTACTAGACAGCCAAGTTTACTTCCTCGCTAGGGGAAGTAAACTTGGCTCGGTCTTGGTACCAATCCAGCCAGCTGAAAGTCATGATGTGGAAAATTGCGAACTTTAATTTTGTCTCCAGTGTTTGTTAGTTACCGAATCGTCAACAAACCGGGACCGACCAACCAGCTCTTTTACGACGCAAATATTTTCATGAAAAACCTTCAGGGATATAAATAAACACAAAAACAAAAATATAGTGTGTGAATGGGCATGCTGCGGACACTAAAGTTTTTTTTTGTTTTAATGTATGGAGCATTAGTGCAAGCTGGGTGCAAGGTGCGCAAGGAACGAGCGAGGCGCCCGTTGAGTCCGGATTCCATGGATTACCGCCTTCGGAAGCATACGCTGTCCTAAGTTGCCACACAAAGCCTTTAGTCATGGAACGGGGACTTCATCCCCCGTAAGCTGACAGCGCGGTGGGAACTACGTGCTTGTTATACTCCGCAACAACTTTTCTTGGCAATGCAGTGGAAGGTACGTCCCGTGTCCCCTCTCCCATTTTGAGTGTACGCAGGCTCTCCTCCTCCCCCATCTCCGTGGAGAGGAGGAGAGCCTGCGTACACTCAAAATGGGAGAGGGGACGCGGGACGTACCTTCCACTCTATTGCCAAGGAAAGTTGTCGCGGAGTATAGACCGTTTGACTGTCAGTCTCGCACCACGTGATCACCTCTTCTCCGCATACGCACACGGGGCGAGAGAAGTCAAGCGATAGGAGACAGGCCACTGAATGGTTGGCTAACGCGTAGCTTCTCCGCATTGTCAACTTAGAGATGAACGAAATGAGAGCTCACCTCAACAATCAATTTCCGGCCTGTTATCGTCTGACATCACTTTCTGCGCGCGAAACCTCCAACCTTGAAAGCAACAAGATCGTTTTGCCCACGAGCAAGCTTCCCGGAACTTTAGAACGGATGCCTTGCGAACGATGTCTAGGTAGAGTAGCGCTGCCATAATTTGTTTTTTTCTTTTTGTCTTCTGAAATTCTGTTCTTGATTTCACAAACGGTTTCGGAATATGACCGAATACCGTTTTAACATCTCCACAGAACTCAGATTTAGTGACACTATAAATGTGTCATTGATAGTAGATATTCCATGCGCAGTTATCCATAAATATATAGGACAACGATAATTTATTTATTATGTTTGTGAGCACTGAAAGTACGTAAATGAATTAATTAATATATTCATAAAAGTATCTGTTTCCCATTTATTCTCAAGAAGGTTTGTTTTTCTCGCGCGCTTCATGGGTAACAACACAATCATTTAAGTGCTGACGTGCGCACTTATCTGACAGAAGCATTAATTTTTTTTTTATTTCTATACGAAAAACCATACCTTAATTTACCTTAATTACGCTTCTCGATTAAATGTTCCCTATAATAAGGGACGTGCTTAAATGCATACATGCGTGTGTGCAACCCTGCTGTCATTGCTGCCAAAAAAAGCAAACATTTTTTTGATAGGACAGGTCAGGAGTGCTTATATTATAAATTGGAAATAAACACCCGTGCCAAAATCACCGGTGCATTTCCAATAAGAGGGGCCGCCATCCCGTGCTCGCCTGGCGTATAAATGATTAGTGACTCGTCATTCGTAATCTATAGATGATATTTCGGATAAAAACATTATATCAAAGCAAATGAGCGCGAAATTACAGTCGATGTGCCATAGTGAATCGTTAATTAAACAAGAGTCCCACCTACACGAAATCTATGACGTCGCGCTTAGGCGGTGGCGCAGCCTGTTGAACGGAGCATGGTCGAACGCGTCACCCTTCGGAAAATGGGTGCATGCCGCGCGTCGTGCACGGAGCTCTTGTGTGCAAATGCGTGCTTGTTTACACGCAATGAATTGGTGTACACTCGATTCAAAGGTGAAATTGTTCGTGAGAAATTGTTCGTGAGAGAGTGTGAAGTCGGTCTGCCTTTCAAGATTTGCGACTCTGGTCCACGCTGTAGAGGCACGCGTAGCTTGTCCAGCACGAGTGCTTGTGCACCCGCGAGCGCTCGTGTGCCTGCCGAGGCGTCATCCAAAACAATTAGTTTGCGCTTTTAGCACGTGTGACCAACAATGGTCCATGCTGAGGGGAGACGAAGTATTCCTGGTGTTCATAGCACGTTCTGTAGAATGAGCTCGCGCTCCTCGTGCTCCTAGCTCCAACTAGTCAGCGACACGCGCGAGCTAGAGCGTAATCCTCCCTTTGAAACAGAAATGTTTAGCGCAAGCGGTCATTCCGCGAAAACACGTCTGAAGGCTGCACTTTCGTGCCGGTAGCCTTCGCTGTTTAAGGACAAGCCTCGGGCACGTGCAGCATTTGCGCGGAAATATATTTTGGTGCTGTAGTAGTATTTTGAAGTGCAGGAGAAAAGCTGGAAGCCACCCGCATCTATTTCACGAGCAGTGTGCTCGCGAAAGTAGCGTAAGTACTTTTAACGCAAGCTATCACTTTTAGAAACAGATTGTTATTGTTTGAATAATCTTCTTTTTTTTTCAAAAAAAAATTGATTCGTGATTGGAGTGATCTCTGAGAATATGGCGTCACCAGTGATACCTGTAAAGTGTCATATTGGCGTGATATTTGAGTGCTGTGCTCTTGATGGATCGTGTTCCTTTTTATTATTCCTGATTTTGTTTTTTCTTTGTTTTTTTGTTTTTTTGCAATTTGACAATTGGACTTTTATGTAGTCGGACGCTGTGTCTCTTTATCTGTGACAATTTGATAGTTTATGTACAAAATTAATCCCTAAAATAATGCCCTCTGCACACTGTAGGCATTTTATAAATAAATAGAACAAATAAATATCCGCGGGAAGGGTGCGCTAATAACTGAATGAATAATTTTCGATTAGTCTTTCATAGGTTGGTACTTTACGACAGTTAATCATTCAAATATTAAACTGAGATCTGTTTTTGTAGTGAAGGCAAGCGGAACCGTTTGTGGGTTTTAGAGATTCGAAGAGCTATCGCTGTAAAACTCTAAACACTCTCCAATGTACTTTTTTTTTTCGGACATGTTGATTTGAATATATTTACTGTGGCGGATGCTTTCAACGCGTGAGCTCTTGTTTAGTGGGGGCATTCCTTCAGTAGTGCACCCGCTCTCTCTTGCCTCGGTATTACGCAAATCACATGATTATTAACACCGCCAACTAGCAATCCGGAAAATGAGTTTTATCGACGTGTTTGATCCGCTATGTCAATCGGTTTGTTGGATGATGCTTCATCGACAAAATCGTCTCGTCGACACTGCGCTGTCCCATCGACGGTTTCATCAAAACGAGCGTTCTGTCGTTTCACAACATAGCTTGCTTTGCGATAGCATTTATGGGCGAGCCATGCGCACTTCACGCGTTTGTTACGGTCCGCCGGTCGGTCGTCTGTAACCATACAATAGATTGGAGCCACCACGTAACCACAGTGGAAATAGCGCTCCATATAATAGTCACAAGGTCACGTGACTATAATCCGTGGGGGCGATGTACACATTGTCACTGATGAATCTATTAATCCCGAACAAGAGCTCTGCCGGACAAAAGCTTTTCACGGACCCGTATAAAACCTCAGCACTTTTTTCTAGAGGACCGGATAAAAGTACATCATTTTATGACTACAAATAAGCAAAGGGTTAATGAAGAGTTTCTTTTATTTCATTGCCGATCTTGATATGAGGACCGTGTGTTTGTTTCTGGGGACCGAAAACTGCGATCAGAAATGTCTCGATATGGGCTCATCGGGGCCGCCAAATGGGGCTGCCGATGTTCGCGTCAATGCCTCGCCGTTCCGTCGCGACTCGCGGCCAAATGCATGGGACCTTTCGCTCCAGATTGTTATGTTGACTCTATGACCTCGAGAGAAAAGCTTCGTACCCTAGCTACGGGTTTATGGACTTCATTTCGTGTCGAAGAACCCCGTTGCGATTGACGGGACAAGAACATATTCTGAAACTTGGTTATACAAGGACGGCTCTATGACTTTACGGCACAAATGCTGCCACAGTAACACGTCGAATGCCTCCAACATGGCACCAAGGCACTGATAGCAGACAATAAAGGCGCATTCCCACCGGCGATGTAAGCAGTCGCGCGATGAGACTAGATCGCATCGCAAAAAACGTTACATGGTCAAACCGGCGTGCGCGATGAGCGAGTCGAACGCCTTCGTTGGCGAGTCGTTTCTCAAAAACTCTCGCTCCGGACGCCGTTGATTGGCTCAACCGCTCCGCGACTAGATCGCATCGCAAAAAAGTCGGGTCGAGTAGCGACTGCTCAAATCGCGTCGCTTTTTGACCGCGATGGTCGCTTTTGCGATGAAAGTTATCGCGCGACTAGGTCGCATCGCCGGTGGGAACACGCCTTAACGTTGTTCTTTATTTAGAGTTTAGCCGGAAATAACGTCAGCTGCAAAACGCAAAAAAAAGAAGAAAAAAAAAAGCGAGCACAAAGAAGTACGAGTGCACACTCGGAGCGCTACTGGCTACTGAATTTTATTTGGAAAACACGAACATATATACACACATTATTATACCTCACCCCAAATGAATCTGAATTTCTTATTTGATGAAACGAGCGACGACGCACTGATGCAACCGTTATCCTTCTTTACACTGATTTTGAATGCCTCGAAAAATTTCCCCTCTGTTTTCGGTACCTACTTGCCCGGAATAGGTATTTTATCTAGCGAAAAAATCATACGAACGCTTATCACAGTAGACTGCCAAGTTCCACAAGGGAGACCGCCTTACAGAAAGTTCATGCCCTGTGTACGATCTGGTGGTGCACGAAAGCACCCGATGTCAAAAGCCCGTGTCAAATGCCCCCCGACTGGCATTTTACCCTTTTGCCCCGCCTTTAAAAGGCTAGCTTTATCAGAAGCCTAGGACGCGAATCCCCAGGTCATATGGCCGGGTTCTCACCGCGACGGGGGAGCATTTTGCTTTTAATTAAGAAACAGCAAGTGTGCACGCGAGCCTGTGTAACGCAATCATGCCGTCATTTGTAGACCCTCAACATATTAGGTTAAGACATGGAACAATGATGCTACACCCGTACGATCGCCCCCATGTGGTTGGTATTTTAGACTAAAGATCTGATGCAATCCACATGTTTGCGTGCATTTTATTTTATTTATTTTTTTTTTTTTTTTTTTGCGCATGCTCTGCTGTTTTGTTTATTTTGAGGCATAACCTAGTTAGCTTCGCTGGTGCTCCGAGGCAACGCGAGAGTGGCTGACGATTTTCTTGAAAATCATATTGCCTCTTTTTTTTTTTTTCGTTAGGAGACATTTGATTTATCATTCTTTTTTTAACGTTGACATTAGGCTTCAAGCTGAGTTCGGAGCGTCGTGTCTGCCAGACTCTTTTTGTCTTCTTGCTCTAGAGCTGCACATTGGTTTTTTGGATATCCGGCAAGCAAAAACCAGCAGAGACAAACGAAAGAATTCGAGCGCCCTTGCCCCGCCCGAGGGGGGGGGGGGGGGGGGGGGGGGGGGGAAACGCACGCTCCGATGGCCTCGAAACGGAATGCTTACAAGGTCGCTCGGCCTGGTCCCTGGGAAAGGGCGAGAGAGGGTGATGGGAAAACAGTTCCCCTCCCGTTTTCCCCACACTGCCCCACACCCATCACCAATCTCTTCAAATCTCTTCTCTGTAAGCAAAGAGGACTCGTCCTTGAGGGAGGACTCCCTTCATTCCTAAGCTGACAGTGTCGAGCAAGCTAAGCGTCCACCGGACCAGTTATCACCTGCCTCGCTCTCTGCACGTGGTTACAGGAGGGAGCGTGATCACGTGATTAAAGACAGACGTGCGATTAGTTCACCGGGCACCCCTTAGCTTCTTCTAGACTTTCAGCTTAGGAGTGACGGAGCCCAGCCCGCAAAACACACACACTAATAAAAAAAAGAAAAAAAAAAGAAAAGAAAGCGTCGAGGCGAGATCTCTTTGCTTTGGGGCATTTCGCCATCGGAGCGGCGGAGGGAGGCCCACCCGAAAGCCGGCGCACTCAGCTCGCGGACGAAGACGTTTGTTACGTGATGTTTACTGGCCGCGCCCGAGCGAGCGAAGAAGCGAGAAAAGAGCGACCGATGAGCGAAAAAAAAAGAGAAAAGTAGGGTGACGTCACGGCGACGTCAGATATGTTGATCACCCCCTCCGGCAACTAAGACGGGTAGAGCCGTTAACATCCATGCTCCTTGGGGGCCCTCTTTCTGCTCTTTCTGCGCTCAAGCGTACGGTTCTTGTCTCCGTCGCCTCAAAACATGGCGCTGCAATCGCCGCCTCTACCGGGCCGCCCCTACTTGCCCCTAGATGGCGCAAGTTGTCCTGTCTTGTTCCGGGCGGCTGGGTCGCGCCCGGTCGCTACCCTACCCGTCCCCCCCCCCCCCCCCCCCCCCCCGCCCCCAGTTCGCTTTCTTGATTTAATTTCTCGTTGATTTCATTCTCGTCTTCTGGGGCTTTTATTTTATATCTTTTTCCATAAACCACTGTGGCGCAACTTCAGAGAAGCTGCTCCTCAAGTGGGTACGAGGCAAGGAACACACATATACTTTTCATATTCTGTATTATTTACACATATCTCATACATAAAATGGAAGATAAATACAGATAATAAAATTTACGGAACAATAGAACAGATAGCACGAGAAGCAAAAAAAGAGCACAATGAAAGAAATATACATTTATAGAAGACATCGCACCACCACAGTTTTGATCAGCAGAAACTTCAATGTTTCGTAGACAAAAAATGATTGTTTTTTTTTTGTTACTCAGCTGATAGATGACATGTTTTACGGTTTCTGTGCTTTCCTATTAGCTACATACCTTTTCAAATGAGGTTTTTGCAGAGCTCTTCTTTTAAAGGGCGTAAATTCACCAGGGTTCATAGCAGCTGGAGAACTTGTAGCCGATTCCTGGACAGATGTCTCCGACTATTCTGTCATGAAAGCACTAAGATTCTTCATCACATCATCCTTGTATACCAGATCGAGAATGCACGCCAGAAAGCACTCAAGCTTGCCCAAAAAAGTAAGGCAAGGGTCTGTGAGCAAAAAGAGAACACCAAAAATGCCAGTGTCGTCATGTGCGCTTAGCACGTGGTACGGTTCGATCTGCCTGCAAATTTCAGGTACAACGTCGCTCATACGTAAGTAAAAACAAAAACAAACGTGTACTAAGTGCTATGTTTACGGGGTTTCTGCCGCACGAGACTGAAAATCGCAACCAGGATTGCACCACATGGAACGGGCTTGGAACGAAAGCGACGGAAAACGAAACTTTACATCTCGCTTCGGAACGTCTTTCGACAAGACTTTCGACTTGTTGGAGTTCCCGCACCATTTCGCAGAGCAGTAGCGCCAAGGTATCCTCTTCGGAGAGCACCAGAACTTTCGAAGTCAAATTAGCGCGGACCGAGCGAACACCACGTTTTCCGCAGAACACTCGGAGCTGACGATCACGCTCAGCGGCTGTCGGCGACCGTTGCTGCCGTTGCACCGGTGGCACCGGTTGCGCCGTTGCCGTTGCCATGGCCACCGGCCCGGCGGCAAAGTCGATCGTAACGCCATATTTTGAGGCGGTGGAAACAAGAACCCTACGCTTGAGCGCAGAAAGAGCGCCCCGAGGGAACATGGATGTTAACGGCTGAACCCGTCCTAGTTGCCGAAAAGGGTGATCAACATATTTGACGTCATCGTGACGTCATCCTGACTCTTGGCGGCCTCTACCGAGGTTTTCTTGAACGCCGCTGGCTGCGTGAGCCTGGCCGCACCGTCGGCACCGCTGCGTAGGCTCGATCGCGCGGGAACCACCATAGGCGGTGAGGACGGCAGCTCTTCCATGGCTTCGTTGCCGCGGTCACCTGTCACCATTCAACCGCACTTAAAAGGTAAGTAGATCATTTTCGCATGCGCCTTGAGAGATAATCGAAGTGCAGAAGGAATGAAAGGCGCGTAACTTAACGTGATAGCGCGTGTTGTCTCAGAAAACGCGCTCAACCTTGTTGCTTCCGCTTTCCCCACTCAGTTGCACGAGGGCAACGAATCCTAGCATCAGACTCGACTCAATTGACGTGCGCAGGACAAGATTGCCATGGGAGTTTGGTTTGCTCTGGTTTCTTCCAAACACTTTTTGTTCGTACCTTTTCGCTTTCCGGCGCCGTAAGAAGAACGGAGGAAATCGAAAACACTGAACCGCGCTCGATGAATAATTATAATGGGCGCTCTCGCGTGCTGAAATTTAAGAGAGCATGTCATGTATTCTTTAGTCTATATATCTATATAAAAACAAAGTTCTTGTCTTAGGCAGTGGTCTGTTCGTTTCACATCGTGCATCCCCGCTCCGCGAATGCGGCTACCGAACGGCCATGTTACATGTCGAAAAATTGCCTTTTTGGAGCGTTGCGGAGGCTGGCGGCAGCGTGCTGAAGATACGTGTTCTTCTCATTCGTCGGTATTCGCCGAAGAAGTTATATAAAACCCTGTGTAAGCCGTGAGACTTGCCGTTGAGAACACGTAAAGTTTTACGGAAGTGCAGTACCGCAGGAAAACGGCGCAACTCGTCGAAATCAAGTTTACCGCGGCGTGCTCAAAGCTTCCTTGGCACACCGAAGCGCTGCGTCTCTCTACCTTCGCGCGCTTGGATACCGATCAGGAATCTGTGCCCGGCAAAGTTTTGAAGGTGTGTCGCGCGTAGATGTCTTTGCATCATATATCGGGCACGGAGTTCAAGGTCGTCCAGCTGTTCCGAGGAGTTGCTATGAATAAAGGGGGAAGACAATATGGACGGTTGCTCTTATGCACATTAACCATGGCTATTAACCATGTTACATATCTGCTCTAATGGGTCACATGGCAGCACAAATAGAGCAACGCTGTGGAGAAAGTTTGGTTTTCGAAGGCAAAATTACAAGACAGCAAAAAATAAAATTTTTTGTAGCACGACCCATACGGTCGTGTGCAGTCCCTTGGCCAATCACAATTAGGCGAGTCGCGCTCAAACGTCAAGTGCAATGAAGTAGGTTTATAATGAGTCAGCACTGATCAGTGATGAGGAGCTGTTGTGCACAATCTTCTGTAAATCGTCTGACGCCGAAAAAAAGACTTACTGAGTGCGACACAGTTTGTGCGAACAAGTGGTCCCTGGTTTTTCCAGTTTTTCTCTTTGAAACCGAGGGATGTCATCCAAGTTATTATTGCTATGAAAAAAGCTCATATAATGTAAGCAAAAACATTTCGTGTTCGCTAATACTATTTGGAAGTAAAATGTGCCTATGTCGTGTTCGCACTAACAGTGCCGTGATGTGTACCTTCCCCTCCTCGTTCGTTGCCACTGGCGACTGGATCAAGCTCTTTCTAGACCGAGAGTGCCGGAAGTTAAAAATACAGTCGTCAGAGTTGAGCAAAACGCTGCTCGAGAGGCACATATGGCTTCACACACATTGCACTCGCAAAACACATTTACACGTCGATTCTTGATTGTTATCCGAGCATGCGAAGGCACAGAGACGCATCGCTTTTTTGGGCCAGGGAAGCTTTGATCACGCCGAAAAAGGCACAACTTGCTTTCGACAAGTTGTGCCTTTTTCTTGTGGCACTCTGCTGCCGTAAAAATGTCCACGTTTTCTCAACGGCAAGTTTCACGGCTTACACAGGGTTTTAAAGAACTTCTTTGGCAAGTGACGACAAACAAGTAGAAAACATGTCCTCAGCTCGCTGCCGCTAGCCTCCGCCACGTTCCAAAAATAATTTTTCGACGTGCAAGGTGGTTGTTCGGTGGCCGCACTCGCGCCGCAGCGAGCAAGCGGGGATGCGTGATCCGGCAATTGTCATAGAGACCAGTGGTTCGTTCGTTTCGCGGTAGGCCTACCGGGCGAACAACGACCGTGCTTGCATAACGTACCGCAGGATGGCGCCACCGACATTATTAGATGCTGGCTGGAAGCAGACGATAACGTGCCACCTGCTTTGCCGCTATGATTTATTAAATAATTTCAGCGGATATGATGTGTTACCGCTCGATAATAAATAGGACTGAGGTACACGAACCACTTCTGTCCCACGGTGAGCTGAGCAAGCACTCTGCCATAGACGGAAACAATTTTGTCCTTTCATGAAATTAAGGAACCCCAAGTTACTCGCTTATATTCCTCTTCATAAAATCAACTATTAAAATATGTGCTCGAGCGAAAGGGGTCGAGCACAAGAGATAAATGATTGCATAAGGCCACGCAGGGCTTCATTTATAGCACTCTCTTTTCTAGAACATTCTGTACCCAAACATTCTTTACTCCGAAATTCCGTACTAGAACATTCTGTTCTAGAATTAACCACGGCCTTCTCAAATTTTCTAGAAGCATCGTCTTAGGAGTAAATAAAAACATCTGCCGGTCCCAAGATGCAAACCCGGGACCTCTGCATGACACTCGGGCGCGGTGCCCACATTGCTACCCCTAAGCATGCAGTAATATGCAGTCAACTTTTCCAGCATTCGTCCACTGGCTGCATCCCACCCGAGTGGAAGGTTGGGAAGGTCGTTCCAATCTACAAAAGTGGCGACCGTCACTCTGCGGAAACTACCGTCTCATATCATTAACCAGCGTTGTATGCAAGTTGTTAGAACTCGAAATATTTTCTCATGTAGTATCGCATATGGAATCTACTAACAACGTTTTCTACCAAAATCAGTACAGGTTTCGTAAAAAAAATATTCATGCTAGAGGCAGTTGCTGGAGTTCACCCATGATATTCATGTTAATATGAACACTAACTCCCAAATATGATGCCATATTTTTTTATTACTCTAAGGCTCTCGATCATGTATCTCACTGTCGTTTAATATCAAAACTTTCCTCACTGGATCTTGATTATCTCATTTTACCATGGATTCGAAATTTTCTTCGTCAAAATGGCACGAAAGGGAAAAGGACAAAAGGAAGGACTACACAGGATAAGTGTCTAACAACTGATTTTTCATTGGAATGTGTAGATGGCAATATGTTCGCTCGGGCGCACCGTGGAGTTTGCACTTCTTTCTTCTTCATTGCACACAGTGCCGGATTAAGGCATTTGGGGGCCCTGGGCTTAGGCTGTTATGAGGCCTTTATCTATGATAATGGTGGGGGTGATGATGGTGGTGGTGGAGGTAACGATGGCGACGGGAATATGTATATCTTTTCACTTGTTAAATCTAGATTTGTTTCATCGTATGATTTTTGTCGAGCCTTGTTTAGATCCGTAGATTCAATGGAATTCAAGTTTTCCTTGCTGTCATCGAGCGGATGCGATTGCTTAGAAGCTATGCTTGGGAGAAGAGCGTGTTGGTTTAGGTCATGGATGAAGAAAGAATAAAACAATTAAAACAGGGACAACACAACCACATCTTTTAAGAAGCTACTTCGCAAATAATCAACCCCTCTAGCAATTTACAATATAGTAATTTTGAGATACAAAACTGAAATCAAATAAACATTGCGGCAAATATTAGGATTTGTCTTTCACTTCCAGCAACTTAACCACAAAAACAACAACAAAAACACTAAATTGCTTCAGTTTAAAATGTTGACTCTGTTCATGAATTTGACTAGAATTACAGCTAGATTCATAGACTACATGCCCGGGCCAGTTTACACAAATTGGTCGCGATGTCGGCTTGTAGCACAGGTGACCCTCTTGCTAACATGTCGAGTGACATCATTAATCACACATGAATTGAGTTATGCAGCAACCAAAAAGGTACCTGCAAAATTCCCATTCTAATTTCACTGCCCCTAAACTAAATGGCATGCCTCGCAAATCGACAACTGCCACGAAAATCTAGAGCCCTTATTCTTGTAATTGTTCCAAATTATTGGAAGTGTTTTAACTTCTAACTAGCCCTCTGTTAATTAATTACTGATGTGAACAGTGAAGGAAGTGACATAGGCAAGAAAGAAATTTCGTTGTTTGAAGCAGTCTTTATCGGGATCAAACTACTTCGTAAACGCTCTTCTAATAACTGAACCATCGTTTCGCAAACAAACACAGACTTCCACATTTAAAGCATAGGAGAAACTGCGTGCGATTATAAGACATCGACCGCTGTCGTTCGGGCACATCTGCATTTAAAGAATTTATCATGAGAATCGAGATGTTTTATTTTTGTATCTACACGCTGTCTTTTTGAATGGGGAAAATGCTTCGCATCAGATTTAGTACTAATCTTGTTCTTTTTAAATGCAGTAATTTAGACCTCGGCAGCCATTTTGCTCTGTGACTCAACGTTAAAAAATAAAAGGTTATACCTCGGAGGTTGGTAAAACCATTGCAGTATTCTTATCAGTCGCTGGAAGGAAGAGTGTTCAGTTGCACTGGCAGACCAGATATCGACTCTAGAGCATTTCCTTGCAGTCAGTACCCATCGAAAACTGTTGAGGGGCGTCTTAAGAGCCGGCTCCTTGGAACGTCTTTTTGTTTGTGGCTATAGAGACTGTGTCCGGATGTTTTACGGGCGCCTTTTCGCTTGTTCCAAACTTATCGTTCTGAAATGAACTCCATATCAAGTTTCGCGGAAAGGTTTAAAACAACATGTGTGAACCATCTGCATTGCTTGCTTAACGCTTGCTTAACTTCCTGCCCACAATTGTCCGTAGAACACGCTAAGGGGGCCCCAGTACAAAAGAAAGATTCATAACCGTCCTTTCATCAAGCTCCAATTAAAAAAAAATCTAACGAGGGGCATGGGAGGCCGTGTTAAATTTTGTTGTTCTGGCACGCTGTTGCACACCGATCTCACAAATGCCAGCTGATCTAGAGACGGGAACTATGGCTTCCTTGTTGAGGAAAAGAGAACGAGAAGGCCATTGCGCCAGAGGCCCTTCGGAGTGTTTCTTCTGCTTTCTGCCTAAACTTTCTTAAACAATAAAGAAAAAAAAAAGACTAACATTTTTAACTTTTCAGGGGCCAGCATGGAGCCCCCTGACAGCCTGGGGCCCAGGGCTGCAGCCGCCTTAGCCCGTACCTTAATCCGGCCCTGATTGCACACTCCACATGCTAACCAAAATCCAGAAAATAAATCTCACTGTTCGTTGGAGTCAGTGAAGGTTGGCTCACTCAAGATGGTCTGTTTTTTTATTATTTAATAGGTTTCCTTTATTTCTCTACAGATTTGGTCTTGGTGTTTAAACAGTGCAATGGTGTTGGAGAACTGCGGTTTGCACCCACAATCTCGACAGTGCACCGTTAAATGCTAGTATGCGGTCCCTTGCAATGAGCTTCGGTGTTCTCAGAGTCCGATCTTCAGGCATCGCCCGGCCACCCAGGTATCCTGGTCACCAGATAAAAATCAGAAACATTAAAAGATATATTTTTGTAATTATTGGAGCTTTAAATATTCTGAAATCTTTTCTGTATGTCCAGTAACCTATGGTGCTGTTATGTAATGAATACTCTAACTTGCCTAATTTCTGTGTCCTGACCCCTTTCAAGTAATTTCATTTGGGTTTACAGCTTTCTTAAATCCCACTGGCACCTGCAGTGCACTTAGTGTAACTCATAGTTTGCAGGTATTGGGTGGTTTAGTTTGTCATTGCATTCTGTTCAGAACCTAACCACATTCCACATTTTTTTGTTTTTTTTTGTTTTCGAGGTTCTATAGTTGTTCATATAGACTTGATTGTTGTGCAAGTTGCGAACATTGCCTTCCACTTGAGAGCTGGACGTAACCCACTAATTATTTTTCAAGAATAAAGATACGAATATGTTTTACTCAGTGCTGCATCTTGTGTGCACTTACTTGAAATTTCTTACTAACACGGTGTTCGGACACCTATCTCTGGGAGTTTCACTTGGCAGTAACCTCTGAAATTAACTTGTGACAGCAGGCTTGAAGAAACTCATTGAATGTGGAAATTTCATTTTGAAAGGTATTTTTCCAACTTGCCTTGTTAAAATGGTTTCACAGCATAAGTCACAAGTTGGTTTCACTGTTTAGTGCCTGCCATAATGAATCTGAGTTACCTGCACTGCGCTTATGTATAACTCATAGTTTGTAGAAATTGGGAGGTTTAGTTTGTCATTGCATTCTTTTCAGAACCTAATCATATTCCACTTTTTTTGTTGTTTCCAGGTTCTGTAGTTCTCTATATGCACTTGATTGCTCAGGAAGTTAGGGATTGCCTTCCACATAAAAGCTGGACATGGCCCACTAGTTATTTCTCAAGAATAAAGGTATGAACAGGTTTTACTCCGTACTGCATCTTATGTGCGCTTGCTTGAAATTTCTTACTAACACGGTGTGTAATTATCTCTGAGAGACACAGTTGGCAGTAACTTCTGAAAGTAACTCGTGACAGCATGCTTGAAGAAACTCATTGATTGCAGCAATTTTGTCTTCGAAGGCATTTTCGGACATCCCTTGTTAATTCGTAGCATAAGTCTCAAGTTGGTTTCGCTGTCTAGTGCCCGCGAGAGTTAAGCTGAGGCTCCTGCAATGCGCTTGCGTGTAACTCATAGTTTGCAGAAATTGGGAGGTTTATTCTGTCATTGCACTCTGTTCATAATCTAATCAGTAATCACATTCCATATTTTCTGTTTTGCTTTTCCAGGATCTGTAGTTCTTCATATAGACTTTATTGCTCTGAAAATCAGAGATTGCCTTCTACATGAAAGCAGGAAATGGCCCACTAATTATTTCTAAAGAAAAAAAGGTATGAGCATGTTTTACCTAGTACTGCATCTTGTGTGCACTTGCTTCAAATTTCTAACGGTGTTTAAGCACCTGCTAACCGCTGGGATGCCGAGCCGGCGTTAACTCCTGAAAGTAACTTGGGCCCACAACCTAATCACATTTCATGGGCGCTAGATATTTAATTTGAATTGTTTCCGCATCAAAAATTAGTTGGCGTGTTCTCTGTAACTTGCGGCGGCAGAAAGCTCCAACTCTCAATCACTGTGCTGCACGTCATGCGTGACAACGGGAATCATTCAGGCATTAAAAATTAGCTGCCGTGTTGTCCACACCTTGCAGCAACGGCTAGAGCCTGTTGAACTGTTAGCTGCAATGATCTAATAAAACGGATGTCTCAGTGAACAATAATTATTTTAATAAAATGCTATATTTATTGTTCACTGAGACGTCCAGTTTGTTAAGTCACTGCAGCTAGCAGTTCAACAGGCTCTGGCCATTGCTGCAAGGTGCGAACAACACGCCAGCTAATTTAAACGATTCCTGACGTCGTGCGTCACGTGCAACTTGGTGATTGAGAGTTGCGGTTTTTTGCCGTCGCAAGTTACGGACAACATGGCAGCTAATTTTTGATACCGGAACAATTCCCGTATCCGTGCATCACGTGCAGTACAGTGACTGAGAGTTAGTTTTCTGCCATGCTTCTACCGGTCAAGTTACGGGGAAAACCGTAGGGCCTCATTACTGTCATGCACGTAATACATAGTTAAGGCTGTGACCGTGATGGAAGAGAACGGTAATTGTACCGGCATCAAAAATTAGCTGTCAATTTCTATTAATTTGACGGGATTGTTTTTTTTTTTTTTTACAGTGTCAGGATCCGATGAGCTTGGATTGTGTCTAACTCTGGACCAGGAATCTCCGACGAGTCCAGCGTGTAATCCACGGCGAGAGGCCCTGTACAGCGCTATTCGTAAGTGCTTTTTATTCTAATAGTCCGTGAGAGACGTTATGATTAGTTTTTTTTTGTGTTCGAAGTCATGTTTATTTCATTTTTGCTGGTAAAATATGACTGTCTTCTTGGCGGTAGATGTGTGCTGTAGTAAAGTCCTCCCAGTAGGTCCAAAGCCGAGTGCCACAGGGCGTTGAGTTAGTGCTTATTTGCCAAGATTCGGCTTGTTGGGTGCGACTGGAGTGTCAGTTACGTCACTGCGATATGTGAATGAATTTGCCAGTAATTGTCTTTATTCAACGAGTTTTTTTTTATGTGACTGATTTATTTTGAATTCTAGATTCATTCAAACGTCATGTTTTGTTCAACTGTCATGTTTTTTCGTATAACAGGGTATTTATTTGACTTATTTTAGTAGTACATTTGACACTGGTGAGCTGAAGAGGGAGGCCAGCGGTTTGATTTTTAACTTGTAAATAATATGGAGGCAATATGAGTACATTTATGACTATATATTTCTGTGCCGAAAATACCGTAAGCCTTAAAACAATTTTTTTTTTGTTTTCAAATAAACGTAGAAATATAGGTGTGAACTTAAATGGCGAGGTTGTAATTATCAGTTTTAAAAAAACCCTGAAAAGAAAAAAAAAATTTTAAAGTCGGGTTGGGACAAAGAAAATTAAAGCAAAAAAAAAATTTATTTTAGAGAAATACTGATGGCGCGAGGTGCCTTGCAATTAAATCAGTGGTCACCTCCTTTCAACTGCTTTTCTCTTGGCATTCGGGCGTGTGGAGGAGAGGCGGATCGGCTTCGCCTTCACGTTGAGGTGGAAAGAACGAATGAACATCTCGTTGAGGTGGAAAGAGCAAATGACCATTCTGTCATGTCATGGACTTTGCCCGCATAATTTTAAATCCATCTTTTGCCGTCAATATTGCTCTAAATTTTTTTTTCGCATAAAATTTATTTTTTGACACGCGCGTCCCAACCAAACTGCTTAAAAGAATTTTTTTTTCAGATGCCCTTTACGGTTAGATGAAGGGTTGAGGGTCACTATGATGTTGCAAGAGTAGGCCTAGGCAATTTATAGATTCACCTTCCTACTATTTGAAAAAAAAATGAAAAAAAGAGCTCTAAATTCGACCTTGCAATGCATGTGCCTGCACCTGCATTCAGAGTGGTGCAACTAGTTCATTCACATGCAACGACAAATTTAGAGCCCACATCTATTGTGCAGCTAGCTGCATGATAAAGTGGCATACATGAACAGCTTGCTGACTATCTAGTAGTGTCGGTTGTGGCGGAGCTTAAGCACGCCACGATGCATTCTTTGTTTTGACACGTGGCACATTTATCAATTTTTTTTTAATCTTGCGAATCAAAACCTGTGTGTTCTTGGGTTGGCTATTTTATATATATATATATATTTATTTTTCTAGTTTTTGTGCATTTTAGTGTGTATAATTGTTTTTTTATTAAGGTTAAATGGTACTTTATAGCAAATTAGCTCCTTGTAGAGCTGAAATTACATTTAATTAATGGTCTCCCCAAGCTGAGATGTTACATGCATTCGCTATTTTTTTTTTTTTTTGTAAAGTTGTAAAATAAACTATAATATACGGCACTCAGCACTGAAGCACAATAGATTGTTCACACTAAATAATCGATAAAAACTTGGACTATTCCACTTGGACAAATCCAGATGTTAAGAAATTGCATTCATCCTACCCTTCGGGAAAGTCTGTATAAATATAGAGCTATGCCTTTCGCCACTGTGGGCAGAGGCCACCTGAATTGCTACCGTTTGGAGGGTGGAGGGGTGATGTGCCGGGAAGCTAAACCCTGTCCCCCTTTTCCATATTGTCTGCTATAATTGTTTCAAATGTCAGGAAAAAAAAAGGGGGGGGCAACTGCCCCCTCCCCTTGCACCCTTGTCCCGATGCCACTGGCAGGGGGTCTAACTTGGAGATGCCATAAATAAATGCAACCACTTACGGCTGCCATTGCATACAAAGGAGAAAATAGAGAGAGAGGGAGAGAGATGTGGATTATCTTTCTCATTGGTGTTCATGTCAGAAGGGGTACTAATGGTTTTGGATGGCTGCGGCTGAGCGAGCTATCCATGAGTGCTGCCTAAGTGTTCGGTTCGGACTTTTGTTCAATCGGCAAAAAAGCAAGTCCCAGCCAACTATTCAAGTATATCCTGTGAATGGCTCCTGGGATTTTCGAAAATGGTCTATTGTCTTGCAAATGAGTGCGCTGGTATTAACTAAGGGCACTTAGCAAGCTGTTTACTCTTTTTTAATATTGCTGATTTTACATTTAAGCATTCATTCTTCACAGGAGGAGGGGCACGACGGATCGACCTGTCCGATGATGCGCATTGATGAAGAGGACTCAAGTGCCATAACTCTGGTGTCGGAGGATCACTTCTTTGAGGCGACGGATATTGTGGCTGGTGCTGCGCTCGTTCTTGCACTGCACTGGGTCCACAACATATCTTACCGTCAAAAAGCAAGCCGGTCACTCGCAGTGATTGGGCACTTCATTGGTTTGAAGTACAAGATAAAGTCCTCTTGGCTTTGGATCTGATATCAAAGTTAGAAACTTTTAGCCAGAGGGAATTTAGGTGCCAGTTTTGCTTTTTTGCCATTTGCTGAAATTAAAGTCTTGGTTTATTAAGCTCTTTTCTACTGTTTTTATTCTTTCTATGTTGACTTTTCATGAAGACCTGTAGCCTCTGTACAGGCTCATGCTTTATGTGCCGTTCTACATTTCCTATGCAACCATGTTGTGAAGCAGGTTTACAAAGAGTTATAGACGTAAAGACAGGGGACGGGACAACACAGATGAAAGATGTGTTGTCCCGTCCCCTGTCTTTACGTCTATAATTCTTTCTAAACCTACATCATTACCAATGCGCTCACTAACAAGTGCACCTTGTGAACATGTGCATAGCCGCTTTTAGATTTTAGGGCTAGTGTTAATTGCAAAATACTTGAGTTGTCCCTAGTTGTATGCAACAACTCCTGCAATAAGGCCAAAAGTATTCCACGTTACAGAGGAATTAAGGGAGGTATTGACATTCATGAAATAATTGTAAAAAGAAAAGTACAGTGGTCGCACTTCAACTGGTCAGAAATGCCAATTGCCAGTAGAATTCTTTTTTCTTTTTTTTTTAGTTTTTTCCAGCAAACTTTTTATTAACAAAGAGCCAATTTTACACTCATGTTCTTCTAATTCTCTTTTCAGGCGTTTCTGTTACTTTTTACTGGGTTAACTTGCACTCAACAACACAACAAAAACAACATATTACGGTATAATTGGGCGGAGTTTGTGTGAACCCTTCCTGGAGAGTGTGTTTAATTCTTTTATACAGAGTTTAGGCACCAATTCAAAGAGGCCTGTACTTTACACAATTCTTTGTGGAGAGTAATTAACTCTATTAAAGAGTTAAACACTCTTCGAAAAGGGATAGCACGAACTGCTCAAGTGTGCTGTTATTTGACATTAATTCTTGCTAGAGAGCATACTTAACTCTTTAGTACGAAGTGTAGGCAACACCTCTAATGGAGTTGTATTTACTCTCCTCAAAATGGTCATCACAACTCTTCCTAGAGAGCATGCTTAATTCTTTCATACAGAGTTTAAGCAGCACTTCTAATGGAGTTGTAGTTACTCTGCACAAACAAGTGAAATCAACTCCTCCTGGAGAGTTTTTTTAACTCTTTACTACAGAGTTTAGACAACACTTTTAATGGAGTTCTCATTACTCTACACAAAAAAGTGAAATCAACTCTTCAGGGAGAGTATGTTTAACTCTTGAATACAGAGTTTAGGCCACACTTCTAATGGAGTTGTAGTTACTCTACACGATGGAGTGAAGGTAACTCTTCCTGGTGAGTATGCGTAACTCTTGAATACAGAGTTGAGGCAACACTCTAGTGGAGTTGAAGTTACTCTACATGAAGGAGTGAAGGTAACTCTGCCTGGAGAGCATCCTTAACTCGTTAACAAGGAGTTTAGGCAATACTTTTGATAGAGTTATAGTCACTCTACACAAAGGAGTGATATTATTTCTCGTCAAAGAGTTTAGACAACACTTTTTATGGAGTTATAGTTACTCTACACAAAGGAGTGAAATTAACTCTCACTTACACATCAAAATAGTCGTCCTGATTCTTGCAAAAGTATTGGCATGATTCTTTATAGAAGAGTTAAGTGAACACTCGCATGGGAGAGTTAAACTGACTCTCGTCGTTGAAGAGTAACCGTTACTCTCAATAAAGAGTGTGTTTTGCGACAGCCCGTATACTCTCCAAAAAGAGTCGAGTCGACACTCGTCGACTCCTTTTTTTTTTGGAGTGTATTATTCCTTTTTGGGCAGTCATTGCGGAAATAGGTGCCTTAAATTTGCCCGGTATATATACCACTGGTGCAACCGTTGGTGTCAGTGATGAGGGGTTGTGTTGTGTGTTATATATGTATGCGCTGTTATAATGTTGCCATGTATGTGTCCATGTTGTTTAGTGCATTGTGTGCGTAATGTGTATGTACGAAAAAAGACTTCCTGTGCGAAGCACTGGGAAGCGTGGAAGTGAATTTGGGTATCACTAGAGTAAAAGTTTTTCTTAAAAATATTGAATTGGACGGTAACAGCACCACCTGGAGTAGCTTGCCTTAAACGTTGGATAATATTTATATATCCAGTGCTTTTGGAGTTTGCTTGAGCGCGCCATCTGGCCGTGGATGGTGCAACTGTCTTCGTGTTTCCTTTCGCCTGAGGTACCCAAGGTTCGCATCAGCCGGTAGCACACTTTTGGTGAGTTGTAAAAAATCTTTAGGCGCACCGTATCGGTTGCGTGGGATCACGATCGGTCCTAGAGCTCCTATCGGTTGTTTGGAATTTCCGACGGAGTAATTGCGATATGAGAACGAGCACGGGTAAGTGACGCGAAATTGACTGACCATTGTGGCGACGCGTTTCGGCAGATTTGTGTGTGTTTCTTTTTTTTCTTCGTTTTGTGGTTGTTCACGACCCGAAATATGATTCGGGGCGCGGATTTCCTCACCTGCACGGGCAGCCGGATTTGCCAATAAATATACGACGTGCAAAGCTCGTGTTCTGTGGTGATTCGGTGCTCATCATGCCCTGGAACTGTCGGCTCGATTTGGGTGGGCTTGGTCGCTGTTAGGCGGTCAACGCGATGCTTTTCGGTCGAGTGTTGCCGACCAAGCAGTGGCAGACCGCCAGTGAGCGGGAGGCATTTGCCTGCCCGGTGACTATCGGAACACTTTGCGTTGCGGTCGAACTGGTGGATCGTCGATAGCGTGCCGGAAGGACCTACAATAGGCGCTCGATTTGGAGCCGCCATTTTTAAATGCGCCTCCGATTCGAGAGAGGAGCAACTTTCCTCCCTTGTTGAAGGCGGCAAAGTTGCTCCATTTCTGAAGGAACATTATGTATCAGACTCGTTCCTCCATTTAAGGAGGACTATGCTGACTCTTTTTTCTAAGAGTACAGCAGTACGGGAGTCTGTTCATGGATCAATGGGAGTAGTTATTTAATTCAATCAGTGTCCCTAGGTGGATCCATGGGAATATTCTTTCACATCCCTATGGGAGTTTTTACGTGGACTCACGGGAATATTCCTTTACATTCACCTGGGAGTTCTTACGTGGACCCAGGGGAGTATTCTTTCACATCCATATGCGAGTTTTTACGTGAACTTATGAGACTATTCTTTCACATCCATATGGGGGTTTTGACGTGCACTTACGGGACTATTCTTTCACATTCGTATGGGAGTTTTTACGTGAACTTATGAGACTATTCTTTCACATCCATATGGGAGTTTTTACGTGAATTTATGGGACTATACTTTCCGATCCATATGGGAGTTTTTACGTGCACTTATGGGACTATTCTTTCACATCCATATGGGAGTTTTTACGTGCATTTATGGGACTATTCTTTCACATCCATATGCGAGTTTTACGTGCACTTATGGGACTATTCTCTCACATCCATCTGGGAGTTACTGCCGGGACCTAAGGGAGTATTCTTTCACATCCATTTCGGAGTTAGTACGTGGACCCACGGGAGTCTTCCTTTACATCCTCCTGGGAGTTGTATACCTACGGGAGTATTCCTTCGCATCCATCTGGGAGTTTCTTCAAAGCCAGGAAATGTGAAAGGCATAAGCAGGTAGCATCATGCACGAAATAAATTTATTACACACATTATGTAAATTTTTTGCACATGTCTTGTGGCAAGAGCTCATTTTGCCTTGGGCGCGAACTGGCTTATACCCCGTCAGACGGCCATTTAAATGGCATTCAGAGCAGACTCCTAGAAAATGTCTGCAAACACCAAAGGGCACAGGCAGAGCCGAGAAGGTGAACTGATTCGCCGATTCTTTGAAGGAATTCATTCCGAAGGCCATTTAAATGCCCGACTGACAGGGGTAATTATTACAGTGTAGGGTACGCTATACTTCGTTTCAGCTTCCGTCAGGGCGCAGCCGAAGGCTGAGGGACGGTTCAGAACTTCGAGAAGAGCATTCCTACGCACCAGAAAGTTATCCTCAAAAGCGATATTTTCAAAATAACTATTTTGTGTGTAAACATTGCACAACATTCCAGATCTGTACTGCTGAGAATGATTTGCAATGAAAGGAATTAAATATCTGAAGTTTACGTTTTTAATAATATATGTAAATGCATGTGGTTTGGTGAAAACGCGTACATCCGCTGGCAACACAGCTGCAGCGCTCGGTTCTTCCGTGTGATTGCGTTCCCATAATGGCCGAATCATGTGCTTTGCTGCTTTCCTCACCGAGTCGCTTCACTGCAGAACGTCGTTCCGCAAAGGCACGTTTGGGCGTCAGGCGCGTGCGGTCGTGATGAATGTCTACTTTCATATTCGACAGGAGACTCCGGTCGCGTCGTACCGCGAATGCATTGTAGACAAGAAAAGCGTCCGGGCCACTACAATTCACTGATCCGCGGCGAAATCAGGGCACTCCTTTACCTACCGACCACACTAAACGCCGAGAAGCTGGTGGAAAGGACTGCGCCTCGAGCCCTCGCATATCCAGACATTACAGGGAAACATCACCGGCCGGGTCATCGAGCACCTTGAAATGTGTACTTACATCTCGAAACTATGCCGAAATGCCAGACAGGTGAAAGATTCGGACACAAGTCAGCGGCCAGCCTACGTACTGACATCCCCTGTGACTAAATTTCAGAACGTGAAAGGGCACTTTTTAAACCTGTAGCAGACGATAGCGTTGATACACCCGTAGCAGACGAAATACTCGGCAAGCGCGGGCGGCGCGGACGACCAGCGGCACAGCGGAGTGATACAAAAGTGCAGGCAAGATCACGTGACCAATTTCCGGCTTGTGATTGGCTCCGGCCACACGTAGCTTTGGCTGCGCTCGGACGGAACCTGAAACGAAGTATAGGCTAACTGTGGTACACAAGCCACGATCGCTCTGTAGAAATTTATCAATTCCAGTGCCTTCACCCGTGGCTTCATGTAGCAGTCGCCAAGACCATGCTCAATGAAAGCCAGCATCTTATGTGCCTTCTTTGCATAGTGGATGTGGAAAATCCAGTCAACGGCAATGAGGTACGCCACACCCTGATGGAGCCACACCATAAGTTTAAAGTTCTCCCTTAATCAGTCCAAAAAAATTGAGATAAATTATCTCAAACTTTATATAATTTGATAAGACATAATAGGAGAGTCACAGATTTTTCACCTCAGCTTATTTATTTTAAACGCCTTAACTGCTCCTTCTTAGACGTCGCAGCTTGCGCGTTATCTGTGGTAGTGGCAGATGCAATTACTCTTCCTGCAATCAGTCCGCTGTTGGCCATTCTCTTCCCTGCGTAGTGCTGGAAGGGACCTGTAACCAAAAAAGCACAAGCGTTTAAGTTAAAATGTACTGACAATCAACAGATGTTTCCGACGTCATCGTATGAACCTTGCAAACGAGGTAGGGAGTGGACTTTTCTCAAAAAGTGAATTGAAGACAGTTTCTTCAAAGCAATACCAATACTGATATTGAAAATATGGTAAAAGGCCAGAATGGTGTTAAAGTGATACTGAAACGAAATTGTAGTGCCTATTTTATTGTTTATTGTTTATTGTCAACCACGTTTTGGCTATACAGTGGAGACACCAATGTTTTGCTCAAAAAGACACGAAACATTTAGAACTAATGTCTCAGGAGATTTCCCGATATGCATCATGTTTGTGACGTCTGGTTCTCCTTCAGTCAAGGCTACATGGGGGCTGGCGTGGTTGTGAGCTTACACGTTCGTGACGTCTGGTTCTCCTTCAGTCAAGGCTATATGGCGTCAATGCACTACAAGCTGGCCGTTCGAGCTGTCCCTCCCCGCTCTCCGCAGGAGTTGAATAGGCACGGGAGAAAAAGAAATCCGGTTCAGCCAAGTTAGACAGGGTTCGGGCGCACACAGCCTGCCGCCATGTTTCCGTGTAGCGGTGCTTCTTTGGTGTGGTGTGTCGTGACAGTATTTGGTTTATTGAAATAATGTTTCGGCGTCTTTTTTAGCAAACAAATTGGTCTCTCTGTGGTGTGGGCAGAACATGGTTGACATTTAGACAATAAAATTAGTGCTACAATTTTGTTGTTATAACCATTAAAAAAAAGAAAGAACAAGGTACACCCTTATTTTCAACAATTCACGTCAAACATCTTTCTAACTATCTACCTTTCTGTGCTAGTTTCCTTTTTCATTGTTTCATAGTCTCAGTAACTTTAAGAGTAAGTGACAGTCCTGCAAAAATGTTATCAAGCAGGTAAAAAAATTTAAAGCCGGAACAATTGACAGCTTATTACAAGCTTTTGAAAAGTCAAACAAAACAAAAACGACCCATGGCAAAAAGTGTAGGATACCTATATTGCTGCATGTAAGCTTAAGAAATAAAAATTAGTATACATATCTAGCAATTTACTCCTACAGACTATAATTTTCTTCACTCTCGCACAATCACTAGGCCGAAGAAGCAAAAGCCCTTCCATTATCATAATCGTATGCACTACACACATGCAAGAGTTATCAACTTTTTTGAGAAATCTCTATAAGGGATAGTTCACATATACCCACAGAGCTAAATCAACAGTAAAACAGTGCTGACTTGAACTTAACTTAGTACTGATAGAGCAGTGTATGAGCGTCGGATCATTAGCAAAGAGCAAAATCAGCACTATTCCCGGCACTTGCTAATAGTACTGCTCTATCGTAAGGTCCCGAATCTGGGTGAAGCCTTTCAAATCACCGCATAAATTGGCTTCACAATGTATTGCGCTACGATTTACCCGAGAGGTGCCTGAAGGGGGTGAAAGCATCGCAGAAAAAATTTCAAAGAATGAACTTACCTGAGTAAAAAGTAAAAGAAAACAACTGGTTTTGTCTACCTATGGCACCAGTGTGCTATATGCGCACCATCCGACTGGCACAACAACCGACAGATGGCGGCAACGGCACCGACGCCTTATGGCAGCTCAGTAGCACCATGGTCACGCCAAAAGCACACCACATGTAGCTGAAATTACTCAACGAAATATCGGTTTGATTATTTTTGTGTCCATATAGTGTGTTTTATTGGGGGTGAGAAGAAAATAATTTTCTGACAATTATAGCACCAAAAAAGTGTGCACCATTTATGACTCAAAAAGGTCGTCTGATTTTGGTGTGACTGGGCGGCTGCTGAGCAGCTACAAGCCGCTAGGGTTGGTGTCGCCATTTGTCAGTTATTGAGCCAGTCAGACGGTGCACAGTTAGCAGACGGGCGCCGTAGGTAGAAAAAAATAGTTATAATTTTTTTTACCTTTTACTCAGGTAAGTTTGTTCTTTGAACTTTTGATGCAGTGATTCCACTACCTTCGGGCATCTCTGTCGTAAATCGTAGCGTTATGCATCCACAAACCGACTTATGCAGTACTTTAAAAGCTTCACCAAGATTAAGAACTCTGCAGCACAGGTGTAGTGTATACATGAACAGGTATTCAAGGGATGCCGAACAGAAATTTGGATTTCACAAAATAAGGTAGCAGGAGTGTTCAACGGGGCGCCACAAACCCCAAAACACCACTCATAAAGCGATATGTCGAACGGATGGCCATATTTTTGTAAAATAAGGATGCAATTGAGTGAGAGCCGCGACGTCGCGTTTCCTGCAAAATAGTTGAGAAGGGGGAAACGGCCTTGCTTCCTTCCCTTTTCGCGTCCTCGCGGAGTCAAAGTGAGAAGAGGAGGAAACCAGAATCGCGACGTCACGGGCCTTTTTGGCCATTGTTCAAGCGTGCTCTTCTTTCACAAAGATACAACCATCCGTTTGAAATATCGCTTTATGGGTGATGCTTTCGGGTTTGTAGCCTCCCGCCTAGCGCTTCTGCGTTGTTTTCCGAAATCAAAATTTCGCTTCAGCATTCCCTTAAAGGATGTACACCTAACAATTATATTTGGCAGATATTGAACAAGGAATTTCCTAACTTATACAAATAATTTCAATTTTTTTAGTTGTAATAGACCGATTTACAGCCCTGTTTGGCTAAGCCACTGCTGCTGCAATGCATCAAGGGAACTTTCGTCTTTCTGCATGTGCCCCAACCTCGCTGGAGCTCTGCGCGTGCAAAGCACGAGACGGCACGAGGTGTCTCAAGCACTGCGACCTGCCTCTTGTGAACTAAAGTTATGGCGGCTTCACACATGCACCGAACGCTAGGTGAGATCGGTCTATTCCACGAGATTCAAATAAACATACCAACAGGCTCTTATCAATCTTTCATGAGTCTTGATTGTTTCAAAAAGCAACAATACCCTGTTTCATTATAGCAAGTTAGAGCTCAAGAAGATAGGGCGAGGGAAAGGAAGGCTGGGGAAAAGGAAGCAGACAGAATTCTAGATAGAAGAGGGAGAAACTTCCTCCTCTCCTCTCCAGCAATTCGTCTGCTTCCTCCTCCCCGGCCTTCTTTTCCCTTGCCTTACCTTATTGAGTTGTAACAGACTATAATTACGTTGAGGACAGACCAAGGCAACGCCATAAAAGGGGAGAAAGCCCAAGCACTAGGAAGGTTGGGGAGGGGAGAAACCTACCCTCCTCTTTAACGTTCCTACTGCTCTCCCTTTCTCGCCTCGCCCTCTTCTCCTGTCCAGCCTTCCTAGTGCTTGCCCTTTTTTTGCCTGGCGTTGCTTCGCTTGCACTGCACACAACTAGTGACGCGGACTATTAGCAACGTGCACGACAAAAAGTGTCGCTGTAGTTTAGGTTTGCGATCCGCCGAACCATAGCTTCCTGTATACTGATAATGCTTACCCAAACGCCGGCTAACAGGGAGGGAAATCCTGCCAATTACAGGGAGGTAGAGACAAATATTGCCAATCAGGACAAGGGAAATTTTGTTTGTGACGTCACGGACGGAAACCATTAGAGGGTGCCAGCGAAACATCTTGGAGCTAATAGAAGTAGAGCATAAAAAGCTCTGATGACTGCCCGGACCGTTTTTCTAGCTGTGCAAGGGCCACTGGCCCTCTCACTCGAACAGTGCTTTCAGCTCTTCATTCTGGTACCTGGGCCACAAGTTGTGCCAGCAGGCTTGCAGCACCAGCGGAAGGAGTTGAAGGCCCCCACTTCTGAAAATACAAACCATAAAAGAAGCCATCACTTAGAACAACAAAAATAATAAAATCATACAAATAATTAGAGTAGAGCTTTGAAGATTCATCTCAACCACCTAGGTATTGTTAAGATAGATGGACCTTGCGGCACAGTAAGCCTGTAAAATGGCAGGCACCTCGGTCTGGTTTACAACCTGATAACTCGGAATCAGACGACAAAAACTTAAAACAAAGCCAAGTTACAATTAGTGGCCAATAAGACAATAACCTCTCAATATTTATAAAGCATTGATAAAGATGATGACCACAGCCATGACAACCTGCTTGACTCACAATACCAAGTTAAGTGTCGGTCAACCAAATAATGATCTTATGCCCTTGAAAACTGTGGCACAGATAAGACTACCACCAAAAAGACACCCTGTCATCATGCTAAACCCTGCTCTACAAACGGAAGTGTGAAGAGCAACCCGCAAGGGCCACGAGAAAGCATTTGCCTCTCAAGAACCTTAGCTTCACCACAGAAGATAGTCTACTTTGCTAAAAAGGACGTAGCCTTAAAGCTATTTCAACTATCCGCTCACGTGATGGGGATAGTACATCAAACATCTATATTAGATCGAAGATATAGTTTCACGGTCAAGTTGACCGACTGATTATGGAGCAAACTGCAAGGAACAGAGGAGCCTGCTTTAATCTGTTGGTCAGCAATCGTCTGTTAAAAAATTAGAGAAGCACTTAACCACTTTCTCTGATAGACATTTATGGTAATAACTCAATCTATCACTGCTATTGCTCCTTAAATCGGCATCAAAATCGATTCCTCGGGAACTATTGCAGACACGTCCATATTTATTACCGTAAATATACTATCACAGACATTGGTTTAGTGCTCCTTTAAGAAAAAAGGAAGACGAGTCATTCTAATACAATGCCTGTATGGGTAGTGAGCTTCAAAGAAACTGCTGTGCAGCTAAAAGGCTTTTGATTGCCTTGTAAATGTGCATAGTGGTGTATTTGCACGAGAGATCATTAATTCTGGAGAAAACCGAGTATATCGTAAAGCTGCGAGAAGGAAAAAAAAGAAGGAGGAGGCAGTGCAGAAATTCCAAGCGAGCATTCGCACAACCGAGTCGGAGTTGCCCGAGTCTTTCCTTTTTCGAATGTGCTGGCGACCTTAGGAAACTCATCAAACAAAAAACATAAAATCTTTTTTTTTTTTTTTTTTTTAAAGGGCGACCACCTGATTGCTGTTAACTGCGGTACCGTCCTAAAAGCAGGGGGACAAAGGGGAGGCCTGGTCGCTCTGACGAAACAACAGATATTCTGTCGGCCGGTCACAAATTCCCCTTGGCTCCCCACGAGCTCGGGGGATTTGAGAACATTCGTTACGCGGAGCACGCGAGTTTAGAGCTCGATGACGTTTAATCCTGTGCTCAGGGAGAAAAGTTTCGATTGATCCTGCTTTGACTGCTCAACACTGATCTCGTTTTAGCGGTAGAAATTAACTGAAATGCAACGTTTGTAAAGGCTGTTTCACAAACTTGTGACTGCTTGTGACCGGAGGGTGCAAAAACAGATTTTAATCTCTTGCGACTGCTTAGAATTGTTAATACCGCTGCACAGTTAGTAAGAAGTTGCACGAAGCTTAAAATCGGGTTTTTACCCTTACTCTGGAAAAGAGAGGATGTAGTGCACGCTCTGGTGAGTGAGATTGTTTGTAACTGCTCACAGGACACTGCTGCATCTCGCCGCGCGAGACCGCGCCAACCAGGCACGTAGCCAGGATATTGTTTTGGGGGGGAGGGGGGAGGGGGGCCGGGCCTCATGGGACCCCCCACTGGCTACATGCCTGGCGCCAGCCACGGCCGAACCCCGAGGCTGAGAGTTTCCGGCATAAGCATGGAGGTAGGTGCTGCTCGATCTGTGGTACCAGCGCTCGTAGAGTTCCTGTATATTCACCCTATGGGAGCCAGAGTTGCGTGCTCATCCCCGTAGCGCCGTCTTTCCTGCACGGCACGTTGATCCTGGTCCTCATCTGACTGAATACGGCGAATGTCGGCGTCGCGCGTTCGAGGCGCGCTCGAAAGCAGGGGAATGCACGCCGGGGCGCACGCAACGTCGACTTTCCTGCGCGGCATTTGAGTCAACTCATCACGTTATCGGATCTCGGCCAATAGCGGCGCGGCGGCACGTGGAAAACAGAAGCGCAACTCTGGCTCCACTATGGTGCCTATAAACCATTCCATTTAGCGCTCTCAGGGCGGCGCCATTTTGTTAAACCACAGCAGCTTCTCCACACATCCGGGAAGTTCAGCAGGCTCGGCGGGGTAAAACGAGAGAGCGGGCACGCGCCCAACTCTGTTAGCAGACGACAAACAGGGAGGTTGCCGTTCTCCATCTTTGGGCTGTACCGGCGGGCTGTAGCAAACATCGAACTCTCGCTCGTGGCTGCCGTTATGAAGTGGTTCGCATTCTTAGAATATTTATGGCTACTCCAAAATCAGCCTTTAGCTCTCTGTTGTTTTATTTCAGTAAATGATCAAATAGCGTATCTTTACCCTGTTACATCAATAGCGGTGGAGTCAGCTGGCAACTTAACCACTGCGTCTATTGCGCCAGGAGAGCACGTTTTTATTTATTATTTCAGACTTCCACTCATTGTCGCTAAAGGCGCACATCAGTACCAACTTCGTATAGTAAAATACCTACAGCGACCGGATTTAACATTAAAAACAAGCGAGTTGGTAAATATACCTAAACAATCGGAAAAAGAATAAACACAAATTTGGGACGAAAGCGGACGCATACAACTCTTTCAACTCTCAACGACATTTATTTCGTCTCCGTTCAAACGGCGGCCATTGAGCAGGTTCAGGGGAGGGAGCAGAGAAGGAAAAAGGGGGAGGGGGGTTGAAAGAAGAGGAGGGGGGGGGGGGAAACGGGTTATTCGCGGCCTTCCCTCAAGGCCTCTGGTCCCTTCCGCCCAGTTCGGGACGGAGGAATTTCATCTGCCTGTCGGAAAGGGCTAGATAGAGAAGCCGAAGCAACGTTAGTGACCGAGCTCTTAATGGCGTAGGATTCGGCGACTTCCCTGCCAAATCTCTGCCGGTGTCCTCCCAATACGCGCGTACCTTTGTATCTGGGCAAACAACCGTCGCACGTCATGCGGTGTACGACTATTGGATGCATGAAGTCGTCGGAGGGTTGGCTCACCTCCCGCGAGTGTTCCCTCATGCGCTCATTAGGCACCTGCCGGTCTGCTTTATATACTCCCCCCTACACGAAAAAAGGATGGTATAAACCAGACTTGTACGTAATCCGTTACAAGTAACGAAATTACTTGTAATCCCTTACATTGAGTAATTTAGTAACGGAATAATTACATATCTCCTAGAGTAATTTTAAAGTAATTCCCTTACATTGTTTACGTAACGGATTTTTTGTAATCCGTTACATTTTTTTTCAGGACACCCCCCCCCCCTCCCCCCCCCCCTTTTTAAAGAAAGAGCTGTTTTCATTTTGGTAAAGCCGAGCGCAGTGACACTGTCACGCGAATCGACCAGCGCACTCTTCAATTCCGCAAAGCCTTTTTTTTTTTAACACTAAGCCCCTGATACTATTCTTTTTTTTAGACCCTAACAACAATGTAAAAAAATCGAAATGAACATTTCTACAAAAATAAGACAAAGGGGAAAGGGGGGGGGGGCAAGTTATACCCACTTTTTTTTAGTCCTTTTGTTTTTTCTTTGCGATCGAAGGCGGGTAGAGGAGGAGACGAAGTGTTTGTGTGACTCTTAGAGAAGCTCGACGCGGTAAGTGCACAGACAAGAATTAACAATGTCCTTCTCGGTCATAGTGACTACGACCATTTTCATAACGTCAGAACACGAGACAACGCTCCGACTGCCCTAAAATCCACTAAAAGGGATATGATAATATGTGAATGTATTATTGCCCCAAGCGTCCTCGTTCGTTGCTGCACACTTATCATCTTCTCATAGAAAACAGGATGCATTGTTTCTGCTTCTTTCACCTTATTTGACCCTGTTTTAAAAGCTACTTACTCTTTTGTAGTCCAACTTCTAGGGTTGGCCTACTTTATTTGTGAATTCAAGCCACGTTATCTGCATCTCAGTCACCTTTTTTGCGAGTCAGCTTTTTGCGAGCACTTCGAAAATGGTAATAGTCTTCCTTTTTTCTTCTCCCTGTTTTTTCCCCAGCAGGACGCATCTTATCTCAAGCAGATATCTTTACAAATAAAACATAATGGTGGCTGACGTAGACTTGATATTCTGGGCTTTAGGAGAGAGTGAAACTCGTGAGTGGGGCCATTGCGCGGCTTACTTAGTTACCTACCAATCAGCGGACGTCTATCTGGAGAACACCGGAGTAAACTGCAGTCGGTTCGTGCTCCGTGCGTTTTTGGACGGCATCAAGAAAGGTACACACGGCAAACGTGCGTTTACATTTCCTTGTTTTAACCGACGTTCTAATCGATTGTTGTTATGAGTGTCCTTTTCTTTTTCTTCCGATTACTTATATTTATATGCTGGAAACCTTTTTTTATTCACCAACTTCTCAACCGAAGCTCGACCTGTCACAGAACCAAAGGAAGAAGAATATCCATAATGCCTTACTGTTACAACTATGTTCTGCTATTGTCTGGCAATATATGCCGGTATACTAAGATGGACATAAATTAATTCTTATTTTAGTTTTGGCCAGATGTATGGCGACTTCTACTGCTTCGCGATTTCGACAATGGAGAATTTCAGTAGATTGGTCCGATGACTCCGATAACGGGGAGGCACTCACTTGATCGAATGACGTTTTAGCGAACGCCCACGTTTCACCGAATGACACTTTAGCGAACATTTTTGTAATGAGCCGCTGCAGACTGTCGCCGCGAAGAGGCGAAAGCGCAGCGCGGCGGATGGGTTAACGCGCGCCCCCGTTATTCGCTAAAACGTCGATTCGCTCAAATGTCGCCGTTCGCTAAAACGTCATTCGCTCAGGTAATATGGACCCCCGATAACGATACCCGATACTCTGCCGCCGTACTTGCGCATTCATCATAACGTTATAGGGGGTATGGAGGTATCGGAACGATCTACTAAAACTCGAATATCAGGCAACGGCTGCTACGACGAAGCTTTGCTCTATCTTCGATGTAAATAGTACTTCCATTGCTTCGCTGAAGAAGCTCAACGCAGAGCATAAAGCATTCGTGAGGAATAATATGCCACTCCCATACAGTGCCTCAGTTCAAAGGGTGTTCAGCGTAACAGTCGACATCTTCAGTAAGAAATAGTGCAAAATGTCTGACGAGACTTTCGAGAGCTGGCTTTTGCTCAAAATACTCAAGGTCATTAGGTTGCAGGATAAAAGGAACAGGTTGCAACAATAAAAACTTGAAGAACCCTCTTTCTTCCCTTTCTTTCTTAATTGTAGACAATATTGTTTAAAGTAACGCCACGAAAGTAACGGATTACTTTTTGGGGTAACGGTAACTTACTTTTATGGAAGGTTAATTGTAATTGTAATAAATTACAATTTAGCCTTGAGTAATTTTCACTGTAAATCCTTACTATTTTTTACTAAAGTGTACGAGTCTGGTAGAAACCACCTCCTTCCTGCACTTAACAAACTGCTGTCCGTGCTTTTTGTTGCATTGGGTAGCGGAGGGTGGGGTATTCACCGTTCTGCACATTTGTTGATGGTTTTGCTTGCAGCTAAACACTACCCCTATCTCGAAGTGAAAGGCGAGTCCCTTAAGGCGATGTGCGGTGTTGTGCGAATATGGGATAACTGCAAAACGCTTTTTTCGAGTAACAGGAGCGTCTAGCGGTGCCCGGGAGGCGGTGATCAACCTCTTTAGTGTCTTTGCCACTAAATCTTCAGGATACCCTGCCCTCATTAGCCTCTCTGTTTGTAGAAGTATGCTGTGCGCGCTGTGCATAGGAGCCGAATGGAGGAGACCGCACCGGAGAGCCGGGTGTTCCGGTATGTACATGATTATCTGATCGTGCACCCAAAGCAGACCCCTCCCGAGTCTGTCATTCGCTTCGAGCCCCACCGGACTGTCCTTCAAGAGAGAAGACCCGTCGGAAGACGGTCTTTAATACTTGGACCTGCACCTGAAGATGCGCCCCGATGGGATATGCTGGGAATTCAGACAGCGCACACAAAAGCCAGTCCGCCCTTCACGAGTGCCCACTCCAAAGCAGTAAAAGGGGGCTCGTGAAATCACTCCTAAAATCCTCTAGAACCAGGTCGTGCCCCCATCTCACCGCTCACAGCGTGCTTCTACAGACAGAGAGGCTAAAGAGGGCAAGGTACCCTCAAGACTTAGTGGCAAATACACTAAAGAGGCTGATCAGTGCCTCCCGGGCACTGCGGCCGCTGCTATTCCTCGTAAAAAACGTTTTGCAGTTATCCCCTACTCGCACAACACCGCACAGCGCCTTAAGAGACTTGCCTATCACTTCGAGATAGCGGTAGTGTTTAGCTGCAAGCAAGAGCTTCAACAAATGTGCAGAATGGTGAATACCCCACCCTCCGTGAGCCAATGCAACAAAAAGCACGGACAGCAGTTTGTTAAGCGCAGGAAGGAGGTGGTTTATACAATCACTTTTTCGTGTAGGAGGGGAGTATATAGGGCAGACCGGCAGGTGCCTAAATGAGCGCCTGAGGGAACACTCGCGGGAGGTGAGCGAACCCCCCGACGACTCCATGCATCCAATAGTCGTACACCGTATGAAGTGCGACGGTTGTTCGCCCATGCGAAGGTGCGCGCGTACTGGGAGGACACCGGCAGGGATTTTGCAGGGAAGTCGCCGAATCGTACGCCATTAAGTGCTCGGTCACTAAAGTTGCTTCGGCTTCTCTAGCCCTTTCCGACAGGGAGATGAAATTCCTCCATCCCAAACTGGGCGGAAGGGACCAGAGGCCTTGCGGGAAGGCCGCGAATAACCCGTTTTTCCCCCTTCCTCTTCTTTCAACCCCCTTCTTTTTCCTTCTCTGCTCCCTCCCCTGAGCTTGCTCGATGGCCGTCGTTTGAATGAAGACAAAATAAATGTCGTTGAGAGTTGAAAGAGTTGTAGGCGTCTGTTTTCGTCCTGAATTTGTGTTTATTCTACCGGATTTACTTTTCGCCGGAGCGACCGGCCACTCTGAGACCGATTTTCAATGTTTTTGTTTTTGAACGCAGGCAACATTGCAATTAGACTCTGATAGTATTTTTATTGAGCATAGCATTGCACGATAACTTGCCTGTCAAAATCGGCGCTTCTGCGCTTGAAATTTCCAAAATGACGCGATTTTAAACAGTGTTTGAACGCCAGCCGGATGTTAGGTACAGCCCACTCGGCAGAGCAGACGACAGGACGGGCGAGAGGGAAAGGGCATTTTTTGTCTCTCCGCTCTTTCTAGTGGAACGGTCTATACAGGAACTCCAAGCGTTCGAAGCATTCCGTGCCACCTGTGCTTGCTATGGAGACTTTAAAAACGCCCACCAGCATGCAAGTCGTGAATTGCAGGGACTACACGGGGGCCGCCCCTACCGAGCAGCTCAGCTATATTCAGCTCACTTATGGCATTAAAAGCTTGTGTTGATTCTCAAAAGATAAATGCGGGCAACACCCATGACCACGTCCAATATTGATCCCCGCCGATGAGAATGACCGCCACCTAATTCGCAGCAGTTCACCCGTTCCCACAATGAGCGCCTCCCCACAATTCTCTGTATGAATGCACAATCACCGTCTTGATCCACTACTGTCTAGAGCAGAGGTCTCAAATTTATTCGAATATGGGGACCAGTTAGCGAACCCCCGAAAGGAAGAAGGCCAACAAAGGCGGGCGGGGGGGGGGGGGGGGGGGAGGCAACATTTTGCTATTTTGGGGCAAAAACATAAACAAGCAGCACTGGTGTTTTACAGTGCAAAGCAGCTGACTGTCCCAGCGACACCTTAGAGATTTTTTAGACAGGGAACCTTATGCTTTCTGCTTTTTGTAAGCTCATCGTATTGCCTCTTTGGTTCTTGTTTGCATATACGACAACTTTGGGGCCACACCTCGACATAAATGATTTAAAACACCACCATACCACAGTACTGTCAGTTTTCAATAGAACGAGAGCAAGCACACCATCCTTGCCCTACCCAAAATACACTGGGCTCAACAGGCATAGAAAAAATATTTCGTGCGGTCGTTTTTGCTTTTTGGACAATTTCTATAGCATCATTATAAGAAAAATTTGTAAATTTTAAAGGTACTGTCTGACTGCTAGAAGCCCGGGCTCATGACTTTCTCTTTAACCGTGGCTCCTGCTGTGCAAGAGTTCACGTAGCCGAGGTTCCTCCATGAGCAAAGAGCTCACACTCGTGAACCCAGTAATGGTATTGCCATTCCGCTCGATTTACATAAGCCTGAAAAGCAAGTATTTAAACAAAACAATACTTCATCCAAAAAAGGAAAGACGCAATAGTGCAAAATGCGTACACAGAGCAGAGCTCCTTTTCGAGTGGAAATGAATTGTCAAAAGAAAAATCTTTATAGCGCATGCGGCGCTCGAGGACTGCATCCCAGAAAGTCGTATTTGAGACCCCTGGGGCCCTATGGTGCACCGCGGGACCATGTAGAACCAAGGGACCGGGATAATGTTCCCTGCTGCGTAGGTCAGTGCCACGCCACTAACAAATCGAAGCAAATGGCGTTGTCCTGGTTCCTCGGTCACACTTGGTCATGTTGCGTAGCATAGGACCCCTGGTCTAGAGTCTTGAATGCGATGCAGTGCCTTAACGGCGTGTGGTGTTTACATGAACGCATTGATTGCGATAATTGGAGTCGATGCATTCAGTGCCATAATGGGAGTACCCATTATGATAATGGGAGTGCCCACTGTGTCCTTGTACATATAGTTAGTTGTACAGTCTGGAACAAACGTTTCTGGACCACAAAAGCGTTGGCCGATTTGCAATGCTGTGCCCTCTGCTGCTGAGACCGGCGCTTGGCGGATGCGCATCCTTCCATGCTCACAGGGAGGCCGATTCTTTAGTTTCCGGCAGCCGCGCTGCGATTCTCAATAACTTGCTGTGTGGTGCCGCTTCGGAAGCACCCGTGCCTAGCTGCGCCAAAGATTCGCGCAAAGTAGCGCTGGCCTGGCAGGCAGCGCCTCTCAATCAGCGGGACAGGAGGATTAGCCGATCTTGCAAGCTTACACGGCGGCACGCGCCTCTTTTGCGGTAACACACTTCACCGAACTCCGACCTTAAGACTGATTTCTTCATTCACATTAAAAAACACATAAGCGTTTGTTCCTGCCAGCTGACGTTTCCAAGCGAACGGTAAAATTACCGTTCACTGCAATTATTTGTTCTGGGCGTTGCGGCATGCTCGTAGAGGGATGCCACCAACTCAGGTCAAGCACGAAGTCTCCTACTTTTCTCTTATACTGCTTTTTACACTGGCGTCCAAACCGCAAAAGCAAAGCGAATTCGCTCGTTTCGTCATCAAATCTAAGTGAACCGCCTCGCAAACGCGGTTTAACCACCAATGTGAAAGAGGCATTACTGCCACCCATACAGCTTCGGCCGTGATACCGGCCTTTCGTGCTCAAGAAAGTTTTTCAACAACCGGGAAACCACCTTTGTGTTTATTCAGCATAATACCCAACTCTTGCTCTTTTTCAAAGGTCAAAGTAAACGATTATTCCACATCTGAAAGCTTAAATAACTTGGTTCCTGGTATTTTACGAGATTCAGCAATATTCTCAGCGCGACAAGCCTTTAATATGTATGAGTCTTCTTTTTGAGTGCACCTCGCGGTAACATTTTCGCAAGGGTCAGAGGTGTTGTGTGATAATCGGTCATCATATCGTTCGTTATTGGGTAAAGAAAGTTGCCACAAAAAGCGGCGTGCGCCACCGCTTTCGACATCGGCGAATACTTCTTTCTCGCTGCAGATGCAGCCGGCCAGGCCAGCCGGCGTGGCTCCTTAGCTTGGATCTCGTGCGCAGTTTGGCACGGATGCTTCCGAAGCGGCAATACGGGGCACATTATAGAGAATCAAACCTCGGCTGCCAAAAACGGAGGAATCGGCATCCCTGCAAGTATGGAAGGACATACATGCACCATGCGCTGGTTTCAACGCCCCATTAGATGGCCTCAACGCCCCATCAGAGGGCGTAGCAATGCATATCAGCCACCGCTCCTGTGGTTCGGAAAAGTTTGTCTCCGACTGTGCATAAATGAAGTTTTGACTCTTCAACAGACCATGCTTGCATTTGTGAAAATGTGCTGAAGGAATTGGAATATAACGGGATAGAAATGCGAGTTCACCTCGATGTCAAATTATTATACTGGATTTTTGCCTAGAGAGGATGCAGAGGAAAAAACGGACCACAGCACAGCTTAATTACTGAACATCTTACATCTTAAACCAACACCCACGCTGTGACGGAAAACATTGCCAAGGGTTCTAAATTCTGACCATTGAATCTTTCCAAGATGGTTCGAAAGCAGTATACGAATTGAAATCATCCGCATACCTAAGTACTGAGTAAATGCACGCTCATTTACCATCTTCGGACAGTCTCGGGCACTAAAGGCAGATGGGGAAGACCTTGACAGGACCCCTACACTGCTGGCCACGCCAAGAGTATCAAGTTGCAGTAAGAGAAGCAAAATGTGTGCACACTAAACACATGTCAAGCAAAACAATAGGGTGTTTTAGAATAATGTACGCAATTTTAGCCCATGCTAGCGCTAAATTTAGCGCATGCGTTAGCGCGCGATGTGCCAGAGAGTTTTAGAATAACGTTTCTACGCCGCAACGGAAGGCCTAAGCACCTCGTGCTTGCAACGCCACAAAGATACAGTAACACTTTATTTTGCTCACAAAATACTGTAACTTGAGAAGAAGAAAAAAAGTTTCTTGGTTCAGAGTAACATTTTAGATTTGTTTAAATATGAGAATGCAACGGAAGCGGTCGACTGGTACTGTACACTTGCGTCGCCTAGGCAAGAGGGGTCTCGTGTACTGACCTTCGCACTCCATACCTTCGCCGAGAAACGTTTGCGCTTCGCAAGCTGCTGGCAATTGTTGCCCACCTTGCTGGGTCCTATTCAATGTTTCTGACGTGCACCTCCCACAGGAATGAAATGTCGTCCTGCGTTGTAAATCGCAGCTGAGATGATGTGGTGAAGGTCTAGGACAACTCGTCGACGGTCAACTCGTCGGTGGTTCATTCGTCGAATAGGCTGTTTCATCATACGGCAATTCGCCGCAGAAAAATCGTCGCAGAGGTTAACTGGATGCAGATTTTTAAAATCCAAAATATGCTTTTTTCCCTGACATTTTAAAGCAAATACTGCGCCATAGTAATCCCTAAAATTGCCGCAAGGTAATTTACCCCCATGTGCCCTTCCTTCTCAAAGAAAATAACTTGCAACTTTCACCGCTTTCATGCTGCCATGCGTACACTTTTTTTAGGGGGGGGGGGGGGGGGGGGGGGCTGGATGGAGGAGGCTGCGATCATTATGACCAGGGGAGGGAGGGCTGAAGCCCCATAAGCCTCCTCCCTGTCTACGCCACTCCAGTGGGGGACAACCACTATGTCGCGCACGTAACACTAAGGCGCGTGTTAACCTACCCGGTCCACCCGTTCAATCCGGTTCGCGGTGACAGTCTGCGACGACTTGTTACAAAAAGTAAGAAATAAAATAAACGAAAGGACGATCCCGAGATGACAGATTTTTCAACATGTCTCAAGGTTCTTTCCTGTCTTTGGCCTCTTGCGATATTTTTAGTTTTGTGGTTTAACGTGGGCGCTGCGCTTAGTCCAGATATAGAGTAACTGTATAGACTTTTGCAGAGCCAGAGTATAGCATTCCTTTTCCTTTTGCCGCCAACTCCGTATTGGCGGAGTTGCTGGCAAAAAGCGGGCAGAATCCCCCCCCCCCCTCCCCTCCCCATCCCCTACCCCCCTCCCCCTTATCCCCCGAATCAAAATCCTGGCTACGTGCCTAGCTGAGAACATGGCGGCGATCAGTCTTGTCTTGTTGGCAGCGGAAAAAAGCGGGCACAATCCTCGGTGTCCCTCCGTAAGTTTCTCTCGAGAAGAAACGCAAACCTTTCTTGCCATTGTAAATGAGCTGAATATTGGCGACTCCAGCGAAATCAACGCCGCGTAGCGGCAACACCGAGAAGCTCAGGAGAGGAGGTCGTTTCCACTCTGTCGTCTGCTATCACTGCTTGGTTGACGTAGGCAGCATAGAAACAAACATTGTTTCCAGTATATATTTTTATGCTTCCGCCGCGTCATTCCTACGCACTGACTAGAAGAAGGTTTCTACCGTCGAAACTCGCTTTGCTTTCACATTTAACACCGATCTTACGCTGCAGTGAAAGAATTTATGGTGGTCAGCGTGCTGAACGACGAAAACGACCTCCTTTCGTCTGCCATACTGCCTGACCGGCGCGCCCCTATAGTTCGCTGGAGTCGCGAATAGCTGAGCTTCTCAGTTAGGGCGGCACCCGCTGTGGCCTTGCGCATCGGAGGGAGTCCCTAGAGTAAGTTGTAAGCAGGAACGGCGTCGCGAGCTCAAAGTGCTGGTACTGCAGAAAAAGTAGTTCCTACCTCAGTGCTGCTCCTGCTTGCACTGGAACGTCTCGTCCTTGTGGTCCAACCATGATAGAAGTAGCTGTAGGGTCTTGAAAGTCGTTGGAAACGATCTTGCTCGCCATGTCGTGTGCAGTATTGTTCCCTCGGTTCTAGAGTGGCAAGGCCCAGAACTCTCAGCGCTTTCTTACATCCTGTAACTTTTTGCAGAGCATTAAAGACAGTGGTTAAGATCTTTGTGCTATCAGAAAGGCCACCGCATGCGAAACACCAGACAAAAAATGTGATTACAATGTTCGGCTTGAGTCGGAAATGCTGGTTTAACTTTGAGATGTGACACAACATGGTGCCATCTTAGCGTAGGACTTGATAAGCATTAAAGGGGCCCTGCAATGACTTTTTTACTGGTTTTTAATTTGCACCGAACCTGAGCGCAGTAAACATAGTAACTTAATGATTTTTTTTTGTTTCTCGAATTTCGCTTTATCTTAAAAGTTATAGGCAAATTAGAATTACAAAAACGAGCAAAAAAAAAACTTCCTTCATGACGTCTTTGGCCACTTCAGTGGTCGCGAACTAGAGGAGGTGTAGTGAGCTCAGCGAGCGCTCACGGCTGCCGCACTCTGTGTCGACGGCTCGAGAGGGCGCCTCTAAAGCATGTTCTGGATAGGCTGTATGAAGCAGGCAGCCAGGGCGGCTCGCATTGCATTTGCTGCGCGATTAAACACTAATTCGGCATGACACTTCATTGGCCATAAAAGACAGCAAACACGGGGTAAAGATCAGTTCAGAAAGGGAGCCACTTTGCGCTGCCATACCGCAAAACGGCCAAACAGCTAGCCAAACCTGCGCCGAAGGCTTCGTAACGCTCGGAACCGGTCGGGTTCTCGAGTCCGTAAACGACCGCTGCACCGCCGCGTACATCCGGGACCTTTCTACGCTCGCCACTCGTCGGAGCCTGACCCCACGATTCCTTTCTAGTATGCGTCGCCTTTTTTACCGCTTGGTGGCGGGTATGTCGACGGGTCATTTCTGGTTTCCGGACTTTATAAACTGCATTTCTTTCTTTTCTGATCTAAACTACTGAACAAAAACTACTTTCATAAATAATCTAGACGATTCTCGCCACTTATATTTTGTATTTCGACTGAAAGAAGCTTTTAGCGGCTCTGACCAGTAGTAAGCCGAGGAGCAAATACCTCACATTTCGTGCGCTTTCGGTACCGCGGGGCGCCCCCGTAGGTGGAGGAGGTTTCCGCGTCGTCCGGTTAAAATATGACGCATTGATACCGCTGGCTTGCCCGAACCCCAAGAGACGTGGAAACCGCAAAAAAGTTAGACGCTTAAATATGATTGCAGGGCCCCTTTAATGTGAATGCTGGCGTATCGGCTTAATTCTGAGAATAATTAAAGTCTACGCACTCAAGTCGGATTTATGTAAACGTGGCAAGCTTGGACGATATAAACGGGAATTAAAGGTAACAATACTAGGCAGGAGGCTGAGGGAGAGGAGGAAGTGAGAGAGCGTGGGGACATCAGAATGCCGAGCTTTCGTTTGAATGATTAGTAGGTAGATTTAAACCTACCTGCCTTTGTCTTCATTGCACTTGTCGAACGAGCTAGAAGGCGTCTGGCGTTATGCTCTTGCATCAGAATGTGTTCCGACACATGCAGTGCAGACTAGGGTGCCTTCATGTGCGCTTGGCTTAGGGTGGAGACATCTGGCCATTTTGTCTCACACTTTTATTTTTATTTTTTGTTCAGAAGCGCGTGAAGGAACGTGTCCCTGCGCGCGCTCGTGGTGCTGACTGTGCTACGGCGACATTTTGTTTTCGTCGATTTCTTTGTATTTTACCCGTGAGCGCGTGCTGTCGGCATCGGGTACTACAAAGGGTGGCATCACCCTTAACAGAAGGACATTGAGGCACCCTAGTGCAGACCAAGGTACCTGGCTTTAGGTCTACCCACTAATCATTCGGACCAGAGCTCAGCGTTCTGACGTCCTCGCGCACTCGTCTCTTTCTCTCTCTCAGTCGCTTGGCGCATTCGACATACTAAAAGCCGAGACAGGTAAAGTACGAGCATCGAAGGTAGGCGATCCGATACAACGCGGGTCCGTCGCACAACCAGGAAGACAAGTCGGAGTGCGAAACAAGCGCTCGCGATTTGCCAGGGAAAGGAGCTATAGGTTAGAGCATAGCTTAGCAAGCTTACGGCAACAGTGGAACACTTCGTTCTGAACAAAGAAAAGAGTTGTGCGCACCGGCCCTTTGAAGTTTTCGTAGCCCTCTCGCTGCCAGCCAACGGTCAATGACTAGACGCGGCGTCTCCGAGATACCGTTTGACACTCTTGAACAAGGTACTAGTAAGAAACACCCATTATTGAGGTTCTTAAAAGTAAAAAAATAAGCGGCGAACGCCGGAACGACAAGACGACGACACCCGACGACCCGACTCCCAGTGCAAAGTTACGGACGCCCATTCAAAACAAGATATGAGCGGGGAGATTTTGGGCGATAGCTAGCGCCACCTGTCCTAGGCACCTTGTGTCGGTTTCGGTTTCAAAACCAAAAAAGATAAAATCGCTTTATCCGATACAAATAATACTTAAAACCACTAAAATCATCGGAACCTTAATTTGAAAGGTATATTGGAGATAATGCTGCCTATCGTTTTGATACAAAATCTTTTTTTTTGTTGCAAATGAATTTTTGAACATAATTATTTTTGCACGTGATTAAATATAAAGATGGGTGACTTTAATTCACAGTATGATTGAATTTGTTTATGTGCCTAAATCTTGTCACTTTACCTGTTGATATTTCACGCACATTTTACGCCATATAGAAATAAAAGGGCACGTCGAGATTGGTGCGTTTTTCACCCATCGGAAATAACTCGCCAGCTCGTTGTCCTTTTTGAGCATTGCACGGCGATCCGGTACGCGAACAGTTAGAAAGCAGTCCGCCAGTGCCGTAGCCAGGAAATGTTTTCAGGGGATGCTTTCCTTTGCCCAGACCATTCAAAAGTAGAAAAAAAAAATCAAGAAAGAGGAAAAGAAATCTCGCAAACACAATTTTAGTTGCTATTTTTCTGTTTCTCAGAAGACAAGAATTCAAACTTTTTTATCTCGTCCCTCCGATCTTTAGAGAGGGGAACTTTACTGTGGAACAACGAAAACACGCAATCATAAAATATAATAATGCGCTTTGACCAAAAAAGTCCAGACAGGCTCACAAAATATTCCGGTGCGTTAAATTCTCTACGGAAGACTGGGGTATCCAATGAGTGAAAACTACGTAAGAGTGCCAAAGAATAGCGATGTTTAGAATACGATTACACATAAAAACTCCAATGCGCACCGACTGGGACAACGAGCCAGTGAATCGTCGCGCTGATTGTTCCTACGCACATTTTTCAGAAATGATCGTGTTGTGGTCATGTTTCGGATTTTTTCCGTTCTTCGTTGTCGTTTTACGAGAAAGTGGCAGAGAAAAGTTTCGGTTTCTATTGTTTTGTGGGGTCTAAACATTTAGTGGAAGCCGCCGTCGGTCAATAGAAAGAAGCGAGAGGACCCTTTCGGGGCTGTCTTGGATGTTCCCGTGAATGTTCAGAAGCGCAACCCCTTTCCTCCGTTCACCATTAGCTGAGACTAGAAGCTTCGCCTTCAGCGCGAGCTTTCTGCCCTTCCTGACACAAGTCTGAACGCGCAGGCGCGCGCAAACAAAGCACAGCGGAAGCCAGCGAGCTCGCGCTGAAGGCGGAGTTTCTGGTCTGAGCTAACAACGGAGTAGCAAGCGCTCCGGGGACGTTGAAGCTCTCAGGTATGGCTTCCGTCTTCGGAGTCTCGAAACCGAACGTTCCGCCTCAGCGGCGCTAACGGGCATGGTGGCCAGGATTTGCAGCAGGCGGTTGACATTAGAATACAAGACCTGGGGACCAAGGCAAGTTGTCTGTATACCGCTGAGACGAGCTGAGCCATCTGTGTCCAAACCAGAACTTCCTCAGACAGTTTGTTTAATGAAACGAATGCTTCGCACAGGCTGGTGATTTGCCCAACCCGAGGATTGCGACATTGAAACCGACGTCGTTGGCTTGGCGTGAATGTGCCGACTCTGTTGGAGACGTTGATGGCACGCTTGAAGTTGTAGGTCAATAATCATTCTTGAAAAAAGCGTCAAGCAACAGCTTTGGCTATTGCATTAATTTTTGAGAGCCTATATAAGCAAAGGAACTTTCACGACTTACGTGTTGAACGCAAGATTATAAACATTACCCACTGCAGCGATTAAAGAAATAAACTAGGTATGCTTTGAAACCAAAAGAATTATGAGCATTCCAAAGTTGCTTCTACGGTGCATATGCTCCCGCTTTTCTCTCCCGCTTCTTTTTTTCTTTTTTACATTTTGGAATGCCCCCAAAACAAATAAAAGACAGGAAGGAAAAAGGAGAAAAGAAAGCTAAGCTGTTTGTCATTTTGTAGTCCTGTTTGTAGGGTTGTAGGGCTTGAAATGTCAAAGTATTGCTATTTTGAAATTTTGTTCCGCTGCCCTGATAGTGGCGTGGAGTTTTTGAGGCTCAAAGAGTAGGGGAACTTTAGTCAAGCCGCCTGCATTTTTCGAGGCGAGGCCAGCGTCCTTCGAGGTCAGGATTTCGCGGCTTATGTGACGTCAGGAGCGGAGTCATCCGCACCTGCGAGCCTGAAGAAAGGCCTAGGTTGCTAATAACACCGTCGCGTTTGGCGAGAGCTCTTCGGAAAGCCGGAGCCGGACTTGTATATCTCACGCTCACGCAGTCTACGGAGTGTTGTCATCTTCGTTTTGCTTTGGAATGTTCCGGCCTCTCGCCGTAGTGGGTTGTCGAACAGAAAGAGAAGCACTTAGGACTTTTAATGCCTTCACAAAACAAGAAAAAAAAAAAAAAACTGACAATGGAAAAGGGAAAGGGGGGAAAGAGGAAAACCGTGCAATTTCGAAGGTGTTTCGACCCTTGAACACGACCTGGCTACGCCACTGTCTGCTTTAACAGCGCGGCCAGCCAGCGCACCCCGACGAGCTGCCACCTTGTGCATGCGTGTCATCGTGGCGACCGCGTCGTATTTACACGTACCGTATGTCGGATTCCCAGTCGGTACCTTTTCGTTCTCGTGGTTTGGACACGCTTCAAAACAACGATTCGGGGCAGTGGTTAGCAAATCGAAAACAAACAAATGTTGGGGGATAACGAATGCAGATTAGCATTTATTTTCTCCAAAATCTCACACAAATGTGACAAAACACAAATCATACTATCGGGTTTGTCGAAACTAGCTGCTTAACAGATTTGCCGGAGTCGTGCTAAGCGACTCTGGTGATTCCGCCGGAATGCTTCGATGAAATCGATATTCCACAGCGACCTCTTTCTGACAGATGGCCAGTCTGCAATTATTATAGTGGACTTTCACCACGCCGACTCAAGAAACTGACACCGAAGAAAGCGGACGAAGCCTAATTACGCAACGTACGCGTTTGAAATTGTAGCGCACTTCACAGAACCTTTACAAACAATGCAAAAATTCAGTCCCACTTTCATCGCGTACCGCTACCATCGTTTACCTAGCCGAGACACTCCAGATGAAAATTTCTGGCCGGCTTGGTTAAAACGTTTCATTGGGTCAACCGTTCCCGTACATTCGATGGCGTTGTTTCGACCGGGAACGGCTGCCATTACGTACGACTAGCACATGATAAAATATAGCACACACATGACGTCATCCTTAATTCTAATTAATTCTACCTTTGGCGCGTCATGGAGCTTCCCGCTTGTGCCGGCACCCCACCACCACCACCACCGGCTGTTAGGCCTATGGGCTCGAGCTCGCTAGACAGATAGGCCTAACGGCGGTAGCGCATCCTCGGAGCAGTCCACGTCCACAATCGTCCAGTCGAGCGCACGAACGTTAAATATGCACACCAGCACGGGAAAACGTGTACAGCAGACGACACGCGGCAAGAACGGTAGGTTCAGATCGCAGAAGTGAGCGCCTCGAGCACCACACTGGCCCCAGCTGCCCCGAATTCCCGAATGGGGCGCTCGCGCGTGGGGTTCTGGGTAGTCACCGCCGTCGGGCAGCGCTCTCCGGGCTCGTTGACGACACGAATAGAGCATTCTTGGCGGCGAAGTGCAATGTCCGCGCTCGTCTCTACGAGTGCACAAAAATTGAGAAAGCTCCACCCGCCACCGAAGCTGCCACGCGCCACCGACCTGTGGGCACCCGAACTCGTATGGACCAAGAACACACAACCTACGTATCCATCCGTGGATCGCGCCGTGCTTATTTACTTTTTTTCCAGTGTGGCTTGGAATCGGGCAAAAATCTGGCCCCGCCAGGTACCGACGCAGGTATTTCCAGAGAGGGGAGGTTAGCGTATCAGATGTTTTTTGGAACCCCCAACTCCCCCCCCCCCCCCCCCCACCCCTTTGTGTTCCCGCCCTAAAGTTTTACACATGCACAAACCAAGATGGGGTCAGAACGTCTGGACAGACCGCACTCCCCCCCCCCCCCCCCCCCCCCCCCCCCCCCCTTAATCCGCCACTGGGCCCCGCCAACGACTCGCTTATCCTTTCTCGAGAGGCCGTTGGCTCTGTTTTTCGTGAAAACCCAGGGAGATGCAGACGCGCATATTTCGGTCCTGTTCAAACGGCGCATCCATTTCACGAAACTCGTTTCGCGAGTCAAGATGCGCCAGAAAAATGCATCGTGTGAAAGGGCCTTTAAACAACACACAATGTTTGTACTACACTTGAGTCTGCCCGAAAAGAGCTGGATTGTCTTCTGCTTCCCCATAGTACCCTCAACTTTTGTGTATTCCCAGATTGAGCGAAAAGTTTGTATTTTGTGATTGGTTTCTCACTGATGTAATATTTTTTGTTCGCCAGCGTCGGTATTTTGGACAAAAACCAGCCCCAAAACGCCTTGGACCCATTTAAACGACCCCTCCCAACACGGGAAACTTGTTGGTGCCAGAGCCGGCACTGAGCGGGACGGGGGAAACGCCGGCTGCGTCAATGGCGGCCGATCTCCCGCAGACGGGTGGACGGATGGGAGTATTTTCAACTCCCTTTTCGTCTTGCGGAGTGTTGTCATACAAGAACTCCAGTTTAAATGGGAGTAAAATCAGGTGTTGTCGCTTTTATACCTCGTCCCTTAGCGACCAGAGTAAAGTGGTGGTTTCTAGTTTTTATACTCCCATGTGCGGGAGTGAATGCTTTAGGCTTGGGAGTTTTATCGGTATCTTATTCTTTAAAACTCCCATTCAGGCTACTTTTCGTTTTACAGTGTGGCATATTCGCACCAGACTAAAAGGTTGTCATGTGCTTAATAGCGGCCAATTGCGGGCTCCGAATTTTCCCATAGTTCTACTCCACGGGCATTTCTCCTTACGCATCCCGATATTGTGTATGCCCGCCTGGAAGGATTTCAGGCGCCTGTAGTTTCGGTGTAGACAGGGTGTGTGTGTTTTCGTTGTTGACACCAGCCGGCGATAAGGCACTGCAGGCACTAGCTCAGGACAGCAAAGGCTGAACCGAGAGACCATCAACGTAACCCCACCGCCAAACCCTCGCCAACCGGTCGCCGACATGGCTCAGGCTGCGTCATGAACAAAGGGGTAGAAGCTAGGGTGCTTTCATATCAGCGCGTCGATAGGGAGGATTGTGCAATTCCGGAATGTTTTTTCGAAATCCGCTGACAAGAATTTTCTGTCAGGAGATTTTCCGTCTTTCTTCCTTTGACGTGGATCAAGCTTTGCTGACTGCCTCAGTTGTGACCTCTCTTTTCAAATGTACGTTTGCAGTGAGTGAGCTCCTCAGCCTTGGACTTGTCACTTGTGCACCCTCTTCAGTAGTTCTTTCACTTGGCAATTGTATGCCATCAGTTTGGGTTTAATTTCTATTATTTATGTGCACGTTATGAAGACGTCCTGGAGCTCTGAACGAGTGTTTTGTGCAGATTACTTTTGCAAGCACAAAAAAACTATACCAAAGTATCGGAATTTTCAAAGTGTTGGCGAGTTGGGCCGAAATTCGTTGAAGCAAATTCTTCCACCTGACTGTTCCACCAAAGTGAGTGCGACGGACTACCTGTGCTACCATTGCTTCATGCAGATCACAAAGGAGATTTCGATGCGAAGCTCAGAGCTGTGTTCTGACATGTTTGTGCCAGCTGAAGAAGCAATTGAAGATCTAAATCGCAGCATGCTACCTACAGATGTGTCGCCGCTAAGACAACCAAGCGTCGTAAGAAGTCGGGACAGGCCTGTCTATGTCAAAAGAAGGCAGACAGAACTGGAGCAGGTTGCTGTCAAGAATGTAACCTCAAGGCTACGTATTGCGTACGACAGAGACGCGTCATCGGGGTCGTCCGAACCAACATGCTCCACATGCACTGAGTGGAAAGACAACTTTGGGCAGGCCTTTGAAACCGCTACCTCTCTTCGGGAACGTTGTCAACTGCTTACGCTCCTGCCGTTAACACTGATGAAGAATGAGGTTAAAAAAATGATTCAAGGAAAATGACTCAAGGAAAATGACTTAAATCAAAGAAAAATGACTCAAGGAAAATCATGGCGTGTGGTATGAGCCGGATCCTTACACGAGTTGCAAGGTGAGCCCTCAGAACGTGTCTGCTGCACTAGAGTACTTCACGAAAGAGTAGCTACCATGTTCGCGCCAAAGTCCCAACCACAAGGACGTCATCTTTGTCATGCTCAACGGAGAGAATACGTTCGTGCCAAAGCGCTTCATGACACGCTCAATCCGAGAGGCCTTCCGTATATACAAAGACAAGCATCCTGATTCCGGCGTTGGGCTAACTAAATTTTATTCGTTACGCCATAGATGGATCCAATGTATTATACACCAGGAAGTGTGCGTTTGTGTGCGCTGCGCCGATTATTACCTTTGTATTGCCGTTCTAGAAAACGTTACAGGCTCAACATTGTACACTGGTGAAGTGAAGTCGGCATTTCTGTGTGACCCAGCAACAGGACTGTGCCATCAAGGAGACTGTGATCACTGCCCAAAAGGCCAGTCTCCTACACTCCAGGAACTTGATATCCCGGGGGATGAAGAGATTGTGCTAGCAACATGGGAGTCCGGCGACCTTGTGAAAAAAAACATTGGAACCTGAGACTTTTATAAAAGTCGTCCAAGTGTCGGTTGGAAGTTGGGTATTTCAACACCATATCCGGCAAACGCAGGGTAAAGCGATCTACGATGAAAAACAGTGCATGCAACGGGGGAGCATTGTCTTTCATTTTGACCTTGCTGAACACTGGACCATCGTGCTTCCTGACGAAGTGCAAGCATACCACTGGAAAAGAAAAGCAAATTTCGATATTTACATCTGTAGTGACGACAAGAAAATCTGCAAACAGCTTTGCCATCATCAGTGAAGACCTGAGTCACGACGCCGCTCACGCTTGCTTGGCTCTAGAAAAAGTGAAGGAGTGGGTTGAAGACAACGTTGCCGTACATTCGTACGTGACGTACGTAAGTGACGGGGCCGCAAGTCTTTTCAAGAATCACACCAGCTTCACCAGTTTGGAGAGGACGATTGCCCCCAAGCCCAGTGGTTATATTCTGCATCTGGACATGCGAAAAACGCATGTGACGGAGTTGGCGGACTCGTGAAGCACCAGGCCACGCTGAACAACCTGAAAGAACGTTCAATAAGCGAAATTCAGACGGCCAGGACAATGGTGAGCATTCTATCAAAGAAACTGAAATGCGTGCATCTTGTGCATCTTGACGAAAATGAAGTTGTTCGGTTTCGTGAACAAAAAAAAGAAGAGTGGCTGAAGGTGCGCACCTTCCCTGGCATTCAGTCTTGGCACGCGTGGCGGCTCAGCAAGCCATCAACAGAAGGGACCTGTGACGTATATATAGCACAGACAGTCGGATTTGCTTGGAAGCAACTATAATAAATGAGTACAGCGAGGAAAGCCTTAGCGTAAAGTGCCGAATTTGATTTCCCAAGGGCTGCTCATTGTGAATGCAGGGACATCTTATTTATCACACTTTTCTTCACGGGGTATTTAACCTACTGCTTTAGTTGGTGGTTTGTAATAATTTTTATCTGATCCCAATAAGAAAATCACAAAATGTTATCTCGAGCAGGATAAAATATATCGGCTTGCCACGATTCATTCATACACCGAGAGCATCGAAGCTGCTCCAGTCAGGCACAATGGCATCCCTCACCTGAAATCGTTTGTAATCGGAAAAACATAGCCAACCTAAACAATTTTAGTATTATATCTTTATTTTTTTGTGTGTGGAAGTAAAGTTATTTATTTTATTTAAATGTAAAATATACCGGCAGGTAAAACTTCACAATGCATCATCTTTTCTCGAATCATTAATCTCTAATATGATACCACTTTGTGCGCTTATGTGAAATGTTGTGTATAGTTCCTCCTCTCTTTTGCTGTGTGACCGATTGCTCTAGTTATCAGTGACCTCATTTGAATGAAAATATATAAAAGATTTGTGTAAGTTTCATGAAACTGGAACTCAGAGTCAATTCTTGTAAAGGACACTACTAAGTGTAGGCTTTGAAAAAGTACCTTCCTTTGGGGAGTTGTTTCTTCTTTCTCAATAAAATGATGCAACATGTTTTTAATAGAAATGAATGCCGAAATAGAGTATAACAGGGTACCCAAATTTTAAAAAAAAATCGAAGATGGCGTTTTTTTTTATTCGCATCGGAATTTTTTTCTTTATTTCATTTTTTCCCATGTTTGCCTAAATATATCCTAAATATTGTATCACTCATATACCTTATCTATTTTTTAAATAATATCCTTATATTAGTAGAATACTATCTGCAAATTATAGAATAATGATTAAATTATTTTATGAGATACAGACCTCCAAAGTTTGCCATTTGTCGTTCGAGCAGGCATGTTTGGCAATGTTTAGAAAAATAAATATATTTTAAATACATATTATTACTATATATTACAAGCAAGCTGTACTCATAGTTTCTCTCTAAAATGTATTAAAATTTTCCTTAGTTTATTGTTTTAGTTATTCACTTTCAAACGTGCCTCCTCCATCAGTGCGCGTATTGCAACTGTCCACCTCTGCATGCCTTACGATTTTTCCTGTCTCCAATTTTTTTTTCCTGGTCAAACCTAAGTGTGGATTTGTTTATACCAGACACTAGACAATGGCATATAAAAACATCAGTTCATTTAAAAACGTCGACCAGCCACCCTTTAGTCGATCTTTTCTGAAATCACCCAGTAGTAAGTGGGTAGGGTAGCAGAAAGCCGAAATATGTTGGCTACTCGTTTTGTAGGGGCGAGTTAGTTCCGGGGTAGGGAACGGATAAAAAGAAGGATCAGAAAAAAGCTTAGAAGAGAAGAGGAAAAAATAAAACGCTTGGTCAACAATTTTTGTAACTGGTTCCTTGATGCGTTGCCATCGCCCAGTGTATTTCAGACACCACGGTTAGAGGCGGTCAAATAAACTGGTGTCCTCTATGAACTTGAGAAGTCCGGCAAATATTCTGGTGACATCGCGCGCAGAGCCTGTGGAGAAAAGAATGTCCTGTGTTGTAGCACTTGCTACACCTGCTTACTGCAGGCCGTCCAGAAAAGATTGTCTTTCATCCGCTAGAGTAGGGCAGGTGCAGGGAGATGGTCTTGGTCCTCGGAAAAGTCGCAGGACGGACAGTTTGGGTTGATTGGTGGCTCCATACGATTAACGGCTTTTATAGGCACAACCAGTGCCACGTCTCTGCAGAAGAGAAGCGTAGGCTCGAGAGAGCTTTGGAGGCATCCGTGCGGGTGGCTTCCCGGTATAGACGCGCATGTCCGGAAGCCGTTTCTCTGTTTCTTTGTGAATAATAAGTTTGGCCTCATACATATTTGATATCAAGTGTTGGTACGTACATTAATGTGGTGTGCTGAATTAGCGAGACGATCGACAGTCTCATTGCCCGAGATACCCACGTGTGATATGGCAGCCATTGGTATGCTATTTGCCATCCTCTGTACTCTAATTTTCTTGTGATGTGCCCAGTTTAGCTGGCATATTGTGGGGCATTCTCAAGGCTACCGAGAAGTTGTAAAGCTATCCTGGAGTCTGTGAAGAACACTGCAGTTCCACAGTGAGTGATACTGTCGAGGATGTCGATGCCTAGCCAAAGCGCGGAGACTTAGGCAGTGGTGCATATAGTGTGAAAGCCGAGTTCCTTGATTTGGCCCCATCTTAAGTTCCGGCATAAAAATTGCTGCAGTGGATGATTTGCGACTATGAAGCACCGAGCCGTCAGTATATACACGTATCCATCCTAGGAAATGTGCCTCAATTCGGTATTCCGCGAGGGTCCGAGCGATAACTTGGGCTGTGAACTGTTTGCTACGGAGTTCCGGAATAGATTCACTGATGTTCAGTGGCGAGGCGTGAGGTGGTGGTGCCGGGTAGATATTATTTAAAATGCCCACATTTTTTTCGCAGTTTTAGAGAGAAATGCGAGGCGAGATTGGGAACAACTTCGAATTTGGTGCAAGAGGGGACTCGTCGACCGGCAGGATGTTTGCCTTGCGATGTGTCGAAGAGTCAGCTCTCCGCCATGGTTCTCGACAAGGTTGATCCTCGCTTCAACCAGCGTTTGAATGTCCGGGGAGTATCTTGGAAAACCCAGACAAAAACGAACTGGAACCCTTTGCAGGGTCTCGATGGCTAAAGACTGCGCATTGCTGATTTGAATCATCGGCAAAGCGTATAATAATCTCGAGAGAATGAGGCCTCTGTGTAGCTGCAACATCATGACCTGAGACGTTCCCCACCTGCTACCCATGATCATACGAATGGCGTTGAGGTGGTGGCGACATCTGATCAGTGTTGTCTTGACTGCAGGCCGCAAGGAGATGCGGTCCTCTAGAAGAAACCCCAGGTAAGAGTTCGTCCGGACACGTGCTACGTCTGTTCCGTTACTTGTATATATTTGTTTGATGAATGCTCTAGCCGTTGGGTGATATCCAAGGGCAGCTGTTTGGGAGGCGGAGAGTATAAGGCCTAGTCTAGAGATTTCATCTACAACTGTAGTTAATCCGTCGTGAAGAGCTTGTTGCATCTTGGTATATATCATAGTCAGGGTGGTAGCCCAGAGGGCCACGTCAACAACGTATATTGCGATATTAATGACTGGTCCTGAAGAGTTCATACGCTGAAGGGCCTCTGGCAGGGTCGCCATAGCAGCGTTAACTAACAGAGGGCTTATACGCTCCGTGCGGGAACTATAGGGGGCGCTTTGCAAAACGCGCGTAGCGCCGCTAGCGGAGGAGCTGGCGTTCGGCAGTGAGGCGCGTTCAGCAGCCTGCGGCGCCTTTTCGCATGCGAAGCTGTGGCGGCGGAAGTGCGCACGGACGAAACTTTTGCTTTTAGAGCGCAGCTCTTAGGCGCCCGTTCCCGGCATGAGCGGCGTCGCCGTCGCCGTCGGCGTCGGCGTAACCGCAACCCTCGTAACCCTCGTGAGGGTTACGAGGGTTACGAGGGCTAATCTCATGAGGGTTACCCTCACGAGGATCACGAGGGCCACGAGGGTTACTTACCCTCGTAACCCACACGAGGGTTACGAGGGTTAGTTACCCTCAAAAGGGTTACCTTCACGAGGGTTACTTACCCTCGTAACCCTCACGAGGGTTACGAGGGTTAGTTACCCTCAAAAGGGTTACCTTCACGAGGGTTACCCTCACGAGGGTTACCCTCACGAGGGTTACTTACCCTCGTAACCCTCGCGAGGGTTACGAGGGTTAGTTACCATCAAAAAGGTTACCTTCACGAGGGTTACCCTCACGAGGGTCACGAGGGTTATGAGAGTTACCCCCACGAGGGTCACGAGAGTTACCCTCACGAGGGTCACGAGAGTTACCCTCACGAGGGTCACGAGAGTTGCCCTCACAAGGGTTACTAGGGTTACCCTCACGAGGGTCACGATGGTTACCCAGGTCACGTGACCCCCCCCCGGGTCACGTGACCTGGGGATACCCCCCGAGGTCACGTAACCCCCCGTTGACGTCATCGCCACTGATGACGTCATCAGTGACGTCACTGATGACGTCACCGGCATCCCCATCGTCGTCGTCATCACTGATGACGTCACTGATGACGTCACCGGCATCCGCATCGTCATCATCATCATCACTGATGGCGTCATCAGTGACGTCACTGATGACGTCATCGGCATCGTCACGGTGCCCCAGGTCACGTGACCCCCCTTGACGTCACGTGACTCCCACAAGGTCACGTGGCCCCCAAGGTCACGTGACCCCCCCCCCCCCGCCCTCCGAGGTCACTTGACCCACCCCCCAGTACCCTTCCCTCCTCCTCCTCAAGAGCTGCGCTCTAATTCGACGCTACAGGGAGTTGTAAACGGCTTTCATTTTTTGAGCTGATACGTTGAGGGGGACGTTGCATGAGTGCTGGGGCAGACCTACGAAGGGCATCTAGCTGTTCTCCACTTCTTATATACTGAGTGTAAGTCGCTATTAGGGGTAATTTCTCTAGTTGCGGCCGAAAAAGGGGTTGTAGCAATTTTCCGAAAAGCAAGACGGCCGCCACCATAATTGCTCTGAGTGGGAAATTTGTTTCGCTCATCGTTGTAAACGGGACTGCTGGAACGATGATGTTTGGAGGCGAGTGAGATGTTCACAAAGTTTGTCCACGAACTGTGCCAAGTTTCATTAAGACAGCAGGTGTGAAAGTTATGCTTCTAACGAATAAAGAAATAAACCTGTAAGGGATATCTAATATTGGACCCAAAATGTTGTGTTATAACCGGGCTGTGCGAAGTGCAGGTTTGGGCACACAAGCGCTTGGACTCGACAGTAAGATGATACAGCACTTATTATACCAAAAAGAGGTGGCATAGGAAAACCAAGTGGAAATTTGGTTTGGGCGGCGTAACTCAATGGTAACCGGTTTTGACCATGAAAGGGCTGTCAAGAGTATACCACTCGTCATGGGAGGTGGAGACTTTGCAGGTAGGAGGGGACTAGTGGACTGTACTTCCAATTGAAACAACTTTACGAAAGGTGGTTCTAAAGCCGAGAAAACAAAGTTGTCGGCCAACACACGGTTTGGCCGTCAAAGGCTTTTGCGGTCTGCTGTTGTGTAATAACCTGTTGCGCGAGGTGCTGATTTTCGGCACACAACTACTTGACATGACCGTAATTTGACAAAACACTTATTATACCAAAAAAAGGTGGCATAGCGAAACCACGAGGGAATTTAGTTTGGGCGGCATAGCTAAATGGGAACCAGTTTTGACCGTCAAAAGCTGTCAAGATAATACCACTCATCATGGGAGATGCACACTTTACAGGTAGGAAGGGACCAGTGGACGGTACTTCCGGTACGAACAACTTTGTGATAAGTGGCTCTAAAGCCGAGAAAAAAATTGTTGTCTAGAGAGCTCGGGGTGTCAGCGTTTCGACATTCAAAAGGAGGCTGATCGAAAAAGAAAGCACACCATATAAACTTCCATACTCAATCGTCAATTCTCCAGTGATTCCGATTTTCATTGCAGTTTTCCTAAGATTCATATTTGTCACTTTGTTTTACCGTTCGAATCTTTCTACATGAAGTACATATTGCGTGCCATACTTGTCCGGAAGTATCATCGATACGTACGATGGGTACGAAACGTCTTTGGAGGGCATTCCTCCAACGAAATTGGCACTGCATACCCGCGAGTGTGGGATGGCATTTCAGTTCGTCCCGTCGGCGCTAACAGATGTACGCGTCACTGGTACGAAAACAAACGCTGAGCGCAAAGCGGCAGTGTAGAATATGTCAGCCTTGCCGACACAGTGGCAGATATCATCAGGAGACTAAATCGCTCGTGTAGTACGGCCCACGGTGTAAGACACACTCTTTAGGTGAGGACACGGCGGGGCTGAACGCGCGGCGCGAGGAATCAGATAGTGTTCGTTTGACGTGCATCCGAAAGGCTGCATTATTCTGCATTATCCCATCACCGTGCCCGCGGCTAAAGCGTGGTTCACATGCAGCGGTTTTGGCTCTAGAGCGGCGCGATTTCTGCCGTCGAGGCGCTCTGGCCAGCACCAGCAGTTGAGCGGCACGAGCGCCGCGACGGCACGAGCGCCGCGACGCTCTAGGGCCAAAATCGCTGCATGTGAAACACGCTGGACAGTGTCGCCGGCGGCCAAACGGCGAAACTGTGTGAGAGCGAAAAACATTATCTGTTTGCCATGACACCCCGGTACACCACGGTCTTTCTGCACGAGCGACAACCTCGCTGGAGCTCTGCGCGTGTGGACCATGAGGCGGCACGAGCCGTCTTTGCCGTGCCCACGGGTCGACGAGTCATCTGCCGGCGCCGCTTGAAACCATAGTGAGAGAGAGGAGGAGAGAGAGTGAGTAGCGAACTTTATCTGCACTGCGCGATGAGCGTGTTGTCCTCACCTGAAGAGTATTATCTTACACCGTGAGTACGGCACGGGTCCATCCTTGTCGCTGTCCCACAAAACATCGGCGAGGTGAAAAACTGTGAAACTTTGTCCCCACGAGATACGACGCATAACTATTGAAGTGCTTAACGACGCAGCACCGGCAGCACTTCATGGCGTGAACCCAGCGCAACCGCACCGCTCCAACTTCAATGCGTACCAACGTATGTGGCGTGGTTTCGGTTTCGTTCCCTCTGGGGTTCTCACTTCTTATCTTCGGTAACGGCCGCGCGGCGGCGCGCCAGTCGCGTCGCACGGAGTGTATAACACTGCTCTGGGGAACGCCTTGGGTTATCGTTCGTTGAGAAGTGCAAATTCCACCTAGGCGTACGTTCACTGACCTACCTGTAAGAAAGGCGCGTACGAATGCCAGAGCTGGGCCTAGAACGCCGAGCCTTGTAAACTGAGCAATAGCGGTTTCGTGTGGAATTGCATCGAATGCTTTCATAATATCGAGAAATATTGCTGTAGCTGCTTGCCTTGTTGCCTTCCATTGTTCATGTCTGATACGAGGCTGCCGATTGCGTATGTCGTACAACGTTGTTTGCGGAAGCCAGACTGCTGATTAGGCAGGGAGCCCGATGTCTCGAGCTACCATTCAAGGCGGCATATTCTCTCCATCACCTTCCGAAACAACAACAAGGCGGCACATTCACTCCATCACCTTCCGAGACAACATGTAAGAAATATCAATCTGTGGGAGCTAAAGGCGCCAAACGGTTTTCCTGGTTAAAGGATTAGAACGACCTCAAATTTGAGCCAGGCAGGAGGAATATCAGACGATCGCCAAATGTGATTTAAGTAGTCCAGAAGGCCAGACAGGGTTGTAACATCAAAGTTACGAAGCGCTTGAAAAGTTATCCCATCTGGGCTTTGTGCGGTGCGCTTCCGAGAATAACGTTGAAGATCATGCTGTAATTCACCAAACATGAGATCCGAGTTCCTGGCAACCTGCGCTATGGTGCTGGTAGCGGTAGTTGCGACAAATGCTTGTGGTGCAGCGGGAGCGGAGGGGAATTCATCAGCGAGGAGTTCTGCGGCTTGAGGCAACGTGATGTTCTGCGCGATAAGAATGTCAAAGACCGGTGAGCCGCCAGGACGCGGGCCATTCACCATGCTTGTCTTTCACCACCGGGAAAGTGAAGGGTCTCACATCGCTGTCGCCACTGTTTCCGTTGTAAGCGCTTGGAATGCCTACGAAACTCCGCATCAACCCTCGGATAGCGTTGTATATTCTCGTTTTTACGTTTTCAAGGCGCGTCGTTGTGCTTTGCGGCGCAATCGAGGTACGTAGCCTTAAGTAAGTTAGGACTGGGTTGGGTCTTATATAGGAACCGTAACTCTCCGTGTCGCTTAGCAGAGCGCCCGAGAAATGGCGGTCGTGTGATAGGGGCGCAAATAATAATTATACCTTTGAAATACACCCCGAAGGCATCCCAGTTTATCACAGAGCAAGCCTTGTGAGTGATAAGTCTTTTCGCTAGGGAAGTAATCATAATAGGGAGATGTTCACTACACCATCTTTTGGATTCGGCGAGCCTGAGCGCACGTACGGCAGCGGCAGCAAAACTAAGGTTGAGCACACTGTGCTGCTCTACGCCAGGTTTCACAAAGGTTGCAGTGCCGTCATCCAGACACCGGAGGCCAACAGCTGTAGTGATATACTCTAGAGATCGGCCACGAGTGGACGTTTCATTGTCCTCTCCGGCCTCGTTGTGGACATTGAAGTCCTCAAGGGTCAGCGTGGCTGGTTTACAGCGAGAGAAACTTGTGCGTAAGATAGAAGGATTTCACGGAGAATATGGCCGAATATATACTGATGCGATGGTCATGGCGTCCGAGTTGTCTTTTTGTATCGTTACAGCCACGTATTCAGCGCTTTGGTCGCAGAGGTCTGAAAGATCTACTTGTAACTGAGGCAAGTATCTGTGTATGAATAGACATGCCTCAGGTGCGTCTGTTAGTGTTGGTGTTTTTCGGGAGGTCCGAGGTACTACCGTAGATAACATAGGGAGATAAGTCGGATCGCCACACACTTGAAGTTCGTTTCCTTAATGGCGAGTACCCCGACTTCCAGCCTCTGTAAATGTTGCCGTAGGCCGTTTGTCTTTTCGAAGTGACGTAACGCTAGCCACAGCGTTATCTTTTTTCGACGCCTGTTGACATTCCACTGTATTAATGAAGGGAAATGGCTGCTTTTATTGCAGCCAATAAGTGCATTCTTTGTATGTTTCATTTTTCACTCAGTGATGTGTTGTTCCCTATGAAACAGGCTAGTTGCACCAGGAAGTGGCCAGGGGAACAACAATTTCGATAATTGTGATAATTGTGTGAGCGACGGGTGATTGAAGAGGTGTGAGGAAGGAGCGCAATAACGTGGCAATTGTGCACAACCTATTGCCAGGACTTCGAGCCTTGGGCGTTGCGACTGACCTTGGGTTTTTTTTTTTTTTTGAGCTGGTTGTTGACTTCCCCATTTTCTAGGTATTTCATGGTTCTTGGAAGTATTAGAGCGCAGCTCTTAGGGGCCCGTTCCAGCTTGAGCGGCGTCGGCGTCGGCGTCGGCGTCGGCGTCGGCGTCGGCGTCGGCGTCGGCGCCGCCGTCGCCGTCGGCGTAACCGCAACCCTCGTAACCCTCGTGAGGGTTACGAGGGCTACGAGGGCTAATCTCATGAGGGTTACCCTCACGAGGATCACGAGGGCCACGAGGGTTACTTACCCTCGTAACCCTCACGAGGGTTACGAGGGTTAGTCTCATGAGGGTTACCCTCACGAGGATCACGAGGGCCACGAGGGTTACTTACCTTCGTAACCCTCACGAGGGTTACGAGGGTTAGTTACCCTCAAAAGGGTTACCTTCACGAAGGTTACCCTCACGAGGGTTACTTACGCTCGTAACCCTCACGAGGGTTACGAGGGTTAGTTACCCTCAAAAGGGTTACCTTCACGAGGGTTACCCTCACGAGGGTCACGAGGGTTATGAGAGTTACCCTCACGAGGGTCACGAGAGTTACCCTCACGAGGGTCACGAGAGTTGCCCTCACAAGGGTTACTAGGGTTACCCTCACGAGGGTCACGATGATTACCCAGGTCACGTGACCCCCCCGGGGTCACGTGACCTGGGTGCCTTCACGAGGGTTACCCTCACGAGGGTTACTTACCCTCGTAACCCTCACGAGGGTTACGAGGGTTAGTTACCCTCAAAAGGGTTACCTTCACGAAGGTTACCCTCACGAGGGTCACGAGGGTTATGAGAGTTACCCTCACGAGGGTCACGAGAGTTGCCCTCACAAGGGTTACTAGGGTTACCCTCACGAGGGTCACGATGGTTACCCAGGTCACGTGACCCCCCCGGGGTCACGTGACCTGGGAAAAAAAACCGAGGTCACGTGATCCCCCGTTGACGTCATGGCCACTGATGACGTCATCAGTGACGTCACTGATGACGACACCGGCATCCGCATCGTCATCGTCATCATCACTGATGACGTCATCAGTGACGTCACTGATGACGTCACCGACATCCGTATCGTCATCATCATCATCACTGATGGCGTCATCAGTGACGTCACTGATGACGTCATCGGCATCGTCACGTGGGCCCAGGTCACGTGACCCCCCGACGTCACGTGACGCCCCAAGGTCTCGTGACTCCCACAAGGTCACGTGACCCCCGCCCCCCGAGGTCACTTGACCCCCCCCCCCCCCCAGTACCCTTCCCTCCTCCTCCTCAAGAGCTGCGCTCTAATTCGGCATTACAGGGAGTTGTAAACGGCTTTCATTTTTAGAGCGCAGCTCTTAAGGGCCCGTTCCCGGCTTGAGCGGCGTCGCCGTCGGCGTCAGCGTCGCCGTCGCCGTCGGCGTCGCCGTCGCCGTCGGCGTCGGCGTCGGCGTAACCGCAACCCTCGTAACCCTCGTGAGGGTTACGAGGGTTACGAGGGTTAATCTCATGAGGGTTACCCTCACGAGGATCACGAGAGCCAAGAGGGTTACTTACCCTCGTAACCCTCACGAGGGTTACGAGGGTTAGTTACCCTCAAAAGGGTTACCTTCACGAGGGTTACCCTCACGAGGGTTACTTACCCTTGTAACCCTCACGAGGGTTGCGAGGGTTAGTAAGGGTAACCTTACTAACCCTCGTGCGTGAACCTGGTTAGTAACCCTCGTGAGGGTAACCTTCACGAGGGTTACCCTTGAGGGTAACCCTCGTGAAGGTAACCCTTTTGAGGGTTACGAGGGTTAGTAACCCTCGTGAGGGTAACCTTCACGAGGGTTACCCTCACGAGGGTCACGAGGGTTATGAGAGTTACCCTCACGAGGGTTACTCACCCTCGTAACCCTCACGAGGGTTACGAGGGTTAGTTACCCTCACGAGGGTCACGAGGGTTATGAGAGTTACCCTTACGAGGGTCACGAGAGTTACCCTCACGAGGGTCACGAGAGTTGCCCTCACAAGGGTTACTAGGGTTACCCTCACGAGGGTCACGATGGTTACCCAGGTCGTGACCCCCCCTGGGGTCACGTGACCTGGGGATACCCCCCGAGGTCACGTGACCCCCCGTTGACGCCATAGGCACTGATGACGTCGTCAGTGACGTCACCGGCATCCGCATCGTCATCGTCATCATCACTGATGACGTCATTAGTGACGTCACTGATGACGTCACCGGCATCCGCATCGTCATCATCATCACTGATGGCGTCATCAGTGACGCTACTGATGACGTCATCGGTATCGTCACGTGGCCCCAGGTCACGTGACCCCCCGACGTCACGTGACGCCCCAAGGTCACGTGACTCCCACAAGGTCACGTGACCCACAAGGTCACGTGACCCCCAAGGTCACGTGACCCCCAAGGTCACGTGACCCCCCCGCCCCCCGAGGTCACTTGACCCACCCCCCAGTACCCTTCCCTCCTCCTCCTCAAGAGCTGCGCTCTAATTTGGCGTTACAGGGAGTTGTAAACGGCTTTCATTTTTAGAGCGCAGCTCTTAGGGGCCCGTTTCCGGCTTGAGCGGCGTCGCCGTCGGCGTCGGCGTAACCGCGAGGTGCATCATGGGAAATGTCCCATAATGCACCGCGCGAGCCCCCCACCAAGGTCACGTGACCTCGTGGGGGGTCACGTGACCCCCCGAAGTCACGTGACTCCCCTGAGGTCACGTGGCCCCCTCCTCGAGGTCACGTGACCCCCGCCGATGTCGCGTGACCCCCCGATGACGTCATCGTCACTGATGACGTCACCGGCATCCACATCGTCATCGTCATCATCACTGATGACGTCACCGGCATCCACATCGTCATCGTCATCATCACTGATGACGTCACCGGCATCCACATCGTCATCGTCATCACTGATGACGTCACCGGCATCCGCATCGTCATCGTCATCATCACTGATGACGTCACCGGCATCCACATCGTCATCGTCATCATCACTGATGACGTCACCGGCATCCACATCGTCATCGTCATCCTCACTGATGACGTCACCGGCATCCGCATCGTCATCGTCATCATCACTGATGACGTCACCGGCATCCACATCGTCATCGTCATCATCACTGATGACGTCAGCGGCATCCACATCGTCATCGTCATCATCACTGATGACGTCACCGGCATCCACATCGTCATCGTCATCATCACTGATGACGTCACCGACATCCGCATTGTCATCGTCATCATCACTGATGACGTCATCAGTGACGTCACTGATGTCGTCACCGGCATCCGCATCGTCATCGTCATCATCACTGATGACGTCATCAGCGACGTCACTGATGACGTCACCGACATTCGCATCGTCATCGTCATCATCACTGGTGAAGTCATCAGTGACGTCACTAATGACGTCATCGGTACCCGCATCGTCATCGTCACTGATGACGTCATCAGTGACGTCAGTGATGACATCATCGGCATTGGGGGTCACGTGACCCCCAAGGTAACGTGACCCCCCCCTGGTTAGTTTAACCCCCCCCAGTGCCCTTCCCTCCTCCTCCTCAAGAGCTGCGCTCTAATTCGGCGTTACAGGGAGTTGTAAGCGGCTTTCATTTTTTTTTATCTGTGATAAAAGATTTGGCAGACGTGTAGTCTACATTGTTCGAGCTTCTGTACTAAGTTAACGGTTTCTCAGCTTTGTAGGCTGGGCAGTACCGGGACACGGCATCGCGGCCTCTCTTGCAGTTTATGCACCTTGGTTGCTTCGCTCCGCACTCGCTGACGACATGATCTCCGCCACATCAGCTCAGTGTTGTGTTTTTGAGCATGTGCTCGCCAGATGTCCGAAGCGGTTACACTTAGGACACTGCAGCGGTTTATCGAGGTAGGAAGGGACACTGTATCTTGTGTGCCCCACCAAGACGTATTCTGGCGAGGTTCTGGTGGAGAAGACGAACTTTACCGCCTCCGTCTTGCGGAGTCTTCTCACTTAAATTACTGGTGCTTTTTTCCTTATAGATGCCCTGAGTTCAGCGTCTGTGATCTCTGTTCATACGCCGCGAACAACACCACCATTTGAAAATGGGGGGGGGGGGGTCTCTCATTAGTCTGAACCTGGATTGTGCCCAGTTTCTAGGGTTGAAGAAGGGACTTTGTTGATTCTATATTCCTTGTATCTATGACCAAGTGGTTACGGCGATAATTTGGTCAAATTTGGATTACTCCGTCTTGTGCCGGGTTTTCCAGCATCTGATTTCAAGTCAGAGGTTTCATGTTAGTGATGATCGAAGTCGGATCAGTAGGTTTGACAATGACCACAAGGTTGTGGGTCGGCTGGGTGATGATCGTCACCTCACTAGAATTAGATCTGTGTCGTCGTTTCTTTGCCACTTTAGTGATCCTTCCCCCTTCGTCATAAGACTCCTCCATGACGTTATCAAGGGAGCCCTCAGAGATGTTGGATGATTTGGATGATTGGTCTGCTCTGCATTCTGGTTGCGGTGAGTTTATATGGCTCATTTTCCTTGTCACCGTTACTTGTCGTCGTTTTTTACCCGTTTGTTTACAAAAGTATAGCCCAGTGTGCTATCTTTAAAGGCATACAAGCCAAGGTACAGCTCCTGCAGCCACTATCATCCAGCCATGGCAGACAGCATTGTGGCAGTTGTGGTGGCAGGCTGCCATCAAAATAGAGTGGGTGATATTTCGTGCTTTATTGAAATTGTTTGACGAAACATATTTTTGAAACCCGGCGTGAACGATAGCCCGATCTTTCAGGACCCGGTGAAAGTTTCACGACATCGCAGCAACGGGGAAAAGCAGCACAGCACGCATCAAAAATCGCATCGAAAGACGCATCGAAAGCAGACGCCGGTAAGGAGTCTACTTTCGATGCGAGCTGCGCTGCTTTCCCCCGGTGCTGCGCTTTCGTAGAACTTTCTCCGGGTCCTCAAAGATGAGGCTACCGTTCACGCCGGGTTTCAAGAATCTGTTTCGTCGAACAGCTTCAATCAAGCACGAAACATCACCCACGGTACAGTGTACTAGATCCACGGCTTTTTTATGGCAACCTGCCGCCATTGCGCTCTCCGCCATATTGTTATGATGGCTAGAGATAATATAACTCTACCAAAAATATGGCCACCTGTGGCCGCATTCCCGTGCATAGGCTGAGCTGGTAAAACGCGATCCAGCAAATAGACATAGAGATCAGTGTTCCAACCCATTTTCTAGACGACAAGAAAATATTGAAGTCCTCCGGCAAAACCGACCTCGGCAGTGCTCGGTGTCAAGCAAACGGCATGTGTCGCCCACCATTTGCTTGGCACAACTTTCCGTGGCTGCGAAGCCAAAGCTACCGACGCCCGAGCAGTCGCGCAGCTTCAACGCCGCTCAAAGCTTTACACGCTCGCTCTCGACTTCTTTAGAAATACCTCACGCCAAAAGCACGCTCGGTCACGTCACATGCGAACGATAAATATGTGAAAGAAAACAAGAATTACTAAAGACCGAAATGAAACGACTGTTAGTATTTTGATAAGTCGCAAAAGATGGTGTATTATGTTTTTTGGGTCTGTGCGTTTTTTAAGCTTTATCGGCGCGGGTGAGCAGATGCTGAAAAAGGCTTATACATTTCTATGTTTATAAAATCACAGTCCAGCTTGCTATCGTTAGACATCAGCATACGCTTGTTCGTCGCTAATAAAAACGAGCAAAGCACCCATCATACGCACAAACACTGAGGGTAGCACTGGCCAGAAGTCCTTGGTTTACAAAATTCTGGGCTATGAAGACAGGGGGGATCGAGTGGCCGTGGAAGAACGCACTGTTCGTGCGATCTTCACAGCTAAGCACTCAAGTGCTCGTCAATTCCAAAAGCGATCGCGTATCACGCGCCGTACGTCCAAGTGCTGAAAATGGAACCAGGGTCAGAAGTCATTTTCTACCTACGACCGTGACTTGTACACAATCTGGCGCAAATTACAGGCTCGCATCTAAAGGATAAATACCGCGGGCCGTGACTGAACACGACCGCGCTTTTGGCGATCACCGACTTCTTCATTGGGGCGACTTGAGCGACTCAGTCTGGACAGCATTATAGAGAAATCGAATCGCAGCACTTCCACTGTATGCAGACTGGAAGAAATCACGGCGACAAGCAGCCTGCCTCGTAGACCCCGTAGACGTGACGGCCAGTCCTAGTGACTGACTTTTGGAAAAAGCATGACCGGGTTTATACCCAGAGCTGTTTTTTTTGGGCCAAGCCGCCAACGTAAAATTCTGTGAAATATTTTGGGAATGACTGAGAAAATACGTGCACCCGGAATTCACGCTTGTGGATTCTTCGTCGCCACTATCTTCCCCCAACCTTTCTCTCTCGCCCTCTTCTTGCCGATTTTCCCGACGCATCGCATGGGGCTCTATGGAGCTGCCACTGGCATGTCCTTGCCTGCCTTTCCCCCTCTGTCTCGCGCCGCGTTGACGCCGGCATTTTTTTTTTTTTTTTTTTGCCGACACGTAGGTGCATGCTGGACTTGAACGCTTTTTGGACCGTCATCTGGGCCATTTAACGGTTGGCATCATGAGTGCCAATCTACACAAACTGTTGACAGTATCTACCGGATTTCGTCATTGCCAGTCATTTTATTTTTGGAGTAGTGTTCAAAAAAGCGCAAGTGTGTGTGCCGGCGTGCGATTTTCGTCGGGGTACGTTATCAGTGCCAAAGAAAGCAAGATCTGTTTTGACAGTCACGTAACAAGACTACGCACCGATCTACCGAAAGCGCTAATGTGCTGATGTGCTGAAAGTTTGTGTTGTGGATGAACTCTGATGTTGACGCGAATTTTTGTGGTTGTGCGCAAGTGAGCATGGGTAACAAAACACGAAGAGAAATTGCCGAACCTTAAAACAATGCCAGGTGGTCGCGGAGCAGTGTGCATGCTACTAGGAAATGATGCATGTCTGATATCACCTGGAGAGGTCCTAGTGTGGCGACGCGCCTGTGGCGCGTCCCAGAATTGAAACAAGACGACAACGCGCGTGTAAAAAACAAGAATGGTACAATTCGATCTGTTCTAGACGACATGGGCTTCACTTCCATTGGCTTGACTTCGCAAATTAAAACCATAACAATATTTTAAACAAACCAAAAGTATTATAAGCACATGGATATATGGAATGATATTCCCAATATGCCATCATATTATTTATTTTCCTTCAGTGCACATTGAGTTGTATGTGCCCTCCCTATAGTAATCCCATGTACAATTATTAGTATCTTGAAATAAAAAAATTAATGTATAGATAAATAAACTTCTCAAGCTCTCAAAAATTTAGTTTTGCTTGCGACTCATGAGCAGTGTCACCTTGACCACAGCTGTAATTAAGCTTTTAACAGTGAACGCGTATTATACGTGATTCTGCGGCTGTAGATGGAACTGCAAAAGATAAAAAAAACACAAAACAAAGGTTGTGGCATGACATCACCAGGGCGTCCATGACTGGACAAAAATGGAAGGTAATTTAAATATGTCCTCAACGTTGAACAAAACGGGAGTGGTCGACGTTGCCAGTACGTCCTGTATGGCGTTTACGACAGAATAAGGTGTCAACGCGACGTCGCTGAAACGTCTCTGACGGGACAATAATGTAACGTCACTATATGAACTTTATTTTAACGTCGAAGAAACATGAGTGTTCGACGCTGCTAAAACGTCTTGTCTAGACGTCGTGGCGACGATGACGACTTAGAAGTTGAAACATGACGTCGCCAGGGCGTCACGGACAGGACGATAATGGAACGTCATTTATGAACTTCACTTCAACGTCAAAGAAACGTGACCGTTGGACGGTGCCAGAACGTCGTGCATGGAGGTCGTGGGAACGTTGACGACGTTTGAGTTGGAATACAACGTCGTCACAACGTCACTGATTGTACTCTAATGGAACGTTATATAAGGACGTCACCTCAACATCGAAAAAACGTGATCGAAGTCACTCGGGACGTCACGGACGTCAGGGACCCTTTCTCGACGTTTCCACGACGTTTTTTGGTGCCTGGGGTTGCTCATAGGTGGCGGTAGCTGTCCCGAGGGTTGTGTCCAGATTTATATCTCCACGGACACGAAACTGGGAAAACTAGCGCTTAACAGCTCCGCTGTAAAACATTTGCGCAGCAAAAAAAAAGAAAAAAATTAAACATGCCGCTTTCGTCGGGAGCCTATAAAGGCAACCTAGTTTTCTTCAGCGCCTCATAATTTCACAAGTATTACACGACAAGAATGTTTTAAGCCAAAATTTAAAGATAGCTTTTTTTTTGTGGAAAACATGGGTTTAAAAAATTAATGTGCCGAAGGAGAGGAGAAGGAAACTGAGGGAAAATCGGAAAGTGCGAAATGGTCGTCGGCCTTTAACGTAAAGTATTTTCTCGTATACTGGTTATTGCGGAACGCTTTCATGGGCGTAGGTTTTGCAGTTCAATAAGATTGCACGAAGGAAGCAAGTGAACATATGGCAACGAGACAAGAAAGGAATGACGAAACGCGCAATTTAACAGGAAACAATTCGCTTCTTTCCCGCAAAGACGGGAAAGGGGCGAAGAAAGCACAATGCATCGAGTGCGTGGCACATGTCGTGCGTAGAGTCTGGCTAGCCGCACTCGATATATTCTGTTTTACCACTACCTTCCGCGGCGCATCTCCTCTGCGTGATTGGTATAGGCAGGGGTAGCGAACGCATGAAGACGATGAGTGCTGGGATGATGTAATTTTGGTGCTGCTTGGTGGACTTCGTCGGTACATAGCGTCAGCTGCAACCGAATTTAAAGTGAAATGAAGTGCAGTACAAAATATTACTTTTTTTTTCTTAAGCATCATCAGTGTGCCCTGTTCCTTCATATTATTTTATTTATGTTTATTTCACAATTCTTCTGAACCCGGGGGGAAGAGGTGGGGAGAGGGGGTTCAAGCAGGAGATGTACATACAAACTTAAACGCAATTCGTTAAAGTAACAAAATTACTTGTGTAAGGGAATGATTACATATTTTGCAAAGTAATTGTATAGTAATTTCCTTATTTACGTAAGGCAAATATTCACGGGGAACAAGCGGTAAGATAAAACACCAACAACAAAAGTCGTGTCTGAAAAAATAAGTTTTTTTTTTCTCTCCTGAGGATAAGCCCTATTGGAATCACACTGTCACCTGCACATGCAAAATGCAAGACCTGGCGTTCTTTCCTTGCCTTTATTACCTTAAAGACCCCCTAGGGGGTATTACATAAGGAGTGAGGTGTACAAGATAAACATTTGGAAAAGTGCAACATGAAGCCACTGAGATAAATTAATGGTGACATTTTCTACGAAACTTGATCGTTAGGTGATGTCAGCGCTGTTGTAGAAAAGGTCGTTCCGGCCTTTGACTGCTGGGGAAAAAAGTGAGGTGGAAAAGGTGACAGTGCAGGAATGTGGACGGGCGACCTGGAGCAGATAACCGGTGCAGTGGGACACGCGTGGTGGGGGTACGATGTAGGGTGCGATACCAAGCAGAGAGTTGAAGAACTTGTGGAATAGAGAGAGGCCGGAAATGCGGCGACGACGAGAAAGAGTTAGCAAACATTATTCAGCTTTCAGGGACGATATACTGACTGACATCGTAAGAGAACAAAGCATGAATGAATCTGGTGGCGCGATATTGAAGTGCTTCGAGTGCGTTGGTAAAATAGACTTGGTGTGGGTTCAAGATTGCGGATGCTTATTCAAGTTTGGGTATGATAAGCGATTTATAGGCTACTAATTCCACGTGCTGCGGTGCATGACCTAGGTGACGTTTTAAGAACCCCAGGGTTGTGCTTCCAGAAGAAATGTTGTTAGTAACATGCTTGCGCCATGATCCCTCGTAACAAAGGGTGACACCAAGGTACTTCTATGACTCAACTAGTTAAATGGAAACGTTAACGACAGCATAGGGTAAGAATAGAAGTTTACAGCGAATCTGGAGGGACATGACTTTACATTTGTTAAAGTTAAGAGGTATTAACCACCTGTTGCACCATCCTTGTACGTTGTGTAGGTCATTCTGGAGGATACCTTGGTCGGAAATGTTGGTAACTGAGTGATGAATAACAGAATCGTGATCAAACATATGAATATGACAGGACACGTGCAGGGGTAAGTCGTGTATGTAAATTAGAAACAAAATCGGACCGAGGACGGATCCGATATTACTGGGAGAGAATGAGAAGACTGATTGTTAATGAGAGAATGATACTGGATCATGAATAAGTAGGGCCTGTTGGGTTTCGTAAGAGAAGTTCCTGCGAAATCCGTGTTTCGAAGAAATCGTTCGAGGCCAAGACATGTATAATCTGAGAGTAGATTCATGTTCCATGATTTTGTAGGGCAGGCTTGTTGAAGAGATAAGTCGATAATTTAATGGGGAATCTTTCTTACCTGATTTGTAGCTTGGAACGACCTTTCCTGCTTTCCAATCTTCCGGTACTGCGCATGAGGAGAGCGATTGCGAGGAGAGTAAAGCCAAATATTGTGCAGATGCATTCCTAGTATTTTTTAGAAGTTTTGAATTTATATAATCTACACCAGCTGATGACAACTTGTAGTTCTTTGTCACTAAGAAATGCCATCGGTAAATAACGTAACAGGGGGCATTGCAGACCTGATATTGGAAAGTTTCGTAGGAACCGGCGCATGGAGATACTTTAGTAAAAACAGATTTGAAGGCAATATTAGCAATGTTCACGATTTCGGTGTTAGTAACTACGTCACTGGATTCATTAGTAAGACTAATAGTGTGCGTATGCTCAGGGTTTTTCGTGTTCCAGAACTTCCTAGGGTTTTGAATTAGAATGTTGGGTAGGTGAACGTAGAAAAAAACTGTGTTTTGCGTTACGAATTGCAGCTAGGTAAGCATCATCAGCATTGCAGTATTTTTGCCGTGCACTTGTGTCTCCATTTAGCTTGGTCGAGCGGAAATGGCGTTTTTATTCTTGTGTTCTAGTCTTTAGAGAGTTTTAGTTAACCATGGTTTTTGGCGATTCGCATGAAAAGTAATTTTTGGAATGAATGCTTCAGCCAGTGTGTTTAACTTGTTCTTAAAGATAGACCAGTTATCATGAATTGATCGATTGTGAAATGTCCTTCGAAACATGAAAGAAAATTAATCAGCTCGTTATTAATATCATCATAATTTCCATTATCGTAGACAAATTGTCTTCCTTTTTGTTTGGTAAATTAACGGTGTAAACTAAAAAAAACAGCACGAATAATTTTGTGGTCGCTGATTTCTCGGAGGTAATGGATAGACAACAAACTGTTCAGATGACTGGTTAGTATTAAGTCTAAAATATTAGCGGAATCACGTGTGACACGTGTTGGCCCTGATGCAATCTGGGTGATGTTAAAATAGAGACAAACCTCATTGAACTCATTTGCTTCTGCGTTGCTAACTATTAGAGGCATGGGGAGAGCTCAAGTAGAAACGCAACAGTTCAAGGAAACTCCCAGTGCTAATACCGCTTTCACTCTGAAAACTAATTTCACCGAACTCCTCGATGCTGTCCTTGACGGCTGTAACGTTTAGTCACGTTTAGTGACAACCACATCTGCTGGTCATACCACCCTAGGACCAAGAAGGGCCTTTTGCCCTATGACAGTGCACACTCAAAGCTTGTAAAAAGAGCCATCGTTATGTCTAGCTGTACTTCAGCATTAGAAAAATCATGTGTTCATGAAATGGCGTCCAGTTTCCGCGATCAGTGTGACCGCCTTACTGCCGCAGGGTACCCCCAACACTTGGTCTCTGCTGTATGTGTGCGCTTGCTACAGAAGCAGAAAACTGGTAGTAATGAGCAGAGGCGAAAAGAAAAAATGCGCGTGCATGTCATCCCGTACCACCACGGCCTGTCCCATAACCTGAAAAAGGTAGCGGCCAGGTATGGTCTCTCGGTCGTCTTTTCAGCGCCCTGCAAACTCAGTAAAGTGTGCCCTATGATGAAGCCAAGAGTGAACATCAACAAATGCAAAAAGGAGCAGAGCACGCGATACACGGAATGCGCATCCGGTGTTATCTATGAAATTCCGCTTTCTTGCGGGCGAGTATACATTGGCGAGACTGGACGTTGTTTCAACCTGAGGGCACGAGAACACTATCTGTCGATAAAAAACAACACAGGCGGACATCTGTCTGTACATTGTTTGAAATGCGGTTGTCATCCTGATTTGCAAAGGACACGTGTTCTCGCAAGAGCAAATGAGGCAACGGAAAGAAAACTCGTAGAAGCCTACTTCATTAAAAAGAAAGGTCACGACTGCATAAGCATGCAATCTGTTTCACTATCAGACAAGGAATTCTCTTTTTTGGACGGTCATGTTTAAACCTTATTTAACCGCAAACTGATTGCTGCTGTCATATATACTGTTGTGTCTGCGCCAAATAAACAGTTGGAAGTCTGCGCTCTGTGTGTCGTACTCGTTTCTACCTCTGTCCTCGTCCTTTGCGCAGTTCATTTATTTCTAAAATCATGAACCAACTAGCCCGCCAAAAGGTGTTACTTACCCCCTTAGAAGTTCCTGGCTACGCCACTACTATCAACAGCACTCAATAGATAGTCAACATTATCAAGATAAACGAAATTTATTTTATTTTATGCACCATATAGGAAGTGTTTTTGTCTTTATATGCATGCAGCCAAAGCACACACTGTAGAAAACACTTGTGTGAAGCCTGCGTTCACAATGCAGTCCCCGTCAAACTTTCAAGGCGTTAACGAATTCCACAAATTAAATTTGCAACGAAACGAATTCGTTTTGCAAAACGCTGGCAAACTTACGTTGCGTTTTACATCATTCACCTTTGTCGTCTGATGAATCAGTAGTCAGCACTACACAAACCTCAATGAGCTTGTCGTTTGGTTTCTTGCCGTTGGGGCGATCGCTGGCGGTCGTGGCGGCGGCAAAATTCTTTATCAGACCGTTGGCTGCTGCCTCCGTGCTCGCGGAAACGTGGTTCCCTTTGTGTCAAGGTGAGGTTTTGAATCTTAATGCATGGCAACGCTGAATAAAGGTCTATTACCGTCTTCATAATTTCAGCAACGCTACCGTACGAGAGACAACAACACCACCACTTTCAAGCTTCATAACACCGGCACAAATAGAAGCCAAGTCTTGCATCTCGCCAAGCGTTACATCGGAGACGTTAAACGCCAGCTCACTGTGCTCTTCGACCCGGTCCTGCCGCCGAATGGGCTCATCCAACAGCACTAAAGTATTCGTGTGCGCGTTGATCAAGTGACCGATCGCATGTCAAACCCCAGCCGCGGTCGATCCGACGAGCATCGCGGCCATGTTCTTTCGACTTTAACTCGCCAAGGGTACGGTTGTCGAGTTAAAACAATGCAAATAGACCCGTGCATTCTTGTTCTTACGTCATTTTGTCGTCACAACCCGAACTCGAAAAATGACTGTTAGCGGCAAACAGAGGCTTTCTAGTTTCACGAACCTTTCCATGGCAAATAGCGTTGAATCGTCACGCGCAATGAAGCCAATGGGAAAGCGAGGTACCTATGTAGGGACGTGTAAAAACGTGAAAGCCGTTTTTCTTTTTCACGAGCTATTCTGCAAATAAAAATAAGTAAAAAAGACTGCCCGAGATTATGCCGTCACGTGCATTTCTTCATTAGATTAGATTAGAACGCGATTTATTAGCCAAAAAATAATCAGGGAGTGGGATCGGGGAGGGCACCGGTGAATGACTTCGAGGTCTGGGTGCTGGCATATTAATAAAAATCAGGTTAGATGAAAGAGTCTACTTTGGCCTCATGGACGAAGTCCAGTAGGCTTCGTAGAATCTTTCGTTGTCGGTCTTCATTTCCAGGAGGGTGAGTCCAGCCTTCAAATGAATCAACGTCTTGGGGTCTATATATTGCTCTTATGTTTTCATATTTGGGACATTCCCAGATCAAGTGCTTTGACTGGCATGTCGCAGTGGGAGCATAAAGCTGATCTTCTACCCTTGCTCCACAAGGCGAGGCGGGCCGGGGATAGGGTGGCGTCTGTTCTTACTCGTGTGAGCAGCACTTGTCGTCTGCGACCGAACCCCTTAGAAGGGAGTCCGGGAAGATCCGGTTCGGATAGGCGCTCCTCTAATCTCGCGTTGATGTCTTCTTTGATCCTCGCCCTCTCCTCAGCCGGGTCATACTCCTGATTTTCCCAGTCGACGGGTGACAGAGCCCGCTCCTCAGAGCGAGTTGTCCGGTCGTACCGGTGATCGATGCGTGGATGTGGCGGCTCATCGTCTCGTTGCCCGGGAGGAGCTAGAAGAGACGCGCGGGCGAGATTGTGAGCCGTTTCGTTTCTGGGAATTCCAGCATGACCTGGAACCCATTCAATTCTTGTCGTGACTCCTCTCCGCGAACAAAGTTCCGAGTCGAGTTTCTTAATTTTCCGCACCTGGATGCTGGGACTGTTGTGGGTGCGGCACTCCTTGATTGCCTTTTGAGAATCTGTAAATATTCGAAGATTCTCAGGAAGGGGGCCAAAGTGCTCACTGATGATCTCAAGTGCGAGCCGAATGGCTGCTAGCTCCCCGCCCTTGGTTGACGCCCCAGGTGGAAGGGCTTCGGCTGCTTCCAACTCCAAGTCAGGGAAAACCACGGCGGCAGATTTTAGGGTGATGGGACCTTCTAGCAAGGCCGTGTCCGTGTATGCGGCTACTGTCGATCCACAGTGTTGCCAGCTCTCCACCATCTTGATATGCGCTTTTACGCGTCTTTCTTGCTGTTTGCAGTCCTTCTTGCGGAGCTGTGGTTTGCTGCTAGTGATCACCGGGAGGTCCTCCCAGGGTGGAATCGGCCCCGATAGTTCGGGAAGATGTGGACGTGTGATCCCGCGAAGGCTCTGGATGGCCCTGCCTTGCGGAGTTGTCCAGAGACGAGCTTCATGTGCATCCTTCCTAGCACGCACGACGTCTTGAATTTGATTGAGTTGCGCGTACTGCTTCAGCTTCGGGAGAGGGGTGAAGCAGGGCAGGCCCGTAATAACCCTCATTGCCTGGTTGTTCAGGGCTTCAAGCTGTTTCCACTGCCGCGCCGTAATCTTGTAATGAATGGCCCCATAGCACACCCGGGACACTACAAGCGTCTTGACCATTCGCTTTGCGACGGCTTGAGTTCCTCCTCCGCGTGCGCTGCAAATCCTGCGGATCACATTGAGCGCAGACCTGCCTTGTTTGAGTGTGTTGGGCAACCAAATGTCACCCTTGCCGTTCGGCTCGATCGTAATACCGAGGATCTTGACCGACGTCGATGGTTGAATGCGTGTCCCGGTAAGTACGAGGTTCAGTTTTGATGCGTAGTCTTCACTTCGGTTGTATAGGCGAGGCGAGGTGACGACTGTATAGTTTGTCTTTTCTGGTGCAGCCCGCATCCCCACTCGGGCTAAGTGGGCTTCGATTGTGTCGAGTCCAGCTTGTAGCACCATTTGGTGCACCTTTAGATCTTCCATGTAGGTCCAAATGGACACATCGTCTGCGTAGACGGTGAATCCAAGACCCGAGATTTTGCTAAGTTCATGAGGTAGATCTGCCATGGCTAGATTGAACAAGGTTGGTGAAAGTACGGATCCCGGCGGGACCTCCACTCGGTTCGGCTTGGGCTCGCTGTCATGCTGGCCACAGCGGACTGAAAAGGTTCGCCCAGCCAAGAAGTTCTTGATAAAATTGAGAGTCCGCCCCGCAAGGCCTAGCCGATGGGCTTCTCCAATGATTGTGGAGTGGGGCACAGAATCGAACGCCTTTTTCAAGTCGATTGCCAAGATGGTTCGGAACTTGGATCGGTGCACATTATGGATTACGTCGTCAGAGATGAGTGTCAAGCTCTCTTGAGTGCCAATGCACGATCGGAACCCTGTTTGCGCCGGGTGGAAGGCTCCCGTCGTTTCGAGGTACCAGTCGATTCGGGACAGAACCATCCGCTCCATAACTTTGCACGTACAAGACGTTAGAGAGATGGGCCTAAGGTTGCTCAGCGTGCCCTTGTCTTTGCCAGGCTTCGGTATAGGGATGACTAGAGAGTATTTCCAATGCTCGGGTAGCATGCCTGTAATCCACACATGGTTCACCAGCTCAAGTAATTGAAGTTTGGTGGACTCCGGAAGATTTTTCAGCATGGTCATTGTGACCCGATCCGGTCCCGGTGCAGTGCTGGACTTACCCTTGTGGAGAGCCCACTCAAGCTCCCCCAACGTAAATGGCCGGTCCAGGCCGTCGTCCGGGGCCAGAATCTCCATGTCGTACGGTGATGGAATGTCGCTCGCGCTGTCTGGCTGGGGAAAAAAGAGGTCCCCTGCCATGTTGGCGAGCTGCTCGTCGGTCTTGTTCATCTTGAGGGCCATCGCCGAAGTGGCTCCCTTCTCCTTCCTCTTCCCCAGAAGTGTTCGGCTGACCGCCCAGAGCCTTTTTACCTATGTCTTCTCTGAGAGAGAGGCGCTAAAATCGAGCCAGCGGCTGGAGTCTAGTTGCTTGGCATAGATCTTGGCTTCCACCGCGGCGCGCGTAATCGCACGCCGAGCATACGGGGTCCTGAGGCCGTTGCGGCACCGTTGTATCGCTTGCAGCCGCTTTGCCCATAGGCCCAGTAGTCGGAGATCCGGTGTCGGCGCGTTCTGCTCGACGCGAGTTTAAGTGGTTGCCTCTTTCAGCGCTGAGTGCAGAAATCCCTCGAAGGATGCTGCCGCGGAGGAGTCCCCTTGTTCTAGCTTTTGACGAAACTTGTCCCTGTTGATAGTGCGTGCTATGCGTTTCTTGCCTGTCTTGACATTCCTTGTTGGAGAGAACTCAAAATAAATCGAGCAGTGGTCGCTTCCCCAGGAGTCCCGGAGACATTTCCACTTGTGATATTGGCTGTGCGGATTGGAGGTCCAGGTCAGGTCCGGAGTTGTGTCTTTGCTCCGGGCGTCCCCGATCCTCGTCTTGATTCCTGGTTTGTTTACCAGCTGTATTCGATGAGCTTGCATTTCCCCAATGAAGCTCTCTGCGCAGTGGGTGCTATGATCATAGCCCCACAGATGGTGCTGCATATTGAAGTCGCCCCCATAAAGCTTCTGGTCCCTCGGGTAGAGAGCGTGCAAGTGCCCGATCCACCCGTGATCCAATTTTTCTTTGTTACTTCGGTTGGGTCTGTAGTAGGAAGAGGTAAAAACAACGTTCACGCCCTGGTGCACCCTGACGCGGACTGCGACGAATTCTTGCCTCTCGGTGCAGTAATTGCCCAAGTCGATCTGGTGCTGTTCATCCCAATCCGACCGCACGTACACGAGGGACTTCCCCGGAGGGCCGTCTCTCTGGCCGGGGCGAAGGGAAGTGATGGACGGACATGGATATACATTGAATCCACAAAAATTGATGGTGCGCGTGTTGGTTTCCTGAAGCAGGATTACGTCAGGCTTCTCTTCGGGTTTGTCGTAGAATTTTGCACGAAGTTCAGCCGCCCGTTTGCTGAGCCCGCTGCAGTTCCACTGTAAGACCCGAATCACGTTGTTGTGGTGATGAACTGGCTGGTAAATAAAGTTTTCATCTGTGAAAACTTCGCCTTATACTGATTGTTCTCCTCTTGCTGGGCTTGAACCATGTTCTTGAGTCGATCCAGCTCAGCCTTGAGGAAAGCGCATGTGTTCCTGAGCTCTTGCACTTCTGCCGACTGTGTTGTCGCAGGCACCGCTGGCGGTATCGGTGGTTCTCGGCCGCGTTTGACCATATCGGCCCACGTGCCGGCATTGGGCGGAGGTGGAACTTTGACTTCCCGCCTCGCCTCTTGTCGTTGTTGCTGTGCCTTATTCAGCTCTTTGTGTTTTTTTACCTCTCCCCGGATTTGCTTGTTTGCCTCCAGCCACGTCGGGCAGGTTCGGTCAGTGCCTATGTGACCTGCCTTTCGACACCCTTCACAAAACAGGGCGCTGGGGCTCGGGCAGCTGACGTCTTGGAGGATGTTTTCATGTATGTTGCCGCAGGTGGCACAAACCGAAGCATTGGGGCAGATGTCCGGCTTGTGTCCCAGGCGATGGCAGTTGGTGCATGTAACTGCCTTCGGCTTGTATGGATATACTAGCATATACCGTCTTCCGTATAACACGGATCGTGATATCCTGTCACTGTCGAAGGTGAGCATCGCCGTGGTGGTCTTGCCCAGGCGCCGGGCTGCTACCACAGGAATCTTCTCAGAGTCCAGTTCGAGGTTTAGGACCTCGTCCTGCGGATCTTCTTTTAAGGTGTGGATGTCATAAATGACTCCCTTGCAATAAGCGACTCCATATGCCCGGAATACTTGCACGGGTATATTTTGTTGCTCTATAACAACCTCCCGGATGTCCTGGATGGACTTGGCAACCTCCTCTGAGTCAGTCCTGACTGAGATGGTGTTGGCCTTTTCCATTAAGTGCATTGTAAATGCTGCCGTATTATGTCGTGTCTTGATCATGGTTTTCAGTTGTGGTAGTAGCGGCTTGATCGATGTCCTGGCCCGAGTAAGGCGGATCTTATACTCGATGAAGCGCTTCTGACGGGGCTTCGCTGGGGCCCCGCCTTGTGTAGCGGTAGGAGGATCGGCCCGAAAGCGTTTCCTCTTCTTTTTCTTGTTTGTAACGGGGGTCCATTCGGAGCCGTCATTGTCGTTCGCAGGCGCGCCGCCAGATACGTCGCTCACCATATTCGTACCGTCAGTGGGCGTCAGCATCCCTTCTGCGCCGCAGGGCTGGCGTAGCATTGGAATATCTGATGCAATGGTGGTTGGATTTGACGAAAAGTCCATTTCCTCTGTTGTTGCTACAGGAGCTATCGGGGCTTTACCGGCCGCCGGATTCTTCTTTTTTCTCCGCGTCGATGCCTTGACCGTTGCAGAGGAATTGCCTGTTGGGTCTTCTAGGATGTTCTTGAAAATGTTGACTAGGCTTTCCCGTGGAATGCTCCGAAGCAAGGTCCGTAACACTTGCTCTACGTCTGAGGCCGGGCAGGTCGGTAAGAGTGGAAGTTGCTCACTGATAGGGTGGTCTACGGTTGGAAGTGCCTGAGAAATCTGACAGTCCTTGTCCGCCGTGGCGGCGGCGGGCTTGGGTCCTGCGGCAGATTCCTTTGTTGTCGTGTCCATATCTTCAAGTCCTTGAATGCAGGGGCCAGATGCTTCAAACGCCTCTTCGAGGTTTCCCGAAGATGCGGCCGATGTCGCCTGGCTGTCCATGCTTGTCTGAATTGCCTGGACGAGAGCGGCGGTAGGTTTAGGCCTAGCCGCTACGGTTCCGGTGCTTATCTTCGGACCCTTGAAATTCCCTTTTCGGGGACCTCCAAGGGTCCATTGGCGTGTCGGCTGGTTAGCTGTGGCGTCCTTGTTGGTCGTCGATATCGAGAGTGGCTGCGAAGGGGTGACAAGACCCCTCCGAATCGGAGCAATGATTAGGCCTCAGGTAAGAGTTCACGAGAGCACGTCTGGCCTCCTCGAGAGCTGGAGGCAGAATCCGCATTTCTTCAGCGCCGAACGAGAAGAGCATGGTTTATGGAGATTATACCGGCATAATCACTGCAGTGAGCAAAGGAGCAAAGCATTATTAAAACTGCCCGAAGAAACTTTCCTGCATCATCCACAGAATGCTCACAACCGTTGCACTCTGCGTCGATCTCATGACTTGTCGTATACTACCATAGAGTCGTCGTCAGCTCTCTATCCATTTGAAGTCTCCTTCACAGGCAAACAGGAAATTTAATTTGCAGCTTATGTTCACGGCGGCTTCACAAAGGATGATCGGTGTCGCAGCGCACCTTCACGTAATATTTTTTTTTCTCGTAATGCCATCCGTATCGTGCAGAAACAGGGAAAGCAACGACGCAAACAAGACACAAACACCACAAGGTCGTTACCGCGGTTTTCGCCATGTTTTGTTTTCAAAGACCGTAGCGAAAGACTTCGAGAAAACAAGCTGAGATATCTTAGCTAAATTTACTTTACGTCATAATTATTGAAATAATATTTCGTATTTTATAAAAAAGATAGTATTATTTTTCTCTGTTTCCTTCCATTTTCCGGAAGGTAGCCTTTTCTCCGTTATTCGCTCGTTTTAACTCCCGGAGGAAAGAAAAGAAGATAACAAAAAGAACAGGGGGAAATGCAGGGATTTCTTTGCCCCAACTGGGTGGACACGTCACCGCGACGTAGGGGGATCGTCAGATTCTAGCTGACCGCGTGCGTGAACCCGAACGTTGGGGCAGAGCCTCAAACAAGAATCATTCTAGTTTGAGGCTCCGCCCCTTCTTTCTCGATACGTCACAACTCGAAAAGTACCCGTTTGCGACCAGAATAGCACCCCTGGAAAGCTAAACATGCAGACGTTACTCGTAGCTTGACCAAAATCATATTCGAACGTCAGCTCTCTTGCCCCGCCGTTTTTTGATTGAGAAAGCTTTCGTTCTCAACGCCCTCACCAAGCAAATAAAAAGCCTTACGAAACGTATAGCTAGATATTCCAACAAACTAGATTTAAGCCGTATCCTTTCAGTGGTTCACTCATAATACCACGCTTAAAACGGTTCAAGCCTTTGCGCGTACAGTGTCATCAATTTTCTCTAGTGAATGCTGCTTTGTAGCCAGCTGGTTTCGGAAACTTACGGCGTCTGTAAATATGTCTGACAGCCGAGTTGCTTAATTGGAAGTCATCGCAAATATAAGTTAGACGTTGCAGCAACCAACGTTTATAGAAAAACGTTGGCAACGACTGCACTCTCGGGGTGGATGCAGGAATTTCCTGAGGGGGGGGGGGGGGGGGGGAGGGGGGCAGGTGTTGGTCAGCGTACCATATGTTTAGGAACCCCCTCCTTCCCTCCTCGTTTTACGCCCTACAGTTTACAAATGCAGAAATCAAGACGGGGGTCAGGACATTCGGACCCCCCCCCCCCCCCCGCCCCCCCCTCTAAATCCGTCCCTGCTCTCGCATTCCCATCCATCACATCGAACAGAAATGCGCTAGTTTCGGTTTGAGGTCGGTACTCTTCTACAACATCTATGGCGACAGCCTTAGTCTGCCCTCGGTGCATTTGGCAAGTTCGTTTGGGGCCGGTTCTGCGTGGAGTATTCCGCGGGTGCAATTCATTAGAACTCTCACAGGGAAAGTCTGGATCGCGGATTGGGAGCCTGTCACTGGCATCACCGGCGGCCATTGCTTCACAACAAGCAATACGCGCAAGTCTCGCTCCGAGTTTTAGTTTGTCACAGAAGCCCTCACCGCAGTTTAAAGAAAAATATTTCACAAAAAGTACCATGTACAACCGGCTAAAACGATGCGAATGTCCCCAGTAAACGTCTTCTAACTTATCGTTTGCCAAACTCTGATGACATCGAGATCACGAATGACTCCACAATAACTCTCGGTAACACTTGTCTCATTAAACACATCACAGTTAACGCCCAACAAAGTCGCCCTCGACCCTCAACCACACAACATTTATTTAAAAAAGTTTGGTACTCTAACGTGTTTGATATTCTTGCCCACAAAATTAACTGTTATTTGCGGAAAACACGAAAGAAGTTTCATTGTCGAGAACAATCTACTAAGTTAATAAAATTGAGTTTTCCCGTTCCTCCTATAGCATGCATTAGCTCGAGTCAAGCGATGACTACCGGTGGTGCCGCTCAAGCCCAGCGATACAGGCCTCTATCCGTGATCCAGCCTACTAAGAGATCTGTGGTGCCAGGGCTATTAAACATAAATCGTTTTTTTGCATTCAATTTTCGCGATGACAACGTAAACAACACCACACTGCCAAATCTCGAGCAAAGCCTCTCGTATGCAGCGTCTGCAGCTTCACTCGGAAGTACCAAAGCACCATCGCGCGGGACAGCTTCGATGAGAGTTTCAGTGGTTTCAGTTTCATTTTCGAGTTCGTCGTCTTGGAGGTGCAGGGATGCAAACTTTTTTCAGACAATATTTTCAGTGCGATTTGAGTCGAGTGAACGTTTGTGGTGCCCTTTGACGCGAAATGTGGCAGTAATTCCATCACTGCAAATATTGACACAAAGTCGCCTGCTATCGTTGTAACGGCCAGACAGACGCGTCAAAAAATGGCCTCGCCGCCTGCTCCGCCCACTTCGCCGGCCCTTTCACAATCTAAAAAATTAAAACCGCGCGTGTCTTCCATACAATTGGACATTCTGATTAGCTTTATGGAGGACCACCCACAATTGGCGAGGGCCTGCACCGAGCTCACCGCAGAGTTCACCAGAGATCGGCGAACTCTGTGGTGGGCCGAGCTTGTACGGCGCCTCAACAGCCAGGGGTCGGCGAACAAGACTCGGGCGGAGTGGCAGCAGTTTTGGAGTTGAAAAGTTAGAGTCGCAAAGTCCAAGGCAGGTATCCTGAGTGAGGACGGGAGGGGCACGGGAGGAGATCCACCCCGAGGTTCGCCTCTGACTCCAGAGGAGGAGCGGATTCTTGGAGTCCTTGGTGTGGACACCGTCCAAGGTTGTGGCGGGCCAGTGCTGGGACTGGAGGTGAGATCACACCATTTTTGCATCCACTTGCCGACTTTTATGGTGCACCAATTAACAGTGGGGAAAACACCCCCAAAACATTGCTGCCCTTGTGCATGGTGAAACAAAACCTTGCTCAGATGCCCTAGAGTATATCACCATCTTATTGTCATGTAGAGGGTCACAGTAAATTTGTATGCTAATTCTAAGCCTGACTGCATATATCAAGAGAAGCTCTGAAAATAGTGGGATACGTGGGTCGATAGTTGGTGGGCCAATAGTTTGCACGTCCTAGCCACTAATGGAGTTGCCAAAATTATTTCAGCAACCGGCCGAAGATGCCCTTCAAACTGGGCCATCAACCTCGACGGCATTCGGGGACCATTGGAGCCCAGTCGATGAGCCGGATGACGAGGCTGGAGGCAAGTGTTTCTTTTAATGAACTTGAATTTGTTGGTATGAAGTATATATACAATCTGTACATCTCTGAGGCAGTCTCACAGTTTAATCTTGGTTAGAAAACATGATATGTTATTCCGATAATAATTTCCTTAACCAGGGTTTCCCGGCCCAACCCGACGCCCAGTATTTGGTGCGGGTAGTCTCCGGTATCACCCCACCCGGTCCAGAGAGGAGTCAGGCGAGCTCCTCGTGGAGTCCTAGGCCGACCTAGTGACCCAAGTCACACGGCTCGTTTAAGCTGTTCACCAGCAGGTCGAGGTAGTCACAAAGCAAATGCATTCAGTAAACCAGAAACGTGTAACCTGCACGCAGCGAGTTCACTCAAAAATCAAGAGCATGCACCATTGGACCCACATCTTTATAAAGTGCACAGGCAGTTCATAATATAGGAATTACACTTGTGCAATCATTGCCTGAAAGAAATGGAAGCATTGGAGAACCATAAAAGGCAAGGATTTAGTGACTACTTTCCACATTACGCATCCAGTGCAATAGGTTGGTCATATTAGCGAAACAATTGCAAACCACATAGTATACATAGAGCGCAAACCCTTGTGGTGAATGTACCGAACTCATCTCCTTTCTATCAGCTAGGTGACTCTAATCACTTATTTTATTGGGAAGATATCCTTCAATTTAGGCAAGCTTACCCTTTGGTTTCATTAACCTGGCCCAATGACTACATAGCTTTGTCACAGGTAAACTAAATGTCAGGCTCCGTTACATTAATTATTTATGATCCTATTACCACAAAGCGGCAATCAGCATATTAGTGATCCACTGTGCAAAGTGGTAGTGGACAAGCAGGAAATAGTTCCCAATTGCATATGCAACTGTTTAGCTGAGAAATCAGCCATTTGCAATAATTACAAACACAAAGGAAGCAAGAAATTTATACAGATTTTGCATTAGATGTGATGGTGCTGTGTGCATTTTGCTAGAAATAAATATTTCTACATTTGTTTCACCCTGAGATATACAGTAATGTGAGTGAGACTTAGAGATACATGATGCCACCTACTAAAAAACATAAGGTGTTGCTCGACCCAAGTTGCGTGGCAAGGCCCTTGCTGCCGACCCCGCAACTTTGGAGGGAGTACAAGTATGTTAACGCTGAATATGTGGACGATTAGCATGTCGACGATGAGTATGTTGACGCAGATAAAATCCTGCCACCAGTTGACACAGCTGAACATTCGCCACCGGTCGATGCAGTCGAGAGCCTACAACAAGTGGGAGACTTTCACAATGACATTCCTCTCGACAACCTAGAGGAAGCAAATGGCAATGGTAGCTGGAACAATGCAACACCTGCGATCGACAACAACCTACTAGACGAAACTGAAGCTGCAGTCATCGACATTCTGGCCCCAAACCACGTTATACCAACAGAACCGCCTAGCTTCTTTATGACCACACAACAAACAGTATCCTGATATGGACCTTTACCACGGGAGTCTGACCTGTGCGGTGGTCTGAGCAAACACCTGGCGGGTGATAAATTACGTGCAGACGGAAATACAGTCTAAGCTCATTACAACAAACCTGGTTACAACAGACAAATGGATGTAACATACCGATTTGTAAAGTTCAGTTGGTTTTCCTCTACATGCCATTAACTCCACTTCATATCTGCATACAACATACTTCTCTTACAACAGATCAAAATCTTGGTCAAAATCAAGGTCTGTCATAACAAACTTAGGCTGTATTTTCGATAGGGAGGATGGTGGAATGGTGTGTGCAAACTGAAGATGAAGTATGATCGTCGAATGAAGAAAAGTCTTTGGCCCATTACACATGTTACAAAGAGCACAATATTATGCAGTAAAGAAAAGCTGTAATAAAACAATCAAACATTGCACTCAGTAGAATGATTTAATGAGGTTAAACAAAAGTTATTTTTTCAAACAGGCCACAAATGAGATGGTACGTGTGGGCACACAGGCCACGGGGCTCCTGTGCCTGATTGCCTTCCTGGGGATTCAACGCACAGGAGGAGGCCACGGACTTGATTACGGACACACCTGATTAATAGCGAAGTTGTTTCCCTTTCTCTTGACACTTCTTTGAGCTCTTATAGTAAACATTATAATTTATGTTTACTTTGCAGGACAAGCACCTCTTGACCAGAGCAGAAAGAGCTGTGTGCATTTTTAAACGGACCTTTTTACATGATTAAACTTTTAATTTATGCTTCAAACTTTTCTGTCTTGTGGAAATTGGTATGTGCGAAACGTGTAAATGATTTATTGCTCTCTTCGAGTGATTTCTACACAGGTGACTGCATGGGAACTTTCCTGTAAATATTTTCGGCATCTTCACCTAAACGACTTCCACACATGAAGCCATGATTGAGGAAAGTCCTGTAAATACAGTCTAAGCTCATTACAACAGACCTGGTTACAACAGACATTTGGATATAACATACCAATTCGTGAGGTTCGGTTGGTTTTCCTCTACATGCCATTGACTCAACTTCATATCTGCCTACAACATACTCCTTTTACAACAGACCGAAACTTGGTCAAAATCAAGGTCTATTATAACGAGCTTAGACTGTATAGCAGGATGACAAGCTAGGCCTGTAATGTTATGGTGGAAATGTCCACCCACATTGCTTGTCAACTATTATCTTGAATGCTATCTCGGAAGTAAATATATCACTGAACAAAATTTTGAACCATAAACATTTATATAGAAGTAGCATACTGTATGGGGTTCAAAAATCAAAGGATCCTGTCTCCTAGAGAGCTTGAACAATAGTCTTCCAATATGGCCTGGAACAGATCAGCTGTCAAACCAGCAGAGCAAGTATAAAATGTATCTCCCTGCACGTCAAGCATCTTCAAGATGGAAAGAAGAAGTGTAGCTCATAGCTGCAGGGCAGTAACTATAGCAATGCCCTTTAATAGGTACCCTTACGGGGGTCTATTAAAAGGGCTACAGTATGTTCTAACTTAATAATCGTCAGTGTAATAGAAACCCAGACATAGCTAAGGAACTGAATGTTTATTGCGGCTAATGTACGGTTTGTTAAAACTTTTATACCTTCGTCATAGTCCTTCACAACTTCAGCTCAAAGGAGGAAGTGCAATCATAAAATGACTGCAAAATATCAAACTAAAATTGAACCTTAACACTTGTGGGAACAGTCGTCATTATGTGAGCTATACGATCAAAGATTGATGTTTGGTCGAGGCATGAGACCATTATCTCGACTGTTGTAGCATAATAGGTCATAATTATAGCCAAGTTGAATGACGCTTGTCTCCAAATTAGTACAGTACACTCACTAATTCAAACTCAAGAAAGCCACAAAATTTGTTTGAATTATCGAAAATTCATCTAAATATGATGCAAGATAAAATTATGATTTTTGATATGAACGGCTACATATAGAAAGCAGATATTTGATGATTTCCTCTACGTAGGCTTCTTCATAGGCAGGTATGCCACACATGAAACATTTTTGAAAGTTCAATCATCCCTCAAAAATGTTGTTTATCATGGACGGTTTAGACAGCAAATGACAACTGAAACAAAATTAAGTTTGTTCATCAGGCCGAGAGGTTGTCTATTAAGCAGGGGACACACAACCGATGAGAATGGGCACCGCGCGGCAGTTTTCATAGCAACTTATGGGGACACTATGACGTGGACCCATGCCATGCCGCCACGTCTGTGCAAGTTGATACGAAGATTTTTACGTGGTACCCGTTTTCATAGCTTATGTGTGCCCGCTTCAGCATCATTGAGTGCGCGTCTCACCATGCACCGGTGCACTGCGGAAAAACAACACCCGTGGAAGTAAGCTTTGCGGGTGTTGCCTCTGTGCAGTGCACCAATGCTCGGAAAGAAGCGCACCCATCAGGGCTGCGAGAACAAAAAGTGTAAAATGCGTGAAAACGCCATACAAATGAAGCGGCTTGTGAACATATTAAAAAGATCGCGGGACAACCAAAATTTTAAAATTTGTTTTAATTAATCAGGAGTAAACAATAACCGGGTCTTATTTATCGCGAGCCTACTGTAAAATAAAAACATGTAGAGTTGGTTTTGGGGTTACCAATTTTTCATTTTTTTATTTGACATACTTGTCTTTTTACATGGAGAGGACACATTACATGCTTATTGGTGCATAGAAATACATATAAAAGTCTACCATTCTTTTCCAGTGTTGTTTGTGTACAATAGCTCCATACAACCTAATTTGTTTAGCCTGTTCTCTTGTGAGCACTAGACAACCACTACAGCTGTGGCCAAGAAGCAAACAATAGTGATTAGGTGGTCTTATCATGGGGGAATTCAGCTACCACACTGGAGGATGAAAGCCTCCGAAATACACTCATGGGTTCCCGGAGATATTAAATTTCCTAGGCCGTTTTAGTTTCCAAGTATTTTTTTTTTTTAATTTAGGCGTGTAAAGTTTACGTCTTGTTGTCACGTGACGTAAACTTGCTCGTTCTCTCGTGACGGAGAGTCGCTCGTTGTCTTCGGGGTCTGTGGTATAAGTAAGGCAGGGATCGTGCACTTTTAATATTTATAACTTGGCTTAATATACACAAAAACTACAACATACTTCAAAGTTCACTCATTCACAAAACTTGATGGCCTCTGCCGTTTTACCTTATAAATGACACCTGTGCTCTTTCTCCACTCGATTCCTCCGCATTGCCCTCAATAGGTATTCGATCTCAACTCGTGCGGATCTCTCTCTGAACTCCCTCTCTGTTTCAATCCTCCTGCATCGCTCTCGATGCATCTCCTCTCGAATCCCTTAGTCGACCTCCCCCTTCTTAACTCTCACGTTCTCAGCAATGCTACCGTCCTTCACTTCTTCCTCTCTCCCTCTAACATGCACTGTCATCTCTGAAGGATGGCAACACATAAGCCCACAAGCAAAGTCGAATGCCAAGTCAAGTTGGCCAACAAACCTGTTGTGTACCCACCAGGAGGGTGCCGCTCTCGGAGCGACCCCCTGTTCGAGAGTAGTATGCGGCCCATGTTGCTTTTCTGGTACTACTTCCTGCTGCCGCCTTTTGCGTGGCTGCAACATTAAACCACTTCTGGAAACCTTCTCGCGTACAAGTTCATTGCCCTGCTCTACATCTAAGTAACGGCATGTGCAGGACACAACAGTGGCGATGAGGATACACGATATCGTCTAAGTGCTTACGTTCAAGCATAGTTACAAGTTCATCGGGACCATGACAGCCATGCTAGGCCAGATCGAGCCTTTTGATACGTCCATGCCAGCTAAATGGGACTCCTACGTCTCGAGGTTCAACTTCTTCCTGGATGCAAACACAGTGGCGAGAGACAAGCGTCAGTTGGCGGTGTTCTTGAGCGTGTGCGGTGCGGACACATTTGACTTACTGCAATGGCTTGTAGCATCGGACACGCCGCAGTCGAAAGCGCTTGCCGAGGTGTTCGAGGTGCTCAAGCTCATTTCTCACCGCAGCCACCGAAAATAGTCCGCAGAAACAGATTTTACAAGCGGAACCAAGCCCCGGAGAAGACAGTATCTTCTTACATCGCCGAACTTCGATGCCTGGCCCAGCACTGCAATTTCCATAACCTGGAAGGAATTCCCAGGGACTGTCTGGTCTGCGGACTCCGCGATGAGCACCTGCAGACCCGACTCTTCGCAAAGAAGCAGTAGACTTTTTGTGAGGCCCAGGAAGAAGCTCTGGCGGCAATAGCGGGCGCGAAAAGCACGAGGTTGTCACACAGTCTGAGGAGAATGACGCTGCTGCAACCATTCCCGCGACTAACCAAGTGAAATGTAAAATACCGGCCGTATTCAGCCAGACGAAACCGCAGGCTACGATTTACAGCACGTGCTACGGATGTGGAGGTTCGCACCTCCACGTCGATTGCTGAATCAAGAACACGCAGTGCAGGGCAAGCAAAAGAACCAGCCAAATCCAACGAGTCTGCCGTGCCGGCAGCGCAAATGGCCAGCAGCGAAACCTGCCACTTCGACAGCCATGGAATTCAAAAACGGCATACAAGGTAACCACTTTGCCTCATGACGAGTGCTACTACAGCAACCATATCAGCGCAGGAGGATCACTGGCGCGTGAAGAGCACGACTCTTGAGCAGTGTCACCTTGACCACAGCTGTAATTAACCTTTTAACAGTGAACGCGTATTATACGTGATTCTGCGGCTGTAGATGGAGCTGCAAAAGATTAAAAAAAAACACAAAACAAAGGTTGTGGCATGACATCACCAGGGCGTCCATGACTGGACAAAAATGGAAGGTAATTTAAATATGTCCTCAACGTTGAACAAAACGCGAGTGGTCGACGTTGCCAGTACGTCCTGTATGGCGTTTACGACAGAATAAGGTGTGAACGCAACGTCGCTGAAACGTCTCTGACGGGACAATAATGTAACGTCCCAATATGGACTTTATTTTAACGTCGAAGAAACATGAGTGTTCGACGCTGCTAAAACGTCTTGTCTAGACGTCGTGGCGACGATGACGACGTAGAAGTTGAAACAAGACGTCCCCAGCACGTCACGAACAGGACGACAATGGAACGTCATTTATGAACTTCACTTCAACGTCGAAGAAACGTGACCGTTGGACGTTGCCATAACGTCATGCATGGACGTCGTGAGAACGTTGACGACGTTTGAGTTGAAATACAACGTCGTAACAACGTCCCTGATTGTACTCCAATTGAACGTTATATAAGGACGTCACCTCAACATCGAGAAAACGTCATCGAAGTCACTCGGGACGTCACGGACGTCAGGGACCCTTTCTCGACGTTTCCACAACGTTTGTTGCTGCCCGGGGTTGCTCATAGGTGGCGGTAGCTGTCCCGAGGGTTGTGTCGAGATTTATATCTCCACGAACACGAAACTGGGAAAACTAGCCCTTAACAGCTCCGCTGCAAAACATTTGCGCGGCAAAAAAAAAACGAAAAAATTAAACATGCCGCTTTCGTCGGGAGCCTATGAAGGAAACCTAGTTTTCTTCAGCGCCTCATAATTTCACAAGTTTTACACGACAATAATGTTTTAAAGCTAAATTTAAAGATAGCTCTTTTTGGGGGGAAAACATGGGTTTAAAAAATTAGTATGCTGGAGGAGAGGAGAAGGAAACTGAGGGAAAATCGGAAAGTGCGAAATGGTCGTCGGCCTTTAACGTAAAGTATTTTCTCGTATACTGGTTATTGCGGAACGCTTTCAAGGGCTTAGGTTTTGCAGTTCAATAAGATTGCACGAAGGAAGCAAGTGAACATATGGCAACGAGACAGGAAAGGAATGACGAAACGCGCAGTTTAACAGCAAACAATTCGCTTCTTTCCCGCAAAGACGGGAAAGGGGCGAAGAAAGCACAATGCATCGAGTGCGTGGCACATGTCGTGCGTAGAGTCTGGCTAGCCGCACTCGATATATTCTGTTTTACCACTACCTTCCGCGGCGCATCTCCTCTGCGTGATTGGTATAGGCAGGGGTAGCGAACGCATAAAGCCGATGAGTGCTGGGATGATGTAATTTTGGTGCTGCTTGGTGGACTTCGTCGGTACATAGCGTGAGCTGCAACCGAATTTAAAGTGAAATGAAGTGCAGTACAAAATATTACTTTTTTTCTTAAGCATCATCAGTGTGACCTGTTCCCTCATATTATTTTATTTATGTTTATTTCACAATTCTTCTGAACCCGGGGGGAAGAGGTGGGGAGAGGGGGTTCAAGCAGGAGATGTACCTACAAACTTAAACGTAATTCGTTAAAGTAACAAAATTACTTGTGTAAGGGAATGATTACATATTTTGCAAAGTAATTGTATAGTAATTTCCTTATTTACGTAAGGCAAATATTCACGGGGAACAAGCGGTAAGATAAAACACCAACAACAAAAGTGGTGTCTGAAAAAATAAGTTTTTTTTTCTCTCCTGAGGATAAGCCCTATTGGAATCACACTGTCACCTGCACATGCAAAATGCAAGAACTGGCGTTCTTTCCTTGCCTTTATTACCTTAAAGACCCCCTGGGGGTATTACATAAGGAGTGACGTGTACAAGATAAACATTTGGAAAAAAGCAACATGAAGCCACTGAGATAAATTAATGGTGACATTTTCTACGAAACTTGATCGTTAGGTGATGGCAGCGCTGTTGTAGAAAAGGTCGTTCCAGTCTTTGACTGCTGGGGAAAAAAGTGAGGTGGAAAAGGGGACAGTGCAGGAATGTGGACGGGCGACCTGGAGCAGATAACCGGTGCAGTGGGACACGCGTGGTGGGGGTACGATGTAGGGTGCGATACCAAGCAGAGAGTTGAAGAACGCTTGGAATAGAGAGAGGCTGGAAATGCGGCGACGACGAGAAAGAGTTAGCAAACATTATTCAGCTTTCAGGGACGATATACTGACTGACATCGTAAGAGAGCAAAGCATGAATGAATCTGGTGGCGCGATTTTGAAGTGCTTCGAGTGCGTTGGTAAAATAGGCTTGGTGTGGGTTCAAGATTGCGGATGCTTATTCAAGTTTGGGTATGATAAGCGATTTATAGGCTACTAATTCCACGTGCTGCGGTGCATGACCTAGGTGACGTTTTAAGAACCCCAGGGTTGTGCTTCCAGAAGAAATGTTGTTAGTAACATGCTTGCGCCATGATCCCACGTAACAAAGGGTGACACCAAGGTACTTCTATGACTCAACTAGTTAAATGGAAACGTTAACGACAGCATAGGGTAAGAATAGAAGTTTACAGCGAATCTGGAGGGACATGACTTTGCATTTGTTAAAGTTAAGAGGTATTAACCACCTGTTGCACCATCCTTGTACGTTGTGTAGGTCATTCTGGAGGATACCTTGGTCGGAAATGTTGGTAACTGAGCGATGAATAACAGAATCGTGATCAAACATATGAATATGACAGGACACGTGCAGGGGTAAGTCGTGTATGTAAATTAGAAAAAAAATCAGACCGAGGACGGATCCGATATTACTGGGAGAGAATGAGAAGACTGATTGTTAATGAGAGAATGAGACTGGAAGCGGTTTTTAGGAAATTCTTTAATCCAGTTTAAGACATTTTATTTAGTTTCAACTGTGCAAGTTTATATATTAAGCGCTTATGAGGTACTTTGTCAAATGCTTTTGCGAAGTCTAAAAAAATGGTGTCAGTTTGTATGTTAAGATTCGTATGCAGATCATGAATATGTAGGGCCTCTTGGGTTTCGTAAGAGAAGTTCCTGCGAAATCCGTGTTTCGAAGAATTGAACAAATCGTTCGAGGCCAAGACATGTATGATCTGAGAGTAGATACATATTCCATGATTTTGTAGGGCAGGCTTGTTAAAGAGATAAGTCGATAATTTAATGGGGAATCTTTCTTACCTGATTTGTAGCTTGGAACGACCTTTCCTGCTTTCCAATCTTCCGGTACTGCGCATGAGGAGAGCGATTGCGAGGAGAGTAAAGCCAAATATTGTGCAGATGCATTCCTAGTATTTTTTAGAAGTTTTGAATTTATATAATCTACACCAGCTGATGACGACAACTTGTAGTTCTCTGTCACTGAAGAAGTCCCATCGGTAAATAACGTAACAGGGGGCATTGCAGACCTGATATTGGAAAGTTTCGTGAAATTCTTTAGCAAAAACAGATTTGAAGGCAATATTAACAATGTTTACGTTTTCGGTGTTAGTAACTACGTCACTGAATTCATTAGCAAGACTAATAGTGTGCGTATGCTCAGGGTTTTTCGTATGCCAGAACTTCCTAGGGTTTTGAATTAGAATGTTGGGTAGGTCAACGTAAACAAAAAACTGTTTTCCGTTACGAATTGCAGCTAGATAAGCATCATCAGCATTCCAGTATTTTTGCCGTGCACTTGTGTGTCCATTTAGCTTGGTGGAGCGGAAAAGGCGTTTTTTATTCTTATGTTCTAGTCTTTAGAGAGTTTTAGTTAACCATGGTTTTTGGCGATTCGCATGAAAAGTAATTTTTGGAATGCATGCTTGAGCCAGTGTGTTTAACTTGTTCTTAAAAATAGACCAGTTATCATGAATTGATCGATTGTGAAATGTCCTTAGAAACATGAAAGAATATTGATCAGCTCGTTATTAATATCATCATAATTTCCATTATCGTAAAGACAAATTGCCTTCCTTTTTGTTTGGTAAATTAACGGTGTAAACTAAAAAAAAAACAGCACGAATAATTTTGTGGTCGCCGATTTCTCGGAGGTAATGGATAGACAACAAACTGTTCAGATGACTGGTTAGTATTAAGTCTAAAATCTTTGCGGAATCACGTGTGACACGTGTTGGCCCTGATACAATCTGGTTGAGGTTAAAATAGAGACAAACCTCATTGAACTCATTTGTTTCTGCGTTGCTAACTATTAGAGGCATGGGGTTAGTCCAGTCAATGTTCGGGAAGTTGAGTCTCTAAAACGAGGAATGTGCGCGTGGGGGTACTCTGCAATAAGTTCATTTGCGGTATTATTATGTTTCCTAGAAAATATTGGATTATTATCTGTAGGCCGGTAACAAACGCCTAGAATAAGTGCTTCGGGTGTCGCACGGCTGATAAGCAATAAAATTTCTAGGTCAGATGCAACGTTGACAAGAAAACATTAGAATTCCTGACTGACGGCAACGAAGAAAACCTCCACCGTTTGCACCTTGGCGGTTGTTGAGAAATAGTTCAGAATATGGCAGATCAGATGTTGAAAACCTTTCTTCATGTAACCTAAAACATATATTACAATTTTTTTTTTTTTCCGTGGCTTGGTAGTTTTTAAATTGCAAGTTGTTAGTTTGCTCGCCCATGGCGAAGGGGGAAACACACGGATACAAGGAACCGAAATCCCTGTGCAATCCATATTAGGCAAAACCCCAAGTCCAACTCTTCCCTTTCAATGGAAGAAAACGGAAATTAAACTGGGGATGTTCACGCGCATTGGTGTAGCGAATATGTGCGCGCCTTTTCTTTTGGTTCCTTCACTTCTTTGCTTTCGAAGATGCGGAGAGGACACAAAACGATCGTCGACTGCGTGCTTTCGAAAAGCTCGAGACAATTAACAATGGCCTCCTCGGTTATACACCTTTTCCACAAGGGCGCAGTCATCTTGAATGTCGTCCCTTCTGGATCGCTAAACTCGTGGAACAAAACGTTCTTCGCTTTCTGACGTAGCGGGGGGGTGACCAAAAGAATGCCGCAAAGTTTCCTCCTCCCTGCGCGCGCTCAACTTCGCAACTTCTGACCTTGGAGGGACGAAAAATCCCCCGCGATCCCTAGGCTATACCTAGGCGGTGCACGAGGGCACGAGAGAGCGCGGGGAGGCGAGCGTTCACGCCGCTCAATGTGCCAAAATTCGATCCCGTCATGCCTCGCTCACGCGACGAGCGAGAGCAGACGACGGGAGTTCGTCTGCTACGATGAGGCATTCGCACAGCGGAACCGATAGAAAAAGTAGATTTTCTGCTCAAAATCTCGTCCCGCAGGCCACAGACTCAAACACGAGCTTGAATTGTTAGCGTTGGCTATTTCACGAAGGAGGGAATCGACGACCCGTGCTTTATTTGCAAAATTTGAGTCGCTATGTTGCTGTACAGACGCTGAAGCCTACCAGTGTGTAATAAAAGGCTCAGGACAAACACATCAGAGGCCGCGAGATCTCACATCATTCGCTTGCGACGTGAAAAGTGGAACATTTGTCGACAAAGCTCCCACAGCAGAAACCTGTACGCATTCACTCAGCGTCCGGGAAAGCTAAACATGGAGACGTTACTCGAGGCTTGACCAAAATCATATTTGAACGTCAGCTATCTTGCCCCGCCGCATTTTGATTGAGAAAGCTTTCGTTCTCAACGCCCTCACCAGGCAAATAAAAAGCCTTATGAAACGTATAGCTAGATATTCCAACGAACTAGATTTAAGCCGTATCCTTTCAGTGGTTCACTCATAATACCATGCTTAAAACGGTACAAGCCTTTGCGCGTACAGTGTCATCAATTTTCTCTAGTGAATGCTGCTTTGTAGCCAGCTGGTTTCGGAAACTTACGGCGTCTGTAAATATGTCCGACAGCCGAGTTGCTTAATTGGAAGTCATCGCAAATATAAGTTACACGTTGCAGCAACCAATGTTTATAGAAAAACGCTGGCAGCGACTGTACTCTCGCACAGGGGTGGATGCAGGAATTACCTGAGGGGGGGGGGGGGGGGCAGGTGTTGGTCAGCGTACCATATGTTTAGGAGCCCCCTCCTTCTCTTCTCGTTTTACGCCCTACATTTTACATATGCAGAAATCAAGACGGGGGTCAGGACATTCGGACCCCCCCCTCTAAATTCGTCCCCGCTCTCGCATTCCCATCCATCACATCGAACAGAAATGCGCTAGTTTCGGTTTGAGGTCGGTACTCTTCTACAACGTCTATAGCGACAGCCTTAGTCTGCCCTCGGTGCATTTGGCAAGTTCGTTTGGGGCCGGTTCTCCGTGGAGTATTCCGCGGGTGCAATTCATTAGAACTCTCCCAGGGAAAGTCTGGATCGCGGATTGGGAGCCTGTCACTGGCATCACCGGCGGCCATTGCTTCACAACAAGCAATACACGCAAGTCTCGCTCCGAGTTTTAGTTTGTCACAGAAGCCCTCACAGCAGTTTAAAGAAAAAGCTTTCACAAAAAAGTACCATGCACAACCGGCTAAAACGATGCGAATGTCCCCAGTAAGCGCCTTCTAACTTATCGTTTGCCAAACTCTGATGACATCGAGATCACGAATGACTCCACAATAACTCTCGGTAACACTTGTCTCATTAACCACATCACAGTTAACGCCCAACAAAGTCGCCCTCGACCCTCAACCACACAACATTTATTTAAAAAAGATTGGTATTCTAACGTGTTTGATATTCTTGCCCACAAAATTAACTGTTATTTGCGGAAAACACGAAAGAAGTTTCATTGTCGAGAACAATCTACTAAGTTAATAAAATTGAGTTTTCCCGTTCCTCCTATAGCATGCATTAGCTCGTGTCAAGCGATGACTACCGGTGGTGCCGCTCAAGCCCAGCAATACAGGCCTCTATCCGCGATCCAGCCTACTAAGAGATCTGTGGTGCCAGGGCTATTAAACATAAATCGTTTTTTTGCATTCAATTTTCGCGATGACAACGTAAACAACACCACACTGCCAAATCTCGAGCAAAGCCTGTCGTGTGCAGCGTCTGCAGCTTCACTCGGAAGTACCAAAGCACCATCACGCGGGACAGCTTCGATGAGAGTTTCAGTGGTTTCAGTTTCGTTTTAAAGTTCGTCGTCTTGGAGGCGCAGGCATGCAAACTTTTTTCAGACAATATTTTCAGTGCGATTTGAGTCGAGTGAACGTTTCTGGTGCCCTTTGGCGCAAAATGTGGCAGTAATTCCATCACTGCAAATATTGACACAAAGTCGCCTGCTATCGTTGTAACGGCCAGACAGACGCGTCAAAAAATCGCCTCGCCGCCTGCTCCGCCCGGTTCGCCGGCCATTTCACAATCTAAAAAATTAAAACCGCGCGTGTCCTCCATACAATTGGACATTCTGATTAGCTTTATGGAGGACCACCCACAATTGGCGAGGGCCTGCACCGAGCTCACCGCAGAGTTCACCAGAGATCGGCGAACTCTGTGGTGGGCCGAGCTTGTACGGCCCCTCAACAGCCAGGGGTCGGCGAACAAGACTCGGGCGGAGTGGCAGCAGTTTTGGAGTGCAAAAGATAGAGTCGCAAAGTCCAAGGCAGGTATCCTGAGCAGGGCCGGCCTTAGAGCAGCAAGCGCCCTGGGCAAACTGCTGTCGTGGCGCCCCCCCCCCCCCCCCCTTTTTTTCGCACCCAGCATCACGTTGGCAGTAAACATGCCAGAGTGACCCAGCGCGAATAGCCGCGATTTTGTCATTGTCAGTCGAGAACCCTATCCTTAAAAGAAACGGCGCTGCTCTCTATATTCGCAGGCCCTTGGCTGACCATGGTGTCCCGGATTTTTGGTGTCAGCTTAGGTCATAATGCAGGATCAGACAGTTCGTCGCTGGCGGCCTTTATCTCATTCGATGTGTCATCACTGTCTTGTTTAGTGTCACAGCCTGCAGTGGAGCCCTCGGCGTCGTCGCGATATTGCTGCGATGTCTCAATTTCCTTTGTTTGGGAATAATCTTCGCTTGTCGAGCTTTTTTCCTGCTATGTTTCTCCCTCTGCTGGTCCACCTGTGGCGCCTGGAGCGCGTCTTCGACTGGTGTGTTTAGCGTCCTATCCCGCCCATGCTTCAAAAGTGGTCCCAAAGTGGCAACAAATGACGTCACAGAAGCCGAAGTGTCATGCTGTTGCATGTCGCGATCATGGCGGTTGGTTGTCGAAATGCTAACGAGAAGGCTGCGAGTAGCACTACCCAACACCAGTGTCGCTGTCGTCATGGCGTCCCAACTTCTGGCTGCCGAAACTTCCCTGGACCATTACACTTGAGAGCGACTTGGAGCAGATCAGGCATCTGCTACAAACACCACCGCTGCTGGGACGCCGCCAGGATCGGGACCGGCAACAGCATGACGCTTCCATGACGTCATCAGGCGGAAATCGAGGGACCACTTTTTTGGAGGCGGTAAACACACCAGTCGGAGACGCGTTCCAGGCACCGTACTTTCACATACTTTTTCAGGGCGTCTGCGCCCTTCCAGGATCCGCAATCTTGTTCAAATTTTCGTTTTCTGTACTGAACCAACAGACTAAATATAAATTTTATACCAGTGCGTATTGTAACAATATTTTACCCCTAATGCGTATTGTAACAATACTTAAGAAAACAAGCTAGATGGTCGTGATTTATAGTATTAAAAACCCGAGACTCATGAACACAAAAATTACCGTCTAAAAGAAGCCGAAGGCGCTCCTTATGTGACCTCGGTAGATCCCACAATATTTTTTGAGCAGCTCGTGGCACCTGTGTATGGAGTACCGTATAGGCATAGCACCAGATTACGTGATACGGACCCCCAAGGTCAAAGTCAACGCAAAGACCAGTGGCCGAACCGATGAAAATTCACCCAGTTTACATCCAGCAACACGTGCACACTGAGCATTAACAATTAGACTCTAGAAGCTAGCAGTCGTTACGTAATCATATGTTCGTGTCACGACAATTGAGTTTCAGCTACTCAGGTGTGCACGCACAGTCATAGGGGTTACGCAGTGATCAGTTCACTGGAAATGGAACAAATGCACTTCAAGATATCCGTGCAAATAACTCGAAATCAATTATGCAATGTCCTACCGTGATCAATGAGACGGCCAGTCTCTCACCAACAGAAAACATCAATGAAAGAGATCGGAATCAGTGTGGCCAATTTAGCAGTTTTCGTGCAGTTTTCCCGCTGACATCTTTTTTCTTTTAAATACCACCTGTTGTCACCAGTTTTAAGTCAAACAAGTAAAAGAAGTAAAGTAAAAAAGAGTACCTTTAACAATCATTTTTCTATATTCATACTTGTTCTAAAATATTTAAGGAAATAAAATGCTTTATAAAGTCGTTCTTGCGAAACACTATAAATTTGGCGGTTTTCGGAATTCTTGCGGCGGGTTTCTGAATTTTGAGTTGGCAACACTGATCGGCATTGCGAGTCCGGAGGCTTCGCTGGTCGCTCACACCCATAATATTATTTTCAGTCGGCGGCCCTTTCGGCGCCCCCTATGAATGGCGCCCTGTGCTGCTGCACAGCTCGCCCACCCCAAAAGCTGGCCCTGTATATCACCATCTTATTGTCATGTAGAGGGTCACAGTAAATTTGTATGCTAATTCTAAGCCTGATTGCATATATCAAGAGAAGTTCTGAAAATAGTGGGATACGTGTGTCGATAGTTGGTGGGCCAATAGTTTGCACGTCCTAGCCACTAATGGAGTTGCCAAAATTATTTCAGCAACCGGCCGAAGATGCCCTTCAAACTGGGCCGTCAACCTCGACGGCATTCGGGGACCATTGGAGCCCAGTCGATGAGCCGGATGACGAGGCTGGAGGCAAGTGTTTCTTTCAATGATCCTGAATTTGTCGGTATGAAGTATATATACAATCTGTACATCTCTGAGGCTGTCTCACAGTTTAATCTTGGTTAGAAAACATGATATGTTAATCCGATAATAATTTTCCTTAACCAGGGTTTCCCGGCCCAACCCGACGCCCAGTATTTGGTGCGGGTAGTCTCCGGTATCACCCCACCCGGTCCAGAGAGGAGTCAGGCGAGCTCCTCGTAGAGTCCCAGGCCGACCTAGTGACCCAAGTCACACGGCTCGTTCAAGCTGTTCACCAGCAGGTCGAGGTAGTCACAAAGCAAATGCAATCAGCAAACCAGAAACGTGTAACCTGCACGCAGCGAGTTCCCTCAAAAATCAAGAGCATACACCATTGGACCCACATCTTTATAAACTGCACAGGCAGTTCATAATATAGGAATTACACTTGTGCAATCATTGCCTGAAAGAAATGGAAGCATTGGAGAACCATAAAAGGCAACGATTTAGTGACTACTTTCCACATTACGCATCCAGTGCAATAGGTTGGTCACATTTGTGAAACAATTGCAAACCACATAGTATACATAGAGCGCAAACCCTTGTGGTGGATGCACCGAACTCATCTCCTTTCTATCAGCTAGATGACTCTAATCACTTATTTTATCGGGAAGATATCCTTCAATTTAGGCAAGCTTACCCTTTGGTTTCATTACCCTGGTCCTTTGACTACATAGCTTTGTCATAGGGAAACTAAATGTCAGGCTCCGATACATTAATTATTTATGATCCTATTACCACAAAGCGGCAATCAGCATATTAGTGATCCACTGTGCAAAGTGGTAGTGGACAAGCAGGACATAGTTCCCAATTGCATATGCAACTGTTTAGCTGAGAAATCAGTCATTTGCAATATTTACAAACACAAAGGAAGCAAGAAATGTATACAGATTTTGCATTAGATGTGATGGTGCTGTGTGCATTTTGCTAGAAATAAATATTTCTACATTTGTTTCACCCTGAGATATACAGTAATGTGAGTGAGACTTAGAGATACATGATGCCACCTACTAAAAAACATAAGGTGTTGCTCGACCCAAGTTGCGCGGCAAGGTCCTTGCTGCCGACCCCGCAACTTTGGAGGGAGTACAAGTATGTTAACGCTGAATATGTGGACGATTAGCATGTCGACAATGAGTATGTTGACGAAGATAAAATCCTGCCACCAGTTGACACAGCTGAACATTCGCCACCGGTCCATGCAGTCGAGAGCCTACAACAAGTAGGAGACTTTCACAATGACATTCCTCTCGACAACCTAGAGGAAGCAAATGGCTATGGTAGCTGGAACAATACAACACCTGCGATCGACAGCAACCTACTAGACGAAACTCAAGCTGCAGTCATCGACATTCTGCCCCCAAACCACGTTATACCAACAGAACCGCCTAGCTTCTTTATGACCACACAACAAACAGTATCCCGATATGGACCATTACCACGGGAGTCTGACCTGTGCGGTGCTCTGAGTAAACACCTGGCGGGTGATAAATTACGTGCAGACGGAAATACAGTCTAAGCTCATTACAACAGACCTGGTTACAACAGACAAATGGATGTAACATACCGATTTGTAAAGTTCAGTTGGTTTTCCTCTACATGCCATTAACTCCACTTCATATCTGCATACAACATACTTCTCTTACAACAGATCGAAATCTTGGTCAAAATCAAGGTTTGTTATAACAAACTTAGGCTGTATTTTCGATAGGGAGGATGGTGGAATGATGTGTGCAAACTGAAGATGAAGAATGATGGTCGAATGAAGAAAAGTCTTTGGCCCATTACACATGTTACAAAGAGCACAACACTATGCAGTATGCAGTGGCTCGAACAGGCCACAAATGAGATGGTACGTGTGGGCGGGCACACAGGCCACGGGGCTCCTGTGCCTGATTGCCTTCCTGGCAATTCAACGCACAGGAGGAGGCCACGGACTTGATTAGGGACACACCTGATTAATAGCGAGGTTGGTTCCCTTTCTCTTGACACTTCTTTGAGCTCTTATAGTAAACATTATAATTTCTGTTTACTTTGCAGGACAAGCACCTCTTGACCAGAGCAGAAAGAGCTGTGTGCATTTTTAAACGGACCTTTTTACATGATTAAACTTTTAATTTATGCTTCAAAATTTTTTGTCTTGTGGAAATTGGTAGGTGCGAAGCGTGTAAATGATTTATTGCTCTCTTCGAGTGATTTCTACACAGGTGACTGCATGGGAACTTTCCTGTAAATATTTTCACCATCTTCACCCAAACGACTTCCACACATAAAGCCATGATTGAGGAAAGTCCTATAAATACAGTCTAAGCTCATTACAACAGACCTGGTTACAACAGACATTTGGATATAACATACCAATTCGTGAAGTTCGGTTGGTTTTCCTCTACATGCCATGGGCTCAACTTCATATCTGCCTACAACATACTCCTTTTACAGCAGACCGAAACTTGGTCAAAATCAAGGTCTATTATAACGACCTTAGACTGTATAGCAGGATGACAAGCTAGGCCTGTAATGTTATGCTGGAAATGTCCACCCGCATTGCTTGTCAACTATTATCTTGAATGCTATCTCGGAAGTAAATATATCACTGAAAAAAATTTTGAACCATAAACATTTATATAGAAGTAGCATACTGTATGGGGTTGAAAAATCAAAGCATCCTGTCTCCTAGAGAGCTTGAACAATAGTCTTCCAATATGGCCTGGAACAGATCAGCTGTCAAACCAGCAGAGCAAGTATAAAATGTATTTCCCTGCACATCAAGCATCTTCAAGATGGAAAGAAGTGTAGCTCATAGCTGCGGGGCAGTAACTATAGCAATGCCCTTTAATAGGTACCCTTACAGGGGTCTATTAAAAGGGCTACAGTATGTTCTAACTTAATAATCGACAGTGTAATAGAAACCCAGACATAGCAAAGGAACTGAATGTTTATTGCGGCTAATGTACGGTTTGTTAAAACTTTTATACCTTCGTCATAGTCCTTCACAACTTCAGCTCAAAGGAGGAAGTGCAATCACAAAATGACTGCAAAATATCAAACTAAAATTGAACATTAACACTTGTTGGAACAGTCGTCATAATGTGAGCTATACGATCAAAGATTGATGTTTGGTCGAGGCTTGAAACCATTATCCCGGCTGTTGTAGCGAAATAGGTCATAATTATAGCCAAGTTGAATGACGCTTGTCTCCAAATTAGTACAGTACACTCACTAATTCAAACTCAAGAAAGCCACAAATTTTGTTTGAATTATCGAAAATTCATCTAAATATGATGCAAGATAAAATTATGATTTGTGATATGAATGGCTACATATAGAAAGCAGATATTTGATGATTTCCTCTACGTACCCTATTGAAAAAGGCCAATATGAACTCGGCTTATTGGAAATATTGTATTCCAATGAAGATGATGGAAACCAATAAAAAACTTATTGTTATCCGATTAACCCAATACGCACGATGGGAATTCATATCGGATCACAATATCCCGATATAGTATGCGGTTATTGGTATACAACAGGATATTGGAGCACAATATCCCGATATAGTATGCGGTTATTGGTATACAACAGGATATTGGAGCACAATATCCCGATATAGCTTGCGGTTATTGGTATACAACACGATATCGGAGCACAATACCCCGATATACTACACGGTTATTGGAATAGAATACGACATCGCGTGGATATTGGTGACCGACATGGACATACTGTACGGCCACACAATATACAAATATTGGTCGTCGATCATGGGACCAAAGGAGAATACAATATGATATCACGTGCATATATCTCAGAACGCGGGTACCAAGCTACCAACATGCATTACGTTGGCATATCTACACGGCAATACGCGAAAAATATACAGGGTGTGGATACACACATAACACAAACGTCCTCCGTTGCGAACACATTAACACTGATCGACAGTGCAAGTATGTACAGCTGTTAGTACGGCACACAGTACACACAGCCTCGCGCGCTTGAAACTAGACAACCACCAAACCATTCAGAATAACTAGCCGGAAAACCCGCCGCGATCTACCTTTTAATGAGAAAGCCCAATAACGACTTGCTCATTGGAGTGATCGTTTTCCAACAAATGTTTATTGTAGTTGTAATGCAACAAAAGTTCATCGCCGAACGATAAACCCAACGTACCGGGATACAATTCGATGTTGCAACACACCATCGCAATACAACAAGAAATTATCGGTGTTGGGACACGACCACCACATCGAATACGATATCAATACGAAGTTACCGACGGTGAGAAATACAACATCATGACACGATATACTAGTTACCGGTGTTGGGACCGAAATCGAAGGCTATACGTGACAATGCCGGTTCGCACGATAAAATAATGAGGGTGACTAGGTTTGACAGGTCACGTGCATGTAGTTGCTTCTTACGCGCACATTTATCGATATTGACTCACCTTTCTGGATATTCCTACGTGGTACACAAAATCCACGACGACATGCGAGCACATTTCACCCACCACTTTTCGTCGCCTGTTTCGAGAGATTCACGCACTGTCCAAAAAACGACGTGAAAAATACGTGCACTTCCGCCATCAAACGATACGTTACAGCCTCGTTTCTCGAGAAAACAGTCTCCATCGCCAACACGCGCGCGCGCGCGCGCGCAAGCAGTTTGGAGTTTGGACTTCGAACTGTTCGAACTTCGAAGGGAGCGAGCCCGGCTGGCCCGGCGCGATGCCGGCGTGCTGGCGAGCCGCCAAGACAAGCATGCGCAGTGCGCAGCGGGCGGGCGTCGGTTGCGCCACTGTCACCACTGTGTCTGTGTCAACGACTGTGTGTTGCGCGACCCGGCCAGCCTGGCCAGCCGGCGTGATTGGCGTTCGTCGCACTCTGTACTCGTGGGCATCGAGCGAAACCTACTCACTTTCAATTGCTTCGAAAGGTACGTATACACGACTCTATTACTTGCAGCATTGAGTGCTTTGGCGTACGCGGATCAAAGTAAACACCGAAGGACAGAAAGGAGGCGTGAAGTTTTTAAATCGAGGCCTTTTTGAACGCCTGTGTCCCCTGTTGAAAGCACCTAGCTGTGCTCTGTTGCAGGCGTCATTTCGTCTGCGTGTGCTCCAATGTAACGTCAGTCACTGTTCACACTCGGCTAGCTTTGCCAGTTTGTTATCTCATGTGCGAAATAGACGTAGAAACCAGCGCCGCGTCTCTTTCGGATACTCAGCCTCCAGCCCCCTTCCTTCCGGCGTGCTTTCTGCCGCGCCCGTTCGGCGCATTGGATTGGCGGGCGCGTCAGGCTCGTTCGAAGAGGCGTCGTTTGAAGCTGACGAGTCGCCGACCTTTAGGAAAGTCGCAATCGACGCTCGGCGGCTCGGCTCTGAGCTCGTACTTTTCTCCTCCCGGGTATACCATGAGTGCCGATGAACGAATTTGAAAAAGCGCTAGCGAGTGACTTTGTGACGCCGCCCAACTGTCCTTCTATCAACGGCGCAGAGCAAATGATGTACAGAAAAAAAAAAAAAAGAAAACGCGTTTTTTATATTTCGTTGGCCACGTTTCACCTCAACACAAACGGAATCGCGGCTGTACGTCGGTTGACTCATTACTGTGCCTAGATTGTAACGGAACCTGTTTGGTGTGATCTTATTCTGATATCGTTATATCTCGCCTTTTCATCTTGGTTGCACACCTCTAGACGAGATTCTACACATTGCACTCCTTGTCGACATGTCGCTGGTGCTTGAGACTAATTGGAAGTCACTGTTTGCTCACTCCTTGGTGCACACATTTTATGTTCAACATCAGTTATCTGAAGGAGGCTCCATGAAACCCTGGAATTTGTTTAGAGGTACCTCTACATACTGTGTTAGAGTGCTGTTTTGTGCGTTGTAGGTTCGCACAAAACCAAATTGCACCTTGTAATATACCCTTTGACTGTTTACTACAATTAAAGTTGCAATGAAACATTGGCCACGAGAGGTGACTCGGCCAACGTGGCCAACAAATTCCTCACATAATTTTCTCCATGGGTCATTTTGGATGTTGACAAATTTTCTTGTGAATAATGAGTGTTATGCACATATGTTTCTCCTACTTTTCAGACAGGTACTTTAGTTAGATAAACCCCAGCAAAAGCAGCAAGAGAGTCTCGTAGGGTCACACCAAGGATAACGGCATTCCTGCTCGAGTCCGGGTCTTCTCACCGAACTTCACTGAGCGTAATGGTACATTCCCTTTCCTTAACTTTGTGGGAGCCAAGGGTGAAAGACGACGCAGAGGGCACGTGACAGGCGGTCGGCGGAGAAAGAAGTCACGAGCTGGCGCGAGACAGTGCGTGCTGAGCGAGGCTGGAGCTGGGCAGGAACATCGGAGTCGGGCTGCCTGGCTTGGAGCGGTCCACCAGCGAGGTTCAAACCGGACCGGTAGAAACGGCGAGTCCTGGCCATCTAGCCTAGGCCACGACAATCTCGGGGTGGTTCCGCAGCGAGACTAGGGCAGTGATAGCCCGGGACAGCCAGCCTACGCAGCGCTGGCATGGGAAGGACGTTCCGCAGGCCTGGACACTGACTCCGACTGTGAGCTCTGATCGACGGACGACAAAAAGGGTCGGCGTGCCTGGACTGCTGGCTCTGAACGACGGGCAACCGTTAGGTAGTAAACTTATTCGCTGTCTTCTCGGTGCTGTATGTCACTCCCTGGGTGACGGGCGGAGCGCATACCGATTGGGCTGTGATTATTAGTAGCTAAGCGAACTCCATAAAGAAACCAGTATTAAAATGGCACATCCAACGTGGGGCTCGTTCGGTATGCCACTGCTTCTAGTCGTTCCCAGGGAGTCTCACGGATTCGTTGAGCGGGTTGTTCACTAACGCTAACGATGCCCGTTGATACAAATATGTCGGAATTTTGGCGACTTGTCTCACGGCAGAGCTCAGCAGGTGTCTCCTCGAATCAAGTACCTAAAGGGCTCGAAGAACGAGGTTGAATACGCGCTTTCTCGGGTACCCTAGAATAGTGGTTGGCAGGAGACGGGGAGCGCGGTTAAGATGTAAGAAAGTCGTCTCCAGAGGCAGAGTAGAGTCACGGCATGTTCGCTGGAAGGCAGGATAACGAGTGGCAGGAGGGGAAACAGCCAGGACTCATTGCAGATTTAGGATTTAGGCTTGGGGTGATGCGGTAGGCAGGTAAGCGCTTGTCGAGGCCTGGATTGCAGATGGGTTTTTGACAGTGGGTGTTGGAAAGATTGCGGAAATGGCAGTTGACACCGGGAACACTGGCAGACGAGATTGTCAGCGGGTGTCGGGTAAACTGGCGGAAATTGCGGTTGGCACCTGGAACGCTGGCAGGCGAGTTAATGAGCACTATGATTTGTAACTGCTTGGCCAAGACGGCTAGTTTCTTCGCGTCAGACCAACAGTCGACAAAAGGCGGAGGGACGACTCTCCCTTGAGGGGGGTCGTTCCAAGAAAGCTACGAATTGATTTAGATGATTCTTTCTCGACTTCACTCTGGCCGGTCGTGGCACTGACCGCAAGACTTTTAATAAGTTATGTCGCGTCACGACCGGGCCGGGGATGCGGCGGTAGACATTTAGGTGGCTTGTAGCTGTCCAGCTTGCCTTGAGGTGTGAACGGTTGATGCGGGCTTGCTCGCTGAGTGTGAACGGTGGAAGCAAGCCTAAGGCCCACTTCAGATGGGGCAATTTCCCCCAGCAACTTAACGTCGCAACACCAGCAACACAGGCCGCCTGCGTTCAGACGCTGCAACCAAATTGCTACGACTTGCCATCATCATCATGAAATTTGATTTTTCTTTCACTATATAGACGCACAACTACGTGCTAAAAACGTGTTTTTATATCTTTGACTGGCATTAATACTCACTAATGTTTCTGAAAAAGTGTATTTCCAAAAACGATCCATTTGAAACCAGGACCAAGTCTTCAGCTGTCATCCTCACCACCACAGGGGTCTCACGTGAAAATATTGCGTCCCTGATTGGCTGCTGCCGCTTCAAACTTTTCCAGTTTGTTCGAGTTCCGTGTCTGTTTTAAGCCGAACCTGATCTCAGAAATTCGTGCTGATCTGGGAAAACCTAGGGAACTACCCGCCAGCAACCTCAAAATTGCTAGAAAAGTTGCCCCATCTGAAGCGGGTTTTAGGGAACTAAGCTATTGCAAGCTCTGCAAAGGGAGGGGCATCTTCCCACCCTTTGCAGGCTGTAAAGCTGTGGCTTGCACAGCTCTAGCAGGTCGCACCTCGCACACCGTAAGGCTATATACGGTCGGGTCACAGCACCTGGGACCATTCGTCGCTGCATTCAGCTGTGGTATGGTGGCATGGTCAGGGCATGAAGCAGGGGTACAACTTGGAAATGCTCATCTTCATCACATTTGAAACACATTTTTTTATTACTTTTGTGTCGAGTTGTCAGCATTTTAAGGGTGAGGAAGCAAGCAGCAGCGACAGCAATCAAAAAATTGAAAGCCGCTCTTATTGAGAATTTATTACAAGCACTAGGAAGCCGTGGAGTATACTTAAAACGCTTCTAAAGCTGAATTAGTGTATAAATTATGTGCTAGTGCCTCAAAAATAAAAAAACAAACAATTTAAGTATAATTAATAAGGATAAAAATATACACCAGGAGGACTTCAACCAGAACAACGCAGTCTGTAAATTTGAAATTTGACACCATAAACCACTTGGCCACCACCAAATTTTATTTTTAGGTCGTTTATCGAGGTATATGAATTTCGTTTGCAGCTGTGGGCTGCAAGAGAGACAGCCTTATTTTCATTTACTTTACTATTCCCACCAAATATGGCAAGTGACCAAGAATAGAACCTCATTTGTCGGCCGAGGCACTGTGCTTGCATCAAGGCAAACTACCCTTTCTTGGTAGGCTTATATTTTGTTTCATCACCCGTTTAGGATTCTGTTGTCGCTCATCAAAAGAAAAAAAAAACTGACTAAGTCTGACTTATTCTGGTGTGCAGGTACCCTTGGCAGTAAACTCTGCTAAATGGGGCAAAATATATATTATACATTTTTTTAGCAAATATGCATTGTTTTAGCAAAATGAGCTACACTATTTGACTAAGGTGAAACAGAACGAGCCTTTCCACCTGGGTCTGTTTCCATCTTTCGCAGACACTATTTCCTGGTTTTTGTGGTTTGTATCAGACTTTTGTGTCTGACCGGCCAAAGCATCTGTGTTAGACTCAGACTGGTTTCTTTAGGATATGTGCAGGTATTCTTCGCAGCAAATGGCTGCCAATCATGAACACGAGTTTGTTCTCGGCCACCAAGAGCAAGTATTTTCAAGGTGAGCTATTGCCTGCCTATATTTTATTTATTTATTTATTTGGTGATACTGCCAGCATTCTGTGGAACGCCCAGGCAGGAGGTGTACAAAAACAATATTCAAAGACAAGCGGAAGTAGTACAAACAAGCAGACAGCGCCACTACTCAAAAAGTGCGAGAGTAGTGCTTCAATAAAAGCATCTAATGATCTCAAATCAAAACACTTTCAAGAAGCTTATTCCACTTACTCGTGGTTCTAGGAAAAAGGATGCTTTGAACAAAGTGGTTCCACACAATGGTTCGACAAGTGTTAATTGGTGTTTGCCTCTCATGGGCCTTGTTTCGTTAAATGAAGTGTAATCACAGAGACGCAGTCGCAAATTACCCTGTATCATATTATAAAGAAACTTCAGCCGTCCTGTTTTTCTCTGGGTTGCTGAATAACTCAATCCCGATCTTGGGTACAAATCTGAAACTGATGACATAAAACCATAATGGTTGTACACAAACTGCAATGTTTTTTTTTGCACAGTCTCTAACATATCGATTGACAGCTTTGTATGAGGGTCCCATACAATACATGCATATTCTAGCATTGGTCTTATGATGGTTTTATAAGTAGTCAGTTTAGTTTCAGGTGAACACAGGTTAATATTTCGTCTTAAAAACCAGAGCTTCCGCATTGCTTTACGAGCTATAAACTCAATATGTGCACTCCATGACAAATCAGAGGTAATTAAAGCTCCGAGGTATTCATATTGGTTAACAGTATCGAGTGGTACTCATTTGATAGAATATGTAAAAAAACAAAAGGTTGTTCTTCCGCGTCAAGGCCATTTGAACACACTTTTTACAGTTTAGAACCATATTCCATTTTATCCACAATGCATGAACCAAAGATAGACATTAATTCAATTCTTCTTGATCAGACGGGTTGTTTACGTTAGCAAATAAATCACAATCGTAAGCAAAAAATCGGCTTTGTACATTGGGGTGGTGTATCTTTAAATCGTTAATAAAAATTAAAAACAAAAGTGGCCCAAGGACCGAGCCCAGGGGCTCGCCCGAGAAAACGGGTGACTCGGGGGGAAAAAACAGTCAACACTAACACACTGCGTTTAGTGTTTCATTCCCCTTGGATGCCATTTCCTATGTGTAGTGGTCTTGCATTAGTATTTTTTGTCTCCCTTCTGCAAAAACACCCAAGTTTAATTAAGACCGGGTTCTTTCTTATACATGCAGGTCTTGGTGGCAAGCACCAGCCAATCAAGGCCAGAAGTTTGCTCTTTGCCGCTCATTCCAAGTGTTTTCAAGGTGAGTGATTGATGCCTATCTGAGTTGTGTGTTTTATTCCTCACAGACGCTGTATTTCCGGTCTTTATAGTGGTCTTGTGTCAGGCTTTTGTGTCTCTGTCTGGCCAAAGCATCTGTATTAGACTAAGACCGGGTTCTTTAGGATATGTGCAGGTATCCTTCGCAGCAAATGGCTGCCAATCAGAAACACGAGTTTGTTCTCGGCCACCAAAAGCAGGTATTTTCAAGGCGAGCTATTGCCCGCCTATATCAGTGATGTGATGGCGGCGCCATTGCGCCAAACTGCACCAAGGGGCTAACACTGCTACATTTTGTCAAAATATGGGTAATCTGCGCCGAGCCTGCGCCAAAGGGCCAATTTTGGTCGCCTTTCAATACCGAAACTAAACTAAGTACCGTAACTGAGCATGCATGAGCTAGGCGGCACAAACGGCTGCCCGACACAAAATATCCTGCATCAGTCGTCCATGGTTTTTTTTAATGGTCTTTTCCCGCCATGCCGTCTCTTCTTTCACGCTCTCGTCGTCTCGTAAGCAATAGTCTCGTCTCGCGATTTTTTTTTAACGATAGATGTTGGCGTGTGTGTGTGCTGCAACGCTAGCGTACTGGGTACCAGCCATGACGTGGCGCTGTGAAACGAAACTATGTTTTGGCTCGGCGGGAGTTGCTTTTTGAGCTGAAGCTCTCGCTCCTGAAATCAACGGCCACACGACATTGCAGATATGGAGCTTCCTAAACTGAAACATAAGGACCGCCGCATGTTCATCAACATTCATGTTCTCGTTTAAAACATACGCTGCTACAAAAATCCCTCTCTAACTCAAAGACTGCTGTGTCGAAGTATTGATTACCTAGGTTTCTCTTGGTGGGCTTTCCTTCGAGAGGGACCCCGGTACGTGAAAAATGTGTTGTGAAGAAAAGTTGAAGTGAGCTAAAGCAAAGAAGGGAATGTCCGCACGCTGAACCCGCAGAGAACGCTTGTTTGTCTCGAGGTCAGTCGTTGCACAAAGCGACCCTGGCTCGCGATGTCTTGCATCAATGCGCTCAGGTTCTTTTTTTCTTTGTTTAGCTCGTACCTCGCCTGCCGGCCTTGCAAGCACGCGGCGCTGGACTCTTTTTTGTCGCATGCTGGGCAGTTACATTTTGCATAGATTTTTGGCAACCAGTTGGGACGGAGCGGAGAGGCATGCTTTCGGTTTCGATTAAACAGCCGTTTCGCTCGCGCGACAAAGCACGTGCACCTGCAAACCTGCCGGAGTTGCCCTCACGTGCATGCGAAGCAACGATGCGAACATAATTGCACGACAGAGGCACCAGCCGGGATGCTTGCAATTCAGTGTTTTACATTTAATTACTTTTTACGAAAATCTGGCACGTCGGCAATCAGTAAAACGGTGGCAAGCGGTTTTTCGGAATTGCTTGGCAATGCCTACAGCACTGTACACTTGTGGGACGTCGCAATGTCTCTTTGGAGACATTAAAATTGAACATTCAATATTACCCTAAGCTAAAGCAAAGCTTGCTCCAGCTTTGCAGAATGTTTCGAAAACCAAAAAGAAATGTGTCATGTCATTGGAATTTCAGTTACAGCTTGAAAGACTCCCAGGTGGCCAAATTTGACCATAATTGGTTTATTTCGGCGAGCAAGATTTCCTTCGCGTGTCCAGCATTTAAAACAAATATTTTTATTCTTATTAGAATATCTGATTTACAAGCTACTTTTGCTGCTCCAAAACACTGTTTTGGCTGCTCCGAAAGGTGCTCCAGACGGCTTAGGCCAATCACATCACTGCTATATGAGTTTCAGCATTTGTCAAGGAGCGCAAAAATCAAAGCCCGGGGTTCGGCCATTGCAAAAATGTTGACTCGGAAGCGCATAGGGAGGAAGCTTTACAAACGTATCCACCTGCCTCTACAAGTGAAACCGAAACTAAGAATGTGGGTTCCATTTGAAAAAAAAAACATTGTCAGCCCGAATTAACTTGGGGGCGGCACGAAGCAAACAAGCCAAGTTACGAGTAGGCTTGGTTCAGGCTTTTGTAGGGGTGGTCGATGACTCTGTGTTTTCTAAAAAGTTATCTTTTTCTAAAAGTGTGGTGGTCGAATATTCGGGGATGGGCATTGAGTCGGGATGTCAAGGTAAAAATTTCATGCACTCCGGGATTTATGTGCCTTGTCCCCCTAGCGAGGGGGACAAGGCCTTCAAAATTTTAGGTTCGCAAAATTGGTGCGTCAGTATTGAGGTCTCATTTTACATCAGGCCTCTCATTTTAAAACTCACTATAAATGACATGTCTAAAATTCTTTTGGGTGTACTTACTTCCAGCAAGTATATGGTTCTGTCTCAAAAGATCTGATGTTGACTGCACCTCAGGTCTCCACCGACAATTCATCAGGACGAGACCCAACCGGGACATTAGGGATGAGTGGCTTAAGCAAGGAAGGCTACATATACGACAGCTTCTTGCGGACAAGAACCGAAAATAGATAGACGGTGGAGGTTTCATTTGCTATGCCTTTTGGCATGCACATTTTGTTTGTTATGATTGAAGATTCCTGCAGAGTTCAATTTCAACTATTGTAAAAAACCGAGCATGCGCTCAGATCGCAGAAGCGCCTACCCTCTGATTCGAAACGATCCGCAAATAAGCAAAGGGCATACCAGACACCCATACACCTGTTTTGAGCCATGCTCAAAATATTAAAAGAGCACATCAAGCGCCAGGTGCTTTGGCGTCTTTGCCACAATGGCGCCGGTTGCAGAGCTGACAGACCCGTGACTGGCACAAGCCATGGCATGGCCTTTGGGAACCAGGGAATCGAGATTTAAAAAGTAGCACAGAAATTGGAGGCGGGTGGTGAAGGTAGTTAGAGTTAAAAGAAAACAAGAATGAAGGAAGTTCGTCGCATGAGGCATCTATGTCCCGTGCATATAATTTTGAGTGTGCTGTAGTTGGCTACTCAAAAAAATTGTTACTTGGACGTAACTAATCGCAAATCTCTTGCAGTTTCCACGGCCCACAAGCCAGCAGGCGCCAGTTCATTCTTGTTCAAAGGTGAGGATTCTAGATTTTCTAGATTACTCTGAAGCAGCAATACTGAAGCCAGACAAGCGGTACGGCATATTTAATTGACGGAGCCCAGAACGACCGGGGACGCTTTCACTGAAGCTTGTTTTGCTGCAATACACGCTTGTATTGCAGGAAAACAAGCTTCAGTGAAAGCGTCCCCAGTCGTTCTGAGCTCCGTCAACTAAATATACCGTATCGCTTGTCTGTCTGGCTTCAGTGTTGCTGTAGGCGACAAAACATGTGCCAAGTTTTGTCACAAGAGGCATATTATGTCACGCACATGTAATTTTGATTTTATCCGGCTTAGTGTGCTGCAGGTGGCTGGTCAAAGAAATTGGTACTTGGACGCAACTAATCGCAAATCTTTCTGGCAGTTTCCAAGGCCTAAGAGCCAGCAGGTCCCAGTTTGCTTTCCCTCAGAGATGAGAATCCCAGATTCCCGAAGCAGGAATACTGAAGCCAGACGACCGGTACAGCCTTTTTAATTGACGAAGCTCAGAACGACTCGGGGCTGCTTCATTGAAGCTTATTTTTCTGTAATACACGCGAGCGCAATTGACGTATGCCTAGTTACATTGCAAGAGGTTATCTATGTTCCGCGCATGTAATTTTTTTCATCTTTCCGACTTAGTGTACTTGAAGGTGACAGCGCAGGAAAAATCAAACTCACACCAGACACTCAGGAAGACAAGCACACGCGCTGAACTTACAACTCTTGTGTATTCGACTGCTTCATTTTTCTCTTCAGCGTCTGGGTTGACTTTTCAGAACGTGATAAGTAGAAGTAGCACGAAATACAAAGGAAAATTCTAAAGAGAAGGCAAAAGAACTGTAAACGAGAAGACAAATGAAGAAACGGAAAAAATATCTATACGAAACACATTTACAAATCGTCCCTCTCCCTCATCGCTATCATTTAGGTAGAAATTGCAGCTCCTTGGTCGACAGCGCTATAGAAGGACTACTTACACACTTGTCCTTCAGCTGTGCTATCCTTTCCGCTTCCATTATTTCTCTAGTAAATGCGTCTCTACTCCTACCTATTACAGAACAATTTTCAAAATGTGCTATGCAGCCACAATCGCGACAATGGATTCCCAAGTGTCCAGCTATGACTCGGTGGGTGTTATAAAAATGCTCTCTTAAACGATCATTCAAACACGTTCCAGTCTGTCCTACATACTCTCTAACACATGAGAGTGGGACAAAATATACAACTCCTTCAGTACAATTTACAAAGCTCTTTTGGTGCTTTTTCGAGCAACCAACTTCCCGGTGCGCCGATCCGTTTACCTTCCGGCACAGGCTTAGAAGCTTATTTGGTGCTGAAAAAGCAACATTAATGTTAATGCAGTTACCTATCTTTTTTAGACCGTGCGAAACTTTATGTATATATGGAACAACGGCCGTCCTTTTCTTTTTTGTATTGCGTTTAGGTCGTTCACCCCATCTTATTATCTTTAATAAATCCTCTGCCACGGCTGTAAGTAATGCACTAGGATATCCTGTTGACTTTAACCTGGTGATTTGAGCATCAAAGCTAACCTTAATTGAATGAATACATGACTTATTGCTTTTCAGACCGCATAAGGATTTTTGCAAGGTGGTTTCCTTGAACCGCTCACCGTATATTTTAAATCTATGTTTGCGTGTTGGGAGGGTAACACCTTCCTCCAAAAAGCAGGGGTATGCATTGGTTCATGCATAGTACAGAGTTTTGAGTAACCTATACCTCGCGCATCGGGGCCGGATCCTTTCACGTAGCTTAGATGCTTCTTCTGTTGTGAAGGTGTTTCGCTTTGTAGATGATTTTTTGATTGTGCTAGATTGAGCAAGCTAAGGACTTTCAAATATTAGTCTTTAATGTTCTTTCCTGTTGTAAATCCTGTATAGATCCACCAGATATCACTCATGAGCTCTCCACAGAAGGTTCCTTACGGATCTTGGACCTCAGATTAATTTTTTCGGAGCATCATGTATGTTGGTCATACAAACCGAGAGGGAAGAAACCTCTTAATTTTCAGTCAGCACACTCCAAGCTTGTTAAGCGAGGCATTGTTAAATTATGTCTCACCAGTGTGCTTAATAAGTCTTGTATTCATTCACTTAAGGTTAGCTTTGATGCTCAAATCGCCAAGTTAAAGTCAACAGGATATCCTAGTGCATTACTTACAGCCGTTGCAGAGGATTTATTAAAGAGAATAAGATGGGGTGAACGACCTAAACGCAATACAGGAAAGAAAAGGACAGCCATTGTTCCATATATACATAAAGTTTCGCACGGTCTAAAAAAGATAGGTAACTGCATTAACATTGATGCTGCTTTTTCAGCACCAAATAAGCTTCTAAGCCTGTGCAGGAAGGTAAATGACGGCACACCGGGAAGTTGGTTGTTTGAAAAAGCACCAAAAGAGCTTTGTAAATTGTACTGAAGGAGTCGTATATTCTGTCCCACTCTCATGTGGTAGAGAGTATGTAGGCTAGACTGGAAGGTGTTTGAATGATCGTTTAAGAGAGCATTTTTATAACACCCACCGAGTCGTAGCTGGACACTTGGGAATCCATTGTCGCGATTGTGGCTGTAGAGCACATTTTGAAAATTGTTCTGTAATAGGTAGGAGTAGAGACGCATTGACTAGAGAAATAATGTAAGCGGAAAGGATAGCACAGCTGAAGGACAAGTCTGTAAGTAGTCCTTCTATAGCGCTGTCGACCAAAGAGCTCCAATTTCTATCTAAATGATAGCGATGAGGGAGAGGGACAATTTGGAAAAGTGTTTCGTTTAGATATTTTTTCCGTTTCTTCGTTTGTCTTCTCTTTTATTGTTTTTTTGCCTTCTCTTTAGAATTTTCCTTTGTATTTCGTGCTACTTCTTCTACTTATCACGTTCTGAAAAGTCAACCCAGACGTTGAAGAGAAAAATGAAGCAGTCGAATACACAAGAGTTGTAAGTTCAGCGCGTGTGCTTGTCTTCCTGAGTGTCTGGTGTGAGATTAATTTTGCTGCGCTGTCACCGCCTAGTATGGTTCACCAACTCGCCCAAGCTTCCATCCTATCGACTTAGTGTACTTTACGGGGCTACTCAATGTAATTGCTACTTGAACGCAACTAATCGCAAATCTCTCTCCCAGTTTGTCCCAGTTTCCACGGCCTACAAGCAAGCAAGCCCTAATTCGTTTTTCCTCAAAGGTGAGCATTCCAGATACTTTAATTAGGTGCGCGGTGTAAGATAATACTCTTCAGGTGAGGACAGCGCGCTCTTGGCCACGGCCCGATAAAGTTCGCTCTTCACACTCTCTCACTTTGGTTTCAAGCAACGCCAGCAGGTGACTCGTCGGCCCGTGGGCACGTTCAAGACGGCTCGTGCCGCCTTATGTACCACACGCGCAGAGCTCCAGCGAGGTTGTCACACGTGCAGAAAGACCATGGTGTACCGGGGTGTCATGACAACGAGATAATGTTTTTTTGCTGTCACACAGTTCCGCGGTTTGGCCGCCGGTGACACTGTCAGTCGCGGGCACGGTGGCAGCCGAATGATGCAGTCTTTCGGATGCCCGTCGACTGAACACTATTTGATTCCTCGCGTCGCGCGTTCAGCCCCGGCGTGTCCTCACCTAAAGAGTGTATCTTTCACCGTGGTTAGGTGTAAAGCAGGAACTGTGAAGCCAGACGAGCGGATAGGTGTATTTAATTGACCGAGCTCAGAATGACCCGTGGCAGTGGAATGGAAGCTTATCTTTCCGCAATCAAACACAGACATAATTTTGAATCTATCCAGCTTAGTGAAGGATTGCTACTTGTTGCAAACTAATCCCAAATTTTTATTTTGCAGCTTCTATATGGCTACAGCTAGCAGGTGCTGTTTCCATTGAAAGGTGAGGATTTCACGTTCTGTTTTCAAACAGCAAGTTTTTGAATGAGGGTCCTAAACAATTAACTTTCTTTTGCAGTAAATGCCAGATCCTCCAGTTCAGGAATATGTTAAATATGTTTGCTATGGATAAGCCCAGTGTTTTGCCACTTTATTAATAATTTGACAAGAGCAACATTCTTTATTTTATCACTCAAAAATACACACAAGAAGAGACTGCGTTGCGGAGAAATGCTGCGCTGAACGTGATTTTCCAACTCGTGTATAGTTTTATTGGTAGCCGATATAATATATTGGATTCCAATATCCATTATACGCTAAGTACACTGGAATCGTAAACCCTTATTGGATCCCCATAGACACATGGGGATCCAATAAGGGTTTATACGGTATTGGATTCCAATGTTTTCAGCGTATGATGAATATTGGAATTCCATAACAAACCCCTATTGTAATACAATACAATAAATGTAATGTTTGCCAATAGACTGTCCATATCGTATTGCAATACAATAAAAAGATATTGTTTACCAATATCCATAATACGCTGTTCATATTGGGGTTTTCCAATAGGGTAGGCTTCTTCATAGGCAGGTATGCCACACATGAAACATTTTTGAAAGTTCAATCATCCCTCAAAAATGTTGTTTATCATCGACGGTTTAGACAGCAAATGACAACTGAAACAAAATTAAGTTCGTTCATCAGGCCGAGAGGTTGTCTATTAAGCAGGGGACACACAACCGATGAGAATGGGCACCGCGCGGCAGTTTTCATAGCAACTTGTGCGGACGCTGTGATGTGGACCCATGCCATGCCGCCACGTCTGTGCAAATTGATACGAACATTTTTACGTGGTACCCGTTTTCTTAGCTTATGTGTACCCGCTTCAGCACCATTGAGTGCGCGTCTCACCAGGCATCGGTGCACTGCGGAAAAACAACACCCGTGGAAGTAAGGTTTGCGGGTGTTGCCTCTCTGCAGTGCACCAATACCCGGAAAGAAGCGCACCCATCAGGGCTGCGAGAACAAAAAGTGTAAAATGCGTGAAAACGCCATACAAATAAAGCGGCTTATGAACATATTAAAAATATCGCGGGAAATCCAAAATTTTAAAATTTGTTTTAATTAATCAGGAGTAAAGAATAACCGAGTCTTATTTATCGCGAGCCTACTGTAAAATAAAAACATGCTGAGTTGGTTCTGGGGTTACCAATTTTTCATTTTTTTATTTGACATACTTGTCTTTTTAGATGAAGAGGACATATTACATGCTTACTGGTGCATAGAAATACATATAAAAGTTTACCATTCTTTTCCAGTGTTGTTTGTGTACAATAGCTCTATACAACCTAATTTGTTTTGCTTGTTCTCTTGTGAGCACTGGACAACCACTACAGCTGTAGCCAAGAAGCAAACAATAGTTATTAGGTGGTCTTATCATGGGGGAATTCAGCTACCACACTGGAGTTTGAAAGCCTCTGAAATACACTCATGGGTTCCCGGAGCTATTAAATTTCCTAGGCCTTTTTAGCCTCCAAGTATTTTTTTTTTTTTCAATTTAGGCGTGTAAAGTTTACGTCTTGTTGTCACGTAACGTAAAGTTGCTCGTTGTCTCGTGACGGGTAGTCGCTCGTTGTCTTCGGGGTCTGTGGTTTAAGTGAGGCAGGGATCGTGGACTTTTAAACTTTATAACTTGGCTTAATATACACAGAAACTACAACATACTTCAAAGTTCACTCATTCACAAAACTTGATGGCCTCTGCCGTTTTACCTTATAAATGACACCTGTGCTCTTTCTCCACTCGATTCCTCCGCATTGCCCTCAATAGGTCTTCGATCTCAACTCGTGCGGATCTCTCTCTGAACTCCCTCTCTGTTTCAATCCTCCTGCATCGCTCTCGATGCATCTCCTCTCGAATCCCTTAGTCGACCTCCCCCTTCTTAACTCTCACGTTCTCAGCAATGCTACCGTCCTTCATTTCTTCCTCTCTCCCTCTAACATGCACTGTCATCTCTGAAAGATGGCAACAGATATGCCCACAAGCAAAGTCGAATACCAAGTCAAGTTGGCCACCAAACCTGTTGTGTACCCACCAGGAGGGTGCCGCTCTCGGAGCGACCCCCTGTTCGAGAGTAGTATGCGGCCCATGTTGCTTTTCTGGTACTACTTCCTGCTGCCGCCTTTTGCGTGGCTGCAACATTAAACCACTTCTGGAAACCTTCTCGCGTACAAGTTCATTGCCCTGCTCTACATCTAAGTAACGGCATGAGCAGGACACAACAGTGGCGATGAGGATGCACGGTATCGTCTAAGTGCTTACGTTCAAGCATAGTTACAAGTTCATCGGGACCATGACAGCCATGCTAGACCGGATCGAGCCTTTTGATACGTCCATGCCAGCTAAATGGGACTTCTACGTCTCGAGGTTCAACTTCTTCCTGGATGCAAACACAGTGGCGAGAGACAAGCGTCAGTTGGCGGTGTTCTTGGGCGTGTGCGGTGCGGACACATTTGACTTACTGCAATGGCTTGTAGCATCGGACACGCCGCAGTCGAAAGCGCTTGCCGAGGTGTTCGAGGTGCTCGAGCTCATTTCTCACCGCAGCCACCGAAAATAGTCCGCAGAAACAGATTTTACAAGCGGAACCAAGCCCCGGAGAAGACAGTATCTTCTTACATCGCCGAGCTTCGATGCCTGGCCCAGCACTGCAATTTCCCCAACCTGGAAGGAATTCTCCGGGACTACCTGGTCTGCGGACTCCGCGATGAGCACCTGCAGACCCGACTCTTCGCAAAGAAGCAGTAGACTTTTTGTGAGGCCCAGGAGGAAGCTCTGGCGGCAATAGCGGGCGCGAAAAGCACGAGGTTTCCCAACAGTCTGAGGAGAATGACGCTGCTGCAACCATTCCCGCGACTAACCAAGTGAAATGTCAGATACCGGCCGTATTCAGCCAGACGAAACCGCAGGCTACGATTTACAGCACGCGCTACGGATGTGGAGGTGCGCACCTCCACGTCGATTGCTGAATCAAGAACACACAGTGCAGGGCATGCAAAAGAACCAGCCAAATCGAACGAGTCTGCCGTGCCGGCAGCGCAAATGGCCAGCAGCGAAACCTGCCACTTCGACAGCCATGGAATTCAAAAACGGCATACAAGGTAACCGCTTTGCCTCATGACGAGTGCTACTACAGCAACAATATCAGCGCAGGAGGATCACTGGCGCGTGAGGAGCATGACTCTTGAGCAGTGTCACCTTGACCACAGCTGTAAAATTGGGTTGTGTGTGTGTTTATACAGCCTAGAACTTGGTCTGCCTCACAGGGGCGACGAGTCTCCCAGCTGTAGATGAGAAATTTAGCCAGTGCGGTGCAGCCGCTAGCCTGGGGTCTTTAACGTGCATCACGCAGTAGTGACACACGACCGCACGCCGGTACGATGCTCATCCAGATCGAAACGGGCAGGGGTGGGGCTCGAACCCAGGATTCCTGGGTTCTGCAGCCGACCACAGCTGTAATTAACCTTTTAACAGTGAACGCGTATTATACGTGATTCTGCGGCTGTAGATAGAGCTGCAAAAGATTAAAAAAAACACAAAACAAAGGTTGTGGCATGACATCACCAGGGCGTCCATGACTGGACAAAAATGGAAGGTAATTTAAATATGTCCTCAACGTTGAACAAAACGCGAGTGGTCGACGTTGCCAGTACGTCCTATATGGCGTTTACGACAGAATAAGGTGTGAACGCAACGTCGCTGAAACGTCTCTGACGGGACAATAATGTAACGTCACAATATGGACTTTATTTTAACGTCGAAGAAACATGAGTGTTCGACGCTGCTAAAACGTCTTGTCTAGACGTCGTGGCGACGATGACGACGTAGAAGTTGAAACAAGACGTCGCCAGCACGTCACGAACAGGACGATAATGGAACGTCATTTATGAACTTCACTTCAACGTCAAAGAAACGTGACCGTTGGACGTTGCCAGAACGTCGTGCATGGACGTCGTGGGAACGTTGACGGCGTTTGAGTTGAAATACAACGTCGTAACAACGTCACTGATTGTACTCCAATTGAACGTTATATAAGGACGTCACCTCAACATCGAGAAAACGTCATCGAAGTCACTCGGGACGTCACGGACGTCAGGGACCCTTTCTCGACGTTTCCACGACGTTTGTTGCTGCCCGGGGTTGCTCATAGGTGGCGGTAGCTGTCCCGAGGGTTGTGTCGAGATTTATATCTCCACGAACACGAAACTGGGAAAACTAGCCCTTAACAGCTCCGCTGCAAAACATTTGCCCGGCAAAAAAAAAAAACGAAAAAATTAAACATGCCGCTTTCGTCGGGAGCCTATGAAGGAAACCTAGTTTTCTTCAGCGCCTCATAATTTCACAAGTTTTACACGACAATAATGTTTTAAAGCTAAATTTAAAGATAGCTCTTTTTTTGGGGAAAACATGGGTTTAAAAAATTAATGTGCCGAAGGAGAGGAGAAGGAAACTGAGGGAAAATCGGAAAGTGCGAAATGGTCGTCGGCCTTTAACGTAAAGTATTTTCTCGTATACTGGTTATTGCGGAACGCTTTCATGGGCGTAGGTTTTGCAGTTCAATAAGATTTCACGAAGGAAGCAAGTGAACATATGGCAAGGAGACAAGAAAGGAATGACGAAACGCGCAATTTAACAGCAAACAATTCGCTTCTTTCCCGCAAAGACGGGAAAGGGGCGAAGAAAGCACAATGCATCGAGTGCGTGGCACATGTCGTGCGTAGAGTCTGGCTAGCCGCACTCGATATATTCTGTTTTACCACTACCTTCCGCGGCGCATCTCCTCTGCGTGATTGGTATAGGCAGGGGTAGCGAACGCATAAAGACGATGAGTGCTGGGATGATGTAATTTTGGTGCTGCTTGGTGGACTTCGTCGGTACATAGCGTCAGCTGCAACCGAATTTAAAGTGAAATGAAGTGCAGTACAAAATATTACTTTTTTTTCTTAAGCATCATCAGTGTGCCCTGTTCCCTCATATTATTTTATTTATGTTTATTTCACAATTCTTCTGAACCCGGGGGGGAAGAGGTGGGGAGAGGGGGTTCAAGCAGGAGATGTACGTACAAACTTAAACGTAATTCGTTACAAGTAACGAAATTACTTGAGTAAGGGAATGATTACATATTTTGGAAAGTAATTGTGTAGTAATTTTCTTATTTACGTAAGGCAAATATTCACGGAAAAAAGCGGTAATATAAAACACCAACAACAAAAGTCGTGTCTGAAAAAATAAGTTTTTTTTTTCTCCTGAGGATAAGCCCTATTAGAATCACACTGTCACCTGCACATACAAAATGCAAGACCTGGAGTTCTTTCCTTGCCTTTATTACCTTAAAGACCCCCTAGGAGGTATTGCATAAGGGGTGAGGTGTACACGATAAACATTTGGAGAAGTGCAACATGAAGTCACTGAGATAAATTAATGGTGACATTTTCTGCGAAACTTGATCGTTAGGTGATGGCAGCGATGTTGTAAAAAAGGTCGTTCCAGTCTGACTGCTGGGGAAAAAAGTGAGGCGGAAAAAGTGACAGTGCAGGAATGTGGACGGGCGACCTGGAGCAGATAACCGGTGCAGTGGGACACGCGTGCTGGGGGTACGATGTAGGGTGCGATACCAAGCAGAGAGTTGAAGAACTTGTGGAATAGAGAGGGGCTGGAAATGCGGCGACGACGAGAAAAAGTTAGCAAACATGATTCAGCTTTCAGGGACGATATACTGACTGACATCGTACGACAACAAAGCATTAATGAATCTGGTGGCGCGATTTTGAAGTGCTTCGAGTGCGTTGATAAGATAGACTTGGTGTGGGTTCAAGACTGCGGATGCTTATTCAAGTTTGGGTCTGATAAGCGATTTATAGGCTACTAATTCCACGTGCTGCGGTGCATGACCTAGGTGACGTTTTAAGAACCCCAGGGTTGTGCTTCCAGAAGAAATGTTGTTAGTAACATGCTTGCGCCATGATCCCACGTAACAAAGGGTGACACCAAGGTACTTCTATGACTCAACTAGTTAAATGGAAACGTTAACGATTGTATAGGGTAAGAATAGAAGTTTACAGCGAATCTGGAGAAACATAACTTTACATTTGTTAAAGTTAAGAGGTATTAATTACTTGTTGCACCATCCTTGTTTGTTGTGTAGGTCATTCTGGAGGATATCTTGGTCAGAAATGTTGGTAACTGAGCGATGAATAACAGAGTCGTGATCAAACATATGAATATGACAGGACACGTGCAGGGGTAAGTCGTGTATGTAAATTAGAAACAAAATCAGACCGAGGACGGATCCGATATTACTGGGAGAGAATGAGAAGACTGATTGTTAATGAGAGAATGAGACTGGAAGCGGTTTTTAGGAGATTCTTTAATCCAGATTAAGACGTTTATATTTAGTTTGAACTACGCAAATTTATATATTAAGCTCTTGTGAGGTACTTTGTCAAATGCTTTTGCGAAGTCTAAAAAATGGTGTCAGTTTGTATGTTAAGATTCGTATGCAGATCATGAATAAGTAGGGCCTGTTGGGTTTCGTAAGAGAAGTTCCGGCGAAATCCGTGTTGCGAAGAATTGAAGAAATCATTCGAGTCCAAGAAATGTATGATCTGAGAGTAGATACATGTTCCATGATTTTGCAGGGCAGGCTTCCCTATTCACGGTCGGAAGGAGCGTATGTGGCTGGTTCGTAGTTTCTGGCCGTGTTCCAAAACTTACTCGCGCTAACTCTAGGGTAAAGGTGGTTATCGAAAACCTACCCGCGTCCAGCGTTTCTTTAAACAGATAGGTCGATAATTTATTAAGGAATCTTTGTTACCTGATTTGTAGTTTGGAACGACCATTCCTGATTTCCCATCTTCCGGTACTGCGCATGAGGAGAGCGATTGCGAGAAGAGTAAAGCCAAATATTGTTCAGATGCATTCCTAATATTTTTTAGAAGTTTTGAATTTATATAATCTACACCAGCTGATGACGACAACTTGTAGTTCTCTGACACTGAAGAAACCCCATCGGTAAATAACGTAACAGGGGGCATTGCAGACCTGATATTGGAAAGTTTCGTAGGGACCGGCGCATGAGATTCTTTAGTAAAACAGATTTGAAGGCAATATTAACAATGTTTACGTTTTCGGTGTTAGTAACTACGTCACTGAATTCATTAACAAGACTAATAGTGTGCGTATGCTCAGGGTTTTTCGTGTGCCAGAACTTCCTAGGGTTTTGAATTAGAATGTTGGGTAGGTCAACGTAAAAAAAAACTGTGTTTTCCGTTACGAATTGCAGCTAGATAAGCATCATCAGCATTCCAGTATTTTTGCCGTGCACTTGTGTGTCCATTTAGCTTGGTGGAGCGGAAAAGGCGTTTTTTATTCTTATGTTCTAGTCTTTAGTGAGTTTTAGTTAACCATGGTTTTTGGCGATTCGCATGAAAAGTAATTTTTGGAATGCATGCTTGAGCCAGTGTGTTTAACTTGTTCTTAAAAATAGACCAGTTATCATGAATTGATCGATTGTGAAATGTCCTTAGAAACATGAAAGAATATTGATCAGCTCGTTATTAATATCATCATAATTTCCATTATCGTAAAGACAAATTGCCTTCCTTTTTGTTTGGTAAATTAACGGTGTAAACAAAAAAAAACAGCACGAATAATTTTGTGGTCGCCGATTTCTCGGAGGTAATGGATAGACAACAAACTGTTCAGATGACTGGTTAGTATTAAGTCTAAAATGTTAGCGGAATCACGTGTGACACGTGTTGGCCCTGATGCAATCTGGGTGAGGTTAAAATAGAGACAAACCTCATTGAACTCATTTGTTTCTGCGTTGCTAACTATTAGAGGCATGGGGTTAGTCCAGTCAATGTTCGTGAAGTTGAAGTCTCCAAAACGAGGAATGTGCGCGTGGGGGTACTCTGCGATAAGTTCATTTACGGTATTGTTATGTTTCCTAGAAAATATTGGATTATTATCTGTAGGCCTGTAACAAACGCCTAGAATAAGTGCTTCGGGTGTAGCACGGCTGATAAGCAATAAAATTTCTAGGTCAGATGCAATGTTGACAAGAAAACATTAGAATTCCTGACTGACGGCAGCAAAAAAAAAAAAAAAAAACCTCCCCCGTTTGCACCTTTCCGGTTGGTGAGAAATAGTTCAAAATATGACAGATCAGATGTTGAAAACCTTTCTTCATGTAACCTAAAACATATATTACAATTTTATTTTATTTTTTTTTTGCGTGGCTTGGTAGTTTTTAAATTGCAAGTTGTTAGTTTGCTCGCCCATGGCGAAGGGGGAAACACACGGATACAAGGAACCGAAATCCATGTGCAATCCATATTAGGCAAAACTCCAAGTCCAACTCTTCCCTTTCAATGAAAGAAAACAGAAATTAAACTGGGGATGTTCACACGCATTGGTGTAGCGGATCTGTGCACGCCTTTTCTTTTTGTCCCTTCACTTCTTTGCTTTCCAAGAGGCAGAGAGGACACAAAACGATCGTCGACTGCGTGCTTTCCAAAAGCTCGAGACAATTAACAATGGCCTCCTCGGTTATACACCTTTTCCACAAGGGCGCAGTCATCTTGAATGTCGTCACTTCTGGTATGCGATAAAACAGGGGTGGCCAAACTGCGGCTCGCGATCCGAATGCGGCTCTTCGCGGGCTCAAGTGCGGCTCGCCGCTCCCTGGTAAGCGTCCTCCCCCCCCCCCCCCCCCCCCGCCTTCCCCTCTTGTGTCCCCGAAGCAACAAAACAAATTCTGGAATAAAAAAAGAAATAAAAAACCCTGTAGTTTTGGCAGCTTTGTACAACACTGCGTACATACAGCTGGACTGCGTTTTGACACATGAAGTTTCCAGTGACCCTGTTCCTTTATTGATCTAGAAAAAATTTCGAACCGTAAACGCATAACAAGTGTCAGGGGTAGTGGCAGGCTGGTGAACCATGCATTAATTTTGGCTTAGTTGTGGAAGAAGCGTTCTGCTGCCTGGTGTTATCTGTTGTAGTCGACAATTATACTTGCCCTTTTTGGAAAGGACTGTTTCCTCCGTATTATTTCTTTTTCAAAGTAGCACCCCCCCCCCCGCCCGCTTTTTCCTCCCTGCGGCTCTCTAAACTTTTGTAATTTTGTCTGCGGCTCTAACACCACGTCACTCTGACCACCCCTGCGATAAAACATCGTTTTGATATCTCCACCCCGCTGGAAAGTGTTTACAAAAATGCGTGATTGTCACATAATCTTGTTTTGCCTCACCTTTATTTTATCGCATATTCCAGGTGCAAATGCTTTATAATGTTTTCTTCTCGCATAGCAGATACGGAGCCCGCGTGTCTGAGAACGACAGGAAACAGAAAACATATTTCGTGACTACGACAGGCATAATGTCATAACAGTGGAAAACGGAGCGTCACTAAGCTCCGTTTTCCGCTGAATGAAGTTCAACACAGAAATTGACTGAAAAGGATGTGACATTAACTGGCATGCTGCTCAAAAGATATTAGAATAGTTATCATCTTTGGGAGACACGAATTTTATTTGATTTTGTGCTGCTTTTCACGTAATCTTCGAGAAAGGTTCAGGGTGCCCACATCCCGGTCACACTTTCCGTGCGTCATCTGGTCTTTTTACTATACCGAGACATGTCGGCGGTAATATATGGCAACTTTTAGCGATAGTGGTATAGCGGTGTGAGAATAGCGGTCCCTAGTTCCTGGATGATCCACTTCAAAAGGAAGGTGCTTTCTTAGAGCTTCCAGACGCAGGAGTACCAGGTAAGACTCTTATATAGCTCGTATTTCAGAAAATTAGAATTACTTATGTCACTGAGGTCGGCGCTCACGTTGCCTGACCTGACATTTTGCTGAAGAGCACTGATCTGTCGTACAACCGACCCTTGCTACATGCGTTTTGGAGAGCATCAAGAAACGGTAGGCACGGCATACAAGCGTCTACATTTCTGTTTTAATCAGCATTATATTTTAGTTTTTTGATAGCTCCCCTGATGTTTTTGCTTCTTGTTATTCACCGATATCTCAACCCAATTGCATGTGTTCAAGGCTAATGGAAGATAGAAATAAAAACATAATCTATAATTGAAATATTATGTGCAATTATCGTGTCTTGCTATTTTGCTGTAACCACGTTTTACGATATTTGCTGGCTAAAATATGTCAGTATAATATATTCACTTGCATTGAATTTATTCGAGATTTAATTATTTGTAGTACAATTTTTATAGGTTTGCGATTCTAACAGCGTTAAACTCCGGCTGTAACAACGATGGCTTGCTTTTTCACAAGGGCAGAACGCTGTTTCATTTTTCTCAAGAACCACGCAATGAAGTGCGTCAGGTATTCGCGCGTGCCTCAATTGAAAGGGTGCTCAGCGCGGCGGACGACATCTTCACTTAGAAACGAGGGAAGACGACCGACGTGACTTTTGAGAGCCAGCTGTTGCTCATGGTCGCAAAAGTGTGACTGGTGGCCACAATAAACGCTTCCACAACACTTCTGTGTTTTCTGTCTTATCCAAGGGCAGTGGGGTAGAAAGTAACTCCGCGAAAGTAACGAATCACTCTTTATGAAAACGGTCACTTACCTTTCTGGAAGGGAGACGATGCCACTCAAGATGCGTTGATTTCTGATGATTTCGTATGATGGACGCGAATGATAAAAGTAGAATCCGTGTTTTCGCACCGCCAGCCATGCGCCTTTTGCACGAGTGGTTACTTTAGCGCACCACGGCGTTCCCATGTGCTGAGATTCTTTGCAAAATTTACTGATTTAGTGGTTTCTAATTTGAACAATGTGTTTATTTTTACTGAAATTATTCTTCAAATTTTAGTTAATTATTTAACTTCTCGTGACGATTAGCCCCGTAGATATATTGCCCCTCTGGTTGTTTAACTTACGTGATTATGCTGTGTTAGTGTAGCCTTAACTGATTTTTAAGAAACGATGTGAAATTCCTACAATAAGCACTCTGTAGGCACGACATAAATGTAATAAACTTAATGTTGTATTTCATTCGGACGTGGTGTAAACGCCCCATAAGCGATAGCTTCAATACTTCGTTTCAGCTGAAGTTTAGACGCAGCCGACGCTATATGAGTTAATGACCAATCAAATAGCGTCCAAAACGCAACCCACTAGACTTTCTTTCGTTTATTATTGGTTTAGCTATGAAAAACACGTACAGAAACCTGACGAACAGCATGATGTTGCGCTTTGACGTGGTCTCATTGGTTCGATCAGCTCGTGGCGTTGACTGCATCTGGACCTGAAGGTAAAACGAAAGACAGGCGATAGTGCCGCGTTCGTGGCGGGGTGCTGTGTACATTTCCCCAGTTATAGGCGGAGGAACGTTTAGTATTTGTGAGCATCTTGAAAAGTATGTTCAAACTTGTCGACTGCTTACTTTTGGGGGAAATTTTAACTGTGCTTGTACGGGGTGTGACGGAGCGAATGGGGTGCAAAATAAAAACGCAAACCACGAGTTTCTTTTTTTTATAATATGGTTGAACACAGTGAGTTAGAATATTGTGCACTTTGTGCGTCAAGGGGCGGGGTGTACAGCACACTCATTTTCAAGCTGCGAGCCACCTCCACCTTGTTAGAGGGCGCAAGCAGTATGCAATTGGTCCCTTGTCCTTCATTGATCGTGCTCTTGTATCTTTTGCGCAGTGTTCCTTTAAAGGAATGCCGAAGAATTTTGTCTGGAATCTAGAACTCTTAAAACAAAGCTTCTAAATGATTAATTAAAAAAAACGGTTCGCAGACATCGTGAAGCTTTGGGAACAGCTAATGGGGAAGAATTCGACATTAAATGGCAATAGCGTAAACAGGAAACAGAGTTGACTGACGTTGACGTTCGGGCAGTTGGTATTTGGAAGTTACAAATTAATAGGAGGTGTAGTAATTACACCCCTTGTCCCATATATAATACCCCCAATACTAGAATATGACGTTCAGTTCACTGATGTCGAAACAACGATACCAACTTTCACGAGCGGCTTGATAGTCAAGCGATAAACCTATTAAAATAGCTAATATACACATCTTGTGCTACAAGAAAACACTCAAGGTTTTGTTGGCCCTGCTGCAAAACTTCATGTTTTGTTTTTCTGTAGTCTTTCATATGTACATAACTATTTAGTAAGTTATGTCACGTAGCTACCAAGCCGCTCGTAAACGTTGGTATCGCCAGTTGGACGCCAGTAGACTGAACGTCCAAATGTAGCTTTGGGGTGCTATATATGAGACAAGGGGTGTATATACTACACCCCTTCTGTCTGGGTGTGTACGCAGCCCATGAAATTGCTGCAGTAGCCAATAAGAAAGCTGTTATACGAACCACGGAGCGAAAAGCTTGAGCACAATGAACCGTACCTTAAGATGTCAGTGATTATATAACCCACCAATTTAGTGCGCACACAACCTTCTGCCGATGGTGCAGTTGTCCTTGCGTATGCTCTATTCTGAGTTTAAACGCTATTACCGAAACAAAAAAAAACAAAAAAAAAACGCCCGCTCTGCTTCGCGTTCAAATTGAAGAGCGGGCTGTCGTTTGCGGCTTTCGCCTGGTAACGTAGAGCTTCCTTGATCTCGAAATTGGCTCCTCTGTCGGAGCGCTAAGATTGATATCGGCAAATTGGTCGGTGAGATTTCCGCCCAGCGCTATTGGTTACCGCCTTCCGTTTTCTGTCCCGAATGCTGTCAAGATTTTGACGTCTACCCTCAAAAGCCTCAATTGATCGGACTATACGGCCTTTCAAGTTTTTGGTGACGGCATTCTGCCACTGGGAATTTTTCTAGGTGCCCAGAACAAAGGTCATTCAAAGAATCATCAAGATTACCGTTTATGCTTGACAATAGACCATATTCAAAATGATGCGCCACGTACTCCTGATCGATTGTCAAATTTCCGCCATACTGGAGTGTTCCCGTACAGGTAGTTTCGCCCGACAGTCAACGGACCTGGCAAAGTGGGAGTCGTAGAACTAAAATATGATCACCTGCTGCAAATCCAGTACGAACCTTTCACACAACGTCCTCGATGATGATGGTTCACTACCTTGGATGGCCAAGTTCACTGCTTGAGTGACGGGTCTTGCGACCTCATTTCTGATAATCCCTTTTTTAAATTTCGCGGCCCTCTTTCTTTTCTGTGTGCCGAAACTAAGCAGCGACCAATTCAGTACACAAATAAGTGGTCTTAAAATCATGAAAACCGAGTTAAATGCAGAAGACCCTCGTCAACAACTGGAACATGTGAAAAAAAAAACCAATATGGGGGCTAATATTGGCATGAGGATGATAACTGGCAAGGATTTTGCGAATGGCCTATAGAGAGTTTTAGTAGATAGTATGCTGCGGAGAGTGGGCCCAGTTGGCGCGTGCTCAATTCATGCTTTAAAGTGACGGCACAAGCTCCCGCTAGCAAAGCGTAGCTCTAGAATACTTTGTACTGAAAGTTTCTATAGATAGTATAACAGTGTAGATAGTATTCACTGGCGGCCATAGCCATGTGCGCGACTGCTGAGAGCATGCTGCTGGTGAGCTTCCGCAAATCTTTTGCAACGTGCATTGCACGCCATCAAGATTGTCGGTCTTAGTGACCTTTTAATGTGAGCTCGTTCTAAGCTTGCGCTCTAAACCGCGCCTTCAAATATGGCGTCCAGTGATTTCCCCCTATAGATTAGTCAGGAGCGTGGCGCGTGAAGTTGCACTGCCGTGCTCTAAATCGTGAAGTCTCATTTCTCAGATTTGGGAAGTTCCAGTTTAGCAAAGTGTTCCTCGCGGCAAGTTCATTGTGACGATCACCCCAACATCGACTATCTCGCTGAGAGCTGGAAAAATAGCTGGGCTTCCAACGAGCGCAAGTTGCATGGAACTCAATGTTTGAAAATATCTAGTTTCTTCCTGGTTTCTTTTTCTTTTCTTTGCAGGCTGACAATGTGACCCCTTCGTCTGTCGAGGGCGGAAACGCTACTCCACATGTTTTTACTTTATAATTATTGTTTTTTTGATGCACACGTTGAAAAATTTGCCACACAAGGTTTGCTGAGAGTAGTAAAAATTACGGCTTTTTATTTGCATTATATTTGTATCCTTCGCGAACTTCTAAAGCTACATTGTCATCCTCCCGTAGTTGAAAAGTTTATGCCTTGCCTACAAACTTTTTTTTTACCTTGTGTGCTTCTATAACATTATATATGCAGACTGCCGATATTTATCCAAAAAATTATAATTGTAGGTTCATAACGCTGTAATGCAATCCTTATAAAACGTCAAACAGGGATTACTGGTACATTTTAACGTATTTATGAAGAAAACGTAGAAGGTCATTTTGTAACATGCATAACCAGACTTGTTTATGTGCTATTCTCATAGCTAATTTACACACTTATTAAATTGTGAATTTGTAAAGTTAAGGTCCAGATTTCTTTTTCACTTACAGATTATTGTCAAATGAAACCAGTGGCTCACGTCCAGGGCCGGTGATACCAACGCCCCGGTTTATCTGTATCGATGCCGTTGTAAGATGTGCTGCTGGCTTGAACATATACGACATCTCTTCTCAAACTGGTGTAGTATCTAGAGTATGTTAGTTCCTATTTTAATGAACTGAAGATATATTCAAGTGATAGTATTTTTTATATATTCTATATGAATTACGTACATTTCTGAGCACCTGATAATTATTATCTCAAATAGATGTGGCACCTATTGAAGCTATTTGTCGCGGAATAATTTCCCAGTGTAGGAACCATCAAACCAAAGCTTGAGCTTGAACGCAAGAAAAACTTGAGCTTGAACTGATTTTCAACAAAATATTGCTGCCCAGGGTCACTAGACAAAACGCTTGCAGCAGGAAGTTTGACCTGTGTCCGTGCATGTACCCAGAGGGACTCTATTAACGCAAACAAGCCTTAGCCAGTTTTCGCGTTTGTTTGTTTGTTTGTTTGTTTGTTTTTTATTGAAGAAAATTACAGGTGTGCTATAGTGGTTGAAGTCACTCATTAGTGGTACTAGCCCATGTGAAAAGTTTTTGTACATACCAGTATCCTTTCGAAATAAACTCCGAAAAAAACGCAGAAGTCATGTTCGCGCTAACAGTGTCGCGCAGTAAACAGGACATGGTTAGATAATATAAATAAAGCCAATACTATTTACCCAAGCAAACTAAGCGCGCACTGTTATCTCAGTTGTATATCAATGACGTCCATAATGAAGTTAATAAGCAGTATAGGCAGTTTATGGACTGATGATTGCACAATTTGGACGGAAGTAAAAAATTTCCAGAATTCGCTCCGTCAATAATGACAATGAATTCACATTGGTAAGGCTTAATAAATCCGAAAGCATTCAACTCCACAGCTGATAATAAATTTAAGAATGTTTTTCTGCGCAAGACAATGGCAATCAAAGTGATCGTAGACATAGAATGCGCTATTCTTCGGTTTGTTGGAATGTTCGGCGCGCTGCTGCATTCCCCAACAAGTTTATAATACTATTTGTTTCAATTCGGATCAGCTGAAAAGCGATCTGGCGTTTCAGATTCCTGTCAATCGATGTAGAAGTAAGCATGGCTGCTTGAATAGAAGTCAAAATTGAGAGCGCCATGTAGTAGCTGCTGCGCCAATCATCCGAGTCCGCCGCTGTTTAGGTACGCACTCCTAGCATCTCAGGACATAAGGGCTGCTTTAGCACTCGACGTGAACTCGGGTCAGGTCGTTTTGAAAACAACTGCTGTGACGGCGTTCGGCCAGAACTCAAGTGTAATCACACGCTTTCTTCCAAAAAAAATGGTGACCGCCAGTGTTGCTTTATGCCCTTTTGAGAAGGAGCGATTCATGAAGAAACGTAAGAAAAAACTTTCAGCCTTTCCCCTCTGGTGAAGAAGGAAGACCAGCGAAGCTGTACCACGGTGGGAATGAAGTAATGGCCGTCCGCAAGTCGGCAAGCCAGAGTGGAGAGGCTGTAAAGGTTGCCGCTATCTATGCGATGGCGGCAAGCAGAGAGACGGCAAACAGAACACTCAGGACAGCTACCGCCACATATGAGCGACGGCAGCAACCAGAGCGTTCTGTCGACATTTGTTTGGTACCGGGCACGATCCTGGGGAGCCTAGCCCTTAGCAGCTCCGCTCTAAAAACTTTCAGCCTTGCCACTTTGGTAAAGATGAAAGACCAGCGAAGCTGTACTATGATGGGATGACCTCAAGGACGACGCCTGGAGGACGACGTCTAGGACGACCTCATGGACTACCTTTAGGACAACCTTGAGGACGACCTCAAGGACGACGCCGAGGACGACCTTAGGGACGACGTCTGGGACGACCTCAAGGGGGACGTTTAGGACTACCTCAAGGACGACTTCTAGCGCCTCGAGGACAACGTCTAGGACGTCTCAAGGACGACTTCTAAGACGACTTGTAGGATGACCTCAAGGATGACTGCTAGGACGACCTCGAGGACAACCTCTCGAACAACCTCAAGGACGACCTCAAGAACGACGCCTAAGACGGCCTCAAGGACGAATTCTAAGACGACGCCTAGAAAAATTCAGCCATTCCACTCTGGTGAAAACCAAAGTGGAAACGCTGAAAAGGTTGCCGCCGTCTATGAGCGAGGCCGGCAAGCCGGTTCTGTGGTTGCCGCCGTCGCTCATAGATGGCGGTAGCTGTCCAGAGTTTTCTGTCGACATTTGTTTGGTACCGGACACGATCCTAGCCCTTAACAACTCTGCTGTAAAATAGATAAACGACAAGCATACACATCCAAGAAGAAAAATCGCCGCGAGGACACCATTGAAAATCGCTCTGATGGGACTTCAGGACTTTTTTAAAGGGTGTTCAGGACTTCAGGACTTTTTAAAGGGACTTCAGGAATTTCTGAGATGTTTGAAGGGGGCACCGATATTTCCTGGTAGGTTCACTAGCCCCGTCAGGGGCTCTCCTGAAATGTCTAAAGTGCCCTTTACAATGCCTTGAAATGTCTGAAAGCCTGTCAAGAACTTTTTTAATGGGGTCGGGAAAACTTTCAGGCTTCTTGAGATGTCTGTGGGCAACGGCCTAGGTGGAGAAAACACATTTCGCAGAATTAATGAACGTAGCTGCTTATTGTACGTTACGGGGAAAAAAATAAGTATTTGGGGAATGCCGATCGTGTGTTTGTACGGTCAGACTTTTATTACTGCTCTTCTATCAAATACGAGTAGGCTCCTGGACCCGTCTGTCACTGCCGGGTGTTCGGTCGCCAGAGAGGCCACTGAGGGCGGCAGCCCCATGTGGAGAATTGACAAGCCGCGGGCCGAGTGGTGTTGGCCGAGCGGCGTTTTGAGGCGAACGCATTCCTGTCCGCTCGAGGCGAAATCCGCGCAACCATGAATAAAAAAAGAAAAAAGAAAAACAAGCCGAGAGCAGTGCGCGCATTCCAGGAACAGGGACGCACGCGGGAGTGACTCGTTCCGGGAATCGGTCCCTCCACGGGGGACTGTCCCCAAAAAGCAATCCACTATTTGCTGCGCCTCTCACCACCCGGCGACGGGGAGAGGGTGCAGGGCTGCCAGGCCAGCGGTCGGGGGGGGGGGGGGGGGGGGTAGGAGGAGGAGGGTGGTGTGTGCAAGCGGGGGAGGCCATAGCCATTTTCTCTCTGCCCGTGTGCGGTTCCGGTTATCCCACAAGCCGGGATGTTTGGAGCGGACCAATTTCCTCCAGGAAGGTGAGCATGCATGGTTTTGAGGGCTCGCCCCTTGGTCGGTTTTGATCCGTGCAGTTTCTTTCTTGGTACCGTAGGTGAACCCTAGTTCGGCGCAGGCCGCCTTCAGCACCGCTCGAGCGCCATTGTGTTCAGCGTATTCAAGGAGATAGTGGCCGGTGTCGGCTTAGTCACTGCAAAGCCTGGCAGTCGGAGTCAGCGTCCCACCGCATGTTGTGCCTGCGCACCGGGATTATGGCACTGTGCGTGTTGAGACGGTGGATGACGGCCGCTGTCCGGACTTGTTCCTTGCGCCTCTTCGTCCGTCCGACTTCAAACCAGCGAGCGAAGAATACGCCGAAGATGCCGGCGCGATGTCATCATGGACGAAACCGTGACTGTGCTCGGAATTTCTCAACGGCGGCGGGTGCTGCTTACGAGTTCGTGGTTTTCGCTAAACGTGCCTACTGAGGCTGCGTATGCGTCCGTGAGGTGCACCTGCTCGGTCTTATTAGCTGAATTACCGTATATCAGGAATTTACCCAGCGGCATTGGGAGTACTTTAATATATTTTGAGTTGTGTGATCAAGAACTCAGTTGTCCCTGTTTGATGTGATCTCTTTTGTCTACAGCTCCTTGCGCCGGGTTTGAACAAGCGTTGCTTTTTATCACCTTTTTGAGTTATAATATGCATGTAAAACTAAATGTCGGCAATAAATTTTCAATAATGTTTTGAACTGCATTTTTGTCCGTGGGTCACAGTCATTTGAGCGTCTAAAGGTTTGATGGGCTAAGGGGTCCGACGGGTTGAAGGGCTGTGAGGCTAAAGGGTTTTTCTATGGGGTACCCTTGAAGGGTTTCTCTGTAGGGTATTTTGAATGGTTTTGAAGGCCTGTGAGGTCCCCTAATCCTTCAAGGCTGACGGGCCTTTTAGAAATATTTTCAATAGGGGACAGCAGCCTCTGGTCCTAATCAACAACCAAGAGCGGGTACTTTTTGTCCTTCATCTTTCTTTTAGGCAAAAAACAGCCAGGCTAACGAGCCGAAGGGGAAGATAAATTATTGTACAAAGTTCAAACTCAGGAACTGTTGAGAAGTACGCCTACACACATCCTCTTACAAGTACATCAAGCTCAATCAGACGCTCTTACTCAAGCGACGTCCAGATTCCAGGATCGGAAATTCAAAGGTTAGTCCGTCTATCATTGTCAGATCATTGTAGTCGTCTTGAAGAAACTGCATTGACGTCAAAATCTACAGCTGACAGAACCACTCGAACTTCAAACAAATGAGGTCGGGTTTGATTGCGATTCACAGCTTACAGCTGCAAGGTTCAAATTACAACAATCCCTTGTTGCGGGCTCCTCAGGCGTGGCGCGATTGAAAAAGAACTAGAAAGAAAAGAAACAAAACAAAAAAGCAAAAGAGGATGCATATTGGCCGGAGTGTCTTAAGGTTATCATTTACTTCTATTTATTTATTTATTGTTTTACGCGAGGAGAGACTTTCAAATATGGAAATGTCCTGATCAAAGCTGACCTCTGGTTTGCATTTTGAGCCTGCATCACGGTCGTGGCTAGTTTTCTGCTCTGTGTTCTCTTTGAAGGCGGCTTGCTCCCTCTGATCGCTTCAAAGTTGTACTCCCCCACCCATATCGCTTCTCGCTGGACTGGAACTTTTTTTCAAGGGCCTCTCTTTTTCGTTCAAAATTTGCAACCGGTTGCTTGCTCTGTGGTGTAACGAGGGCTACTTGGGTATATTTTTCCAGTGATCAACTTATTAAAAGGTTGAACATGCATTTGGAATAATGAGAATATATACACTAATGAACTTAAGACGGAGTAAAATACTCTCGATTTAATACATCTTCAAGGCAACAAAATGCCATCAAAAGTATTTAAAATGCGGTATCTTGAGGAGAGTTTGAACAAGTCGGTCTTTGTTCAAGCCTTAAAAAAACTTGATCACAACTAAGTAAGATTCACTTCATTCTCCATTAATACCTGTTTGATGCACGCGCCGTACAACTTACACACGAAAGTCTGCAATATAAATCGCTGAAACGTTTGAGCAACGTTCTTCGAGTAAAATTGGCATGCAAAGATGTTCAGATAAGGAAAATGGTTTCACCATGCTGTTTTCAAAATGCTATATATAGGCACAAAGTGGTTAAGAGGAGGCGAGAGTGCGAGAGGACATCAGGAAGCCGAGCTCTGGTTGGGATGATGAGTGGGTAGACCAAAAACTCCCTGCCTTTGTCTCTACTCACTGCTCGAACGCGTTCGAACCCGTTCAAACAGTGAGTAGAGATTACGACATCTAACTCTGCATCTGCCTCCTAATCATTTTAACCAGAGTTCGGTGTCTTGATGTCCTCTCGCACTCTCGCCTCCTCCTCTCAACCACTTTGTGCCGGCATATTGTGTGTGTCACTGAGATGGCTGATTAGCCCTTCGCCAGGTCAATCTTTCGAAAATATTGTGGACCTCTGCATTGAGATCGTGAAATCTTCAATTCCTGGCAGCAGGCATACCCGGCGGTCACTAGCACTGTCAAAGAAAGGCAGAACTTAAAAAAAAAAAAAGTTTTTACTACATAGCCTCACGCATGTCACAAAATAAAGTTTCCCCGAAACAAATTGTTTTTTCGCATACAATTTACGGCTCGAACCACATTTTGAGTGTGGAGTGATTCTGAACAAGCTCCTATTTCGGCATGAACATCCGAAGTAGGAACCTAGCTGTTTTAGTATCAACCTTGAAGACACCAAACTCCTAAAAAAATTTAAAGTAGCTGGATTGCACACGTATGTCCCAAACAAAATTGTGTCTGACAATTTTAATACACTGCTTACTAGACGCATTTTTATAGAGACGTAATTCCTAAATGTGCTCCTCTTTAGGCAAATTTAACCCGAAATAGAAGCACAGAATAGGAGCACGTCGCGAGACCCAAAACGGGTTTCGAGGCGTGATTACTTTCCCCCTGAAGTTCTTATTCTGATGCATAGGAGTGGTAAGCTATATCAGCTAAACAGCGACCAGGCAGTACAAATCATGCACGCTGTATACGGGTACCGTGCGTGCCTCAGGGGTGGGGAGGTATCGAGGGTGGTGGGTGAGAAAACGCATTTGAACATCTCCACTGCTGTTCTGGCCCTCCACTAGCTGCCTGGTAGACTGAGTGCTCTGTACTGCCTGGTCGCCGTTTGCGCATTATAACTCATCTCACTAGCTACTGTACGTGTCCCATGGAGGCACTTTAAACAAAACAAAAATTATTTGGGGTGCACAGAACGCAGTTTGATCCACTTTGCCATCGCTCATCATTTTAGGCTTGAATATTACCGAGTGATTACGCGAAAATTCTGTTTTTAAAACCGTGCTGAACGCAAATGTCAAGGGCGAGAATACACTGAAGTTTATGCAATGGCAATATGGTATATTTAACCTAATCCCTATAAAAAAAAACAGGAAGAAAATTGAACTGGTCAAGCTGGTAATTAAGCTGGTGAAACTGGTTAATGATGTAATTAAACTGGTTTAATGGAAAATAAAGCTGGTTTAAAGGGATTTTGAACCAAAATTTTGAGCTCACAAACCAAGGTTGGACGGATAGGCTGCAAAACCCAAAAACATCTCTCATACAGCGATATATATCTAACGGATCGCGGTATTTTCGGAAAAGTGCGGGATTAAACGCGGCCAACGAGATAAGTCACGTCACGATTCTCATTCCCTCTCCTCCTCACTACGTCCCGCCGAGCTGATGAACCGAAGCAAGAAGTACAGATGCAAATACTTTACTAGGGGGAATACAGGACGCCCCACACATTTGCGTTAGACGGAGCGATGGCCGCGCGAATTCCTCCCCTGGTGGCGCGGGATAATTTGGGTGTGTCCCTGTCCCTATTTTCCCTCCCCTCCTCTCCCATTTTCTCCTCCCTCCAGAACACGTGACTGATATGAGTCACCGACGATGCCAAACGCGGGCGGGCGATCATGCGGCCGCCAGGATAGGCCAGGCGCGACGACTATCAGCGGCCACCTTTGCGCGACCTCTCACAAGCGACCCCGGAAGTGTATTCTACGTGGGGGGGGGGGGGGGGGCTAAAGGTCAAAATAAAGAAGGGGGGAGTGAAAAAAAAATGTCAACTGAAAAAAACAACCATAACGAATATTTTACCGTATGTAAGAGGTTAATTATCCCTACCTACACGGTCTGGCATACATTCAGACTAGTACCAGTACGCCTATTTAAAGTCATCCAAAGTGCCAAGGTCGGCTTGGACTGAGACCAGGCCACTTCCCGTCCTTTGTCGTTTTGTTTTTGCTAAACGACCGAGCGCTTCATGAACGCTGAGAGCTGCCCTTGTGTACGAAGAAAAAGAGAGAGTTTAGGAACGAATAATTTGAGACATATTTCGCTATATCTTGTAGAAAATTTCGTAGGGACGGCAGTGTGCTCTGTACGGAGACTACCCTATTAAAAAAAAACAGCAAGAAAATCAAGCTGGTCAAGCTGGTTTTTAAGCTAGTTAGATCTGGTTAGAGCTCGTCTACGTGGTAATCAAGCTGGTTCGAGCTGGTCAAGCTGGTTCGAGCTGGTCAAGCTGGTTCGAGCTGGCACTGCAGCTGGGCAAGCTGGTACTTGAGCTAGTTTGAGCTAGTACTGGAGCTGGTTCGAGCCGGTGCTGAAGCTGGCTCAAGCTGGTTTGAGCTTGCCAAGCTGGTCTTGCTGGGAGCGTGCACGCCCAGGTCGGCTGGAGGTGGTCAAGCTGGCATTGCTGGGAGCGCGCGTGCCAAGGTCGGCTGGGGCTAGGGCGAGGCCACGTTCTGTTCTTTGTCCTCTCATTTTCGGTAGACGACCGGGCACTTCAGGCGCGCTGCGAGCTCCCTTTTTTGTGCGAGAAGAGAAAAAGAGTGGTAGGAACGGAAAATTTGAGGACACGTTTGGCTATCTTGGGTAGACTTGCGAAGGGACGGCTGTGTGCGCGTTGATTGGAGACTACTTGAACGGCAGTGCAAGCGAAGTGGGATTTGAAAAGACAGCGAGCGGCACTCCGTTCAGCGCGGGAAGAAGTCGGACGCCCCGACTGAGGGGTCATTTTATGTCTTCGAACATGTGTGTGCTCGTGAATGAGGGTGGTGCAGCGGAGTATCGCCAATGTCATTCAAGCCACTCGGATTTTCTCGCCTCTGCCGACTACGCAAGAGGCCGCTTGCCCCCGTTACTGGCGGCACCCAGGTTCGCTTTCCTCATTCGTGTAGTATTTGTTATTGTTATTGCCTGCTTTTTGGGTTGTGTCCAGTATTTTTTTCTCTTGATAGATAAGCAATCTACAGGTTTTCCTTATTTTAATTCAAGCGACGACCAATTTAATCCCGGGGTCACTCAATTTAATCCAAGCGCCACACAATTTAATCCGGCGTCAGTCGATTTAATCCACAATGTATATATGAACTTATTGTGTTCAGTAGTCGTGTTTCGCTGACACATTTGGTAACATAGAACAATTGTTTATACAATTAGAGTTTTTTTTTTTTGGGGGGGGGCGATTGATACTTTGATAATTAATCTGATTACTTTGAGTTACTAGTCCCACTATGGACGAGGCTTAATTGATATGTTTGTTACTCTTTTTAGAGCGCAGCTCTTAGTTTAGGCACCCGTTCCCGGCTTGAGCGGCGTCGGCGCCGCCGTCGGCGTAATCACGCGGTGCATGATGGGTAAATTCCCCCATTAATTTTAGCGGAAAAATTTCCGCGATAAATCATTCCCCACCAAATCTAGCAGAAAATTTTCCCCGCTAAATTTAGCGGAAAATTTACCCCACTAAATTTAGCAGGAATTTTCCCCGCTAAATCAAGCGAAAACTTTTTCCACTACATTTAGCGGAAAATTTTATTTTCCTCTAAAAAAATAGAAATCACAATAGGGATCAAGGTATCAATTGCCCACCAAAAATTCTAATTGTATAAAAAATTGTTCTAAGTTACCAAATGTGTAAGCGAAACACGACCACTGAACACAGCCCTATTGAAAAAACCAGCAAGGATATCAAGCTGGGCAAGCTGGTTTAGCTGGTTTTTAAGCTGGTTCGAGCTGGTTCGAGCTGGTCTAGGTAGTAATCAAGCTGGTTCAAGCTGGTTCGAGCTGGCACTGCAGCTGGGCAATCTGGTTCGAGCTGGTACTGAAGCTGGTTCAAGCTTGTCAAGCTGGTTCAAGCTGATTCGAGCTGGTTCAAGCTTGTCATGCCGGTTCGAGCTGGTTTTGAATCTGGCCTAAGCTGGTTCAAGCTGGTCTTGCTGGGAGCGCACACGCCAAGGTCGGCGAGAGCTTGTCGAACTGGCATTTCCGGGAGCGCGCGCGTCAAGGTCGGCTGGGGTGGGGACGCTGCCACGTCCTGCTCTTTGTCCTCTCGTTTTTGGTAGATGACCGGACGCTCCAGGCACGCTGCAAGCTTCCTTTGTGTGCGTGAAAAGAGAGAGAGTAAGGGGTAGGAACGGAGAATTTGAGATACGTTTGGCTATCTTGGGCAGATTTTCGAAGGGACGGCTGTGTGTGCGTTGTTTGGCGACTACTTGAGCGGTGGTGCAAGCGAAGCGGGATTTAAGGAGACAGCGAGCGGCAGTCCGTTCAGCTCGGGAAGAAGTCGGATGCCCCGACTGACGTGTCCGTTTGTGTCTTCGAACATCTGTGTGGTCGTGAATGACGGTGGTGCCGAGCAGTATCGCCAATGCCATCCAAGCCACATGGATTTCCTCACCTCTGCCGACTACGCAAGAGGACGCTTCGCCCCCATTACGGGCAGGACACAGGTTCGCTTCTCTCATCCGTGTAGTATTTTTTATTGTTATTGCCTGTTTTTGGAGTGTGTCTAGTTTTTTTCGTGTTGAGATCGAAAAGCAATCTAGTTTTAATAGCATTGTTTGTTTTGCACCTAGAACCACTATCTGCGCGCCGGTTAGTACTGTGTCAGCGCAGTGGATGTGTAGCATCTGAGCTCATGTGAGCAGACCGCAAATATGAAAATAATAAATTAGATGCCGAGCTGACTTTTCTGAAGAGTTTCGCTTGTTTATCTTGTGTATTCATTTAAACTGGTTAAAATGGTGGGGAAGTACACCAGCCTATGGGCAGTTCACCCAGCATGTCCCAGCATTTGCCCAGCACGACCCAGCATCCATCCAGCTCAACCACCACGGCAAGCTGGGGATGGTGGAGCAATAACCCAGTATAAAGCTAGGATGCTGGGACCAGCATGAAGCTGGGATGCTGGGACCAGCTTGTGCTGGGACCAGCACGGCAAGCTGGGCATGCTGGAGCAATAACCCAGCATGAAGCTGGGATGTTGGGACCAGCTTGTGCCGGTTTTTTCAATAGGGCCAGCTTGAAGCTGGGACCAGATCAACCAGCATGACCAGCATGCCAAACTGGGCAATGTTGGAGCAATAACCGAGCTTGATGCTGGAACCAGCATGACCAGCATGCCAAACTGGGCATGTAGGAGCAATAACCGAGCTTGAAGCTGGGACCAGCTTAAGCTGTTCTTTTCAATAGGGAGTAAGTGTATATATATATATTGTGGATTAAATTGACTGACCCCAGGATTAAATTGTGTGGCGCTTGGATTAAATTGTATGGCGCTAGGGATAGATTGAGTGACCCCGGGAATAAATTGGTCATCGCTTGGAGTAAAATGAGTGAGAAAACCTGTAGTTTTAATAACATTGTTTGTTTTGCACCAAGAACCGCTCTCTGCGTCAGATAGTACTGTCTCAGCGCCGAGGATGTGTACCATCTGAGCTCATGTGAGCAGGCGGCGAGTACGAAAATAATAAATTGAATGCCGAGCTGGCTTTTCTGATGAGTTTCGCTTGTTTATCCCGTGTATTAATTTAAACTGGTTAAACTGGTGGGGAAATCTACCACCTTAACCAGCATTACCAGTTCAACCAGCATGGGCAGTCGAATTGGCATGCCAGCATGCCAAACAGGGCATGCTGAAGCAATAACCCAGCTTGAAGCTAAGACCACATTAACCAGCATAACTTGAATGACAAACTAGGCATGCTGGAGCAATAACCGAACTTGAAGCTAGGACCAGGTCAACCAGCATGACCGGATCAACCATCGTGACTACCATAAAAGCTGAGCATGCTGGAGCAATAACCCATCTTGAAGCTAGGACCAGACCAACCAGCATGACAATGACGGAGGCTTATTGCGGAGAAGGCGCCATGTAATCGAGCTCTCGCTCTCACGTCAAAAGATCCCCAGGTTTTCTAAATTAATCCTCAGTCCTCCGCAGGGGCTTGCCAGATGCCCGTCGCTGGTTTGGCACGTAAAACCCCCCAAATTTGATTTAACCAGCATGACAAGATCAACCAGCGTGACCAGCATGACAAAGTGGGCATTCTGGAGCAATAACCTAGCTTGAAGCTAAGACGAGATTAATCAGCATAACCAGATCAACCATTGTGACCCGCATGACAAACAGGGCATTCTGGAGCAATAACCCAGCTTGAAGCTAGGACCAGATAAACCAGTATGACCATATCAACCAGCATGATCAACATGAAAAACTGGACATGCTGGAGCAATAACCCAGCTTGAAACTAGGACCAGATCAACCAGCATGACCAACATGACAAACTGTGCATGCTAGAGCAATAACCCAGGTTGAAGCTACGACCAGAACAACCAGCATAACCAGATCAACCAGTGTTACCATCATGACAAACTCGGCATGCTGGAGCAGTAACCCAGTTTGAAGCTAGGACCAGAGCAGCCAGCATGACCAGATCAACCAGCGTGACCAGCATGATAAACTAGGCATGCTGGAGCCGTAACCCAGCTTGAAGCTAGGACCATATGAACCAGCATGACCAGATCAAGCAGCGTTACCAGCATGACAAACTAGGCATGCTGGAGCAATAATCCAGCTTGAAGCTAGGTCCAGATCAACCACCATAACCAGATCAACTAGCGTTACCAGCATGACAAACTAGACATGCTGGAGCAATAACCCAGCTTGAAGCTAGGACCAGATCAACCAGCATGACCAGATCGGCCAGCATGACCACCATGACAAACTGGGCATGCTGGACCAATAACCCAACGTGAAGCTAGGACCAGACTAACCAGTGTGACCAGCATGACAAACTGGGCATCCTGGATCAATAATCCAGTTTGAAGCTAGGACCAGATCAACCAACATGACCAGGTCAACCAGCGTGACCAACATGACAAATTGGGCATGCTGGAGCAATAACTCAACTTGAAGCTAGGACCAGATCAGCCAGCATGACCAGAACAACCAGCGTGACCAGCATGACAAACTAGGCATGCTGGAGCAATAACCCAGCTTGAAGCTCGGACCAGATCAACCAGCATGACCACCATGACGCACTGGGCATGCTGGACCAATATCCCAATGTGAAGCTAGGACCAGATTAACCAGTGTGACCAGCATGACAAACTGGGCATCCTGGGGCAATAACCGAGCTTGAAGCTAGGACCAAATCAACCAACATGACCGGGTCAACCAGCGTGACCAACATGAAAAATTGAGCATGCTGGAGCAATAACTCAACTTGAAGCTAGAACCAGATCAGCCAGCATGACCAGAACAACCAGCGTGACCAGTATGACAAACTGGGCATGGTGGAGCAATAACCTAGCTTGAAGCTAGGACCAAATAAACCAGCGTGACGAGGTCAACCAGCGTGACTGTCGTGTTTTCTACCGGGATCAACGGAAGACCTCCAGCCGCAGGCCAGGACGGGCAGGCCCAAAAAAGCCCCTAGTTTATTCCAGCAATCCATTATATACAGAGGTGCGGTCATATGATACTAGACAAGCACGGCACACTTTCCGAAAGCCATATCGAGCGGTGATAGATGTCCGGTCACATGATGGTAGACGAGCACGGTACAGTGTCCGCAAGTCATATCGAGGTGTTACAGTACCGTGTGACAGTGTCGCGCTATCCGCAGAAGACCGATAACACTACATCCCTCTTTTTCGAGTGAGAGGCAGAGTTTGCATCAAACAAGGAATCGCCCCCGAACAATCCATAAATCAAAAACGTCATCACGTGGCATTGACAAGAATCGAGGTTCCACACTTATACTACAACGCAGCATTCACAACGAACATGAATCAGTCAAACACGCTGAGTTCAAAACAAACAAGAATCAAGTACGGTGCATTCAGAAATTCCATACCGCTCAGGCTGGCGTGCTACCCGGCCAGATCGCGTCGAATAAACCAGAGGGACCGCAGGCAACGAAACACTAGACTCGTGTCCTTCATTCGGACTGTTTTGGCCAATCGGCGAACCGGGACGACTCGGGCACGTTGCCCTTGGGCAGCTGTCACTTTCCACCTCTAGAAACTTGTAGCAGTCACTATTTTCCACACTTCCCCTCTTCTGCCTGAATTGAACCAGGGCTCTTCGGTTCCGTTCGATTCGGCAACCGTGCCTCAACTCTACCACATACGAGCGCGGCCGGCTGGCCGGCTGAAGGACCACGCCCTTTTGTCTGCGGTCTTTCACCCAGACTACGTCACTGGGTTTTAACTGAGGCAGGTGACGCGCTGCATGGCGGCTGTTATAGAAGCGGCGTTGCGTATCCCTAAGGAGTGTGTCTTTTTGACGGACCTCCTTCAGGTTTGGCGTACTTGGCGCCAGTTCCTTTGGGTGGAGTGGAAGCGTAGTACGAAGCCGCCGACTCATAAGCAGCTCCTTTGGCATGCTGCCTAGTGATCCCGGGGTGTCCCTGTAGTCTAATAGAGCCAAATAGGGATCATTTGACTTCAACATCAGTCTTTTAACGGTTTTAACCATCCTTTCAACTTCGCCGTTCGCCTGCGGAAATATCGGGCTCGATGTGACACTTCTGAACCGGTAGTCTCTCGCGAACTGCCTGAATTCCTGGCTAACAAATTGTTTGCCGTTATTCGTCACTGGAACTTCCGGTATGCCATGCCTCGAAAATATACTTTTAAGTTGTTTTACAACATGGGAACTAGTCAAGTCTTGAAGACGGCACAGTTCTCAAAAGCGAGAAAGGTAATCTACTACTAACAGATAGTTACTTCCTTTCATGTGAAAGATGTCTGCTGCCACCCTTTCCCGAGGCCTAGACGGAGTCCTAGTCGGCATCATAGGCTCTGACGGCTGGTCACGGTATTCTGCAAACACCCTACAATTTGTGACAACTGAAGCAAGCTGCGAGCTTAGGCCAGGCCACCACACGGACTCTAGTGCTCTGGCCGTGCACCGAACAATACCTTGACGCCCTTCGTGAAGCTGCTTTAAGACCTCGCTTCTTAGTGGCTGGGGAACCACGAGGCGACTGCCTTTCAGAAGGACGCCCTTACAAATACTGAACGTTCTACGTTCTTGCCAATAAGGCTTTAGCACGGCCGGTAAAGAGGTTATGCTGGGCCACCCTTGTCGAGTAAAAAGAATTAACTGTTGGCAAGTTTCATCACACGTTTGCTCTTTGGCAACTGGTTTGAAGCTGTCAGAGTCGCTCAACTCTGACAACGAACCTGCCACAAAACTGCTTACTTCTTCTACTGAGAGGCAGTTCACCATTCGCTGCCTCCGCAAAGGTGCCCGTGATAGTGCATCAGCAGTCACAAGATTTTTTCCTGGCACATACTTGACATCGAAGCTGAAACGCATCAACCGCATCCTAAACCTTTGAATGCGCGGTGAAAGCAAACCCAGTGTGGAGTATCCCAGCAAAGTTATCAACGGGTTATAGTCAGTTTCTACAGCAAAATGCAACCCCATAGGCAACTTTCGAGGCGCTCTGCGGCCCAAGTCAGAGCCAAGGTCCCGTTCTCAATTTGCGCATAGCGGATTTCCGTAGGCGTTAGAGACCTTGAAACAAAAGCTACAGGCCTTCGCTCGTTGTTGGGTTGCAGCTGTAACAAAACTGCACCTAACCCATATGACGAAGCATCCACTTAAAAAATCGTCTGGTACTTTGGGTCATATCACGCCATGCAACTATCCGAACACATAGCTTTTTTACATACTCAAACGCCGCCTCTTGAGCGTCAATCCAAAGCCATTTTGAATTAGTTTGCAGCAGCTGACGTAACGGGGCTGTTTTCTCAGCCAGACTGGCGATAAATCGCGAACAGTGATTAGCAAGACCCAACAGCCAACGCATCTCAGCCACGTTCGTTGGTACCTTCATCTCAGTTATCGCTTGAATTTTCGCGGGATCGGGGCGTATGCCGTATTCGCTCACCACGCAACCGAGGAAAGAAAGCTCATTCACGCTGAATGGGCATTTTTCCTTGTTCAAGGTTACACCGGCTTGGAAAGTCTCTCCAGAGTGCGATGCAGACGCTCATTTTGCTCTTTCTGGTTGGAGCCAAAGAGTAGCACATCGTCCATCAGGTTTACCACCCCGGGATACCATCAAGAATTTCACTCATGCGCTTCTAGAAATATTCAGGAGCTGAGGTTATCCCGAACGGCAACCTTTTAAAGCAGTAACGGCCGTATGGCGTGACAAACGTAGTTAACCGCTGGCATTTGTTTGCCCACTTTACTTGACGTTAACCCGATTTAGCGTCGAGTTTTGAAAGCACCGCAGCTGAACTGAGCAACGCTAGAGTATCGTCAACGGTGGGAAGTGCGAAACGCTCCCGTCTTACATTCTTGTTGAGTTGAGTCAAGTCAACACAAATGCGTACGTCTCCGGCCGGCTTTAAGACCGGAACTATGCCCGCGCACCACTCAGTTGGGCTTTCGACTTTTCTAATGACTCCATTAGCTGCCATTTTGTCGAGTTCTTTTTTTACCCCTTCTCGCAACGGGATGAGAATACGACGGGCGGTGTGAATGGCGTAGGACACACTCTCTGATTTTAAACGAATGCAATATTCGCCTTTCATGGCTCCCAGACATTGAACAAGGAAGGCTAGCTCGTTTCCATCGAAACTTGATTGACAAACTTTACTATTTCTAAGGCTTCGATGGCTGGTAAGCCTATGATGACAGATTTTACCGATTCAACGACGAAAAACCTTTGTCGAGTGGAATTACGCTTCCACAGAATGGTGGCAACGAATTGTCCTTTGACCTTCAACTCCTCATTGCCTGGCCCCTTTAAAGTGACATTAGAACGCTCAAGCTGCCCTGGTAATCCTGGGAAGGATGCTGGGACTACTGAAACTTCAGCTCCCGTGTCGATTTCCGCAGAAACGAGTGTATCATGGATAGACACCTCTACCGTTCTAGCTTTGGCGCTTGTAACTCTCAAAAAACAGACAAAGTTCCTGCGGTTCGCGTCCCAGTCTCGACACTGCTGGCGCCTACCTTGAATGCTCTAACTTGTTTAGTTAAGCAGACGGCGGTGAAATTTCCTCAGTTCCCGCACTTGTGGCATACTGCTCCTCGGGCTGGGCACGAAGAACGGGAATGCGGGCCTCTCCCGCATGTTGAACACTTCGGAGCGCTGTTGGTGTTGCGTCCGACGCCTTGACTGTTCTTTGGTCTTGGTCGAAGCACGTGGGGCTTCCCTTCACGGCCAACCGCGTCGACCTCGGCGCTCAACGATACAGGCTCCGAAAGTTCCGTGGAACCGCTGCGAAGCTCCTTTTGTTGTCGTTGCACACTTTCTTTCAGACGTGCCTTCGCAAGGGCGCTTGCCAGTGTCAGCGTCGCATCCATCTGAAGAGCCCCGGAGAGCTTGGCGTCGCGTAGGCCCACAACGAAGCGGTCGCGAACCATCCGCTCATTTACTTCTCCGTAGTCGCACCGGTCTGCCAGCGTATGTAGGGCTGTGGCAAACTGGTCCACTGTCTCGCCTGGTTCCTGACAAAGGCGATGGAAGCACGCGCTTTCATAAACCAAGTTGCGTGCGGCGACAAAGTAGTCGTCAAACTTTTGCTTGACAAAGGCTTATTTCTTCGAGTCTTTTTTCGACAGTTTGAAGGTCTGGAATATCTTGCACGCCTGCCGTCCCATGGTGTACAGTAGGGTTCGTACCTGAGCTTCCGCTGTCCGCTCGTTCAGTCCAGAGGCGAACCGGTAATCGTCGAAGTCCTGAACCCAAGCAGGCTATTCTGACGTTTTTTCGAAGTCGAAGCTCGACGGCAGCTGTACCTGGAAGGGTCCCGGCTGGAGCAAAACCTTGCCTTCGTCGCCAGGCATGCCTGGTTACCCTTGGACGACGGCCACGGCAGAAAGGGGGTGACGGACCACAAGGAATAGCAGGTGTCTCATCCCACTTCTTACACCATGTCCTATTTTCTACCGGAATGGACGGAAGACTTCCAGCCGCAGGCCAGGACGGACAGGCCCAAAAAAGCCCCTAGTTTATTCCAGCAATCCAATATATACAGAGGTCCGGTCACAGGATACTAGACAAGCACCGCATACTTTCCGCAAGTCAATTGATCGGTGATAGATGTCCGTTCGCATGATGGGAGACGAGCACGGTACACTTTTCGCAAGTCATATCGAGGTACCGCGCGAACGACCAGTATGACCAACATGACAAACTGTGTGTGCTGGAGCAATAACCCATCTTGAGACTAGGACCAGAACAACCAACTTAACCAGATCCACCAGCATTACCAGCATTTCAAACTCGGCATGCTGGAGCAATAACCCAGCTTGAAGCTAGGACCAGATCAACCAGCGTGAGCAGATTAACCAGCATTACCAGCATTACAATCTGGGCATGCTGGAGCAATAACCCAGCTTGAAGCTAGGACCAGATCGACCAGCATGACCACCATGACAAACTGGGCATGCTGGAGCACTAACCCAGCGTGAAGCTAGGACCAGATCAACCAGCTTGACCAGCACGACAAACTGGGTATCCTGGAGCAAAAACCCAGCTTGAAGCTAGGACCAGATCAACCAGCATTACCAACAGGACAAATTAGGCATCCTGGAGCAATAACTCTGCTCGAAGCTAGTGTTACGGTCTCGACATCGAAGAAGGGGGGGGGGGGTGGCCGAGAGAAGGCTAGGAAAGGACGTTTAATATACGTCAGGCAGGTATGGTGACCGAGAAAAGAACTCAAAGTCACGCGGATCGTGGGACGCTCTTGGGGTACTCTTTGTCGTCTTCTTGGACGGCGCTAACATTCGGCCATCCTAGCAATCAAGTGCCCTCACTTGATGTTCCTTCACAACTTTCTTCACTGTCCACATCGAATGTGTTGAGTCGTTTCAGCTTATCGACGGGAGCTGTTGAAGTGTAGAAACGTTTAGTCCGCTGGTGGCCAGGTATGTCCTCGATGCGATAGGTATCGTTTGGAAGTCTCTTCGTGACCACGTACGGACCTTTGTATTTCTCCTGCAACTTGCGCGATTCTCCTATCGACGTCGGTTCTCGCTGAACCACAACGATATCTCCAGGTTCAAACGTTGGAGCTTGTCGTCGCTTCTGGTTGAAGCGACGCTTCTGCCCCTCTTGATCAAGTCGGATGGCTTGGATAGCTGCCTCCTTCTATTGGACATCTCTTCGCTAGTTTTAGTGGACAGGTCGCGCAAAGCGTCATCGAGGTGATCGCCATATAAGCATCTTAACTCAAAGTTGAACAACAATCTGAACGGTGTGCTGTCTATCGCTTTGTGGTACGTGTTGTTCAGGCTCCACTGAACAAGGTCAGCAACCTCATCCCAGATCTTCTCACCTTTGTCCTTCGTCAAAGTGGCAATCGCTGGAGTGATCGCCCTGTTGAAACTCTCGACTTGACCATTCGCACGCGGTGTGGCTGCTGAAGTCAAAATGTGAATGATGCCAGAGTTTTCACAGTACTTGAATGTCGCGCAAGTGTACGCCACTCCTCGGTTCGTGATTACTCGCGTCGGCGGTCCAAAAAGTCCAACGATGTGTCGCGGGCATAGCGTAGTCGCTTGGCCTCCTGTGTTCTTAACAGGTGTGAGTAACACAAACTTTGTGAACCCGTCCACAGCTACAATCAGGTACGTATTCCCGTGTCTGGATCTCGGAAACGGTCCCAAGTGGTCCAGATGGAGTGTGTGGAACGGAACACCGACCTTGTCGATGGAATGAAGCATGCCAGGTTTCTTTCCTGTTGGCGTCTTATTATAGAGAAACTCTGCACATGAGGCGACGTACCTCCGTACATAGCGCTTCATTCCTGCGAACCAGTATTTCTCCTGGATCCGTTTGATCGTCTTTTCCGTCCCCACATGCCCCAGATCATCATGAGAACGTCGCACTATTTGCCAACGCAGTGGTTTCGGAACAAGCCACAGTAGCCTTGATGAGTTTCCATCAATTTTTCGGAAGACAACATTCCTCTGGAGTTTATACTAAAGTGGATGCGGCGCTCCTCGGCCGAAGACGCAGGTTTCTCCAGAACCTTTTTGATGTGTTTCACATCGGCGTCCAGTAGTTGCGCGGAAACCAACCAGTCATCCGTTTCTTCCATCGCTGTAGCGTAGATATGGAAACCTTCGCAAGCCTCCATTTCCTCCGCTGGCCCAGTCGGAGACCTACTAAACCCATCGACATGCTGCATAGACGCTGAATCTCTGTGAACAACCGTGAAAGTGAATTCTTGCAACCGCAACCACCAGCGTGCCACTCGGGGTATGAGTTCACGTTTGCTCACCGTTCCCTGTAGGGCGCTGCAGTCCGTGACAACGTTGAAATCGATTCCAAGAAGATACGTCCTGAGTCGTTCCAACGTCCACACCACGGCGAGTGCTTCCAGCTCGTATGAATGATAACGTCCCTCAGCCTCTGACGCTTGGCGACTTACGTAAATTACGGGGTGGAAGTGGCCATCACTCTGTTGTTCAAGCAGCATGCCCCCAGCCCCCTTTTGCTTGCGTCTGTGTGAACTTCCGTCGGGGCTTCATGGTTGTACAGGGCCAACACAGGGCGTTCCTGCAAGCGAAACTTTAGGACGCTGAACGCGGTGTCCTGCTCTGTGGTCCACTCCCAAGGTGCGTCTTTCTTTAGAAGCTTCGTTAATGGCTGTGCGAGAGCTGCCAAATTCTTGACAAACCGTCTGAAGTAACTGACCAGTCCAACAAACTGTCGGACTTCGTGCACTCGGGACGGTGTTGGAAAGTCAATTAGAGCCTTCACTTTGTAGTCGCTGGGTCTGAGTCCAGTCGCTCCGATCTCGAAGCCAAGATACGTGACTTTCTCTGTCATGAAGGTGCATTTGCCTATACGAAGCGTAAGGTTCGCAGCTTGTAGAGCCTGGAAGACCTGCTCGAGATGAGGAAGGCCCTCATTAAAGTCTGTGGAAGGGATAAGAACGTCGTCCATGTACGCTAAGGCGACACCATATCGCAACGGTCCCAATCCGGCCTTCATCATACGTTGAAAGACCGCTGGAGCGTTAGTGAGACCGAACGGCATTTTTAAAAACTCGTAATGTCCGTCAGGCGTCACGAAATCAGTCTTAGCTCGGGACTCCTTAGCCATTGGAACTTGGTAATAGCCCGATGCCTGATGAAGTGTCGTAAAGCGGTAGTTTCCCTGGAGTCGGTCCAGCTGATCTTCGATAAGAGGTAGAGGATACTTATCCTTCTTAGTAATCGCATTCAGCGCTCTGTAATCAACAAAAAGTCGTTCCTCTCCGGTTTTCTTTTTTTACCACAAGTAGTGGGCTCGCATACTCGGATGATGAGTCGCGGACAACACCTGCTTCTTTCAGTTCTTCAACGGCCTTGTTTACTCGAGTGCGTTGGTCGTAGGACAGCCGGTATGGACGAAAAGATACTGATCTTGCACCAGGAACAGTCTCGCTGTTCATCTCTGCCGCACTCGTAGAGCCAAGCTCGAAGACGTTGACTGCAAAACAGTCACGGTACTCGCTAATGAGCTCTAGCAGCCTGTCGAATTCTTCAGCAGTCACCTCACGCCGCTTTCGTATATCCTCCGCATTAATCAGTTCCAACAAATTCGTCGTCTTTCGCTGGCACGCAGTCTCAATTGTTCCTGAACACCAGGATCCTCTGGCTGCTACTTCTCTTATCGAAATATGGAGGTCGGACTTCGATACATTCAAAATAGGCAAAACAGTGTTGCCGCCTTCCGAGACGTCGATTACGCAAGCAGGCAAATAGTGTTACCTGCCCTCTTGCGTTCGAAATTGTGCGTCAACGAAGACGTGTCCTGTGGCGGATTCCTTGGACGTCAGACGAACAATTCCCACGTAGTCCGGTGGAATCACGACAGACTCCTTGGCCCAGAGCGTGACAGAACGTGGCGGAAGATCAGGAATTTGAGCGGATCGAAGCTAGTCATCTTCATCAACAAAGCTGCCGTGCTCTTCAAAAATGCGAAGTGTGTTCCTTCTTCGCACGATCGTGACATGTGGTTGCTCAGTAAAGGGCTGTCCAACGAGAAGCGGAATCACTTGCGCTTCACTTGGAACAATGTAGATTGGAACGCGGGCTGTAGCTTCGTCCACTGTGACGCTTGCTTCCGTCATTCCACACGGTAGAACTTGACCGGAACCGTAGCCCGCAATCTTGCATCCCCGGGACGGCTCGTCATAGCTGATTCCCAAATCGTCGGCATCTATCTTGCGCAACGTAACGCACTGACTTCCAAGGTCAACGTAAGCTCGAATGGGCTTCCCGTCTACCAGAGCATCTTGAAAGTACTTCTCGTTTCGTGCGTTCACTTCCTGTTTATCTTCAATGTGATGACTTTTGACGTTCGTACTACCTTTGGCGCTTGCTCTGCAGTCCGCTGTTTTATGTCCTATCCGTTGACATTTGCTGTAGCGTTCTCGCTTTTGTGGTTTACTGCAGTTTGCAGATGTATGTCCGTATTCGTCGCAGTTGAAACAGCGCGGCTCACCGCTAAAGCTGAAGGCGGTTTTCGTTTAACAACTCTTTGGGTGGTTCGGTGATTCGGTGGAACTGTCTTGACAGTCGCTGAAACGGTTGCCACATCTGACCGGTGGGACACTTCCTCAATGACGGCGAGTCGGTCGTCCAAACATTTTAGACATTCCAGCAGAGCCTCCGGTGTCGGGAACTTGACAACGCTCAGACTTCGAACGAGAGATTCGTCATTGATGCCGGTTATGACATAATCCACGATCTGATCTTCAGGAGTTGACAGAGTCGAGCTAGGCTGACTTTTTCATGAAAGTACTGCTCGACGGTTTCGTTTGCCAATTTCCGTCTCGCTTCCATCTCTTGGTGCCGGCGCTGTAAGAATATGACTGATGGAAAAGCTTTCTTCAGCTCCGCCTTCCATTCAAGCCACGAGCGCTGGACACTGACGAGGCCGTCGTACCGTGTTTTAGCGATTCCTTCCAGTTTCGTCAGCGCAAAACACGACGTCTGTCGCTCGTTCCATGAGTATATCACAATCTGCACTATACTCAAAAGTATACTCAATCTGCACAAATATCAGCAGTGCAGACAAAGGCATGGGCACGAGCGCGTAGCTTTGGAAAGTGCCTCCTGTGCACGAGTTTTCGTACAGACAAAAGTATTTTGCTGAGCTAGGCTCACGCGCCTGTGCCTTTGTCTTTACAGCACACATTTGTGACATGGAGTAGAGAGGCCGAGATTGAACTCGTCTATTTCACGCTTTAAATGTCGTTTGCAATATAGTGACGTCGCGGTCTCCTGAATGGTCGACGCTTTGTCATACCTTTAGTATGACAATCTCTAACCGCGGCTCTGCTTTTAAGTTTTGAGCAGCGCTCCAGGCGAGCAAAATAGAATATTTGGCTCGCGTTTCGAAAGTGCGTCATTACGCTTCCCCACTACAGTTTTTTATACTCCGTTTCAATCTAAGTGCCAGCGTAGCAGAGGCTACAAGAGCGAGCTCCGAGCTTTCAGTGTCCCTTCTTAGCACGCGCACTCGTGCAGTGCGAGCATCGTTCAGGGGAGCATGTTTTTGCAAGTAGCTTCAGCTTCGCTATCACGTAAAGTGAAACATACCGGCCCATGTAAGCTATGAAATAACGCAATAAAATAATAAACCTGAATGGAACGCTGAGGCCATGAGCTGCATAATTTTGTTTAATTTTTTCTTTCTTTAGACGTTTGTTATCGCGCGCCTACAGATGCTGACAGATACTTGCATTCGAACGTGGCACATGCACAATCGAATGTTACAGCGCCGCCTGGATAGTGTGGCCAGCATAACATGGTCACGTCGTGCGGACGCGCTCGCGCCCCTTGCCTGAGAGCAACGGGTCTATAGAAGGGCTTTAAACCAGATCTGGCCGCCGCGCCTTCAATTGATATGCGGACACCCTAGGAAACGAAAAAACAATTTCAGCCTTTCAACTCTGGTGAAGAAGATACTCGAGCCAGAATCACTGGACACAGCACTCATCATTGCTATACTTCGTTTCAGCTTATGCTGTACCGCAGAGAAGGCTAGAAGCGCAATCTTATAGACGCTTTTCAGGCAGCTGGGCATGGGCGCTGCCATAAACGACCTTCAGTTTTGTTCCCTCTTATTCCGTTGGCTCCTCTAAATCATTGCGACAGCAGGACAGGTTATTACCAATTCATGTGCTACAGTGCCCTTCTCCCCAGCCAAGGCCTTCGTGGGGGCTTGTCAAGGCCCGCTTCAGTGGCTCGGCCTCTCGGTACACTGTACTCTTGGTAAGGCAAGAGAAGGTCGGCTATGGCGGCTCAATCTCGCGCGCGCTGAAAGCGTCTATAGCGTTGGGAACTGCTCTAAACGCACGAGAACTTGCGCCGCCGAGATGTGCCCTAGAGCAAGGAGCTCGCGATTGTATCCTTTCCTGCGGTACATTATAGGGTGAAACAAAGTATAGACAAGTGGAACAAGCTCTGCGCAAATCTACCCCACCCAACGAAGACAAGAAAGTCGCAAGCGCTTCTGAGGTTGCAGTTCTTACAAGAACTACTGCAATTTCTTCAAAACAAGGTCAGACGTGCTACAGATTCGGACCTTCGGCTCACCTAGCTGACAATATTTCATACCCAGCGCGAACGAAGATATGCAAGAAATGTAGCATGCGCGGTCCTTTCGAGACAATATGCACGAAATCAACTGCAGCGAAGACCACGTCTTCCATCAAGGCCAAAGGGCTAATAAAAATAGACTTCCGGACACCTTGTACTGCGAGGTGGTCATCGCTGGCGTCCCGGTCAAGTTGCAAGTGAACACAGAATCGCCAGTGTAAATCATATCTTCGGCGTCATACAATACACATTTTCGACCCATGAAGCTCGAGCATTCTAACCTGGAACTCAAGAATTACTTCAATGGTTTGATCAAGGTAAAGGGGATGTTCGAGGCTGAAGTATCGTTTGGTGCGAGAGGAACTGCCTGCACATTCCATGTCACGTCAGGCAAACCAGTGGCTGGATTAGACATCCTTCGAGGATTGCAGATGACGGTGGACATCGAAACGCATTCGTGTCACAAATTAGCCGTGGGAGATCTACGAAATCCTCAACTGTATAAAGTTAAGTTTCCGCAACTCCTTTCAGAAGATTTGGGACTCGGGATGGACTTTGTTCAATGAGTCAAAACACAAACCACTGTTACGCTGGTGCATCAAAACCTTCGTCGTCTTCCAATGACAGCACGAGACAAGGTATCACATCAATTACGGAAGTTAGAGGTAACAGGCGTGATCAAGAAGATTGACGCATCAGAATGGGTTTCTCCAATCGTCGTGGCTTGGAAGAAAACGAGAGAAATTAGACTCTGCGTGAACTTACGAAAACTAAATCAGGCAGTAGTCATTGACAATCATCCACTTCCATATCCAGAGGAAATTTTTTATCAACTGACTGGGATGACAGTATACTCCAAGCTTGACCTCTCGTCGGCCTATTTTCAAATGCAGTTGGCCGAGGAGAGCACAGATCTAACTACGTTTATAACGCACAATGGACTCTTGATACAAGAGAGTTCACTTCGGCCTAGCTTCGGCAGTAGCAGCTTTTCAGAAGATGCTGTCGACAGTGCTGAAGGAATGCCTTGGCACCGTCCACTAACTAGATGATATTCTCGTAGCAGGAATATCACAAAAAGAACACGACGAGAATCTACAGCAAGTCCTCACATGCTTACAAAAGAGCGGCATGAAACTCAGCAGTGAGAAATGCACCTTTTTGGTCACAGAATTACAATATCTGGGATATCAGTTATCTAGAAACAGCATGAAACCAGCCGGAGGAACGTTGGATGCTATCAGTAAGGCGCCGTAACCTACAGACGATAAGTCCTTACAATTTTTTATTTATTTTCTTTTATTTATATTCAAAATACTGCCAATCCCCATTGAGGGATTATAGCAGGTATGGTACAAATAAGAACAACACACAAAATTTTTGAGGCGCGCGAAAAACAGTAATTTTAGAAATCGTCACTTCCTTTCATATTGAAACAACAAAACAGAACATAACAGAAAGAACTAACTCATGAACTTTCTAAGATGGTCTTGTTCAAGAGCTTGAATGAACGCATCCACATTTGTGTAGTTAAAAAATAGCGGATCAAGGCTGTTCCAATCTCTTACAGCTGAAGGAAAGAAAGAGTACTTAAAAGTATTATTATTAAAAGAGTATTCGGTTAATGTATTGCTGTGTTTATGTCTTGTTGTTCTTGCCTGGGAAAAATTCACATACTTGTTCTTGTCTATTTCAAAGGCGTCGTTTAAAAGGAGATACAAAAAATTGAGTCTCCCTAATTTTGCGCGATCAGCAATGGTCTGTAGGCTGGATCTTTTCAGCAATTCTGTAGGGGAATGAAAGCGACCATACTTGTGGTGAACAAATCTTATTGCTTTCCTCTGAACATTCTCGAGGATGTTGACACTAGTTTGTGTATGCGGGAACCAGGCAATGAGTGCGTATCCTAATACCGGGCGAACGAGTGTGGTGTATGCCAACAACTTGGTTTCACGACTAGAGTATTTTAGCGTTCTTTTTAGAAAAAATAATTTGACGACCACTTTACTAGATACGTATTTAACATCCGCATTCAAGTTTAAATTAGACGTAAACAGGACACCTAGATATTTGTGTTCAGTGACTTTGCGCAAAATTTTACTGCCTAAGCTGTAACGAAATTTAAGAACGTTTTTTTTTTCTTATAGGTCAAGCACATACAAACCGTCTTTTCAGTGTTTAAACCCATCTGCCATTCACTGCACCAGTCTGCTACCTTCTTTAGAGATCTGTTTAATATTGCTTGGTCATCTTGGCATGAGATATCGCGATAAATAATGCAGTCATCTGCAAATAACCTTATGTCTGCGTCAGTGCCATCAACTATGTCATTAATGTACAGAAGAAATAAGAGTGGGGCTAGGACAGAACCCTGTGGAACTCCCGACTCCACTGCAACTGGTTCTGAAACCTGCCGTTCGTAATAAACAAACTGAAAACGATTTCTTAAATACTCCTCTATCCATTTCATTATCGGTCCCTCCCCCCTAATGTGTGTAAGTTTGTTCACACGTTTAACGTGCGAAACACGGTCGAAGGCCTTTGATAAGTCTAAGTAAATTACGTCAATTTGTCTTCTATTGTTTATACCCATCGAAAAGTAATGGAGTGTCTCGATTAGCTGTGAAGTCGTTGACAAACCTTTCCTAAAGTGGTGCTGGTGTGCACTTAGTTTATTATGTTTCTCAGAGAATTCTGTCATAAATTTCAAAATTATTCTTGAACTTGCATCGTACTACTTAAAGTTTGTACCTCACTGCGCAACGATTGTTGATCCTCTTCGTGCTTTACTATACGGAAATGAGTCGTGTTTACATGGGCTGCTGAACAGGCACAGGCATTTGAGAAGGTCAAAATCCTAATCAAGAACTGTGCCACATTAGCCGTCTTCAACCTTACCCTACAATCGTGACGACTGATGCCTCCAGTTACGGACTAGGAGCAGTTTTACAGAAACTGCATTTAGACGGCATCGGGGCGGTTGCGTTTGCCTCACGGGCATTGTCTGGGCCAGAACGAAGATACCCAGTCGGTGAGCGAGAAGCCTTGGGTTGCCTGTGGGCTTGCGACAGATGGAGCACATTCCTATTAGGAGGATATTTTATATTGCGTACGGACCATCAGGTTCTTGTTACATTACTTTCTACGCAAGGATCAAGAAGACAATCCATGCTCATCGCTTGCTGGTCTGCAAGGTTACTTCAATTCCACTACGAAGTGCAATACCGCTGGGGCGACCAGAATGTTGTAGTTGACGCTTTTTCAAGGCTTCCAGTCACAACCAAACATGAGGAGTCAAGTGATCACAAAGACACTGAAATTTTATGTGCAGTTCGAGCACACCTCCGAAGCTTTACCGTGAATGAGCTCCAGAGAGAGACTAGGGAAGATGCAACACTGACCAAGGTAGAAGAGAGCATAAATTCAGCAAAGACCCACGTTTTGCACGCGGAAGCTACCTTGATTCCTTATCACAAGATTCAAGAAGAACTTTGTGCCGTACAAGGACTACTTCGTTTCCAGAAGATCATACCACCGACAACACTGCGACGTTGGATCATGGACATTGCACATGAATCCCATCCTGAGATTGTCAAAACAAAACAGAGACTGCGAGAACACTACTGGTGGCCTCGAATGGACGTAGAGGTCAATGATTTCATCACCAACTGCAGTGTCTGTCAGCAACATGACAAAACAGCAAAAACTGCACCGGCTCCCATGCAATCAGTTCGCTACCCCGAGGGTGCGTGGAAGCAGATCGGAATTGATTTCGTCGGACCGTTCACGAGCTTCTCTGGAAACTGCAGATACGCCATCACCGCAATGCATTACTACAGCAAGTGGCCAGAGGTTGGGTTCTGCTCACACTTACAACAGATGCAGTAATAAGCTTCCTGCAAGGAATCCTCAGCAAGGAAGGTTACCCAAAAGTTCTGGTATCGGACCAGGGTTCAAAATTCATGTGTTTAGAATTTAAGACATTCCTTTAAGACAGAGGCATCACGCACGCAACATCATTCATATATTATCCACATGCAAATGGACGGGGGGAAAGTTTTAACAGAGTGCTCAAGGATTACATTCAAATCATTTTGTTGGAGAACAGCAACATACAGCTTGACCTGATGGACTTCCTGGGGATTCACCGCTGTACACCTCAAGCAGCAACTAATCTGTCCCCGTCAGTGCTGTTACACGGATGGCCAATGCGCACGAGACTCGACATCATCGGACTACCCCATCCAGACATTACACAAAATGCTAGAGAGGCGATAAAGGACATTCGTTAAAAAAAACATGCTGACAAACTCAGGGCGGTCAGGACTCCGAGTTTCAGGAGAGGGGACTACGTGCGCGTCCGACTGCCAGGACATAAAACAAAGGGCGCTCCATCGTATATTGCCCCAGTCAGAATAGAAAAAGCACTCGGACTCGCAAAGTTTCAAACAGAAGACGGACATTGTTGGAACGCCGCGAAGCTAACTAGAACGGTTGCTCCAACGGATTCCGATACAGCAGTAGAGGTGCCAACTACCGAATCCTCCGTCAGGTCCAGCAGACACAAGAGGAACACACGGCCTCCTGATCGTTACACTCCATAACAGTCTCTTTACTAGTGTCATGTTACTATGTCATGTTGGCGAGCGGAGCGACTACTTACTCAGTCGACAGACAGGCATGTACTGTAGCTTAGTCACCGTGCGTGACGTCCATCTTTATTCTATTTTTTTTCCTTTTCCCGTATTCTCCCGTTCCCACTCCTTCTTCGACCAACATGACAACTAGCGAAGCTGTACTATGGTGGGAATGAAGTAATGGCCGGCCGCAAGTCGACAAGCCAGGGTGGTAGGCTCGGAAGGGTGCCGCCATCTATAAGCGACGGCGTCAACCCGATAAACGGAAAGCCGGTTGTCTGGTTGCCGTCGTCGCTTATAGATGGCGGAGGCTGTCCAGAGTTCTGTGTCATTATTTGTTTGCTGATGGACATGATCTTGTGGAAACTAGCCCTTAACAGCTCCACTGTAAAAAGCCTAAATGCAGCGCCGCGAAGTCATTGCGTGACAAAATGCTGCGGCCCAGGCCATGTAATACAAGGTGCGCGTTGGCACATTTTTTTGTAGGCAGGTCAGAATTACAGTAGGTCGAATGATGAACCACGAAGGTAGCGGTGGTTGCACGCTCTTTCAAATGACAGTGCTGTTTCCCAACACTCATATGTGCGCATGAACATCGTGATGCTATTCTGACGTAGTTTTGGCAACTGCATCACCCTACGTTACGACCGCGTGCGTCGAGATGCAATAGTGAGTTAATGGGACAATCACGCTCCATGTGGACCATATCAAGGAGTCGAGATCTAACCACAAGTCATCGGGACATCCGCGTTTCGTACGAAGCGTTGCAACCAGTTAGAAAGGTAGCTTTTTACGTGCAATACGTAGCACATAAGTGCCGTCTCAAGCGTAAAAAAACAGTGATGTAGTGAAGGGCATAGCTACTCGCCGGCGCATTTTACATAACGTATCTAAACGCGACTGAGAAAATAGTCATTCTCACCTTTCGCTCTTGAGCATGGGCAAGACTTTTGCCCAGAGCCTGGCTGGAGGTTTTACACTTAAACTTCAACACAAATAAACAAAAACACAGACGGCAGTAAACTGACTCAGTAAACCAACCCTATTTTTTTTTCAACAGAGCTGGCAGAACACCCTGCAACCAATTTTACAACAGTATAGAGGACTCCACTGCGTTTTAGAGCAATGCATATGCACTACGTAGTGCGGCTCGAGTCGTATGTACGTGTGTACGCGGCGCTTGCTCTTTGCAACCAGCGTCTATAAAACTAACACGCCCTCCCTCTCCCCCCCCCCCTTTCACAAAAAACAACAACAAACAAACCGATTTTTTTTTTTTCACAGGTTGACCGTTTAGTAAGCCTCGAGCCTCCGCTTTGCATTTGGTTTCTTCTGTATATGCAAGAGCTCACCCGATTCGAGTACCGACGCCTGTTGCAGGTTTGACTGCTGGACACTCGAAAAGCAAATGTTGTAAAGTTTCGTCCGCATCAGCACATGCCCTGCACAGAGTATCCGTTACGTTGGTGTCATATCTTCTTCTGTACAGACGGGTACGCGAGGCACCCCCGCAGATCTCGGCGAGGAGTCGACTTCGCAACGTATTTCGACACCAGTGGATAGGGGCGATGTCGGTCTTGTAAGATGCGTAGAGGTGCATACTTGAATGCTCTTTGATGTCTTCCCTCCAGCGTTCCTCCTCGACAGTCCTTGTCTGCCCTCAAACGTTGGCAATCCAGTCCTTCTTTGTAGATGGCTCGTCGGTCATAAAGAAGGCACCCTGCTTCGTCCCGGGTCAAACGATTCGACGCCTCCTAGTTGTGTATCCGTTTTTTAGGTGAAGGTATACGTAAATCCTCCTCGCCCAGCAGTCTCCATTCATATATCAAAGTCGGGCATAATATTTGTTTGATGCTGGTTTCACGTGCCTCAAAAGAGCACCATCCGGGATCTCTTTGAGCAAGCTGATTGGGAACGCTGCTGTGGCATAGTGCCTCGCGTTAAATCGCTCTTTGTCGTCTTTCAATGTATTCCCGAATTTCGCTGGGTGAACACGTAACAACATTGGCGAAAGTCAACCCTGGTACAGCGACCGCTTTCCGAAGTTCTCGGGTTATTATACATACCGGTTGCAGTTCCCAAATCTTTTTCCACGCAGCATGTTACGTTTTCCTAGTGCCGATGCATTGAGATATTCATGGCGTTCTGTTATATATTCTTCGGAACAACTCATTATACAAACCACCTGAATCGGGTACTACGGGGAAGTGCATTATCCTGGATGGTAAGAAATTTAAGGCCCTCGCTCTCCCCAAAACACTGCACAGCGGCCGACTTACTGGCATTGAAATACAGTCGAAGCTGAGCCGCTTCTGCTTCGCAGGTGGTCAACAGCACCTTCATATCTGACAGATTGTCGGCCATCAGCACAAGATAATCGGCAAAACCAAGCCCGGCGAGCCGCCATTTAACCACGTCCCCGTGCCTCATGTGTTGTTGAGTGAAATCAATTCCTGTTTTTTCCAGTGCCTTCTCCATGCCAAATGTATATAGCATATACAGAACGGGGGATAACTGGCAGCCCTGACGTAGTCCCCTGAGCACCGGAACATCCACAAATGTGGCCCCGTTGAATGTTGCCACTACGTGGTTTCCATCATATATAAACGTAGAATAAGTCTCACCCAGGGTTCTGGCGTATCGAGTTGTTGCAGCCTCCTGATTAGCAACGAATGTGGTACACAGTCGAATACTTTGGCTATGTCCAATAAGCAACATATTAGATTCCGCTTTTCCGCCCGAGCGATCTCTATGGATTGAAGTAGAGTGAAGAAGTTGTTATCTAGTCGACGCTGCCTAACGGAATACGTTTTGCACTAAAGCGCTGGATGAATTTGGGTTTTATAAACAGGCACCGCCAAGCTGGTGCATGCTGGGACGCACTTCAGCCGAAAATGGCGGAGCGACGCCGCCAATCTTTTGACGTTGCAGTGTTTATGCTCGATGTTAACACGGATAAACTTCAGTTGTAAGTCAGCGGCGTGTTCGTCTACTTTCTCGTTCGTGTCCGTGTTTTTGCACTGTTATTAATTCTTACTTATAACATACGAACTACCCCAAACTTCTACAAAAAAAAATTGGGTTGTGTGTTTGTTAATACAGTCTAGAACTTGGTCTGCCTCAACGGGCGACGACTCCCCCAGCTGTAGATTAAAAGTTTTGCCAGTGCAGTACAACCGCTATCCTGGGGTCTTTATCGTGCATAGCAGTCGTGATGCACGCACGCCGGTATACCAGGCTTATCCAGATCGAAACGGGCAGGGGTGGGAATTGAGCCCACGATTCTGGGTTCTGCAGTGCGAGCTTTCGGTCCACGTGCTCCGAGCTGGTGTGCGCTAGCCTGCTCGGACACCGATCAACCCCCCCCCCCCCCCCCCCCCCCAAACGTCTACCTTAGCCACCAATCTAGTTTGGCGCGGCGCTGGCATCTACAACAGAACAATGGGGGCGTGTTCGCAAACGGCGGCGTGTCACGGGCAGCAACAGACTATAATGCGCGACAACTTTTTTTGGCAATGGATTGAAAGGTACAGGCACGCGTTCCCCGCTCCAATTTTGAGCGTTGAATAAAGCTGTGCGCGGGCTCTCCCCCTCTGCCCAGAAATGCCAAGAAAAGTTGTTCCCGAGTATAATAGGAGCGCGCGCGTCATGATGGGGGATGTGCCATGAGCCAAATATGGCCACGCGTCACCAGCATCCAATAGGAGCACCCGCAGCACGATCACACAATGGCGGGACTTGGATTGATCAGCATGTAAACTGCTTGGTGGTGGTTTTGGTTAAACTTTTTTTTTTATTCATGAAAGGGTTATTTTAAGGCATCTTGATAAATATCCAGGACTTTATTTTGCGCTGCAGTATGGCGTCATATCGTGGACACCTGTCTAACCAGCCGAACCACGGATATGAGGCACCCTCTCGCCTATTTATGAGAATACAACGCCACGACGCGCTGACATTTCGGATCTTAGTTCTGGCGCACCAGAGCGCGGTTGTGCCGTCTCTTTTGTCGGCACGCCGCGCGTTTCGTCCTGGAAATTAAAATGGGAGAACGATTAGGAACGTACGATGATTTTGTTAAGGCGTTCCGCCAGTTTCAAGTTTACAAAAACACACTGCAAAAAAAACGACAAAATCAGTTGAAGTTGTCAACGGCCGCCTGTCACAAGAAGCTGTGCACAGCTTCCGCTGACATGGCGCTATTTTTCAGCTCCATGAAGCTCGGAAATTGCCCAAGTTCGCTACTCGATGTTCACCTGCAAGCACGGTGCGTGTCACCGGACTACCGGCCGAGCTTGCAAGTGGGGGGTAGTGGGAGCGGCGTGCGAGTGGCTTGCTGGAGCTGCGCGGTCTCCTTTTGGGAGAGCCCGCCGCACTAGCAAAACCTTGCTTTCCGAAACCTTCGCTGTTACGACCGTTCCCACCTGGAACAGTCGGCCCAAGGTTATATTACAACGGAGCAAAGCGTAGCCAGGGGTCGAAGCTTAGTGTGCACCACGACCCACGGCCGCCGCAAAGGAATAATAATGACTTTATTTACCATACAAGTATGGTGGGAGCTGAAGAAAAAAGCTGTGCAAGCAGCTGGACTGGTCCTCAGCTCCCCACAGGTACACAGTATTGGGGAAGTCATACAAAAGAATTTATATAATACAAAATACTTAACAACAACCATAAATTAACAAAACAAAAACAAAAGCAATAATCTGCTAGCTAATCAACAGCAGTAAGGATTGTTTAATTTGAAAGGAAATAATCCTTAAGCGCACACATATTGGAAGATTCGACATCAAAGTTAAAGCCCATAAAAGTGTTCAATAATGTTGGCAAGGTTATTTTAATCATTTGGAGGCCATAATCTGTTCGTAATGTTTCTACTGCCCAAACATCCGAGTGACGGGTGGAATATGTTGCAGTTTTTCTTCGAAGTGATGATAATGACAATAAAAAACTGTTTAACTCGCGACATTCCTGTTTATACCTTATGCTAACTCTGAAAGCATAGTGATCAAATATCTTCACTACACGCAGCTCTCAAAAAAGTTGGTCAGTGTTAGAATCATAAGGCACGTTACACACAATTCGTAACACTCTTTTCTGCAATAGAAATAGTTTCTGCAGTTTGCTTTTGTCGTCGTCCCCCAAACTAAATGGCAGTAATTCAGGTGAGATAAAAACAATGAGTTATACAAAAGCAACTTAACTCCTTTTGGAAGATCATGACGATGTCTATCCAGCATAGCAGTGGCGGCTACATCCCCCCAGCGAGGCGAGCGACGGAAACGTGCGAAGTCCGCACAGCCGAGCAAGGGCATCCCGGGACCGCGAGACAAATTTCGTCGCGGCTAGGCTTAGCTAGCGCGGCGGGCTCCCGCTCAAAAACCACGCCTCGACAGTCGCCCTCTACCTGCCTCGCAAGACATCCTACTGCTATAAATTCGACAGGTCCCTATGGCCAAACATTAGAGGGAGCACTTTTCCACATGCTTTTGAGACACCGACCAGTTTTTCAAGAAGTTTCACTTCAGAACCGGGAGCGCCTCATGTCCGTTCTTCGGCTGGTTAGACTAGGTGTCCACGGGATGGCGTCATACCGTACTGTACATAGCACCTTCCGGTCGAGTTGCAATACGTAGGGCACATATCATTGCTCTATTGTTTTAACGAATCGAAGTGAGTTGCCTACATGTCGCCTTCATCATCATTACGTTTTCCTTTTATTAACAGGGCTAGCAGGGTAATGCTTGACCAGTAACTGCTTCTTTTCCTTTTCTCATTGATCCGATCAAATATTTATTTTAAAAGTTATTCAGGCAACTTAAGTAACAGTCGCATAAATCAGTCAAGACCGCTTTCTGTATTAGGCGTGTGCAGCACACTTTGAAGAAAGATTGATCGCCACGTCAGCAGTGTACTCTGGCACCAAAACTTGAAAAGTCCTCTAGGTCCCTCTTCACAGACCAAGACCTTCGAAGCATGCTGTTCCAATGGTTTTTTCCTGCAGCAGGAAAACGGTGTCTCGTACAATTCATGGCAAGCAATGCAAGTAGTACTCTCGGGAAGCAATCCCATACAAAAATGGTCTATGGTCGGCTATAGAAAATCCTTTGTATGGCCGGCTATAGAAAATTGGCCCAATTAGCTATAGCCGCCTCTATGGCTGTCTATAGCTTTCCTATGGTCTCCCCTACGGTTGTCTATAGCTTTTTCAGTGGAAATTTGGCTATCGAATTTTGTATGGTTTAATCTATGGCTCTCTTTAGAAAGGATGCTATAGCCGCCTATGGCTTATCTTTTGGCTCCTTTGGCCATCTCTAGCTTCTTGTAAGGTCTTCTATAGAGATCTCTATGACTTACTTTATGGATCTTTTTAGACACCGTGCTATAGCTGCCTATGGCTTTTCCTGTGATTTCTTTAGCCGCCTATTGCTCTTTGTATGGTCCGCTATAGCTCATTCTATAGTTCGTCCTATGTTTCTCTCTACCCATCGTGCTACGGCCGCCTATGGCATTTCTTATGGTTCCTTTAGGCGCCTATAGCTTCTTGTGTGGTCTGCTATAGAGATCTCTATGGCTTACCTTATGGATCTTTTTAGACACCGTGCTATAGCTGCTTATGGCTTTTCCTATGGTTTCTTTAGCCGCCTATGGCTCTTTGCATAGTCCGCCATAGCTCATTCTATAGCTCGTCTTATGAGTCTCTTTACCATCGTGCCATAGCTACCTGTAGTTTTTCTTTTTACCGCAATCGTATGAAATGTGAAACAAATTATTTGTTGTCACTGGACATCTTTAAAACAAACCTTGTGAGACGTGCCGAACTTCATAGCCCCATTTAAAACAAAGAGCTAACATTTCAACGAAATAACAACAAAAAAACAAATGCACTGATTCAGGTGTTTGCAAAAGCACAGGTAAACAGACACAAGGTATTGTTTTCAAATCTCCTAGAAGTTTATTACACACAGCCCATTCTGTAGACAAGCACACACTAAGCAATCTCTACTATATGAAGAGGTACTACTGAGCTGTTATACAACTGAGAATATTGCAAAGCAAACAAGAACCAAAGGCAATCCTGGGTAGTGTCTATACTTCGTTTCAGCTTCCGTCCGAGCGCAGCCAAAGCTACGTGTGGCCGGCGCCAATCACACGCCGGCAATAGGTCACCCGATCTCGCCTGCACTTTTGTATCACTCCGCTGCACCGCTGGTCGTCCGCGCCGCCAGCGCTCGCCGAGTATTTCGTCTGCTACGGGTGTATCAACGGTATCGTCTGCTTCAGGTTTAAAAAGTGCCTTTTCACGATCTGAAATTTAGTCACAGGGGATGTCAGTACGTAGGCTGGCCGCTGGCGTCTGTGTCCGAGCTTTCCACCTTTTCGGCATATAGTTTCGAGATGTAGGTTAGTACACATTGCAAGGTGCCCGATGACCCAGCCGTTGATGTTACGTTTTACTCTCTGGATATATCAGAGCTCGAGGCGCGGTCCTTTCCACCAGCTTCTCGGCGTTGAATGTGATCGGCAGGTAAAGGGGTGCCCTGATTTTGCCGCGTGTCAGTGAATTGTAGTGGGTCGGAGTCGGACGCTTTTCTTGTTTACAACGCATTCGCGGTACGACGTGGCCGGAGTCTCCTGCCGAATTTGAAAGTAGACATTCCATCACGACCTCGCGCGCCTGGCCCCAAACGTGCCTTTGCGAAACGACGTTTTGAAGCGACTCGGCGTGGAAATCACTCGGAGAAACCAAGTGGTGCAGCCGTGTTGCCAGCGGATGTACGTGTTTTCACAAAACCACATGCATTTACGTACAATAATAAAAGCAAACTTCAGATATGTAATTCTTGTAGTTGCAAATCATTCTTAGCAGTACATTTCCAGAATATTGTGCAATGTTTACGCACAAAACACCTATTTAAAAAATATTACTTTTGCGGACTACTTTGTGGTGCGTAGGAATGCTATTCTCAAAGTTGCGAACCGTCCCTCAGCCTTTGGCTGCGCTGGGACGGAAGCTGAAACGAAGTATAGTCCCCCGGCAGCCGGCCTAATTGCCGCCCCCCCCCCCCTTCTCCCGAAATTTTAATGCCAGTCGCCACTCATTGGCGCTGCAATCAGTTTATCAAAAGACGTTTCATCGAGATCGTTCCATCAACACGTGACGTTTATAAACAACTCAAAATATTTTTTTTTTGTTTTCTTTTTTTTTTGTAATGATTTGCCAAGAAGTGGCGTGAACGGGTGGGCTGAGTCGGTGGGCACGTGTCTCAAGAATACAGGCGCGACGAAATGTCCCTGCAGCGTGCAATTCGCATAACGAGTGCCGACTAAACGTGTGTCCAGGAAACGTGTATCCACGAAAAGGTGTTCATGAAACGTATTTTCACAAAACGCAGGGAGAATAAGAATGTCAGTATTCTAACTGCAATTTTCACATGATTTCAAAGAGCTAATGGCAGGCGACTGCGGTAGAATTACGGGGAAATTATTCTCCCAGCCGTCAGTACATAGGCACTGCCAGGAAATAGACACTAAAGAACGGTCAATTGTCGCCGAGTTGGTTGCAGCGCACTTACGTTCAAAATACCGGACTTGAAAGATGTAATCCGAAATATACGTCGACACGGGCACTGCAGACCAACCACTCAAACACAAAACCGAGAAGGAAGGGATCCGTGAAGATTCACCACGATGTAGCACAAGCTGTCATTTGCCGAACCGAACACTGAGCGCATCACAAGAGTGTCTTGGGCTTCTTCGAAGAAATCGCTTGTTGCCGACATACGGGTAGGACTTTTCGATCGGGATACCTTTTACCATAGAAGCGAAATCCACAGCAGCCCCGCGGGCCGCACGACAGGCGGGCCGCACGACACGCGAAACTAGGTCCGCAGGCAGCCTCATTCCGGGATTGGCAGCGGCTAATGCGTCATCCGTCAGACCACGTGATCACGCTCCTTCCGTTACATGCGCACAGAGAGCGGAGCGAAGCGATAAAAAGTCTGCGGTTGATTGGTCCGCCGAGTCCGCACCTTCTACATTGCTTTCAGCTTAGGGAGAGAGAGAAAACAGAGGAATTGAAAAGCAGAGCTCCTTCAAGGCCAGAACGGGGGTGCGATCAGAAAGACTAATCTTCAGGGGCATACCAACAATGAACACAGCGAGAGAATGTGTCACTTATATCCTCTGGACAGTTCGAGCCAAGGTTGATAGTGCAGTGGATGCTATGTGTGGCCTTCGGCTTAAGGCAGGTGCCGTGTCCAGCGTTATCACCAGCTTCGAGACAGTTGTCACGGGACCCTAACCGGAGACATGATTGGCCTCAAACACGCATAGCGTCTACTCTGCTGTCACTACCGAGTGAACAGGACAGCTCCATGAAGGCCCCCTAGCTTTTGAACTTCTTTCTAAAGCGCCGTTCACACTCTTGCGACCGAGTACGACCGAGAGAGACCAGACCGGTTTTTAAGCCTCTTGCGATCTCTTAGGACCAGCTCCGCTGCATCGCATCCGGTCTTAAAGGGAAGATGGGGCACTTCTACATTTGAGAAAAAACGTTTGAATTGCGTTCATGTGGCCTTTAGAATAACAGATATCACAATTATATTTCAATGCGATGCGCCGGAGAGCCATAAGAGCAATTTGAAAATAGGGCTGAAGCCCCGCCTCCCTAGCCTTGGCAAGCCAAAAGATCCGTCGATGACGTCACGGACAGCAACTGTCTTTCGCGTTTTTCTCGCGTTTAACAATACTTGCGCGGAGAATGGTTTTGTTATTCGGGTTCACGAGGTACAAATACACTAGAATTCACTTCTAACTCATTTTTTTCAAGAAGCTCCGTAGCTTCCCTTTAAGAAGTCGCAAAAGGCTTAAAAACCGGTCTGGTCTTTCTCGGTCGTACTCGGTCGCAAGAGTGTGAACGGCGCTTAAAGCTGCACTTCCCAGAAGTGACCCAAAACGAGGCAGGCTTGAAGATATAATATTCTACGCCGTGTAGCCCACATTATAATTTAAAATGAAAAATTAATGGCGAATCCTTTTTTTGCGCAGGATGTCCACAAATGAATATATATATATATATATATATATATTTTTTTTTTTTTTTTTTTTTTTTTTTTGCCAAGCATTTTTGAATTATGTGTACATTGTTAGGTTCGCATTTTTAAACTTCAATTTTGGGAATCTTTGCATCGTTGGGGCATTTATATTTGCGTGTTTAAGAAATTTGTGCCGTAATACGTTTTTCATCCGTGCGTTCTGTCCACTGCCATCAATTACAATCTCTGAACACCATGATGACACATAGTGGGGATGTGTGCTCCAAGAAGCTCCAGTGACTTTAATGTCTCATAATTTAAAGAAAAAGACGAAAAATTAGCCACAGCGCTTGCTGATTTGTTGAATTCGCAGAACAGAGAGATAATAGGACGCACCTAGGGTAGCGCGTGACTAATGATATTAATTTTTTTTCCGCTGTTATTTGTGCATATTTCACCGTTCTCGACATGGGCGTTGGCGGACATTGCACCGCTGCTTACGCCCCTGCCGGATTAAGCTTTTTTGTTGTCACGACGCTCTATCGCGCTATAGACGTGTCAATTTAACGCTCATGAAGTCTCGAGAGAACTGTCAATTGTTTAGTCAGAGCAACGACGCAGCAATCGCGAAGTGAGAGACGACTGCGCCTCACTCTGATAAATTGTGAGCGCGGGACTCTCGAGCAGCGTTAACTTGCTGATGATGCAGGACGCTGCTTTGTCGTTGAAAATCTTTGTCCTGCGAACGCCGGCGAAAACGTTCCAGTGCTCGGCGTACCCTAGGCAGCAGCGCCTGTCAGCGACCGCCCGCGCAGCATCGAAACCTTTCTGGAGCCTACCGGCAGTCTGCGAGCGCCGACGACTTATCGTCGCGACTCGAATGGGAGCATTTTATGAACTCCTGCGGCGAACATGAAACACCGCGAACATCAACTCCCGCGAACATAATCCCCGCGACGGCGAACCGCCGGCGCTCGCAGACGGAGGGTTCCGATGCTGTGCGAACGGTTGTTGGAGGACGCTGTGTAGGGTATATACGCCGGGCACTGGAACGGCTTCGAAGCCATTCGAAGGGCAAAGGATTCGCGACGACCAAGTAGTGTCTTGCATCTTCAGTAAGCTAACGGGGCTCGAGAGTCCCAAGCTCACATTTCCACAGAGCGAGCGCGGCCGGCCAGATCGAGGCGCAGTCAGCACTCGCGTCGCGATTGCTACGTCGTTGCTCTACCTACACCGATGGCATGTGCCCCGGCATTCGAAACCGCCCTCTTGAGACTTTATACGAGTCCAATAGACGGCTTTATAGCGCTATAAACCGTCGTGACAAGAGTAAAGCTCACCTCTGTAGTGGCGTATAAGCAGCTGGTTTATGTTCGTTGGCGCCGCGTCGAGATAGACGAAATATACACACAAAAAAAAACATTAAATATATTTAACACAGCAGGCAGAAAGAAATACGAACATGGCAGGGACACGGACAAAGTAGAAGGCGCGCTACGAAATACATATACTTACAAAATACACTGGAAACGACAGATAATTAGAGCTAAAAAACGGAACATTGAGATGACGTCAACGCCGAAATAAGGCAATGCGCAGGGAAAGCAGCCGGCAAAACTGCAATAGTCCTATAGGCAGCTAAGGACGCTTTTGTGATCACGGGCGTATAGCCGCTTCGACGTACGCCCCGTTAACCTGGATGAAGAAAATTCTCGCCCCCATCGAGCGCATGAATGACTCTCTTCCACTTTCGTACATCTGCAGTAAAAAAAAAAGAAAAAAAAAAGATCGCGGGCCTATAGCCTAAGCAAACCATTGAGCGGACTAAAAAAATTGGATGGTCGCGAGTCTATAGCTTGGGAGACATACATCCCTCTATAGCCGGCTAAACCTCATTGTAAGGTCGGGGGCTATAGCTTTGGTGACATAGGACGCTATTGAGTCGGCTAAAGAAAATTCAATGGTCGCGATTCTATAGATTTAAAGACATACACCACTCTATAGTCGGCTAAAGCACATTGAATGGTCGGAGGCCTATAGCTTTGGTGACATAAAACACTATAGAGACGGTAAAGAAAGTTCGATGGTCGCGAGTCTATATATTTAGGCACATACACCACTCTATAACCGGCTAAAGAACATTGGAAGGTCATAGGCCTATAGCTTTGGTAACATAAAACGCTATAGAGTCGGCTAAAGAAAATTCAATGGTTGCGATTCTATAGATTTAGGGACATACACCACTCTATAACCGGCTAAACCACATTCAAAAGTCGCGAATCTATAGCATCAAGGACATACATATTTCCATAGCTCGCTAAAGAATATTGAATAGTCGCGAGTCTATAGTTGCGTAGTCATAAATTATTCTATAGCCAGGTATAGAAATCGGAATGGTTGAGATTCTAAACTTTGAAGACATACATTTTTCTTTAGGTGGCTATAGAGTGTTTTATGGTTTCTTATGGCTGACCGTAGAGGCCCATAGAAGGTGATAGCTCACGATGAACAGAACAGCGCACACAAAGACAGAGAAAAGGAGCATGCAGGACACACAAGCGCTGACTCGCAACTGAATTTATACACAAAAGAAAGAAGAAGAAACCGTTCTGAAAGACACGCAGGGCACGCAGTGCTTATGACACGCGACACAACACCATCTAACTGCAATGTATTTGCCCCATAGTCCTTTCTAAAAACAAGGTTTCAGTGTTTAGTAGTGTCACTGATGGGTGGCTGACGCAGCAGTCCTCCAGGCTGTTGATGCAATGTGCTTCTAAGATTTCGCGAGTTGTCTTGTCTCGATAGTGTCCAATTATTGTTGTGCCTTTTAGAATCGGAGCACACGAGCAGGAATTGCAGTGAACTGGAAGGTGACCACCCACCGTAGATTTTAGCGAACGATCATGCTCGAGAAGGCGATCGTTGAGGCACCGTCCGGTTTGGCCCACATAGCTTTTACCACACGTTAATGGGATTTTGTACACCACGCCAATTGAACATGGCACATAAGGGTGGCTGTGGCGTTTCTGGCACTTGCCTTTGTTGAGGTTATCCGCTATCGAGCGAACCTTTGAACAGATTTGCGTCATTCTTTTTGGAGACGAAAACACCACAGGCACATCGTACCTTTGGGCTGCTCCTTATAATTATGAGAGGTTTTGTGCATGTATGGTACAACAACCTTTCGTTTCTGTGGATCTCGAGGTTTCTTTCTCCAAATCCCTTTAGTCTTGCGTACTAAGACCGCCACCACCTCGTTTAAGACCTGTGATGGAAAGCCCGACTTTTGGAGTCTCTCAACTTGAGCATTAAAACTTTCACGAACAGTGTGAAAGCAGGACTTCGTAAGTGCAGCCCCAAGTATGGTAACCGCAATCCCCCTTTTAACAACTTTCGAATGTGCGGATGTGTAGTGAGGGATGCCCTTTTTTGGCCTAGGAGAGAAACTCCAGCAGATATGGTTTGTATGAAGAGATAACGAAAGGTCCAGGAACTGTAACTTTCCGTCCGAAGGTTTTTCAACAGTGAATTTAAGACCAAAGCCGCACCTGGAAAATACGCTCATAACCTTATCAACGTAATCACCTTCAACAGACTTGGGATACACTAGCAAAAAATCATCAACGTATCGGAACACCTTTGACACTTCTGATGTGCTAAGGGCACCTTCAATAGCTCTATCAACACTTGCTAGAAAAATATCACTAAGAACGGGGGCCACGCATGATCCTATGCACACACCTGACCGCTGCGTAAAGGTACCATTGTTCCAGCCAACGATCATAGAGTTCAAATAGAATTGCAGAAGTTCTAGAAAGCCTTCTAAAGAAACACCACTAGAGTTTCTGAAGGAGAGCTCCCCTTGCTCTTCAATGCAGGACTTGACTGAGGCAAGTAATGCTTGGTGTGGAAGAGAATAAAAAAGGTCTTGCACGTCAACACTGAACACAGAGTGGTTGTTGAAATTATTGTTCTTGAAAGCTTCCACTACTGCTTCAGAATTGCTGACTAAAAAAGGGGTCCTCGATTTGCAAACCTGATAGGTGTTTTTGAAGAAAGCCCGCCATCTGGCGCTGCCACGTGCCTCTCTCAGTGATGATGGCACGGAATGGGCAGGCTTCCTTATGGGTTTTCACACTAAAGAACACCTCAAGGTTAAGCCTTGTTGCTTTCTTGATGTTTCCGGACAAGCTTGTCAAGGAATGGCGTTCACAGAGCTTTAATGCCAGCGCCTTAATCTGCTTGGGGACACTTGTACCCGCTTGAAGTTCTTGCTCGTGGCGGTACAGGCTTTTTCATTAAAGTGTTCTTCAGGCATCAATACAAAGGATCCTTCCTTATCAGCCTCTAAAACGCGAAGGTGATTATCGGTCAAAAAAGAAATCAGAGGGCGGGGATCATAGGTATGTCTAGGCCGAGTATGGCTGCCACCGAGAGCGTCAACACATTCATGAATACAACCCGGTCGGACATCTTCATTGACCTTGTATGCAATTTTTCTAGTTAGCGCCAGAAGCTCGGGGGGTTGAAGAGTTGGTTCGAGGCAAAACTTGGGCCCAAGGCCTAAGACCTTTTTGAGCTCTGGCGGGACTTGAATGTCCCCCAATGATGTAAAGTGACCACCGGTGGGGGGAGGAGGCTTGTTCTTTTTTGGTAACCGTAGTCGGACTCGGCGCCATAAAAATTCAGCAACATCTCCAACTAACTTGTTCATTTCATAAAAGGACCTGCGACACCGCTCTTGAGAGCCCCCTTGGGTGGAACATACTATCCACAGACAGTCCTTGAAAAAACGCGCTTGCCTCCAGTATTCGGAGCGCAATATTTTGCACATTCTTCGAGAATGTCCAGCAGAGGGAGTGAGGAAGCCACATAAGCCTTGAAGTTCAATCGGACACGTACCTTGTCGAATATGCCATGAAGCAACCCTTGCACTGCACACACACTGTGCTGCCAGGTTGACCAGAAGAAAGGGATTGATGAACGGAAGGTTGGAGATGACAGAAGAAGAGCCCGATGCACAAGAAATGAATTGCAGAAGTGTAGTAAGGAAGTGTAGAAGTAGAAAAAAGGGGGATTGCGGTTACCATACTTGGGGCTGCACTTACGAAGTCCTGCTTTCACACTGTTCGTGAAAGTTTTAATGCTCAAGTTGAGAGACTGCAAAAGTCGGGCTTTCCATCACAGGTCTTAAACGAGGTGGTGGCGGTCTTAGTACGCAAGACTAAAGGGATTTGGAGAAAGAAACCTCGAGATCCACAGAAACGAAAGGTTGTTGTACCATACATGCACAAAACCTCTCATAACTTAAAAAGAGCAGCCCAAAGGTACGATGTGCCTGTGGTGTTTTCGGCTCCAAAAAGAATGGCGCAAATCTGTTCAAAGGTTCGCTCGATAGCGGATAACCTCAACAAAGGCAAGTGCCAGAAACGCCACAGCCACCCTTATGTGCCATGTTCAATTGGCGTGGTGTACAAAATCCCATTAACGTGTGGTAAAAGCTATGTGGGCCAAACCGGACGGTGCCTAAACGATCGCCTTCTCGAGCATGATCGTTCGCTAAAATCTACGGTGGGTGGTCACCTTCCAGTTCACTGCAATTCCTGCTCGTGTGCTCCGATTCTAAAAGGCACAACAATAATTGGACACTATCGAGACAAGACAACTCGCGAAATCTTAGAAGCACATTGCATCAACAGCCTGGGGGACTGCTGCGTCAGCCACCCATCAGTGACACTACTAAACACTGAAACCTTGTTTTAAGAAAGGACTATGGGGCAAAGACATTGCAGTTAGATGGTGTTGTGTCGCGTGTCATAAGCACTGCGTGCCCTGCCTGTCTTTCAGAGCGGTTTCTTCTTTCTTTTGTGTATAAATTCAGTTGCGAGTCAGCGCTTGTGTGTCCTGCATGTTCCTTTTCTCTGTCCTTGTCTTTGTGTGCGCTGTTCTGTTCATCATGTCATCATACCAACTCGCCCAACTTACTACACTTCTGTGATAGCTCACCATAGGATTTTCCATAGACGCCCATAGACCATTTTTGTATAGGATCGTGAGTCACGTTTGTACCGGTGATTGTGTCGTGAACATTTTGATTGCTGTGAGCGCAACCGACGCAAATGTCTGAACCAGGCATTTGTGCCACAATCTGCAGCTTATGGCATTACGCTGGCGCTTGAAACGATTTAAGTGCATGCGCGCACAAGCTCCTTCGAACGGAACAACTACTACTGGGAAACGCCGCCAAATTATTTTAAAAAACACGGACGATTACAAACTACTGCGATGTACTACAGGTAATGTTTCGGCATGTTCCAGAACATGTCAAGTCGCGTTCCTAGATTTCGCTGAATGTGCAGTACCTAGTCTTGGTATGGTACGTTAAGGATGGCATACCACCAAGCCCATATCTGCTCAAAAATAAACGAAAAACAAACGGATGGTACAGTATTGGGGAACTGGTCCCGGCGTCTCCCTCGGCCGAACAAAGACGGCTGTCGCAAACTTCAAATAGTATCGGCTGCTTCCGAAACATATGTCCTAGACGTGATTAAGAACCTGCAGTCAGCCGTTTTAATAAATGAGCAGCCCGCAATACATACGGCAGCAACCGTGGAGTGCAAAGAGGAACCAAGCGCGAGACGAAGAACAAACCGAGCTTGGTATTGTTAGTCCCGTTTTGGTTGATGTGACGTAGTCGTGACGTGGCCCTTACTCTCGTCAAGCTTATGGGTGTTAGCCGCTGGGCGCCGGTCGGGAATCCACTAACGATGACGTCATGCGCAGGCCTTGTCTTCTATGTGGTATTGCCTCAGCACGCTCACTTATGTCGCACACGAACAATACACGCGTTAAGAAAACAAGAATTACGAAAAAGCCAAAAGGAAACCATTGTTAGCGTTTTGATCAAACGCTAAAAGTGGTGCTCTGGTGTTGTTGCTGCTGCTGCTGCTGTTGTTGTTTAGCGTATTAGCGCCGGTGAGCAGATGTTGACAAATGCTTACCGTATTTACTCGAGTAATAGCCGCACTGTTTATGAAGAATACCTGTGGGGTTCCTTTTCCGCGGAGCACGCAGATTTTCAATCACCGCGATCGACAGCGTGACCCCAGCTGCTTACAGGACAGAGATAACATCTTTGTGCGAAGATACCATCTTTCAAGACTGAATTTGTATTAAAACCGCGTTCTCCATCTGGTTATTCGATATGTTTTTTATGCGCAACGCAATGACTGGCTGTACATGTTTTTTGTGGGAAAGTAGACGCAAGAGCCTTGTTCATAAATAGTGCGGCTATTACTGAAGTAAATATGGTATACACCGTCTTAATGGTTACAAAATCACAGCCCACCCAAATATTCAACCCCCCCCCCCCCCTCCAACGGGAAATTCACAATAAAAAGAAACTCAAAAATGTCTTAGTACTTCAAATTTGTTAAAACGTTGTACACGTCTCTGCTCCAACTTCACTACATCCATTCGAATTATATAGTTTTATACTCAAGCATTCATATCATCCTCACAGCTCGGGGATCATCGCATCTTATATATTATGAATAAAAATAAACATCGCTACTTTGGTGTTGGGCAGAGTTTGTGAACAACCCTCAGAAAGTTCCCACTGGGTGCCGTAAGATCCATTCGCTCCTTTTCGTCGCTATACACCTTTCCAAAAAACGCTCCCAGGCCGCCGTCATGTTGCTGGTGCTGATGCGGCTGGTGCGTCTCTCGCGCCCTCAATCAGCTACAAATTTTCCGCCACTCTCTAGGACTGTGAAAACCCTCTCAGCGCCTTTATCTACCTACGTTCTGCGGTTTTGCATTCGGCGCTTTCTGGCCCCTCTTAAAATTTTCCACTCAATGTTTGCTGATGCATGCTGCGTACATTTTCTTTGTTATCTTCCACTGTGAGAAATAGGGCTGGTAAGTGCCTTTCATTGGAGCGATTCTGCTCGACAATCACAGGAAACGAATAAGGGGAAGGACGTCGAAAGGACCTCGACGGGATTTGGCGAAAAATGACAACTGTTCTCCTCTTTCCCAGAAATAATCCGACTAGGGTCCTTACTCTACGCGGATTATTAAAATAGTTGTTCGGGTTGGAGTGGGAAGCGGGTCAGTTGCGGTCGTTCCTTTGCCCTGGTGCTAATGTGAAAAAGGAAGCTCTTCCTAAAACGTGCCCCTAAACGAAGTCATCTTGGATCCCGTGCGATCGTCGAGATGTGACTGTCGTCGACTGTGACTGTGTTATTTGAGATCTTTCTCAAATATTTTTTTTTATAGATAACGCTGCATCGTGTGGTACGCGCAATATATTTTTTGAATGTCGCTAAATTGTATGCCAGTGTTATGTCCATCGGTAAACACATTATTTGTGAAGGTGAAAAATGCATGCCTCCAGGCTATTTTTTATTGTAAATTATTTTCGATTGCTAAGCTCTTTGTCGTTTCACACGGGGCTAATTGGGCGGCGCGGTTAAGACGTATCGTAAGAAAACAAAACGACCGTTAACGTTTTAATCGCATTAGTTCTGCCTCGCGCGTGGGGGCGTAAGCCCCCGCGGTTTTTGCCGTGTAGGAAGTCAACCTCCACCTGCTCGAGGTGCGCCCTGTCAGCTTGTACGCTGCAACGGAGGCTCTGGCGATTATCTCTCTACTGAGGGGTGGGCACTCTGACATGGGTCTGCCCTTGGGGGGGGGGGGGGGGGGGGGGCAAAGCAAATATCACTACGGCGGCTGTTGTCGGCGCAGGGATGCCCTCGATCGTCGTCGACCCACTGGTGTTGCCCTTGAGTGCCCCTTTGTGAGGTTGGGCTGGTGTCGGGCTCTGAGGGATTCTTTCTCCCTGTCGGTCTTTCCTGGGCTGTTTCTTGGTGTGGCCCAGTTTTTTGCTAAGTGCAGTTCCCAATTGACTTTTTGGTGAAATTCCCACTTGATCCAATGATCCAATTCAATTATATCATACATGGGTAAATTACTTCCAAAATGTAATTTAATTCCAATTACAAATCCTTTGCTTCAAAAGTAGTTTAACTACAATTACAATTACCACTACGTGAAAAGTAATTAATTATAATTACAAATTACTTTTAAAAGGTAATGCAATTACTTTACAATTACTTATTTCTCAGAGCGACCCGACTTGGGCAATAGAACTTTAAACGAGTTGTATAAAATGCAACGTACTTGTTCATTCCTTGCCCCAATGTTTGAGGAGGCTTAAGCATCGCTACATTAATGTCACGTATTGTACAAATTTCCTGTTATGAATTTTGCAAAATTTATGATAGAACTTTACAGTTTGGGGAAATAAAGTACTACATTATTATATTTTTAATAAATAATAATAAATTAGTTCATATCCTGGAAGACGCCAGATCGCTAAAGAAAAAATTGTGCTGGCAGACTTTTGTTAGACAGGCAAATAAAAATGTGGAAAATAGTCAGATATGAATATTTTACAAGTGTTAATATAAAACTAAAATCCACATACGCTAATACGACCGTATGCACCTGCAACCATTATGGTGTTGTAAATTATTTACAATGAGTTGAGATTATAATGGCTCAGAAATGTATAAGAACCGAATCGGGGCTCCCGAATCATTGGTGACAATATTCACAGGTGCGAGGTCAGTCTCCAAACTGCTTGTGCAAATAATATCCCAAGTAAACCCAACAGGAAATAAGCTTGAAAATAATACAAAGGTAGAAATATGCAACAGTACTGGAAGACGAACGTAAAAAACTGGCAAAAAAAAAAAAAAGAAACATAACTTCATAGGCAATAAAAATTCCAAACCTCGGCGGAAAGCTGGAGCTCAATTCTTTTTTTTTCTCGATATTTTGACATTTTTAAGTCATTGTTTTCTGCTCGCACTGCAGACGGCTCTACACGGCGCCGTTGACGTAGGCTCCGAAGAGGAATGTCTCTAAGCCCGCAGTGTAAGGAACAAAACAACAAACAATGCGACGCTATTTCTGTTGTGCCTGTGTATGAGTGCGTGCTAGGCCCCATGTGCGAGTGCAGGGGCTTTCAGAGAGGTTCCGTCGGCGCCGCAAAGTTCTGCAAAAGCAATTGTAATTGTGCCTGAACTGTTGCAATTAGTGATGCTAGAAAGTAATTAAATTACAATTACAATTCCTTTTAGCCGAAAGTAATTAATTACAATGACAAATTACCAGAAAGAGTAATTAAATTACAGTAATTCAATTATTGTAATTGAATTACAACCAAGTATGAATTATATTGAATTGCCTTTCAATTGGTTTTGCCCATTGAGGCGATGCCGATTAAGGCAATTTTTATTTTTCACTCTTTTTTTTACAAGCCCAGCCTTATCAAATCTGCCGCGCGCGTACCCAGCAAATTGGCTTATAGCTCTTTCTTTGCTTCTGTTTGTTATTTTTTTTTAGAGTGGTACAATGCTGTCTTTATGTCGCCGGTAAATTACGTACACCATGAAACACAAAATACTGCGAGAAAGGACAATAACTTAGCCGCCAGAAGTGTTTGAAACTGCGCCTACGCAGGCTGCGCCTATTGAAACCACACTCCACTCGCTCAGGGTTAGCAGGGACGCCGGTGAGAGACTAGCCTCGAACCCAGTGCATGACTGGGCTCAAAAACGCTTTGTTCCCCTGAGGTTGAGTGTTTCTTTGAAAGGCAACATTAGATATACAGAAAAAGAGGCTTCACCCACACTGAAGGAAGGAACAGAACTAGAGCCCTCCTCAAGTAAAATGTTCCTAAGTGGTAGAGTAGACAGTTGGGCGAGTTGGTAGTTATTGAACATAGTGACAGTTGCGCACACAGGGACAAGGACAGAGAAGAGGAACACGTAGACGACAGACAAGCGCACACTCACAACTCATGTATTAACGAAAGAAGAAAAGAAAGTGGTACAGAACGCGGAATCCGCTCGAGCGTTGGCCACACAGGCACGAGGGACCAGGGGCCCGAGGGTTCGAGGGGTACTGTTAAAGTTACCCACACGAAAATGATTTTAAAAAGGCAATTTCCTCCTCTGTTAATGACACAGACGGAAAGCTGACACATCGGTCGCCCATGCTTAGAATAATGAAAGCTTCAAAAATCTCTCTGGTGTGTTTTTCCCGGTACCTGCCTATTATCTTGGTGTCCGCTAAGGATGGCGTACAATTACACGATTTACAGTGAAGGGGTAGATGGCCCCCCACCGTAGACTTTAGAGAGAGATTGTGCTCTCGTAGCCGGTCGTTAACACACCGTCCGTTCCTAAGTGGCATGAAGTAATGAAATAGAGAGCTGAACTATACCTGTGTGCACCTCAAGAACCGAAGTAAAACAAATCTGGTTCCTCGCGGAGCATTACTAATATCCCACTTCATGTGGATAATTAAGCCATATATGGAGGTGAATTTTAGATTAGATATGTGTTATCTGGTCAAAACAAACACGTTCCAAACGCCAAACGCCTCGCTTTTTCCTCCGACAACCAAATCTCGTAAGAACTACTTCGCGCCGCGTATGAACAAAGCGCAAAACTTGTTTTTTTCTTGAGGTGAAAACGGGTAGAGTTGGTCCAAGTCAAAAGTGTAAACGCAATAACACAGAAAGCTGTAACAATATGTTTTGTGTTGTTCGTTCCTTTCCTTAGTCTTTGTTGTTGTGGGTTGTTACACCTACGTTATGTTTGCTAATTCCAAGCAAATGCAGGTTTCTATACACACACACACACACACACACACACACACACACATATATATATATATATATATAGATATATATATATATATACAGGGTGTTTCAGAGAACGCAGGCCAAATCGCTCCTGCGAAAACTGCTCATCGCAGCGAAAAAAGGCTTGTGGCGTTGTGGTCCTGGCTAGGGACCCATTTAAGAAAATTATTAAAGTCCGGGATAATTAAGTTGTTAATTATTTTTGCTTAATTAACTTTTTAATATTGTGTTTAAGGGCATGGTTTCAGTTAGAAAATTGCTCAGCATCATCGAAAACCACTAAACCAACAAATTGCAGAACGATAGAAGTCACGCGAAACATTTTACGGCTTTCTGAAAAACCGCACAAATTCGACGGGTTTTTAAGTTTCGGTTTCTTATCAGAGCGCATCTCGGCTACGGCAGCACCGCGCCCCGTGGAGAGATAGTGCAACCAGACATAATTAAACAGCGCACAAGGAGAGGGACAGAAAAGGAAGACAGAACAGGCAAGCGCTGACTCGCAACTGACGATTTACTATGAAAAGGAGAAGGAAGAAAACTACACACATGAACATATATCGGAAAAGAGAAAGATGTAAAAAAGCTAATAAATTAAATAAAATTACACCTAAAATAATTATAGCTGAAAAGGAAAACAAAATAAAATAAAATAAAAATCAATCTCTCAAAGTCCTAGGCATGTCCAGTGCCGGCACTCCGAAGCCTTGACCATACACCTATTTGTGCGCAGCTGCCCCCATAAACTCATACTCGCTGTCTTGTAGTGTTAATGATGGCTGGCTCACACATTTGGATTCGAGCTTTCTTATCCAAAAGGCTTCCACTATTTCTCTTGTTGTTTTTTCTTTATGGGAAGCTAGAACAGTTGTTGCACAAAAATCTGGATCACATCCACAGGTTCTGCAGTGGATGGCTAGGTGGCTTCCAGTGGTGGTTTGAAGAGACTGTTTATGTTCCCTCAAGCGGTCGTTGAGGCAACGCCCAGTCTGTCCGACATAGGTTTTCCCGCAGGACAGAGGAAGATGGTAAACCACTTGTAGAATGCAAGACACAAAGTGCACCTTGTGGTTTTTCATGCAGCAAGCCCTGCTGTCATTGTTCTTGTCCACAAGCGTGCAAATTCTACCCAGTTTGTTTGGGGCTGAAAACACCATGGGCACGTTGTATCTATTGGCAACATTTTTTAAGTTGTGCGACGTCTTGTGGATGTATGGTATAACTAGTGGTCGGATATTGGTAAGGTCTTTGCTCTTTTTTCTTTTGGTCGATCCTTTACAGGTTTGTAACAGAGTGCCCGCAACTTCACTTAACATGGCTGATGGAAAGCCGGATCTTGAGAGTTTGTTTACTTGAGTGCTGAAACTCTGTTCGATGGTGTGGTGACAGGATTTTTTCAAAGCTGAATACATGCACGAACTGGCTATCCCTCTTTTTATTAATTTTGAATGGGCAGATTGGTAATTAAGAATTTCTTTTTTGGAGCGTGGTAGGTAGGACCAACAAATGTGGTGATCTGAGATTTTTATAGATAGGTCCAGGAACTGCAGCACATTTAGAATAGGTTGTTCATACGTAAAACTCAGACCTTTACCGCTTCTGGAGAAAACACTCAGGATTGTATCTATTAAGTCTTCTGTTTGTTCTTCTTGGAGGATAATAAGAAAGTCATCAACGTACCTGAAGACTTTTATAATAGACATAGTGCTCAAAAGCGGTGCGAGGATCATGTCTACGCCTCCCAGAAAGATGTCGCTTAAGATGGGAGCAACACATGACCCAATGCACACTCCAGACCGCTGTAGGTATGAAGAATCTTGCCATTTTACAAACAAGGCTTTCAGATAAAAATCTAGTAGCTCCATGAAGCTTTCCGTTGAAGTACCACTCGAATTCTGAAACTTGATTTCTCCTGATTGTTCAATAGTTGATTTGACTGAAGCCAGGAGAGCATCCTGTGGAATGGAGTAATACAGGTCCACCACGTCTACGCTGAAGGCTCCTCTCTTCTGATTGGTGTCACTCTTCAAAAAATCAATTACCTCCTCGGAGTTGTGTATGAGGAACGGGTCAACTATGTTGAGGCTAGAGAGGTGAGTCTGGAGATAGAGGGCGATCTGTTTCTGCCAAGTACCCCTTTCTGATACAATGGCCCTGAAGGGACATGCATCTTTGTGGGTTTTTGCACTAAAAAATATATCCAGGTGCAAGCCCTCAGCTTTCTTTATTTTTACCGCCAGCTGATTGAGACTTAGCTTTTGACAGGTGGCATATGCTCTTTCCTTGATCTTTTTCAGTACTATGTCTACAGGCTTGAAATTTTTCATTACAGCAGCGTTAGCCTTTTCATTGTACATACCCTCGGGCATGACGACAAAGCCTCCTTCTTTATCTGAGAGCAGAAGTTTCTGGGAGTTTTGCCCTAAATATCTGACCACGGGTCTGACTTGAATGGGCTGTCTTCCTTTCTTGATGGAGCTTGTGATGACGTTCACACATTCTGAGATGCATCGGGGACGATCTGCTTCTGGAACTTTGAAGGCTACCTTCCTTGCCAAGGTTAGTAAAGCAGGTGGCTGTAAGGTGGGTTCCACGGAAAATTTAGGGCCTAGGTCTAAAGTCTTCCTTACAGGAGAAGGAATACTAACGTCGCCCAAGATGGTTGTTGTCCCTTTGACGGCAGTCAAGTTTCTCTTTTTGCAGAGCAGTTGGGGAAGAATCCCCCGCCAGAGAAATTCAGCAACTTGTCTCTCCGAATTGCTCATGTTGTAGAACAGCCTTCGTTGTTGGTTCTCGGTGCCTCCACGAGCAGCACAAGCCACTCTAAGGCATTCCTTGAAATACCTTTCTTGCCGCCAGTACTCGGAGCGAAGAATCCGACACAGTCTTCTTGCATGGCCTGCTGACGGTTGTAGCATACCGCACAATCCATGGAGTTCCACTGGACAGAGGCCCTTCTTGATGTGCCAGGAGGCCACTCTGGCACTAAACATGCACTGGGCCGCGAGGTTGACCAGATGAAAAATGTTACTGAAAGGGGCATATTTACATGTGAGAGGAGGACAGACTGGGCGTTGCCTCAACGACCGCTTGAGGGAACATAAACAGTCTCTTCAAACCACCACTGGAAGCCACCTAGCCATCCACTGCAGAACCTGTGGATGTGATCCAGATTTTTGTGCAACAACTGTTCTAGCTTCCCATAAAGAAAAAACAACAAGAGAAATAGTGGAAGCCTTTTGGATAAGAAAGCTCGAATCCAAATGTGTGAGCCAGCCATCATTAACACTACAAGACAGCGAGTATGAGTTTATGGGGGCAGCTGCGCACAAATAGGTGTATGGTCAAGGCTTCGGAGTGCCGGCACTGGACATGCCTAGGACTTTGAGAGATTGATTTTTATTTTATTTTATTTTGTTTTCCTTTTCAGCTATAATTATTTTAGGTGTAATTTTATTTAATTTATTAGCTTTTTCACATCTTTCTCTTTTCCGATATATGTTCATGTGTGTAGTTTTCTTCCTTCTCCTTTTCATAGTAAATCGTCAGTTGCGAGTCAGCGCTTGCCTGTTCTGTCTTCCTTTTCTGTCCCTCTCCTTGTGCGCTGTTTAATTATGTATAGCAACCACCAACTAGCCCAAGTATCCACCATTTTGAAGTTCATTTCTAGTACATCGGGCCTCTATCCTCCTCTCACATGTAAATATGCCCCTTTCAGTAACATTTTTCATCTGGTCAACCTCGCGGCCCAGTGCATGTTTAGTGCCAGAGTGGCCTCCTGGCACATCAAGAAGGGCCTCTGTCCAGTGGAACTCCATGGATTGTGCGGTATGCTACAACCGTCAGCAGGCCATGCAAGAAGACTGTGTCGGATTCTTCGCTCCGAGTACTGGCGGCAAGAAAGGTATTTCAAGGAATGCCTTAGAGTGGCTTGTGCTGCTCGTGGAGGCACCGAGAACCAACAACGAAGGCTGTTCTACAACATGAGCAATTCGGAGAGACAAGTTGCTGAATTTCTCTGGCGGGGGATTCTTCCCCAACTGCTCTGCAAAAAGAGAAACTTGACTGCCGTCAAAGGGACAACAACCATCTTGGGCGACGTTAGTATTCCTTCTCCTGTAAGGAAGACTTTAGACCTAGGCCCTAAATTTTCCGTGGAACCCACCTTACAGCCACCTGCTTTACTAACCTTGGCAAGGAAGGTAGCCTTCAAAGTTCCAGAAGCAGATCGTCCCCGATGCATCTCAGAATGTGTGAACGTCATCACAAGCTCCATCAAGAAAGGAAGACAGCCCATTCAAGTCAGACCCGTGGTCAGATATTTAGGGCAAAACTCCCAGAAACTTCTGCTCTCAGATAAAGAAGGAGGCTTTGTCGTCATGCCCGAGGGTATGTACAATGAAAAGGCTAACGCTGCTGTAATGAAAAATTTCAAGCCTGTAGACATAGTACTGAAAAAGATCAAGGAAAGAGCATATGCCACCTGTCAAAAGCTAAGTCTCAATCAGCTGGCGGTAAAAATAAAGAAAGCTGAGGGCTTGCACCTGGATATATTTTTTAGTGCAAAAACCCACAAAGATGCATGTCCCTTCAGGGCCATTGTATCAGAAAGGGGTACTTGGCAGAAACAGATCGCCCTCTATCTCCAGACTCACCTCTCTAGCCTCAACATAGTTGACCCGTTCCTCATACACAACTCCGAGGAGGTAATTGATTTTTTGAAGAGTGACACCAATCAGAAGAGAGGAGCCTTCAGCGTAGACGTGGTGGACCTGTATTACTCCATTCCACAGGATGCTCTCCTGGCTTCAGTCAAATCAACTATTGAACAATCAGGAGAAATCAAGTTTCAGAATTCGAGTGGTACTTCAACGGAAAGCTTCATGGAGCTACTAGATTTTTATCTGAAAGCCTTGTTTGTAAAATGGCAAGATTCTTCATACCTACAGCGGTCTGGAGTGTGCATTGGGTCATGTGTTGCTCCCATCTTAAGCGACATCTTTCTGGGAGGCGTAGACATGATCCTCGCACCGCTTTTGAGCACTATGTCTATTATAAAAGTCTTCAGGTACGTTGATGACTTTCTTATTATCCTCCAAGAAGAACAAACAGAAGACTTAATAGATACAATCCTGAGTGTTTTCTCCAGAAGCGGTAAAGGTCTGAGTTTTACGTATGAACAACCTATTCTAAATGTGCTGCAGTTCCTGGACCTATCTATAAAAATCTCAGATCACCACATTTGTTGGTCCTACCTACCACGCTCCAAAAAAGAAATTCTTAATTACCAATCTGCCCATTCAAAATTAATAAAAAGAGGGATAGCCAGTTCGTGCATGTATTCAGCTTTGAAAAAATCCTGTCACCACACCATCGAACAGAGTTTCAGCACTCAAGTAAACAAACTCTCAAGATCCGGCTTTCCATCAGCCATGTTAAGTGAAGTTGCGGGCACTCTGTTACAAACCTGTAAAGGATCGACCAAAAGAAAAAAGAGCAAAGACCTTACCAATATCCGACCACTAGTTATACCATACATCCACAAGACGTCGCACAACTTAAAAAATGTTGCCAATAGATACAACGTGCCCATGGTGTTTTCAGCCCCAAACAAACTGGGTAGAATTTGCACGCTTGTGGACAAGAACAATGACAGCAGGGCTTGCTGCATGAAAAACCACAAGGTGCACTTTGTGTCTTGCATTCTACAAGTGGTTTACCATCTTCCTCTGTCCTGCGGGAAAACCTATGTCGGACAGACTGGGCGTTGCCTCAACGACCGCTTGAGGGAACATAAACAGTCTCTTCAAACCACCACTGGAAGCCACCTAGCCATCCACTGCAGAACCTGTGGATGTGATCCAGATTTTTGTGCAACAACTGTTCTAGCTTCCCATAAAGAAAAAACAACAAGAGAAATAGTGGAAGCCTTTTGGATAAGAAAGCTCGAATCCAAATGTGTGAGCCAGCCATCATTAACACTACAAGACAGCGAGTATGAGTTTATGGGGGCAGCTGCGCACAAATAGGTGTATGGTCAAGGCTTCGGAGTGCCGGCACTGGACATGCCTAGGACTTTGAGAGATTGATTTTTATTTTATTTTATTTTGTTTTCCTTTTCAGCTATAATTATTTTAGGTGTAATTTTATTTAATTTATTAGCTTTTTTACATCTTTCTCTTTTCCGATATATGTTCATGTGTGTAGTTTTCTTCCTTCTCCTTTTCATAGTAAATCGTCAGTTGCGAGTCAGCGCTTGCCTGTTCTGTCTTCCTTTTCTGTCCCTCTCCTTGTGCGCTGTTTAATTATGTATAGCAACCACCAACTAGCCCAAGTATCCACCATTTTGAAGTGCAACCAGACTCTGCTGCGTCGCGCGATGACAGCGCAGCAGAGGTTGGTTGCACTGTCTCTTCGCGGGGCGCGGTGCCGTCGGGGCGGAGATGCGCTCCGATAACAAACCGAAACTTAAACACCCGTCAAATTTGTGCGGTCTTTCAGAAAGCCGTAAAATGCTTCGCGTGCCTTCTATCGTTCTGCAATTGGTTGATTTAGTGGTTTTCGATGATGCTGAGAAATTTTCTCATTTAAAAAATGCCCTTAAACACAATATTAAAAAAGTTAATTACACAAAGATAATTAACAAGTTAATTATCCGGGGCTTTAATAATTTCCTTAAACGGGCCCCTGGCCCACGACCAAAAAGCCGCAAGCCTTTTTTCGTTGTCATAAGTAGATTTTGCAGGAGCGATTTGGCTTGCGTTCTTTCAAAAATCCTAAAAATTAGGGCGCTTGCAAAAAAGAAGAAACTGTCTTCGGGAACAAACTACCAGACACGGCGGACGTCAGGGATTGCCAAAAACATACTAATTAGCCAGCTAATTAATTAAAATTTGTTAATTAACTTTTTAATTAGGGGAAATAGACATATGGTTCCAATTAGAAAGTTGCTGAGCGTTATTGAAAACCACTAAATCAGTCGTTTTCAGAGACTTTGAGCGCGTGAGAAGCGTAGTAGCGCACTAAAGTTACCGCTCTTTGAGCAGGTACAAAGCTAACGGTTGCGATAAGGCGCCCGCGCGATTTTTCCGTCTCTTATCTCGCCCCAGCCTTGTACCTGCTCCACGAGTGGTAACTTTAGTACCATACTACGCTTCTCACGCGCCGAAAGTCTTTTTGAAAATGACTGATTTAGTGGTTTTCGATAACGCTCAGCAACTTTCTAATTAAAACCATATGTCTATTTCCATTAATTAAAAAGTTAATTAGCAAATTTTAATTAATTAGTTGGCTAATTACTATGTTTTTGGCAATTCCTGACGTCCGCCGTGGCTGGTAGTTTGTACCCAAAGAAAGCTTTTTTTTTTTTTTTGACGCTTTAATTTTTAGGATTTTTGAAAGTCTTCGCAGAAGCACCCGGTATGTATATATATATATATGCGCACGTTTCTCGCTCTCCGATTCTCTGACGCTAGAAAAATTGTGCATTTATATAGACGCACTATTTTTCTCCGGTGTTTGGAGGCGGAGCTTCTCCTACAGATGCGCTGCAACTAGGGTATATGCCACAAACTTCCGTGGCGCCGGATATTTCGTCGGACCTTCAAGGTTCGACTAGTTCGACAAACCTTCGACCTTTTAACCAGGTTCTACGAGGTTCAACTTTGTGGAGGCGTGACATGGTGATGGCGACGGGCTTCTCCCACAAAAATGCCCGGCATGACCGTTGAGGGCGTAATACGCTGTGCAAAGCTGCGTTCACCGATGGCAAAGAGCGGCCGAGGCAGCGAAGAACTAGGCTTGGAGGGGGAGGCACTCACTTGATCGAATGACGTTTTAGCGAACGCCCACGTTTCATCGAACGAAACTTTAGCAAATAGTCGGACGCCGCCAAGCGGCGTTTTCGGGTGGGCCAAGTAAGTTCATATTTTTGCAATGAGTTGCCGCAGACTGTCGCCGCGAAGCGGCGTAAAGCGCAGCTCGACGGATGGGTTAACGCGCACCCCCGTTATTCGCTAAAACGACCATTCGCTCAAATGTCGCCGTTCGCTAAAATGTCATTTGCTCTTGTGATATGGACCCGCTTGGAGGAATGTTGCGAACGGGTCAGGCTTAGGCGAAAGGACGAGGCTTGGCGAATCCTAAGCGTAGTGTCGAAACCATGTGCGCGAACGGGCGAGGCTTTCGGTCGCTAAGCGAAGTATACACCTTTTCTACGTGGGCGCCGCCATCTTCAATTCTGGAACTTCCGGTATGCGTGAAAACATCATTTTCTTCTCGCCTCGACAGTAGAACGCGTTAACATTTTAACTGCACCCGTCAGTCGTTCTTGTTATGATCCTGCTATACTTTTTTACTTGTTCGGGGTTGTAATCTCTTGCTTTTTGTTCAGAACGCATACCGGATAGGTGGGCAACGTGGCTGGGTGCGAGGCTAAATGAAAAAGGTGTATAGGCTTGTCGAAGAAGTAGGCTTGGCGGAATGTTGCGAACGGGTGAGGCTTGGCGAACGCTAATCGTAGTGTCTAAACCACGTGGGCGAACGGGCGAGGCTTGCGGTCGGGCTGTTTTGGTTGGGCTGGCTCGTTGTCGACTGCGCCAAATGTGAGGCTGGGCAGGGAGGCTGACATTTTGGGAAAATAACTGTTTAATAAATGACGAAACAAATACACATGGAAGGAGCATGTTCGCCTGCGCGCATGACATCGCGTGCCGGCGGCGCGCGAAGTCGTGTTTCGAATGTCTGCATTTCGCAAAATCAAAAGACAGACGAGCGCGCAAGTGAAGATAACTGTAGAATTGCACGATAATAAGCAACAAAAGCAAACAAATGCGATCGGCACTTCAAGTGGCGAGAAAAATGCTTAATTGGAAGAAACGCTAAGTATTTTCTTAAAATTTCTTCTTTTTGCGGTCTCGTAGATTCTATTGCGCTGGTATCGAGTTTCCTTGTCCTATTTAGATCTGTTCTGTATCTTTGGTTCTCATAAATATGATCCAGTGGTATCGATCTCTTGTTTTTGTCGGCATTAAAATTAACTGTTGTTCTCGAGTTAAGCATAGTTGTAACTGCACGTCATTAGGATCTATCTCAGGAACAAGAAACCGGGAACGCGAGCATATCTCCTCGCATATCGGATTCCGTACCCGAACATCGGTTCTTGCGAATCATCATGAAGTTGCAGAAGGTATTATAAAAACCTCAGGACATGGCTCATTTAGTTGACGATTCATGCTCCATGATTTGTTCTATCTGGTAATGCTGCATTCTCATTGGTTACGGAGAGATAAGAAGCTCAGGATTCGCCACACCCTACGCACTTTCGGCTGCTAGTGACTATCGCTTCTTTAGCCAACGATCGCTTTTACCTGACGCTGCTGACCGTGTCAATGTGCATTATCATCAACTTCAATGACCATCAATTTCGCCTAAGCTAAAAAAAAAGACGTAGCTGTTTTTATACACCAACTCATGTTTACAAACAAACCAGAGCGCCCCTAGCGGACGCCACGGGCGCCGCGCATGCGCGGTGGACGGTGGGCAAGAAGCTCGCCGTCGCCCGTAAAAAAAACCATTGAATAGCGCTGTTGTCGGCGTCGGCGGGAGTCCCCGTGCTTTTTTTCGCGTTGGAATCGTTGATTCTACGTCCTCCTAACAATGTCTAATTACATGAGCGGCTTCAGCAAAATTAACGAAGCAAAACGTTGCATGAATAATGTGACGTGCGGCGATCCATTTTGCGTGGACGCCGCAGAATGGGCGCTAAAGCCTGGCTCCCACGACGAGCTTCTGCTCGCTATTTTCAATCGCGACGTCGCTCGGGCTGCAAAAGCGTGGACCGTAGCTGAGATGGTGCACGTTGATACTGAAAACCGTAAGTAGAATCGGGCATTACAAGTCGGTGATGGCCACTGGTAACATTGATCAACATCTTCTTGTATATACTGTTTGCACTTAGCCTACTCACCCCAGCCAACCTTCAAAAGTGTTTCGAGGCCTGCACTTAGTTCTTATCCCAATTACCATGTCAACGCTTGCTTTACGGGCCGCTGTTGTTTGAGCCAGCTGACGACAAAAAGCAGACAAGTTTGAAAGAGCAGACGACAGTTCGAACGCATGCGCAATGGTGTGCAAGCAAGAAGCATCGCGGTCCCGCGTCAACAAACCCACGAAATGTCACGTTGTCGGCGTCTGGGCGAGTCTGCATAGTCTTTTTCGAGTTGGAATGGTACATTCTACGTCCTCATAGCAATGTCTTACTACTTTAATCACTTGGGCGAAGTTATGAAGGCTCGATACGCCGCTAAACCCTGCCTAAATAATTTGACGTTTGGTGGTTCATTCGCATGAACGCCGCAGAATGGACGCCAAAACCATGATGAGATTCTTCTAGCTATTTTCGGTCGCGACGTCGCTCGTGCTGCAAAAGTGTAGAAGTTAGTGGCGATGATCGACGTCGATACTGAAAATCGGAAGCGGGAACAGACCAAGAGTAACAAGTCGGTGATGGCCACTGGTACCAATGATCAACATCTGGTACCTACTGTTTACGCCGAGCCTACTTAAGTCTTTTGAGGCCTGCAATCACTTCTTATTGCAATCACCTGGTCAAAGTTTGATCCACGGGCCGCTTTTGTTTGAACGAGCATACGACAAAAAGCAGACAAGTTTGAAAGAGCAGACGAAAGTTCGAACGATCAGGCGGCCGTGTGAATTTGATGACGCACTGAGCCCGTGGGCGGTGTGGACAACTTGGGGGTTTTCTCTTGTTCATGTTAGAACAAAACAAATACATCTGGCGACCACAAAGTGTTGCCCGCACAAGCAATCGTAGTTCGACAGCGTCTGGTTTGCCTTTTCACGGCTACTATCCACGTGCTCGGAAGAACGGAGTCGGTAGAAACACGTGAAAACTGATCTTCAAACCTTTCCAGACTCTCTTGGTACAGTCCCCGTCACAACATTTTGACGACAAGGCAGGTTTTCTGACTGGTTTCTTCCAAAAGAACACAGGAATGCATGTCTCGCACGGCGACATTTGCCCATCGCCTCAGACCGGAAGTGCGCCCGACACGCCACCACCGCGGCCTGACGTAGGAGAGTTGAGTTCGTGTATAGACCTTTCCAGTGCTTATCACTAGGGCGAAAAATGCTGAGTAACTGGGATGTCTACGCATGCGCAGTGTTTTTTATTTTGTGAAAAAGGGTAACTGCGCACGCTCACAATGCGTTCCACACTCCAGTAGCCAAAGATGGCAGCCCACAGAAGGCGATTATTGGAAAGGTCTATAATGTTCTGACCAACCGTGTTTCTATAGACCTTTGCATCGCTTACCATCCGGGCAAAAAATGCTGAGTTACTGAGCTGTGGACGCATGCGCAGCGTCCGTTATACCGCACAGCAGATCAACAGCGCATGCTAAGAAGGCGTTCCACACAAGCGAGTTTTAGAAAGGTCTATAGTAAAGACAACATATTCCCGCTCCCAGTTCATCTACACAGGAAAACAAATGCGGAAAAAAAAGGCTGCTTAGGAATTCCACCTGCCAAACATGAGCTCTTTTTCCGCCACTGATTAACGTCATCGATAGACGTGCCTACCCCTGCGATCAACTTGGAGAATGTAATTGTCCTCTTGTCCTCTCGTTCGACAGAAAAAGAGGCACGTAAGAGAAAGGGCTCATGATGACGTCAACTGGAAGGTTAACGTTCTGACAGCCTCGGATAAAAGCGGTGCAATTACTGGGGCCCACAAGCAAAGGAGACGCTAGCGTCACGTGCTACTCCACCCGTGCTATAGCTTTGTCCGTGTTCACTTTCAGTTTGATTTTAATAAGACGAGACTGTTTCGTTTCGAGTTAGTCAGGTCCTACTCGCTCAATCTTATTTTCGTCATTACACCTTATTTTTGATAGTGACATGGCGCTTCTCGGTGCATACGTCCATGAAATCAAATTTCTAGGTCTGCTAGTGATTGCCATCAGGTACTGTATATTTAAGAAACTTTTTGCTAGAGTTATTAAGCATATAAACTCTATTTCAGCTTATTCGCTATTTCCGAAGTGGATGGTATGAAGCTTGGCAATGAAATGTAAGTTATTACGCCACAACCCTTTATCAACTGCGGGCTAGCTTGTCTACTTGTGAGCATTAAGGGTGTGCATGTGTGGGCCCAGATTTATCAACATCTTGAAGTTGTGGGCATTTACACAACTAAGAGTTGCGTCACGGTTTTTGAAACAACTGTCACCGTCATCTGTCATGGTCACCGTCACCACTATCAGCAAAGTTGGCGACTGAGCACGACTACCGGCGCAAAGTGGGCTTCGCGCGGTTGACCTCGGAGGTTAAAGAGCACCCTGCAGATACGCGCGCCTCTCGCGGCGGCGTCGTGCGTACTAATAGGGAAGCGACCTCGGCAGTCGCAGCTCGACCGCAGTGGTACACCCCTAGGTGTTGCAAGGTTGGCATGCCAGCTTGGGCTACCACATTGGCGGAAGCGCGGGAGCAGCGTGGGTGGCCGCGGAGACCGCTTTCCCTACGCTGACTGAAAAGTGGCCGCGCGCGGCGCTGTTTACTGAGCGATCGGTAACGTCTCCTAGTGGGCACAGGGTGCCCATATTAGAAACTTTTAATTGGGGACATTCAGCAAACTGTTACCATGCTCCGCGTACCGTACTACCGGAGCCTTTGAGGCATGCTATTAAACACGCGCCCGGATATGATACCGTGACCGAGAGGCGCGCGCTAAATGCATGCTTCAAAGTCTCCTGGACTAGGGTACATGGAACACGGTAACGGTTTATTTAAAGTCACCAATAAAAGCGGCCGTTCCAATCGCTGTGGGTGATCGTCGGGTTGAAAAGATCGACGGGACGAGACGCAGTTGAGGTGACATACCGACGCCGCCTATCGCGAGTCGATCCAAGGGGCACGGTTCTCGAGGACCACTGCTACCTTAGTCGGGGTTGATTCGAGTGTTTTTAACGCGAAAGCATTAACTGGTCCCATGGAGCAAACCGGCGTTATCAGCTTTTAGAGCCGCACAAAACGGCACCTATATAGGCAGCCCCTGAATTCCCCTGTCATATAAAGCCAAGCCCATACAGCGAATTGAGGAATAAGTTTCCATTGGGCTGCGACGTGTCATATGAGGTGCTTCGTCACGGAAGCCGCCGGGGCCGCTCAAGGTCAAAGCGGACGCGCCTCAGAAAAAAATGAAACGCAAAGAAAACCACAGCATGCAACACAGGCTTCCGTGACCATGCATGTTGTCACCGCCGGAGCAGTGTGGAAAAGGATGACGTGGTGCGCAACTTGTAGGACTGCGCTGCATGTACACCCGTGAGCGATATGAAGCGTTCTAGCCCTCTTCTTGTTTTTGACGCTCCTGCAAGATTTGGAACAAGCTCTGTTCCAGAAGAGGGCTAGAACGCAAACTTTAGACCTCAAGCCACGTACCATTTGAGACGTTGAGAGTGAATATAGCTTTAGTGAGCCGTAAAGCTGGCAAGAAACCAGGTAAGGTGTCCACCTTCATATTGCCGGCGGGTGTACGAATGTTTTCGCATTGTTACACGTAAGCAGTTTCTTTTTTAACCCCGTTCCTTCATTTGCCACTCAACAATTAAACCTGTTTTGCGTTCAGTCTTTCGTCTCCTCATCTTTTAAGATGGACGAACCAATCATGTTGTAGAAAATATTGTTGCATCGCATCTTCCACTGCGGAAGCGAACCAAACAAAGTTAACGTTAGATGTTTAGAAAGCGTCCTTATTAGACAGTTTCAGTATAGCGTTGCTGGCTTTTACGCACGAAATACGCAATAGAATGGCGCACGCTAAAAACTACCTGCTCGGACAAATTTTGGCTGCGCGTTCCGTAAACGTTCCCTAGTGAACATCTTGCATGACCTTGTTGAATCAATCTGCAAGAGCCGTAGTGTTTCGTGTGCTCACAGCGCTACCACTCACCTCAAAAGAAATATTCAAAATAAAAACGTTTCCAATCATTTTATTTCAATTTAGGCCAAGCAGTAGCTGCCTGGTCAAGCGATTTTCTGCGGTGTACGGAGGCTACGAGTACGAGTGTGTAGCCTAATTCGATCACAGATCTACCGTCAATTGTCCCGTGGAAACGGCGTACATTTTATCAATGCTATCGCGGGAAAAGACCCTTGGCCTACTGATGTCTAGTGCACAGCGACAACTTGGGTGATTTTTTTCTTCTTCTTGGGAGTCGTTCTTCTGTTGGCGATAAACTGCACAAAGAGGCTTAGCGTTGCGCAGATCGCAGCGTTCAAGCAGATTGCGAGCAGTGAACATTTTCACAACTCACTCCTTCAGCTGCACGGCGATCTGACTCGACTACGGTAGGCCTCGGAAAGAATAGCCGAGCTGAACATCACGTAATTTCACAGAACACTGAACTTCACGAACACCACGCCACCCGTGCTTCGCCAATCGAGGTAACTGCCATCGAAACTGGTGCCCTCTCTGGGCCCGAGATCTCTCGAGAGCTTTCCGCAAAGCCCACTCACTAGCTTGCAGAGCACCTTCCACTGCGTTCTGCGCACGCGCAGCCCCAACCCGCCATTGCTTTGCGTAAGCAAAGCTATGCGGATCGCAAGCAGGCTTCTCTGCTTCTTGAGCAGCCTTCCGGTGACGGCAGAACGCCGGGCTGTGATTGGTTTTAATTGGAAGGATAGTGGCTAGACCTGAAAGTAGCACTGACGTCTACCCGCTATCTTTCTATCAGAGTCAATATATTGTTTGTGATAGAAGGATAGCGGGTAGACATTTGTTAGGCTCTTTTCTGCCATCTCGCAACGCTCTCCGCAACCCGCTACGATACCCGGAGCTCTAGAGTCAAGGCCATCGGCGCGCAGGCGGAGTAGCGGATTCTTTGTTGCGGAGGGCTTAGCGGGACGGCGAAAACTCCCTATTCAGAGCTCGGTGTTTTGATGTCAAGCGCCACCCCTGCTCAAAAAAGCAGACGAAATTGCGCTCCGCATAGCGTGCGTTCCACTAACAGGAAGTTTCCGTAAACCGCTTTACTCCATCCGCTAAGCAACCCGTAACGAAGAGACCGCTACTGCACCTGCGCGCCGCTATACTCCGTTTCACCATCAGCTGTACCGCAGCGAAGGCTAGAAGCTCGAGCTCATTGCGTTGGCAGCTGTGTGCTTTCAGCTTAGGTCAAACAGCCATGTCCGGTGACTATTCTTAATTGTGATGAAAAAAAATATATTTTGCTGGCTCCATGCCAAGAAGAATAAAGATAATCCTTGTTTTGGAAAAAAAATTTGTAAGCAACCCTCTCAGTCACGTGCGCATTTTGCATATCGCGCGATGTTGGCATTTCGGTCGGCTTCCCGGCCCCAAAGAACTGTTCCTTTTACGGGTCTAGCAATATTTACAGAAAAATCAGGCATAGGAAAGGCATGAATGACTCGCGTTCAAATCAATAAAAAGAGTTTCTCATGTATTGTGCATAAGCGGTGTGACACCGACTTAAGTCTCACCGGAGATTAATATTTAGGTGAAATATGTCCTATTTGTGTGCACTTTTGCTCGGCATATTAAATATTATATCGTAATTTCTAATAACCGTCGCCAATCGTAACTCTTCTTTCTTAGCTCACATCCTGATACCCAGGAGCGAACTAAACCACTGACAATATTCGATATCACCGCCAGATCCTGCTCCTATGCAGAGGTGAGTATTTTTATAACCTACCCTTTATTGCACCGAGTACTGCGCCCCGGTTGTGCTCCATGCGTGAACGTACTTACGGGTATATATGCCGCATTTGCGTGAAGGCAAATCACACAGATTTAGATTCCAATCGTGCCGGGAAAAAACGGTAATGTCGCAAAAGCTTCTAAAAAGGATAAACGCTCGGCCCATTTCCTTGCAGGACGAAACAAAAAACGTATATTTTAAATATATTTTCATTTCTCAAGTTTTTTTTTTTTTTTTTTTTTTTTTTTTTTACTTCAAAGAAACCTAATGGAAGATGTGGAGATTTGGTTTGTCTTAAATGCTGGCGCATGCGGGTGCTTTGAGAGGGTGAAAAACAAATCACACAACAAAGAAACGTTTTCAAACCTTTTCTTAAAACTGCAGCAAAAGAACCTAAGAAGTGTTAATCTGTGTCTTTTGTTCTTGTTAATGTTTGTAAAATCTCCCCAAGCTGTCTTCTTTCACGATAATTTACCTGGTTTAGATGATGGTAACTTTTTACATTCATGGTTCTGGCTAAATTTGTGTATCATATAAAAGTCTATCCAAATGCCTATTCAATAAGGGCGGTAGAGTTATTTACATTTAAAGTTATCTTTTCTAAAAAAAACTCCAATAATAACCTTTTATGTAATTTTAATGCTATCTTTTGCGTTTTTGTGTAGTTCTTTTCGTACAAGGAGCACCCTCTTTTTTATAAAACATAAAAGAAACATTTCTTGTTATATACGACGTGGATATTAATTCCTAGAATTGAAAATATGAAGTATTTCAAGTTGTGTAGTAATATGCAAAGCTCAGTCGCGACCACACGGTTCCCTGTATGCAGACGCCCGTGCAATTGAGTCGTTTGGAGCGTCGCTGAAAACACCCGCGTGCTCCTCACTTCTTCAGAATGCCCCGCACTTCACCACGCTCGCTCACGTTGCACGTGAACAATAAATGTGAAATAAAAATAATAAATACAAAAACGCCAAAAGACACCATTGTGAGCGCTCAAGCTGTCTGTGAGAATTGCAATGCTCAGCCTGCGATCTCCACAACTCAGCACGCACGCGTTCGTCGATTCTGAAAGCGAGCAAAGCAGGCGCCGTGCGTACAAGCGCTAAAAACGGCACTATGGTCAGGATCTCCTTTCTATCTACGACCGTGACTCGCACATAATCTGACACCACTCATTAAAGACTCGCATCTGTAGGCTGAACTTTGTAGAACAAAAATTAATGAAACACTAACACCCCCAGAAGATTTTTATACATTGTTTGGACAGGCGATTTGTTATGGTGTCAGAAGGCTACCCAATCAATATTTTGCTACAGGGTCACATATAGTTTGAATAAAGTAAAAAAACGCAACTGCTTGATACCTGAACTAAAACTAGACTGGGGAGGAAAAATAAATGTATAGAAGGAGAGCGTTGCCGGAAGTCACGTCACTGTGCACCTTCTTTTTTTTTTAATCAAGGTTTTTGCAACTTTTTAGAAGCCATAATAATGGGTATCATTTTTTTTCTATTTTTAATATTGGGTGGGGGCCATCGATAACCCACGACTTCGATTATCTTTAATGGTTGTGTCTAAACCATAGAAAACTTCATGTGCCCACGGAGGTCTGTGCCCCCGCCCAATATTTTTAACATTGGGTGGGGGCACAGACCTCGTCAAGCCACACTCCAGTGGCTTTTTGTCTGTGCTCCCGACATCACCACCCTTGTACGATGTGGTGTCAAATAAATTTGATTTGATTTGATTTGATATACGATAAGAGCAACCAAAACGTAATGCAAATGAAAAAAAAAATAAAACTGAATTATAAAGAGAAGAGAATGAGCGCGACACAAACCGAAAAGTTTTTGATCGGCGGTTTTCGGGCGGAAAGAAAACTAATTTCAAGCCACAAATTGTGTTCTGGATCGTTGGGTTATCAAATGTCATGTCTAATAAAACATTGCCGAGCATAAATACCCTGTCAGTTCCCCTTTAACAGAAAAATTCGCGCTGTAAAAATCAATTACAACGCTCCGCTGCGCATTCGTCGGAAACATTTTTCCACGCAACAAGGAAGTAATGAACGAATTCTAAGCCAATGCATAAAGTCAAGGCGACACTTGCGTGAGCAACTTTATCTGCACACAAATGACGCCTTGCAGACTTTGCAAAACCGAGTGCGACACCAACGCGCTCCACCATCAGAAAATATTATGTGCCCAAAATACATTTAGATAGTGTTAACATGATTCCAACTTCAGAGCCAGTTTGAAATCAGAGCCATTCCTTTGACTATAGGAGGCATTCACTGGACGCTGTCTTTGAGGGCGATGTTTAGGGCGCACGCTCAGAACGAGCTTACATTATTAGCCTGTTAAGACCACCAATCTTGATGGTGTCGAATGCACACTGCAAACGAACCGTAGAGGCTTGCCGTCTGCACGCGCTCAGCAGCCGCACACGCAGATATTACCGCCAGTGAATACTTCCTATACTGCTCGTGCCCCGAACCGGCCTTCGACCCCTGCCGGTAATCACTTACATCGACGGCGATCGGCCCATGGCCTGAGCTACCCGAGCGCACGACCTGCATCCGCAGCTGTGAGCACGAAACTCGTTTGTTCCGGAAACTTTCTGCGCCATCTATGAGAAAAAGGCTACACATAAATTGTGCGAGTTCTCACATATTTGGGTTGGAAAGCGCTCACGCTGAGCGTGTGATAATCTTAGAACCAGAGCGGGAATGGCGAAATTTCGCTCTGGATATAGCTTTTATGTCACGAAAATACATACAATTCGTTAGCTTTTGCATATAGCTTTTTTTATATACAGTTTTGGAGTTCTGAGTATTTGATGGTGGTCTTTGTCATGTACCATAACCTTATATTTTTCGTGTTGACAAACTAACCTGTTGAAAAACAACTACTTTCAACAATTTGTTTTTGATTCGATTTTAATCGCGTTATTTAAGGTAAATAAATGCATGTTTTCTAATTTAGTGTTCTAAGTATAAACCCTGTACACACATTTTAGTTCACATATGTGTTTGAGTGTGTTGTTTTTTTCGACAGTACGGAGTATGTCAAGCCGAACTCTGTTTAATCTAATAAATAGGTTTGTAACTGTCTGAGTCGCTGTTTTTGTTCTTCCTTGCAAGATGCGTGGGTGCAGGAAAGTGTAGAAACGGCCGGCTGAAAAAGACAGCAAAATGGACTGCTATTTTAAAAGACCGAGAGGCTTTCGCTGCGGGAGGCTCCGAGGACCAGAGCCTCCCGTAGCGAAAACCTCGGTCACCGTTCCAGGGCCAGTTTATCTAGCCTGCGGGAAATTAGAGCAACCTGGGTAGGTGGTCTGCTTAACCTGGAGTTGGGTCGTGTCCGCGATCCCAAGGGTCTGCCAGCGGCACATTCACCCAGCAGGGCGAGGGAGGAACCGTCCTCTTTGAGGAATGCGGCATCGCCTGCCTTGCCTTGTATCCGGGAAGCCGCCGAAATATCGGTCCCCAAGGCCTGCATGTGCTAGGCCCAGATAGTGAGACGGGGAGCACGTTGTTTTCACACATCTTAGCCACCTGCTTATTCATTCAAATAGGCGAAAAATGAAAGACGTTTACAACTTCTTGTAACGCCGAATTGGAGCGCAGCTCTTGAGGAAAAGGGGGAGGGTACTGAGGGGAGCGTATGCCCCTCCTCCTCATCCGTAACCTCTCCTCCTCCCCTCCTCCTTCTTTCACGCGGCAGACGCGCGTCGTCACGCCACGTTTCGGCGTGGTAACGAAGGTCACGTGACGTTTCGGTGAAGTCACGGTGGAAGTCACAGTGACTTCCACCAAAACGTCACGGTGACGTTTCGGCACGGTGAGGTTTCGTCACGGTGACGTTTCGGCACCGTCCTTTAATGCATCGCGCAGTTAAGCCGCCGCCGCCGTCGACGCCGCTCAAGCCGGAAGAGGGCGCCTAAGAGCTGCGCTGTATTATAGAAAGAAAAAGAGGTGTGACTACGTGCTAAACCTTTGAAATATTTTTTTAAAAAGAGGAACCACCCGCTTTCGGTAAGTGTAGATGACGACTTACTAACTAGGTGCAGATGGCACTCAGAACATCTATCATTTTCATTTTTTCTCCTTTCAGTGCTCCTGGCCTCGGGATTGCCCAGACTTCCCATTTTGCAGATGTGTCTATGTTGATAGCATAGGCAAATCTGTGTGCAAACGTTCTCCGTCGGGATGAGGATCTGCGAAGACACAGAGGAAATTTTTCCCACCTAATTTTGGGTCAATAAATACGATAAAATGTCTGCGTGTGTGTGTTTAAAACGTTTAATGCGGAAAGAGAAAAAAAAAGTGCAGCTCTCGCGCGTGACTTTTTTCACGGGACTTTCCCTTTAGAAAGCCTCCTTCGTAAATGTTCTGATGGAGGTCCCCGGACGTCGCGTAATCGAGCAGTGTCCGTAAGATTCGGACTTGTCTTTCAGAGTCGCCAGCAAGTCTGATCCACTCCTCGACTTCTCGTAAAATCTAGGACTCTCTTGGACCAGCTGGGCCCAAGCATCACTCCTGTGTGTGGCGTGAGCCTCACATTCCGAAATTAGGTAAAGTTTTTTGGGTGTGCCGTCTCCTTTGCATATTTCACATCTTTGGTCGGGGGGTTCGTGTCAGGGTTCAGCATTCTTTTCTTGGTGATCTCACATCTTTGAGTCATGTATGGCGTTGTTGCGCCACCCGTGCGGATTCGTCGTAATATCACCATTTCCTCGCTTTTAAAGTGGTTCGGTGGAATAGAATTTGGTTAGGGGTTTCAGGATACCTTTAGTCGGTCCTGCCATTCTTTTTTTTTTTTTTTTTTTTTGTGCATCCGCATAGCTTTAACCGGGTAGTGCGTTTTATAGGCAGTGTCACTGTTAGTCGATGATGAGTCGGATGTTCTGGTGCCACGCGAGGGGTGAGGACTGTTTAGCTACCTCGCGGGCCGCGTCATGCTCCGCCTTGTTGCCGTCAATGCCCGCGTGTCCCGGGATCTATCGGATGCAGGCCTCCCTGCTGAAAAAAACATTTTAAATTCAAACGGGTGGCAAACTGGTCGACCCGTTTGAATCAAACGGATCGCAAACTTGTCGATCCGTTCGGATCAAACGTGATTATGGGATAGGGGTATTCGTTTGATACGTTACCCATTTAATGCGCTAACCATTTGATACGGTGAACGTTTGATGCGGGTCCTCGTTTGATGCGGGTGACCGTTCGACCTGGCACGTGACCAGACATTTGAGCGCGCAATTCGGATAGGCACCGTATCCGCTAGCCCTAAATGGGTATCGTGTGGAAGGTTGGCTACCTTAAACCTATTTAAGACGTCCCGAAACTCGTAAACATATTTATAACATGCAGGAAACACGTAGAAAAAATGTGCTCGCACAGGTGCTTGAAAATGGGCAGGAAAACAGAAACAAAATATTGTTTTCAATTCTCCTAGAAGTTGATTAAAACCTACTCCGTAAACAAGTACAAGTGTGCAAAAGGTCTGTGAAATGTGAAGTGGCACTCTACGGTTTTATACAACTGAGACGATTGCAAAGCAAACAAGAACCGAGGTAATTCTGGACTATAATGGTAGACTTTCGTCAAAATTATTCTCCTGGCCGCCGCGAGAATCGACGTTGCATAATTCTAAAGATAATCTGGAAGGATTCTCGGACATTTGCTTTAGTTCTCCGGGGTGCCCCTAGATGGCGCGATGAGCAGAGTAAGTGGCGGAGAGTGGAAATGGCGGGCCGCTCCCCACCATAGCTCCGCTCTCCCTTTCGGGTGCCGTGGTCAACTCGGTGGCTCGTTACAACAGTGGCGTATCGTTACGCTGGTCGTCTGCTTGAGCACATTGCTACATCCATTTTACCCTCTTCGAGAGGGAGAGGCTCTGAAGCAATAAAACGCACACGTTCTTTCGCTTGTGTTTTTATTTATAATTTTTGTGATGAAGGCTCTTCCTGCTTGCCAAAGATGTGTGTCTCGTCAATGTGTATTGAGCCTAAAATATTAAATAGGTAAGAAATATTACTAAAACGGGATAATAATTTTCTTTGCTCCTAAAGTGAGAGCTCTCCGGCATAGAGGAAACGCACAAAGTGTGAGATCTTCCGCGGTTCCATGCCCTTTCCCCTTTCCTCTTTCTTATTGGAACTAAGTAGGCGCTGTTTTGTAACGTAAAATTTAAGGCTGTCGTAATTGCAGCAGAGTGCACAACTGACTGCGATTACGGCGTCTCTGGAGATACAGTTTATGTTTGTTTTCACGTTGGTCAACAGTCACCACATCCCAGTGACGTACCTGGAGAAGAGATTTCTGAGCCCCTTTCCTTCCGTTTGACTACACCCCCCCCCCCCCCCCCTCCCCAAGAAAAAATGCCTGGCTACGCTACTGCCAAACACTACATAATATTTTAGTTGCGGTTTCCACTACAGTGTGTTTTCACCCACAGTCGAAACTCTATTTTTTGGCTCAGCATCTGCATGCTTGAAAAGAATTTTTCGACTTTTATATGCGATTTTTTCCCCCACAAAGAAAATTTTCATGACCCGGCAACACTGCAACCCATCACGAAATATAAGCAGTAATATCGCATTCACAGTGGCGGTTGAGGCGCTTTTGCGAAGCGGTTGCGAATGCCGTTCGAAAAGCGGCGTCGTTCACATACACCGAGCCGCTTTTGGCGGTTGCTCGGTAGTTATCCATTTCTTCGAGAGTTTACCAGACTTCCATCGGGCAACCTTGTTTTAGAATCCAAAATCCAGTTTAGTTTTCGATCCAAATCCAAAATATTTTCTCGGAAAGCCCGCACACGCCGCACACGGCAGAGCTCGCATAGCAGCATTCTTTTTGCGCGCATCCGGACCTTGAAGATACCCGAACAACTATTTTATTTTTCGATGTGGACTCTTCTTTTGTGAATAGGCTGCCCTCAATCTCTAAATTAAAAAGCCAGCTTTGTCCTCCCGCTTCGCGCGTTGCCCGCTTGCCATCTTCGGAGTGGTGTGCGTCTGTGTGCTTCGTGGCGAGTCGTTAGTTAGTACCTTCTAATTATTTAGCGAGTTGGTTGTAGTTTGGAGCGGATATGTCTTCGTCGGTCTGATGCTGTTGCACCCGTGTGTTTGTGTTTGTGCTTCATGGCGTGTGGATTGTGTTTTGAGGCGGAGATATCCTCGTCAGAGTGAGGTATCATGGGTTGGATATGGTGTTTGTTTGACATAAAGCTCAAATAAAACGTTTACGAAATACCTTCTCATCATCTGGTACATACTTTTTTTATTTCTTAAGTTGACCGACTGATTGAGACGTGAGTGAGACGCTAGAGTAGTAGACCCCACCAACGTAACCAAATTGGGTGCTACGTGATTATGCATTTGACATCTGCTTCACCCTTCGTATTGACAGCTTTCCGAGTTTTGCGCGAGCAACGAGGCGGTCGTAGAAACCTGTCACTTCGGGCGATCGGAGCCGTATCTTCAGTTTGCGGGGAAATTCAAAACGCGGCGACAGGTGTTTTCTCTTTCTCTTTTTTTTTTTTTTTTTGGGGGGGGGGGGGGGGGGGGGATTGAAGTTTTGGGCTATCTGATCCGAGCAAAGCCCTTTTGAAGGACCGACCGTGTATTATTTTTACTTATTATCGCTGCGAACTCGTTACCTGCGTGAAAATTACACCGCATCGTTGATTTTGTTGCTTCATTGGAAGCTTCCCAAAAGGCGGAAGCCATGTTGCCTCAAAGGCGAACACGCCAGTCGAACGTCACATGAGCGCCGAGCTGCGATTGGCTAGTCATCTCGCTGCTGGCAAAGGCGGCTGAGAAAGTCGGTCCCGAAGCGGTTGGCCAAAAGTGGCTCAACCGCGCCGCTCCAGCCGCCTTTGCGGTCGAAAACGGGCCCGTCCGCTTTGCGGTTGGTGAACCGCTGCCAGTGTAAATGCGCCATAAGCGATCGATTTCTGCTGATTCAGACTTGATTCAAATGTAATTAAAAAAAGCTCAAGACGGTGCATAACAATGTCTTGGGGTTATGGTGACTCTGGATATCGGGATACAGGAACTTTTATTTACCTTCCCACATAGGCGTTCACGGGCTAAAATCTCTAAATATTAGCAACGTCGGTGCAATAAGCCTATCCTACATAAAGAACAAAAACATTGCTTTGGTGAATACCGTTACAACCGCAGCGAGAGCTATGAAATTTGTACGTCCATTATTGTTTACGAGCATACAGTCGAAAACTCGCAGTGTGCTCCAGGGAGTTACAGAAACGTTCACAAAGAAAAAAAAAGAAAAGAAAAACACACAAGTCGTACATCTTTCACAGTTACGACAGCTGATCCGGCAACAGTTGCAGGAACTTTTTCTTCTTCCAATGTAAAAATCGACAAATGAAATAACAGCAAGTCGGACTAAATAATCTTACGACAATCTTATATTTCATGAAAGGCGATAGGTTGCCGTGTAGTTAAAGTGAGTTCACGTATATTCAAATATTCTCTTTTTAAATGAGTATTGTTTCCACTTAATTTTTGCTTCTCAGCTCTTTCTCGTACTATTTACCTGTGCGACAATCCCGCTACTATGCCAGAGGCGTGGGCTTCTTGCTCACGGGCGCACCTTGGCTACATGAACTTTCGCTCAGGAGGAACAACTTTAAAGATAAAGAGCTCGAGTCATTAGCAATTAGCATTGAAACAGATGTATGTTACGGAAATTATCATGAAAGCGAAAAGCGTAAAATGAAGAAACAATTTTAGACACAAAAAATTTGAATAATTATTGAATATTCACCGATTAATTAGCGAATAAGTACCAAAATGCAGTCTGATCACCATGATCACCTAATGGTAAATTCTGCTCGTAGATTTTAAGCGATCCGAAAAAGATCCGCGCTCGTGCGTTTAGAGTAGTGTAAGCTAGCTCGCGTTTGCATGAACAGAAAAATAACGAACAAAGACCTTCAAAAGCACTTCAAATCTACGAGCGGAATTCGTCACGTGCATGGCATCCAAGTCATGCTAATGGCGGCCGGTCCTTCTTGTTCACCATCGAAACCGAAACAGATCGACAAAGAACTTTATGATGAAAAACACGTGCTTGTCTGCCGTTGACGCAGGATAGTGACGCTGCAGGGCCCAATTGATATATTGCATTCGGATTACCGCCCTTAGCCTGTCTAATGTTAAACTGATGCTTGAGCCACCAGATGGCACTGCGGAATTTTCGAAAGGGTCTGCAGTGCCACAGGGCAACGACAGTATGCTTGTTCTCTTGCTGCATTGAAAATGCGAGTACATTTACGGAGCGGTGGCATTTTAGTTTTTGGTTACGCCGTGTAAACAAAGCAAAGCTAAAGATAAGCGCCACTGGCCCTTTGAGTTGAATGACTATTTCTCCAGGAAACATTTTTGAGTTGTCGCACTTTGTTGTGCCCAGATGCACTCATGCTCCCCCCGACCCTACGTTGTTCCTCGACCTTTCTGTGATGAACGATGGGCCCCCACACTCGAACGAGTCTGTAACCTCAGTCTCATTTTATGCGTTATGTTATGCAATTCTGTAAACGTTCACCCGAAAGAGATGAGGGGCGAGATTAAAGGCCGACCTACAAAAAGCTTTCCCTAAGGAAAATCGTCCTCGTTATCTCTACAGCGGGGGACTCCTTTTCGTTGCTGAATCTTGGGGTGGGATAAGCCTGGATAAGCTCATTATCCGGGGTTAAGGGGAAGGGGGGGGGGGGGGGGGAGGCAGGGCTAGACGACGGCGATTTTGTGCCTTCGAGAAATCTTGCTACGTACCTCGAGTCGGCAGCCGAAATTTTTCCTGCGTAGACGCCTCGCCTGTTTGTTTCCCACTGCAGTGCAAGGTTTTCTACTGGACATTTTGGCTATCATTTTCAATGCATTCCAACGTAGAAGTAAATACATCGCATGAACGTTGCCCTGATTATTTGCAAACTAAAAATGTGGCACTATACTGTTGCAACCCAATCAATTTCATCATCGATCATTTTTTGGTATGATTCCATGGTGAAAGTATGTTCATCGTGATTCCACAGAAGTGCGTCGTTTCAGAGGCAGAAATAGGTCGTTGTGTTTATTTTCTGGAAATACTCGCTCCTTTGACGCTCGAGTGCGTAAGGACTATACACTCGAGGGAGTGCGTAATACTTTACAATTGTCGTTGGCGGCGATCAAATGTCTGAGGGAAGTGCACAACTTATTTGCACCATATTGGATCGCCTCTGAGCAGCTTTTGTTGGCTTTCGGATATCGTGGATATTGCTCACCGTGAGCCTGGAATGGCTGGTCGTCCTTTTATTTCGCACAACACAAAGACGTTTTTCAAGCGTCATTAAAAACTGAAAAATACAACAATTGCAAAGAAAATGTTAAAAATGAACTTGCGAAAATTGTTTTTTTTTATTTTTTTTTTTTTTTTTTTTTTTTTTTCATTTTCGCGCCAATACACAGAATAGTGACCGAGCAACGAATTTCCGCAAAAACATTTCTCCTTGGAGAGGGGACTCCAGGGTATGTGGTAGTGAACCTGTCATTGAGTTTGTGGAGCTAACAGGCGACCTTTGAATGTAGCCTTCCTCACAAACAATGCCCGGGATATTTCCATTTTCTTGCCACGCTATTGAAAGGCATGAAGCTGGGAAAATTCATGTGCACAAACGCGCTGCTTTTAAGCGTGAGTACCTGGTTTATAGCGCAGGTCAATTTAGATGTAAATAGTTCAAACAGTGCGCACAAACATTCGCGTCCTGGTGGAAGACATGGAAGCATGGCGAAAAGCAGTTTGCTGAAATTTCGTCTCCATTGCATTGTACTGGTGTGAAAAAGTATTACGTATTTTTGTTTTATTTCCGGGTGAAAATAATAACAGCGTTGAGAAACGGAACACTGCGTTTTTAGTAACGTCGAAAGGACAAAACAAAAACAGGACAAAACTATACGAGGCGTTTTGCGTCGCTCAGCTTCTCCTGGTTCCTTTTCCGGAGCCTTTAGAAACGGGATCAAAAATTATGAACCTACTGAAACGACTTACCACATTACAGCAGTTCATTTCCATTTCGACAAGCCCCTTTCAAGAGTCTTGCATAGTTCAGCTTGTACTGTCCCTGTTTCCATTTTCGGTTTCTTTCAATAAAGTGAGCATGCAGCAACTGGACCAACTTACCATTCATAATTTGCGGAGAAGAAGCGGAAATGCGACAAAATAAATTGGTGTTTGCAAAAAAAAAAAAAAAAAAGAAAAATGTGTGTTGGAGAGGTGAGTGTAGGAAACATGGCGAATGATTACAGCAGCGATGACAATCAGGAAATAAATTTAAGCTTTACTCATTCGGCCTTTTTGGCCTTCGATGATCCCGTACCAGTCGATGCTTCTTTATGTCGCCCACTTATCCGGCAAGCGAAGTCGATCGAATGTCCTTGAGCATGTCGAGAAAACAAGTATCCCACTTTCCGCACTACCGTAGCAAGGCGGTGGTAAGAGAGAATGTTGTTGCACAAACACGAGTGGTACTCGCGCTGTCGAAAGAGGCCTATGCACGATCTTTTTCGTATCCCTGATGATATTTATATAAGCATTCGAAGATGGCAATTGCATCGAATTATCATACACTGACCTCACCTTACCGGTATAAAAAAAAAGGGGGGGGGGGGGTTGTTTTGGGAAGGTGATAATATTTATTCTAACTCAGGAGAGCTGCGGATATAATAAAGTCGACTCGCTCATGCCTGGAAAGCCTGTGGGGCCGGATCTATAGATATGAGTAAAATGTTTTATACAGGTTACAGGCTACTGAGAATTTATGATAGTGCAAACGATAGGCCGTCGTGATACCCATCTTACGACGGTGCCGTCTTCATTAGAAGCCAGAATTTCGGTTTGCTTGTTCCACCCTCCTGACGCCAGTGTTGTCCAATATTGGCTAAATCCGGTAAAGCGTTGATCGCACAGGCCTGTACTAAAATTTAAAGGGCCTCTATCAAGTTATTAAACAGTCACCAAGCAGAGGTAAAGACGAATAAATAAGCAAAATAGTCCAAAATAGGATGAACAACTTATGAGAGGATATATATGTTTCTAAGAGCAATGAAGAGATTAGGGAAAGCCACTTGATTGATATGTTTCGGAAGGAACTATCGACGACCCGCACCCTTTATTGCGCGAGCCAATCCTTCCGCAGACACGGCTCCAGCAGCAGCGCGACCCCTGCAGCTGCCCCGGCCCCTCGATCTTCACCGACCGAGCGGCCTCGCGCCTGCAGAAAGCGTTCGGTCGCGCTGGCTTCCTCGCGAATTGAGCGTGCCTGCAAGGCGAACACCAGACATGTACAAATTACTCAAAAAAGGTAGTTAAGTTAAGTTATTGAGTATCGATGCCAGAAGTAATTGGAGTAGAGTAGAAATTACGCATTGGTAATAGTAATTGAGTAAACTACTAACTAATGTAAAAAAGAAGCGAGTTACTTTGAAGTTACTTTCGAAGTTACTTTTTATATATGTGTGGTAGCAAAATGAACAGAAGTTTTGATCCGTGAAAAATCCTGCGAACCTAAAATTAATGCAGTAATTTTATGGTTTGCGTTTTCACCAAAATAGTTTATTTGCTCGCAGACGCAATTGTCTTTCAAAGTTCTTATCGCGGAGTTTTCCCCTTTTCCTCCTAAAGACATCCCCAGTCAAGCTAAAAAGACGTTCCACCGTGGCGCTGGATAGAACGGCAGCGTTGAATTTCAGAAACAGACTGTGCAGGGTCGGGTATGCGAGTGTCAGCATCTTTGTTGTCTATGACGAAACATGTGAAGTTTGTCTCGGCTAGAGGGTCTTTTATAACAAACTCGCCTCCTTTTTTTCTTTTTCTTCGGCAAGTTGAGATTGTTATGACTGGTTCCTCTTTATTCCCACGACGCTCGGAGAGTACGCTGAGTGAGCGCACCTGACCGTCATGGGGTAAAGTCTCGCGCCACGACGTTGAGATCATCCGGATGACTGCGCGTCTCGTTCCAGTCCTGATGCTACGCTACAAAAAAAAAAAAGGAAAAAGTTTTTTTTTTTTTGAAACGAAGTATGTTTCGCCACTGACGCCGGGTCCAACAAAAGGTTCTCCCAATGGTGACTCGCAATCCTCGCCGGCGATTACGGTATCTTGACACGCCTGACAAATAAATCGTCTTCACCAAAGAGGAGGTCTCCCTGGCGTGGAAGTTCGGAAGGACGCGAAGGATTACGCGAACAAGCATCCTCGCTCGTAGAGTTGCAGGTCGAAGCGGGAACGTGCTTGCTCAAATGAACGGATTATCTGTGTCTGCGTTTGTGGGCAGCATCCCCCCTGGGCCGACTCTCGCGGAAGGGCCGAGCGTGGATTAGGGCCGAGCGAGCCGGAACTGCCGAGTGCGGGGGCTAGGCTGACCGCTGCGAAAGGGCCGGGAGGGGTGTCGAGGCCGAAAGAGGGGGGAAGGCCGGGCACGACGGCAAGGCTAAGGGAAGCGCAAGGGCCGATAACGGGGGTGGGGATTAGAGCGATCAGTGCACGCGTGGCTCCTTCGTCGACGCGGGAATTCGTTGGAAAGAAAACCGATAGATGGCGCGCCCTGGTTTCGCTCCTTTCTGTTTGGAGATCTGTTTGGTTTGACGAGTCTGGCGTGGAGCACGGTGGAGGAAAAATGTGTTTCTTCCACCGCGGCCTAAAAACCTTTCTTTTTTTAACACACATTTTGAGCGAGCGAGCGAGCGATTGTCACAGCAGAGTGGTCTGGAAAAGCGAAACAACGTAATCCCGCTGCATGAGCTCTCGTGCATCCAGATCCTCTTGCAGTGCTATGAACTCGTGCTCTAGCTTTCACGGGGCTCCTAAATTGTCTCAACATCTTTGTCTTCTATGCGCTCGCCCAAAAGGGCACGGGCACAAGCCCTGTTTGCATAGAAGCCTCTTGGCTCCCCTCTAGGCTGTTTGGCGCTGTCTTCACGCGGCGAGGTCAGGAGCTTCATTTCGTTGCGTACTACTACTTCCGACTTTATGAGCCCTCGCAGTGAAAGGCAAGAGGCAGAACCTCAGTTTTTTCTGCACCCCAGCCAACAGAAGAAAAATAAACTTACCATGATCCCAAGGATAAATTCGGAGTATACTTGATGTGTGGTGTCTGAGGTGGCCAAAAAAAAAAGAAAAATATTCCTACGAGGGAAACTAAGCCTATCGCACATATTACACATTCTGTGCACTCCGAATCATCTGTGCGACCGATCTAGGTAATTGGCAAAGAAAAAGTCTACTAAGCAAACGTTTGGATACAATACAAATGAGGAGAACTACGGAATAGGATTTGCTCCTTTTTGATCCAAAGGCCCGACAGAATTCTAAATTGAAACCCGGATCACACCGCTTACACCTCATACAAAAGACAGTCTGACAGACACGATCGAGTCACCGCGAGAACCGTGTTCCGAATGCCGCGTGCCATGTTTCTTCTTGAACTCATTGCCCTGCAGCATTCGAAGAACGGACCTCGCGGTGACTCGCGTTCTAACCTGTCTGCAGACCGTCTTTCGTAGGATTTATGAGCAGTGTGACCCCAGCTTAACGTTCAGGTATATATTTTATCATGAAAATCCTAAAAGATTACGTAGTCGGGGGCGGTATGTCATAAAGCAAAAGCGACGGGATTGCCATGGTGGGGAAGAACAACCGAGATGCTTAAAAGAGATGTAAAAAATTGCAAGGCGAGTAAAAAAAAAAAGAATTAAGATTAATTAACCGCGTTTCTATGAGAAAGCAATTGACGTTGCACTGAGTTTCTATTTGTGCACGAGCTCACTAGGTAGCCGGACAAAAGCTCACCGGACAAAAGCTCACCGACAAAAGCTTACCTATTTTATTGGCTAAAGACAGGCTGGGATAAAGTGCGGGCACGATGGACATTGCACCATTTTTAGGAGGACTGGTATCCCTTACCATACAAAGGTGTCGACAGATAAGCCATAACAGGCGAAGCGACGATTTGGGACCAAAATTTAGGTCACCGATATTGAGTGGAGCTGATAGCATAAAACTTGCCGGAGTACCCTTGCGCCACGCCGAAGGAACTTCGTGGATCGAAGTTTTGAACCCGCTTTTTCAATGTTCTTATGTCACGCTAAACGCGCACATCAAGGTTATGCAGAATCTACTCATCGACATTGCAAGAACGCAGTGGCATATAATGGTCAGTGGTAAGCGTGTTTCACATGCAGCGATTTCGGCCCTATAGAGCGGCGCGATTTCTGCCGTCGCGGCGCTCGTGCCGCTCAACCGCTGGTGCTGGCCAAAGCGCCAGGACGGCAGAAATCGCGCAGCTCTAGGGCCAAAACCGCTGCATGTGAAACACGCTTTAGTCTGGAAATACCTTTAGCTTATTACTGGAAGCATGCTTAAATAGGCTGGCTAGGGGGGATCGGTGGCCGAGTGGTCTAGCGCACACCAGCTCGGAGCACGTGGAGCGAAAGCTCGCGCTGCAGAACCCAGGGATCCTGGGTTCAAGCCCCACCCCTGCCCGTTTCGATCTGGATGAGCATCGTACCGGCGTGCGGTCGTGTATCACTACTGCGTGATGCACGTTAAAGACCCCAGGCTAGCGGCTGTACCGCACTGGCTAAATTTCTCATCTACAGCTGGGAGACTCGCCGCCCCTGTGAGGCAGACCAAGTTCTAGGCTGTATAAACACACACACAACCCAATTTTTTAGGCTGGCTAGGCGTGTTAGCTTTGCCTCCAGAAGTTGAAGTTGCTCGAGCGCTTGTAAACTTTGTTTAATTTTGTCAACGCGCGATTCAGGTGTATTTCTGCAAAGTAAAAAAGAAAATAGCGTGGTACAGAAATTATATATGTTTTGCTGTTTCTTTGTGCATATTAAGGCGCCTGAACCGAAATGGGTTCATCGGGACCGCCAACTAGGGCCGCCGTTATGTCCACGCGTCTATGCCTCGCCATTCCGTCGTGGCCAAATGCATGGAACTTTCGCTCTAGATTATTATGTTAGACAAGCTTCGTACCCCAAATACGGGTTTATGGACAACATTTCGTGTCAGATGAGGAACCTCTTTGCAATTGACTAGAAAAAAATATATTCTGAAAGTGAAATGTGATTATAAAAAGACGGCTCTCTGACTACGGCACTACCGCTGCCACAATAAGACGCAAAATTGCCTCCAACATGGCGTCACGGCACTGATAGCAGACGACAATGTTGGTTTCGATTTCGAGTCTAACCAGAAGTGAGTTAGGTGCAAAATCTTATACTTAAAGGCGCGAAAGAAATGAGCACAAAGAAGTAGGCGTGCACATTTGGAGCGCTACAAACAACTGAATTTTATTTTGAAAAAAAAAAAAAAAAGAAAACGAACATATATACACACTTTATTATACCTCACCCCAAATGAACCTGAATTCCTTATTTGATGAAACGAGTGACGACGCACTCATGCAACCGTCATACTCATTTACACTTTCTGCCGCTTTTTTGGATTCCTACTTCCCCGGAATCTGTGTTTTATCCAGCAAAAGATCACACGAACACTTATTACAGTGGACTTCGAAGTTCCATGAAGGAGACCGCTTTACAGAATGTTGATGACCTATTTACGATCGGGTGGTGCACGGAAGCACCCGATGACAAAAGCTCCGTGTGAAATGACCACAACTGACACACCGCCCTTTTGCCCCGCCTTAAAATGGCCAGTTTCATCAGGAGCGAATGACGCGAATCCTCAGATAAGGTGGCCGGGTCCTCACCGTGACGGCGGAGCACTTTGCTTCTAATTAAGCGACAATAAGTGGGCACGCGAGCGTGTGTAACGTAATCATGCCGTCATTGGAATAATGCTGGTTGAAGCTTGCACAGGGATTCTGCACGTGGGGCTATCATGCTGCATACGTACGATCGCCCATATGTCGTTGATATTTTAGACTACCGATGTAGCGCATCCCACATGTTTGCGTGAATGTTTTTTTTTTTTTTTTTTTTTTGTGCGCATGCTTTTTTGTCTTTGTTTATTTTTAAGCATAATCTAGTTAGCTTCAATGGTGCTCTGAGGGAACGCCAACAAGGCCGACAATTTTCTTGAAATTTATATCGCTCCTTTTTTTTTTGTCGTTGGGAACCATTTTATTTTTATTGTCTGTTTAATTTTGACAGTAGGCTTCAAGTTGAGTTTCGAGCTTCGTGTCTCTCAGTCGCTTTTTGTCCTTTTGCTCTAGAGTTTTCTTTTATACTTTACCTCATTCGTTTTGGAAATTGGGACACCCGGATAGCAAATTTGAGCAGAGACAGACGGAAGTATTTGAGAAAGGGGAGAGCACAGGGGAGGGGCGAGCCTAACGGCCTCGGAACGGATTGCTTACCAAGCTCGCCCGGCTAAACTCATGGCGCACCCTCTCTTTCCCTCAGAAAGGGCGAGAGACGTGATGAGAGAACAGTTACCCTCCCGTTTTCCCCACACAAATCTCCTTTGTGGGCGAAGAGGACTCGGCGTCCTTGAGCGACAAGGAATCCGTTCATTCCTAAGCTGACAGTACAGGGGGAGCTACGCGCCCGCTGGATCAGTCATCACCTGCCCCGCTCTCTGCGCGTGGTTACGGGAAGGAGCGTGATCACGTGATTAAAGTTAGACGTGCGATTGGTTCACCGAACACCTTGGCTTCCATTACCCTGTCAGCCCAGGGGTGACGTAGTCCAGCCCGCGAAACACACACAGAAGTGAGGTCACGTTGACCAAGGTCACGCGATAAGGTAGGGGTCGACTGGAGGACGGTGGGGACTGTTCGACTGGTTCGGGGAACTTTCAGCAAAATTCGACGAAGTTCGCCATCGTGAACAGTGTTGTGCAACCGGGAACTGAAAACGGACAGAAACAGCTATTTTCTTCAAGAGAAAATAATTGCAAGATCAACGTGCGCATATCAGGACATCGTGGTGCCAGTTTTTAAGTTGTTTTAGTGCATTTTATTGCTTAGCGGACTGATTTTATCGTGCGAAGCGGCTCGGCATCTTCGCCATCCACGCTACCTCTACTGGAAACGGCAAAAACGGTGTTTTTAGAGCTCCGATCACCAGCAGCGCATTCCGTCTTAATGCCAAGTGCGATCTTGCACATGCGGATTGTCAAAACTTGTGCCACTAAGTAAGCTACGCTTCAGAGTAACGGTATCTCAAAACGTCCCATTCGCATTTGAACCGTGCACATTTCGACCCCTTCTCATTTGGTCCTTCTCGTTTGAACCTTCTCATAAGATCCGAATCGTGTTTTTCGCAACTGGACCCCATTCTCATTTCGCTCGTTCGCGCTACGACCGAATGACACTAGTTCGGCATGCTTCTAACGTTGTTATGCCTTCGCGGCCTTGTTGATGAGCCTTACCTTAGTTGGGTTCCCAACATACCATCAGATATATGTTATGTGTAGAGGTTTGCACTGAGAATCGTACATTGACGCCTGCTTCCCTTCATCTAAGAAACCAAGCAAAAAAAGCGATGAACAGTTAATTCGGAAACTTTGTTTGAACAGAAATAGCATACATAATAGCAGTGGTTCTCAACCATTGATGTTCCGCGGACGCCTTGTAGAAAGGCGGAGATGATGGAGGACCCCGTTCAGGGTGAGGGGAATAGAAAGGTATAGGTTATCATGATAATGATTTAATAAATGTGTATAACTAATTGCTAGTGTGAAATGGACTTATCTCATTGACATACACACGAGAGTACTCTTCCGAAAATTGGAACGTGTCTCCTCAACGTGAAGAAAGACAACTAATATTGCCGTGCCTGACTGATGAGACAGGACTTCGCAGACCCCTAGGATGCCTTCGCAGACCCCCTTTTGAGAACCACTGCATTATAGAAGTGGTGGCATTGTCCCGAGTTGAGAGACCTCGAACAACGTGACATTTCGGAATATGATCTGACTGTGATAAATAGTTGGTCTGTTTTATTGTCAGTTAGTAGCCTTTTAGGACGACCTCGACGCACTGCTAAAATCCTTAGCAGAGAGAGTATGCCTGCAGTGAGGCACGCACGCACGCACGCACGCACGCACACACACACACACACACACACACACACACACACACACACACACACAAAGTATATCAATGTATTATTATTACCATAAAAAACGATTTTGGTATAGAAAGAGTCAAGTGCGGCGGGTCAAAGCGAGATGTTTTTGAGAATGGCTGTATTGAAAAAGGCTAGGTGAGAAGGGCGAAACGAGAACGGGCCCTAATGAGGACGGTTGGAATGCGAAAGACAAAACGGGAAAGGGTCAAATACGACGGGTCAAAGCGAGAAGATCTTGTTGAGAACGGTTGTTTTGAGAAGGGCCAAGTGAGAACGTCGAAATGAGAACGGGCTCAAATGATACTCCCATTGGCCGTATTGTGGCTTAAAATCATGGTTGGCAGTTATGTGAAGCTTTATCTGAAATCACAGAAAACGCTATTTTGTCCTCCACAAATGTTTAAACAGTTCGCGACAAAGCAAAGCTGTATTACATCAGCTTCCTTGTCAGCGAACGGAGTGCCGAAACTCTAGACGCAGCTCATTTAGTGGCTCTAGTCAAAAACCATGGATATACTCTCGGCAGCCCCTACACACCTGTGACCTTCCTTTGTAGTGTGCAAACATATGTCACTACTACCTTCAACGGACCGAAGACGCAACGAACCGCCCTTCCTTCCATGTGAGTGACAAAGAGAGGACCTCTTGACCATCGGGGACATGTGTTCTTGCTACGCAATGTACGCTTTGTCATGATCCGATGAGTTTGGACTGTGTCGAACTCTGTGACAGGAATATTCGACGAGTCCAGCCTGTAACCCACAGAGATCGGCCCGACAGGCCTTATACAGCCCTAATTGTAAGTATTTTTTTTTTTATTCTAATAGACTGTTAGAGACTTTCTGATTGGTTATTCTTTTATGTTCGAAGTCATTTTTATTTTATTTTTCCTGTTAAAATATGGGCGTCTTCGTGTCGCGAGATGTTTGCCTCCCAGTATATCTAAAGCTGAATACTACAGAAGCGTTGGTTAACCCTTATTTCCCCAAATTCGGTTTGCTGGCTGGAAGTGGAGTGCCAGTAATTTTCTTTACTCGTCAAGCTTTTTTTACGTGCGTGATTTATTTGAAATTCTTGATTGATTCAAGCGTATGTTCTGTTCAACTGTAATGTTCCTCTCGTATATATAACAGACTATTTATTGAACTGTTAATTTCGTAGTACATTTGACACTGGTGAGATGAAAAAGGCCAGTGATTTGATTTATAACTGGTAAATATTATGAAGGAAATATTAGCACATTTGTAACTACATATTTCTGTGCCGCAAATTCCGTAAATGTACAGTTTTTTTTTCCGAATCAATGTAGAGATATAGGTGTACTCTTAAATGGTGAGATTGTAATTAACAGGTCTTAAGGTTAGAAGAAGGGTTGAGGAACCCTATGATATTGCAAGAATAGGGCTAAGCAATTTATGGATTGACCTTTCTACTATTTTATTAATTTCTTTAATCACTATCAGTATTTACTACTAGATCGGTTGAGCTCTGAGTTAGGACAAGTTGGGCGAACAAAACAACAGTTAACGCCTATGCCGGCTTGCTGGAAACAGCGTCTCAGCCAGGACCAACTTGAATAGGGGAGACTAGGGAAAGCACTGCCAAAGCCAGCGCAGAAGCTGAGCGCGACTCACACCTCGTCTCAAGACGCTCGCGCGCCCCACCCTTTCTAGTGCTTTTTTTCACCCTATGTCGGCTGGGACGCTGATTCCAGCAAGTCGGCCCAGGTGTCTTACTTGCTCATCTATTTGTTATATAAGGCAGTACTGATATCTCCTAGAATACTCAAGTTTATTGTATACAAAATAACGAAAAATATTCGCTGGAAAAGAAAGTTTTCATTATAGAAAAGTAAACATTAAAAAAGTCGGTAGGCCTTTCTGAGATTTTATGTTAGAGAGACTCTGAATCGATTAATCGAACAGTTCATTAAACGGCGACGATTAATAAAGCTATATTTTATTTGGATATTCATAATTGACAAAGGTAAGAGAGAACTGACAGTGACTAAAGATGAAAGGTAAATGAATATTTAAAATTACAGTGGTATGAGGTGGCGTAGCGGGAACTGGCTCCTGAATCGAGGCCCCCGATTCTGTTTCTTTCAGAACTGTGGGCCCAGAACTCTGCGTGGGATCCCGGCCATCACGTTCTTGCCCGGTTCACAGCTTGCAGGGGTGAATCCTGGCACTCATTTTTGCTTTGATTTTTCTTTAATCGTAATACTTAATAAAATGTATTGACGGTACACTTTGAATTGCATGCTTCTATATTTGCCTGGATGCGATAAAAAAAATTCCACAGTGAATGTGGCTTGTTTACTGCAGCTTTCTTTTCAGATGTATATGTAGTGTTCAACTGACCACTATAAAATAAATACATCTGAAAAGAAAGCTGTATGTCCGCTAAAATGGCTGCCGATAATAGTACAACCCGCTCTTGAAATCGGATGCCAAAATTTAAATAGCCAGGGCATAAGGTTGGGAGCTAATATTGGATAAGCCAGTGATTAAGGTTTGATGCCAATATTGGTTGTAGGATTCACAATCAGTAGTGGTCCAATGATGGCTTAGGTGTTGGTGAAATTGTGGCCCAACGTTGGGCTTAAATTTTGGTTAAAAGGCGGTCGAACCATGGCATAAATGATAATACAATATTAGCCTAAATATTGGTTGAATCGTGGTCCTACATTGGCATTAGTTAATGGTCCAACGTTGGATCGGGTAGCGGTTTCGAGAAAATCAACATTAGGCCAACATTGGAGCCAATGTTTGCCATTTGCGGGCCTATTTGGTCAAACAATGGTGTGCTGCTTGGAAGTTGGGGCGCAGTAATCGTCTAAAAGATAACGCACTATGTTTCTTTTTCTTTTTTTTTTTTTGAAGTGTTATGTGTTCTGTCGTCTGCTCTCCAGCGCGTTCTCGCTGGACTGAATCATCGGTCTTCCTCGCGCAGATTCCGTCTGCGACGCAGGAGACTTCTACAGTCATTATACAGAGCTGTGACTCTAGCGTGCAGTGACTTCCAAGCATGCTTTGCCATCCGTGATCCCTCAGTTTTAGCAGACCGTTTTTGCACCTTCGATACGATACTTCAGCGGTGCGATCGGCCATGGAGTAGTTATGCCTGGGCGCGTAACGGGCCGGCTGAAACCACGGCTACTGTTCTCGCACCAATTACAAAATTTTGATTCCGATGTCGTAGCGGGACTCAACAGTTTTAATCATGACTGAAACTAAACATCTTGCTGTCCTTTAGGTGCGGCAAGTATATTTGAGATTGCTAAAATTCGTGATAGAAAGAAATGAAAAAAAAAAAAAATAAAAACACGAGATGTGCATTCTCGTTTTTTCTATTTATATTCCTAAAAAGTTGACGCAAAATACCTCATGCGTCCATGGCCTAGCGGATAAGAGGGCTGCCACTTTGGCCTACCTAGCGAGTGGATTTTCAATTAAAAATATAAAGGAAACCAACCCGTCCTGGGTTTCTAAACCCAGGACGGGTTGGTTTCCTTCATATTTTTCCTTATGAAAGTTTTGCTAATAAACTGTGCGTTAAAAAAAGAAAAGAAAAGTAAAAACCAGGTTTCCAAACTAAACTTGTCCGACCAAACAGGTCCCCAAACAGAAAGGAGGAAAAACAGGGCGCGCCATCTATCGGTCTTCTTTTCAACGAATTCCCGCGACGCCGGAGTAGCCACGCGTGTGCTGATCGCTCTAATCCCCACAACCGTTCTCGGCCCTTTCGCCTCCCTTAGCCTTGCCACCGTGCCCGGCCTTCCCCCCTCTTTCGGCCTTGACACCCCTCCCGGCCCTTTCGCAGTCGCCGGCCTAGCCCCCGCACTCGGCAGTTCCGGCTCGCTCGGCCCTAATCCACGCTTGGCCCTTCTGCGAGGGCCGGCCGAACTGGTAGTGACCCGCGTTTGTGCGCGGGGGAGTCCGGCTTCGCAAGGGAGTATGCGCTGACGACGATGCGACCATGGGAACAGTCGCCCAGGTGCAAGGTCATCCCAGTGGCGTCTCCAGTGGAACCCCCAAACCACTTGAGGTACTCACTAAAAACAAACAACACGCAAAAAAAAAAAAAAAAATCCTTGGAGTGTTCTTTTTCTTTTTTTTTTTTTTTTACGGTTGCGGCTGAAGGCGCGGCGCCTGCGTGCATTGACCGGATTAGGTTAATACCGGACCAAGGCTTGTTAAGCATCTCTTCCTGCGTTCGTGCGCGCCAGTGTTATGTTTTGGCTGCTCGTCGCCACCTTGGCCCAAGGACGCCTGTGATGCAGTTTCTACGGCTGCCGAATAGAAGTGCGTAGGAACGGAATGTGAGGGGGCCCCTTGTTCGGGAATGCCACTTCATTTGCCGGCGACTTATTTACTTCTGTGCTCAAACTTTTGTGATCAGCAAAATTAGTACTACATTTCGAAAGTAGTGCTAATTTTGCTGCCTGCATGCTGTGGAATAACGGGAAGCGGAAACGATCTGCTAAAACTCCCTACTGTCTCTATGCTGTGAAATAACGGTTAAAGTGTCCATGCATGACATTAAAGCCACAGCTTTATTACAAAAGCACTTCAGAAGCTAGCTCACACTCATTTTCGATAAAGTTGTTAAAATAATTTTAAAAAGTTAGACGTAGAATGAGTCATACTTCAGTCAGACGTCATTTTGATCGAATGTCATTTCACCGCTCGGTGAATCAGCTCGTGATCGTGGTTCAGCGTGTGGCGCATTAAAGACGCGGTTTGGCGGAGCTGTAATGTAATTTTGCTTAAATGTCATTTAACGTGCCCGTATAGAATAGATATTAGTAATGAAGCAAGTAACCAAAATAAGGCGTCGATGAACGCCTTATTTTGGGGTGTTTGCTTTTGAATATTTTACACAAACAAGGCGGACACGTGCGGCCCGAAGAACTACGTTCCTTGATGCTTGGGAAATTCAGCAATTGGTGCATTGGACAAGGAGAAAAAGGAATAAAGGAATCTCGGCGTTTCCTGAAAAATTAGACCAGCCTCCGTCAGTTTGCCCTGCTGTAAAGGGAAACAAAAAATGGCCATTGATGCGGGTATGTGTAGAGCACAGAAAAATATAAAAAAAAACAGAAACAAAGCAAATAAACCAACATTTGTAATTTGCCTTCCCATTCATTTTGTGTTTTAAGATCCTGTAAGTTTCGAGGTTGTTGTAACACAGACATTGCGATCAACATCTAAGATAGCGGCTCTCATATGTGACCCACGCAGTCGTTTTTCATCAGCATTTTTGCCTGCCGTGGCAGAGGCTTGCAACTTGCAGGTTGAACTACTCGAATCAGCCATAGCATAAAAATGAGCGTTCTAAGCGTAGCTAAATAATATGGACAGACAGGCGCTTATTTTTCAACCGATTTAATTCATATTAAAAATACGTGCCTATTTTTCCTCTTGCGATTTTATTGTACTGGTGAATTCACGTTGTACACGACCTTCCTTCCGCCATGCACAGTTCGCTCGCTCTAGATATTTTAAATCATTTTAAAGAGACCGTTCAAAATCAATCGAAAAGAAGAGTTCGAAAACAGTTACAAGAAGAAACAGGTTCCAAAGTTTATTGTGCAGAAACTATTTCCGAAAAAAAAAGATACCAGAAGAGTTCTATACCAGTTACACGAAGCATATTTATATTACATTAAGAACGTTGAGAAAAAAAGAACAGATGGTATCACAATAACTGTAGGTACACTCTATATAAAAGGCTCAAAGTACAAAAGTAAGCATCCTTCAGACAGAATATCAGCAATAAGTAATTTTTTGTTTATCCACAACAACTGCATGCAAGTTTAGGAGCACAAATACAAAAATGCTGACTTTCAATGTAAGAAAAAGAAAACACATACATGATCAACATGAGTAACCACACGCATAAATGACAACCGACTTCTACAGTGAGCTCATTCGATCTACCTGCACTAGCCGGCACCGGTGCAGAAAAGTGTAGCTCTGTACGGAAAACTGCAGGGCAATGTACTTCTGGTTCCGGCTGCACTCGTAAATTAAATACGGTGGTGTGTATCGAGTGCAACTGGTGCGTTATGTGCAGATAAATCGAACGCATTTTGAGTACCGTAATTCACAAAAATGAAGGAAAAGCGGGACGTCTGACGGAACTAGTCTCACAGATAAGGTCTAACAGAAAATGAGCACTTACAAAGATGTCACTAATTAAATGGGGTTCCTTAATTTTTTTTTTTTTCAGTTTCATGATTTTTTGCTTTTTAACGGGCAGCTTCGACTTGAGCATGCTGTAGCAAAATGTGAACTAAGCTCTGGACAACAACAGCAATTAATTGGTGACACATTTTCTGAAGCATCAATGTTTACAGGAAGTTATCATGTCAGTGACTTAACAGTTTGTGCTCACCTCGCATTTGACACATAGCGTTCAATACCAGTTTACGGTTTTGAGCGCTTTCGTTTGAAAGTGACTATTGCAAAAAGCTACCTTTTCATGCGGTAGGTGCTTCAGGGGCTGTGTTCACACTATACAAACAAGTGTTCCATGAAAGAGATTATCAATTAGTGCAGCCATCAGTCATCCAATAAAGCGCTCACTTTCTTAAAGAAAACACAAAAGCAGTGCGTATACGCCGGCAGAAAAACAAGTTACACATTCAATGTAACAAAACACAGAAAAGCACATTTCATTACTCCAAATCACATGGTCTAAGTGTTGCGCATTGCCTTACACAGCATCTCTCGCAGTTTACGGGGGCATTTCACCGTTGTGTTTGTACCCAAACATCGCAGTTCTGTACGCAGTTCCCCCGCGCTCATCTTATCTAGGTCTGCTTGGACGGCGACCGTTGTCGGCGGTTCTACCGCGGAGCGCTGCCGTTCGTTTCTAGATTCCTTGATGCGCCCTCCGTTCCAGTAGTCATCGTCTGCTTTTCGGTAATTACGAGGCCCCGTACATTCCGAGACTACTTCGGAGCGTTTCGCCAGCTTCAACGCATCGGCCACAGGATTCCACTTGTTGGACTTCGTGTGATGCAGCGTTTTTAGCACATCATTCTTTTTTTCTAGACCTTGGCTAGAAAACTATCCCAAGCATTTAAACTGGACATGCTTAGAAGGAGCGTGGTGAGCAACGATGTGAATGTAGGGTGTTACGCGGGATTTCCCATACCCCTTCCGGGCGGAATTTCCCAGTTCAATAAACGTTCGAAAAAACGTTCGTGCCTTCTCCTCTACATTCCCTCCAGTTACGTTCGTTTCAAAATGAAGTAGAATACTTCTAAATGTCTCCCACAGAGAGATGACTGCTTGCTCTGTGTCGCAATGTAAAATACCTCTAAGTTTCGTGGGCAGGTGCTCCAGCAGTTTAATGCACTCATTACCAGAAAGAGATGTAAAAATACGACCTTTCCTTTCATCGTGCCAAACAGCAAACTTCATTCCGCAGCCATTTATAAGTTCCACAAACTTAGCAAGATGATCAGGATTCGCGCGTGGGTTACGAACTTTCACTTCGCAATCAAAATCTTCCATTTCTATTACTAAGTTGTCTAGAAGTCTGTTCACTACACGTAAGCACATGTGCAACGTGTCCGGTACTACGAACTCCGGTTCAATAGTGAAAAGTGTTGTAAACTGAACACCGTGCGACAGGGCGTCACAGTCTGTTTTCAAGTTTTGCAAAGTTCTGGAAAGGGGTGGAGAGTTAAAGTGCCGAGAAGGCAAGGCGGGGTCCGTCCTGTCTTTGGCATCGGCGATGCAAAAGGGGCACGGATATTTCGACGATGCCGCCTGAAGCCTCATCACAATTAAGATAAACTTAAGGTCCGATCCGAGGCATATGTTGACTGGAATAGCTACGCCTCCGACAACAGCAAGCCCGCTCTCAGCTACGTGATTTATATCCTCAATGAGGTGGCGAAACGACTCCCGTAGGGAAAGATAGTTCTCGGAAATGGAAACAAGGGCCAACAAACGATGTAGCTTGGGATTTTGAAGTTTTTTTCCTGGCTGATTAACCACAAAGGATAGCGTTGTCCACGACGTCTGGCTACTTATCCTGGAGCCATCGCCTTCGATTTTCACGAGCACTGGGGTGGCACTAAGCTCCAGTAGTGTCTTTTTCTGCTCCTTAGCCATTTCCATTATGACGTAGTCAAGCTCTTTCAAAAACGACACCTGCGCTCCCGCTGCCCCGCCTGGAGTTTTTACTATCTCAAAGCGCTCGTCTAACGAATCCCTGTAGCTGTTAAGGAGGCTTACTGATGGCAGCCCTTTAACGGTTCGTGCCAGCTCCTGCCAGAAGCTATTGCTGCACTTGTGCTCATCTAGAGAGTAGCAACGTCACGCACGATGGCTTGGTCGGCCTGGCTTAAATCCAGAAAAGAGGTTATTCGGCTGCAGTCAAACGGCGCCTGGATCATGGATTGAACAAGCGCGGGCTCTGCATCCCGGTAAAGAATCCGGTGCATAATACCACTTCCATCTTCAACTGAGATGGCTCTCAGGTTTAACCCAAAGCTCGAAAGCAAGGCTTCAAGCTTGCTGTCTGCACTGTTTGCCAGATCTTCAAGTTTTCTTTTATCGGTTCTCTTACAACCTTCCCCAATTCGTTTTCCCCGGTTCAAATTATCATCGGGAACCACACGCGACATTTCCTCAGTGAGAGTTTTGATTTGAGCTTGCCCAGATTCAACTGCACTAGTCAAAGAACCTATTCTTGCCTTATAATGCTCATTTTCCTCCGTTTTCTTGTCTAGTAGGTTTTGTATAGTTCCAATCAATGTCTCACTAGTCACGCAATCGCTCTGACCCTCGGCACCCCCTTCAGCACGAACATCAACCGTATTGCCAATGGCTAAGTTGCGTTCTCGCAGCAAAAAGGTAGGCTTGTCGCGTGTCTTAAGCTTTTTGTACTGGCTCTCTACAGTTGTACACAGAGACCGCAACCTTTTTTCTAAAACCTCATTCATACCAGGGGAAGAAACGACGCAAGGACAATACCCTTGAATTGTCTTTACGTACGAGTTTTTTAGCAGCTCCTTTTCGTGGTGAATTTGCCTGACAAGCTTGTTTGTTAAAGTCATTGTCATTAGGCATCCATCTAGTTTGACAACGACGCCATGTTCGCTCGTGTCCCCCATTATGCCTCTGCGGTGACCCCTCTCGCCAGGAAATAAATATGCAAGCACTCTTGAGGAAATCCGTTTACAAACGCTCCGGAAGCCCTCGGGCGCCGGACACTGCCCTTAACTCTTACTGGAAACTGTATTTGTACAGCACCACCCAACTTGGTTTCGCGAACGTACCATCCACTGGGCAATCTCATGCGCTCGAAATCAGGCTCGTCGCATAACAGCCACCCTCCATCGATTTTTGACCCCTTTTTGTGAAAAATCCAACGGAAAAGGTCGAGCTCAAATTCAACTCTAATGAGGCCATTACACCTCTTTGTGTTGGACAGCTTCTTTTGGACCTCGAAAAGTAGCTTGTGGGTTGCGGCGTCCAAGCGGCACTGTGCTGGCTTACTGGGGTTCACCAATTCTTCTAGGCACGCTGCGTTCAGATGGCTGCGTGGCTCCAGTGTGCTTTTCCACTTTGGTAGACCCTTCCATTGAACGAGGAAGCCCTTGCTCTGTAAAACATAAAAAAACGTATTGATCAAGCAATTTTGAAATATGTTATTGTTTCTCGTGAAAGTAGATCGAAACGGAAACTAAAACACTAGACACATAGCTCAATTCGCACACTTGTCGGTTTCGATATCGGTGGTTTTTTCGTATTGTTATTAGTGCATGTTCATATCAGAGTTAGCAGGCGAACAGCACTGTAAAAATGTACTCTGTGGAGTAAAGGCGTTAGGCTCTGGCCAAAAGGTCCTCTATCTGTGTGTAGCAGAGTTGAGCGAGTTCGTATGGCATGACTGGCAAGAATCAAATCGCCAACAAACAGACGAGAGTAGATGAATATATCGAGTGCTGGCTTTGTCAATTTAACAAATGCAACAAAATGACAACGCTAGAAACGCATTAAACAGCCTCCTTTGCAGGCATGCTTGCATGATGATGAATAATGTAGTGTTTCTTGAGATACCTGACCGCCCCGACCTCTTGCGGTATACATTTACGTCACACGGCACTGGCGGCATTTAGAATTGGGCTTCATATTTCCGGTTTTAATAAAAGAACTACGCAACTCTAAAGAGAAACAATTTTGTGGTGATGTCCTGATACACCATTCTAAGGCCTAGCATGAAAAAAACTTTTTTTTCGGCGTGTCAGGGGCCTTTCAAGCATGGCATTACCACAATGCTGCTATTAGGAAGTCTTGGCAGACCATCTTCGCGCTCCGATAACAGTGGCCGACAGCTATGTTTCGTGCCCAAAGTCATCGATTTTTGGTCACAAGCTTGTCAGGCATTAAAGGGGGTGCAACGACTTTCGTACTTTGGCCAATTAACAGACCCTTTCCAAACCCCATCAAGCAACATTGGAGACCGCTATTTCTTTGGTACGAAGCGTGTGATTGAATCCGAGTTCACGCAGAACGCTGACGTAGCCCTCGTGTCCAATGTATGCTCAAGTGCATGCCCAAACAACGGCGGACTCGGATAACTGGCACTACTAGGTGGCGCGCACTTTTGAAAAGGGTCTAATCCGAGAATTACTCTACAAAAGAAATCATTTCTTCTATCGCGCCCTAGATTTTATTAAAAAAAAAAAGAAATTAAAAAAATCGAAGGTCGGACGACCCTTACTTTGTCTATCGAGTGACGTCACTCGGAGCACAGCCCTGCTCCCCGTTGGACAGGGCCCCGAGTGTAACCCCCCCCCCCCCCCCCTCTCTCGATTCCCGACGTTTCAAGAACTACAATGTCTAACGTCGCTGAAAGTCGCGGTAGCGAGCCATCCAGACAAAAGGACGGTTTGCCGGGGGCTGAGGTGCACGCGTAGCGGGCGCAGGTGGAATTGTTTTGTTGACCATCGTGACCTCCGAGTGACGTGTTCCGATGCTCCCATAACCTCCACCGTGAAAGTGAAGATCTGCAAGCATTGTATGTTACCGTTTGCGAATTGTCCAGCGCAGTCGCAATATCTTTTTGAGGAAAGGTTACGTGCCCTCTCCCCCCCCCCCCCCCAACCCTCCCCTTTCCCGTCCTGTGACGAACCGTGTTTTGTGTGAATCTATCGATGCGACCTTCGGCGATGGTAAACCTTGTAATCTTAGAAAAGTCGAAAATCGCAGAGGAAGCGCTGGAGGCCGTCAACACAGAACATGACAAAACCCACCGGGAATCCTCATGTGGCGTCACTCGAAGGATTGTGCGAGGGTCGAAATATCCGCAACATCAATTTGTAAATAGCGCAGGACGGAAAAAAAAAATCTGCTTTTTGTTTAGCTGACGAGTTGTGATTATCGCAATTAATTGACCGAAGCCCGAAATTGTTTCAACAGTTTACCGAGTTAACAAAATTATCAGAACGGTCAATTAAGAACCGATTCACAGACACATCTCAGCTCCATATCTTGCCAATTTCGATATGGGTGGCTCTCGTAACTCCGTCTTTTCGTATAATTATCAGCGCGTGCTGTACGTTAAACACCTTACAGTTAACAGTTGAACAGCACTGAGAAAATGCTTTCTGTATATTGGAGACGTAAGGCACCAGTTAGTCGCCAGCGCTGATTCAGCGCTCACTGGAGTGTCACTTAGAACTAATGCAGCAGTGTATCACCGCTGTATCACTAATAGAGCAAAAAGTCAGCTCTATCAGCATGGTCACCGCCATTTCCAGTGCTGACCGCAGGTGCTGAGATAGCGCTATGATACATCTATGAACAAAGCCCGACCTGCAAAATATTTTTCAGTCTGTATGCAAATGCTTCCCGCCACTTTTCCCGTTCCCCCTCTCCCACTGAGGGGGGTCACGGCTGGTCAAGGTGAGACCCTCTTTCTTACCGAAGCCTTTTGTGAAGGGATAAGCGTAGATAAGCGCATCATGGGCGTCCCGCGGCGGACGCGAAAGCGACCTAGGTGGCCCGGTTTTCTCGCTTGATATCCGGCACCGCTCGGGACACAACGCTTCCTTCGACAATTTTTTCTTTTGCTGTAAACATGTTTATGTAGGAAATAAAAACGTTTTTGCACAACCGCCCAAGTTCTATTTGTAACGGGAAATGGTAGGTGAGAGAACTATAGTTCGCTTCATTTACGCACAAAAACGCGTTTCAATTCAAACCTTTCATACTGTATAGCTTCTTTTTTTTTTTTTCGACCAATGATTTTTATGTTTTTTTTTTTTTTTTTTGTCGCGTAAAGAAAAAGGAAAAAAAAAAAAAGAAAGAACGCAGAGTCGCTTAAGTGCGCAAAGTAGCTGAGGAAGAGTGTCATACTTGAGAATCGTTATTTTTTCCTTAGATGAGTGCAAGTGATTGGTTGATATAACTACCAGCACCTCTAAAACCGCCTTTGATGCGAACCTTGCCACGGCCTGTGAGATAATACCGTCTTCGGTTTATTTCGCTTGTGCTTGGCAGAGAATTTCCACATTTTGCAGCCCTCAGCCACATGCGCGACAAAAGAAACATAAAAAAAAAAACATTGGCCGAAAAAAAATGATGCTGTGCAGCATGAAAAGCTTGAATTGGAACGCGTTTTTGTGCGCGAATGAAGCGAATTATTGTTCTCCCACCTACCAGTTCCGTTGCAAATCAAACTTACGCGGTTGTGCGAAAACGTTTTTATATCCCACATAAATATTCTTACAGCGGTGCTCGGATATCGGCCGATAAAATCGGGCTCCCGAGGTCGCTGTCCCGTCTGCCGCGGGACGCACATGATGCGCTTATCTACGCTTATCCCTTCACAAAAGGCTTCGGGAAGAAAGGGGGTCTCACCGTGACCCCTCTCAGTGGGAGAGGGGGAAACTTTTGCATTAAAGTGTGTTTGATAAAATAATATGTTTTGCTGAAAAACCATTTTATTTTTAGAAACACACTTTAAAGCAAAATATTTAAACAAGCTATTGTTATATTCTTGTATATAAGACTAAGTATGCCGTGTAAAATTTTCACCTTCCTAACGTTATTAGACGAGGAAAACATGGACTCAACGTGAATTCTTCAATGTTAATGGTTAAATTCGTTATTCTAGCTATGACTATTATTTTTTATCTATAATGGCTAACGATAATAATGGCTAACGATAAAAGAAACATCATCGCCAAGTCAGTTTGGACAATTTTCTTTGATACTTTCATTGACAAATATTAAAACACATTTTGAACCAGCAGCAGACGACTGCGGGACCGAAGACTTAAGGCTCGTTGCCGATATGGCAGAACCGGACCAGAAACATAGGGCGAAAAACTTCAGGTCGATAGGAATCATGGGATTCATTAAAGACAACGCAGCCAAACAAGGTCCGCATTATGAAGAATTGTTGAGCCGACAGCGCGAGTGCAGGCGAGCTGGTTTAGTACTGACGTGGTACCAAGGAGCGGGGTTATTATATGTCAGTGTGTGTTAAACCATGCACCTCGTCAGCACCCTCGCTTATACACTGACGTCACATCAGCGGCCTTGCCACTGAGCGCGTATCTGTATATTATTTCGTACCACCAAATATGTTGTCATATGCAAAAACAAGTAGACAGGACCTCCAGTGTGACGCGAGGACGTCACGTGCAAACCGCCTATACTAAATATCACACTTATTGGGCAGGAGATCGCGCTGTAGGGGGCGATTTATCATCCTTGTTGTCCCCACAGCTCGGTGTTTACTAATGGTTAATTCCACTGGTTGACATGGAGCGATCCGAGAGCGCTCCTTGCTCGCGCACCAAGAACAAGCTAGCTCGCGCTTGAATGCGCACAAAGATATCAACAAAAAAGCGCTCTTAAACGGATCCAAATCAACCAGTCAAGTTCCCCATAACACGGCATAATAAAGAAATTGAACCTCGCTTACCGCTCATTCACACTGGAAGCGGATCCGCCTTCGCGAAGCGGTTGCGACCGCGGTTGTATAAAGATCCAGTACAATTGCACGCGCGCTTGATGTCATCGAGTGCGCGTGCAATTGCACTGGCTCTTTATACAACCGCGTTCGCAACCGCTTTGCGAACGCGGATCCGCTTCCAGTGTGAATGAGCGGTTAGCACGGTTTGGGCACGAGCGCTCTCTGACCAGTGCTTTGGTCGCACGAGGAGCGGCTTTCGAATCGTCGTGTTCGATTTCTCTAATCAAAAACAGCCAATAAAATGCATCTTGTTGTCCCCACAGCGGAAGCGTACAGCTAGAGGTGCGACAGTTCGATCTCCTGTCCAATTGCGTAAAACACTTCAAAGCTAATGGCGCGTGCATGTGGCTTTATCTAGAGTCTCATTTGCACGAGAGTGCGTAAAATACAAACTCTAAATGGAAGCACTCGCTCGCGCAAGCAGCGTTGTCATGGTTGTATACTAAAGCCCGGTGCACACATCTGCGTTCCGAGCGACAGAAACGACACGAACGACATGACACCGGGACAATTGTGTTCGTATTACAGAGCGGGACAGATAATGCAAGGAACAGCTTTGTAAAGCAATTATGTGTCACGGTTGTGACGGTGAATGTTGTTCGTGTTGTTTCGGTCGTTCCTATCGCTCGGAACCTGTGGCCATAGCTGTGTGTTTTAGGGTTAAGCGCGTGCTGACAGCGAGTGTTCGCCAGATTTTCTTCGTACTGTCAAAACTGTTGCCTACGGCAAACGGTAAGTAGCTTTCTCCATAGCTCAACCTTATGATGACATATGAATATCTCCTGTACAGACGTTGTGAAAGGGTCCTAGGCTGGGAATTGCGGGCCTTAAGGGCCCTGCAGGGAGGTGCTCAGGCGGCACGAAATCCCACAAGCAACTCACAGCTGTTGCGTACGAATTGCACTGCTTGATGTCGTAAAACGTTTATCACACGAATGGTAAGAAATGTTACCGTCACTGCACGATATTTCGTGCCCAAGAAATAGTCCCGCAACTCACACTCCGCAAACCCTGCAAAACTGTGGGCTCGCGGAAATAAACGTAGCTAGATTTTAGATAATTAATGACCAAATATAAGAAGGGCTTTTATATTTTTCTCCTCTAGAAATATTTTTACGTGCAGATACAATTTAAGAACATGCCAGAAGCTCCGCCTCAGTCGCGATCTTTTTATCATCGGTACCACTTTGGGTTGTCGTGAGCACCCCGAGACAAAGCGCGACGGAACGCATTAGTGTGGACTAGAGACAGACATTTTGCGGCATCCTTTGCTTGCTGCTGCATCTACATGGCTGATAATTCTCAGAGATGTAGAAAACCAGAATATTTTTTTCTCCAAACTCTCTTTCAAAAAATTCTCAAATGCAATATCATTGTTAAAAATTCTGCGTACAGGGTCCATTTCGTCCTTCTAGAAAAATACAAGGCGCAATAAACTGTGTAATGTGAACACTGCAATCTTATCATTAAACTGTCACTTCAAAAGGGCAAGTACAAAATATTTAAATATATAAAACTGACTTACCGTCTCCGCGATGATCCTGTCCACTGGATAGAACGACATTCGATGAGGCTGTCGGGTGGCGGGACCAGAAAGTGGTGACAAGAAGATGGCGTGAAGGGGACGTGAAGGCGAAACCAGAGTGGTGACAGCAAGATAGTAATGGCGGGACCAGAACGTCGTGACAGCAAGATAGCAATGACATGACGGGGGTTCGTCTTATATACCGCTACCTGGGCACTCTTACCGAGCACTCACCCAACTACTACACTTTGTCCACTTGTAAAAAAAAAAAAAAAAAAAAAAAAAAAATCTGCCGAGGGAAGGCCTAGAGTTTTGAAGATGCTCTGTAAGCATCAAACAGGACGCAGGTTGAAAGAGAACGTATGTTAGGCCCTCACATAGCCAAACAAAGTTTCTCTGCAGGTGTGCTCACAAAACCTCAAGAAGACAATCAAAATGAAAAAAACGTGCCTCTCCACTGTACGAAATAACGTCGGCTTAAAGCTAAAAAAAAAAGTGAAACACCTCCTTGGACCGACCATGGAATATCAGGTGCTAATCAGCTTTCCTAGCGATCGCATAATGCACAAGCTACACAACCACGTTTAAATGCTTTCGTAAAAAACAAAAATTGTTGAACGTTATTATTCGCGGGTACCAAGCAGGAAACAGGAATTACCAATCCTGCCTTGCTTTTCTAGGAAGGTCACAGGCGTGGCTTTCTTGTCGTCATTACAGTTAACACACACAAAAAAAAAACGGATAACTCCAATTCCTTTTAAACCGTGACGTTAAATATATACTCTTCCCATCGTCCTTTAAGAAACGTATAGGGATACCCAGGAAGGCTTGCTCAGAACGAGCTGAGAGGTAATCTTTCGTTCGAAACAACATACACAAAAAAAAAAAAAAAAATGCTGCGCCTAAGGCTGCTTTAAGGTCATGAGGATGGACAACACGGACTCTCAGCTGAAGGGCGTTGTAGCCGTTCGCCATGCTACAATAAACTGAGTTCAGTTCTAAGGGTTTGTAACAGGAGGATTAGTCTCCCCGAGCTTTTCGCTTGAAGGAGAGTGGGCACGGAAGAAGGTAGTTTAGCGACCTCGTTGGCATATATCCCGAGTTTTGTTCGTTTCCCTTCAACAAGGATCATCCCTTCATTCCTCCGGTCTCTACTCTGGGAGCGTCTAAAACGCTTGTGTATGTCTTCGGGGAAGCACCCAGAAGATGACGCGGAATGGTGCCTTCACAGGTCACACGACTATTTTTTCTCCGCAGCGGGGGAAAAAAAAACGGCATCGTCTTTTGGCGTCAGGTGAGCCGCGTCACGGATACATCATAATCCCTCTACTAGTGGACAGCTGGAGAAAATCTGTTCCCGTTCAAAAAAAAAAAAAAAAACAATAGAAAATACAACAACAACAAGACATCTACAAGCTCCTGCGCGAAACTTGCGACGAACGGAACTTCGCGAACCCCTCTTGGATGAAGAGTGGTTTCAGCTGTATGACAATGAATACGGAACGATTGCGCAAAAATTTTTACGATAAACATTTGATTTTTTTATACAGTACACCAGTGGTTCTTAAATGGGAGTCCGCGGACCCTTTGGGGTCCGCGAAGCCTTGCCTCATCAGTCAAGCGCGGCAATAAAAGTTTCCTTTTCTTCAGGTCGAAAATAAATGTTTCAGTTTTTGGACAAGTTTTCTGATGTGAACGTCAATAAGATAGGTCTACTTCACACTACCCCCTAGTTATACCCATTTATTAAATCATTATTTTATTTAACCTATAAATCTCCTCTCCTCTCACCACGAACGGGGTCCTCCGCCATATCCGCCGATCCACAAGGGGTCCCCGTGACATCGATGGTTGAGAACCCACTGCAGTACACTATGTAATAACGCGTCGAGTACAAAATTATATGGGTATATCTAATAAATATTTGAAAGCGCCTAGAAGACAGGGACCGACAAGAGCAGACGCAACACGCATTCGCGCTTTCGGCGCTTTGAACCAACTAGCCCAAGCAACCACTTTACCTCAGTTCTAACAAACTGAAATATCGTATAATGACAATGCTATCGGGCTTCTACACTGCAGCAAGTAGGTTTTCAAACGCGCGTCCGATAATGTATCAAAAATCCGAAAATATTTAAAATAATATGCCTTATATTGCCGTGAGTGTTCACACAGGAACACAAACATCTCGCGTTATGGAACCCCTGACATGAATTCTGCAGAAATCGATGGACTTGTTCCCTCCACGCTTGTCGTTCTTTCTGAGATTAGCTTTCCTAGTTCATTCAATACAACCGTTGTCAAGTCGCCTAACAGCTGCTAAAACGGCACGAATTCGGTCGCCCACGCAGCTCCAAGAAAAAGAAACACAGTGTCAAACCACCCAGTCCTCGGGCACTTTTAAAATACACGTATGATATGGGCGGTGCGGCAGTGCTCGTGCGCTTTTAAAAATCATGTATCGTACCACATGCACAGAACAATTGCATAAAGGAGGTTTCACGCGTCTCGGGGCCCTAGCTTGTAGGTCGGACGAAAACGCTCTTCACACAAAAATAGAAATCAATCCCGATTTTCGGCTGCCCGGCATCTATTTAATAACCTATACCCACATGTATTTAAGCCGAAACCGTTTTCGCACACGACTGCATGGTATTCTACATACATGAAACTATCGTATAACCAAGGGTTTACACAAAACACGGGGCCCTAGCCTTTGGGCAGGACGATTGCGCGCTTGTCGAAAAAGTGTGCGTTTTGAAATATTTCCCGCGCTTCTTAGCTGTTTGACCTCTTTTTAATAACGCGATTCTAATCTATTTCCTCAAAAATATCGTTTTGCACTCGGCGTGGCGCTATTTTACAAAGATTAAACTATCGTAAAACCAAGGTTTCACTCGGCTCGCGGTTCTAGCCTTTGGGCAGGACGATTGCGCGTATGTCGAAAAAGTGGTATTTTCGATCTATTTCGCGCCTTTTCTTGGCAGAGTAGCTTTCTTAAATGACCAGATTCTAATTTATTTATGCCGAAATCGCGTTTGCACTCGGCGGGACGCCATTTTACACACATGAAACTATCCTAAAACCAAGGTTTGACTCGGCTCGGGGTTCTAGCCTTTGGGCAGGTCGATTGCGCGTATGTCGAAAAAGTGGTATTTTCGATCTATTTCGCGCCTTTTCTTGTCAGAGTAACCTTTCTTAAATGACCAGATTCTAATTTATTTATGCCAAAATCGCGTTTTCACTCGGCGGGACGCCATTCTACACACATGAAACTATCCTAAAACCAAGGTTTGACTCGGCTCGGGGTTCGAGTCTTTGGGCAGGACGATTGCGCGTATGTCGAAAAAGTGGTATTTTCGATCAATTTCGCGCCTTTTCTTGGCAGAGCAACCTTTCTTAAATGACCAGATTCTAATTTATTTATGCCGAAATCGCGTTTGCACTCGGCGGGACGCCATTTTACACACATGCAACTATCCTAAAACCAAGGTTTGACTCGGCTCGGGGTTCTAGTCTTTGGGCAGGACGATTGCGCGTATGTCGAAAAAGTGCTATTTTCGATCTATTTCGCGCCTTTTCTTGGCAGAGTAACCTTTCTTAAATGACCAGATTCTAATTTATTTATGCCGAAATCGCCTTCGCACTCGGCGGGACGCCATTTTACACACATGAAAATATCCTAAAACCAAGGTTTGACTCGGCTCGGGGTTCTAGTCTTTGGGCAGGACGATTGCGCGTATGTCGAAAAAGTGGTATTTTCGATCTATTTCGCGCCTTTTCTTGGCAGAGTAACCTTTCTTAAATGACCAGATTCTAATTTATTTATGCCGAAATCGCGTTTGCACTCGGCGGGACGCCATTTTACACACATGCAACTATCCTAAAACCAAGGTTTGACTCGGCTCGGGGTTCTAGTCTTTGGGCAGGACGATTGCGCGTATGTCGAAAAAGTGGTATTTTCGATCTATTTCGCGCCTTTTCTTGGCAGAGTAACCTTTCTTAAATGACCAGATTCTAATTTATTTATGCCGAAGTCGCGTTTGCACTCGGCGGGACGCTATTTTACACACATGAAACTATCCTAAAACCAAGGTTTGACTCGGCTCGGGGTTCTAGCCTTTGGGCAGGACGATTGCGCGTATGTGGAAAAAGTGGTCTTTCCGATATAGTTCGCGCCTTTTCTTGGCAGAGTAACCTTTCTTAAATGACCAGATTCTAATTTATTTATGCCGAAATCACGTTTGCACTCGGCGGGACGCTATTTTACACACATGAAACTATCGTGGAACCGAGGTTTGACTCGGCTCGGGGTTCTAGCCTTTGGGCAGGACGATTGCGCGTATGTCGAAAAAGTGGTCTTTCCGATATAGTTCGCGCCTTTTCTTGGCAGAGTAACCTTTCTTAAATGACCAGATTCTAATTTATTTAGGCCGAAATCACGTTTGCACTCGGCGGGACGCCATTTTACACACATGAAACTATCCTAAAACCAAGGTTTGACTCGGCTCGGGGTTCTAGTCTTTGGGCAGGACGATTGCGCGTATGTCGAAAAAGTGGTCTTTCTGATATAATTCGCGCCTTTTCTTGGCAGACTAACCTTTCTTAAATGACCAGATTCTAATTTATTTATGCCGAAATCGCGTTTGCACTCGGCGGGACGCCATTTTACACACATGAAACTATCCTAAAACCAAGCTTTGACTCGGCTCGGGGTTCTAGCCTTTGGGCAGGACGATTGCGCGTATGTCGAAAAAGTGGTCTTTCCGATATAGTTCGCGCCTTTTCTAGGCAGAGTAACCTTTCTTAAATGACCAGATTCTAACTTATTTATGCCGAAATCACGTTTGCACTCGGCGGGACGCCATATTACACACATGAAACTATCCTAAAACCAAGGTTTGACTCGGCTCGGGGTTCTAGCCTTTGGGCAGGACGATTGCGCGTATGTCGAAAAAGTGGTCTTTCCGATATAGTTCGCGCCTTTTCTTGGCAGAGTAACCTTTCTTAAATGACCAGATTATAATCTATTTATGCCGAAATCGCGTTTGCACTCGGCGGGACGCTATTTTACACACATGAAACTATCCTAAAACCAAGGTTTGACTCGGCTCGGGGTTCTAGCCTTTGGGCAGGACGATTGCGCGTATGTCGAAAAAGTGGTCTTTCCGATATAGTTCGCGCCTTTTCTTGGCAGAGTAACCTTTCTTAAATGACCAGATTCTAACTTATTTATGCCGAAATCGCGTTTGCACTCGGCGGGACGCTATTTTACACACATGAAACTATCCGAAAACCAAGGTTTGACTCGGCTCGGGGTTCTAGCCTTTGGGCAGGACGATTGCGCGTATGTCGAAAAAGTGGTCTTTCCGATATAGTTCGCGCCTTTTCTTATTTATGCCGAAATCCCGTTTGCACTCGGCGGGACGCCATTTTACACACATGAAACTATCCTAAAACCAAGGTGTGACTCGGCTCGGGGTTCTAGCCTTTGGGCAGGACGATTGCGCGTATGTTGAAAAAGTGGTCTTTCCGATATAGTTCGCGCCTTTTCTTGGCAGAGTAACCTTTCTTAAATGACCAGATTCTAATCTATTTATGCCGAAATCGCGTTTGCACTCGGCGGGACGCTATTTTACACACATGAAACTATCCTAAAACCAAGGTTTGACTCGGCTCGGGGTTCTAGCCTTTGGGCAGGACGATTGCGCGTATGTCGAAAAAGTGGTCTTTCTGATATAGTTCGCGCCTTTTCTTGGCAGAGTAACCTTTCTTAAATGACCAGATTCTAATTTATTTATGCCGAAATCACGTTTGCACTCGGCGGGACGCCATTTTACACACATGAAACTATCCTAAAACCAAGGTTTGACTCGGCTCGGGGTTCTAGTCTTTGGGCAGGACGATTGCGCGTATGTCGAAAAAGTGGTATTTTCGATCTATTCCGCGCCTTTTCTTGGCAGAGTAACCTTTCTTAAATGACCAGATTCTAGTTTATTTATGCCGAAGTCGCGTTTGCACTCGGCGGGACGCTATTTTACACACATGAAACTATCCTAAAACCAAGGTTTGACTCGGCTCGGGGTTCTAGCCTTTGGGCAGGACGATTGCGCGTATGTTGAAAAAGTGGTCTTTCCGATATAGTTTGCGCCTTTTCTTGGCAGAGTAACCTTTCTTAAATGACCAGATTCTAATCTATTTATGCCGAAATCGCGTTTGCACTCGGCGGGACGCTATTTTACACACATGAAACTATCCTAAAACCAAGGTTTGACTCGGCTCGGGGTTCCAGCCTTTGGGCAGGACGATTGCGCGTATGTCGAAAAAGTGGTCTTTCTGATATAGTTCGCGCCTTTTCTTGGCAGAGTAACCTTTCTTAAATGACCAGATTCTAATTTATTTATGCCGAAATCACGTTTGCACTCGGCGGGACGCCATTTTACACACATGAAACTATCCTAAAACCAAGGTTTGACTCGGCTCGGGGTTCTAGCCTTTGGGCAGGACGATTGCGCGTATGTCGAAAAAGTGGTCTTTCCGATATAGTTCGCGCCTTTTCTTGGCAGAGTAACCTTTCTTAAATGACCAGATTCTAATCTATTTATGCCGAAATCGCGTTTGCATTCGGCGGGACGCTATTTTACACACATGAAACTATCCTTAAACCAAGGTTTGACTCGGCTCGGGGTTCTAGCCTTTGGGCAGGACGATTGCGCGTATGTCGAAAAAGTGGTATTTTCGATTTATTTCGCGCCTTTTCTTGGCAGAGTAACCTTTCTTAAATGACCAGATTCTAATTCATTTATGCCGAAATCGCCTTTGCACTCGGCGGGACGCTATTTTACACACATGAAACTATCGTGGAACCGAGGTTTGACTCGGCTCGGGGTTCTAGCCTTTGGGCAGGACGATTGCGCGTATGTCGAAAAAGTGGTCTTTCCGATATAGTTCGCGCCTTTTCTTGGCAGAGTAACCTTTCTTAAATGACCAGATTCTAACTTATTTATGCCGAAATCACGTTTGCACTCGGCGGGACGCCATATTACACACATGAAACTATCCTAAAACCAAGGTTTGACTCGGCTCGGGGTTCTAGCCTTTGGGCAGGACGATTGCGCGTATGTCGAAAAAGTGGTCTTTCCGATATAGTTCGCGCCTTTTCTTGGCAGAGTAACCTTTCTTAAATGACCAGATTATAATCTATTTATGCCGAAATCGCGTTTGCACTCGGCGGGACGCTATTTTACACACATGAAACTATCCTAAAACCGCGGTTTGACTCGGCTCGGGGTTCTAGCCTTTGGGCAGGACGATTGCGCGTATGTCGAAAAAGTGGTCTTTCCGATATAGTTCGCGCCTTTTCTTGGCAGAGTAACCTTTCTTAAATGACCAGATTCTAACTTATTTATGCCGAAATCGCGTTTGCACTCGGCGGGACGCTATTTTACACACATGAAACTATCCTAAAACCAAGGTTTGACTCGGCTCGGGGTTCTAGCCTTTGGGCAGGACGATTGCGCGTATGTCGAAAAAGTGGTCTTTCCGATATAGTTCGCGCCTTTTCTTGGCAGAGTAACCTTTCTTAAATGACCAGATTCTAACTTATTTATGCAGAAATCACGTTTGCACTCGGCGGGACGCCATTTTACACACATGAAACTCGTAAAACCGAGGTTTGACTCGGCTCGGGGTTCTAGCCTTTGGGCGGGACGATTGCGCGTATGTCGAAAAAGTGGTCTTTCCGATATAGTTCGCGCCTTTTCTTGGCAGAGTAACCTTTCTTAAATGACCAGATTCTAATTTATTTATGCCGAAATCGCATTTGCATTCGGCGGGACGCTATTTTACACACATGAAACTATCGTGGAACCGAGGTTTTACTCGGCTCGGGGTTCTAGCCTTTGGGCAGGACGATTGCGCGTATGTCGAAAAAGTGGTCTTTCCGATATAGTTCGCGCCTTTTCTTGGCAGAGTAACCTTTCTTAAATGACCAGATTCTAACTTATTTATGCCGAAATCGCGTTTGCACTCGGGGGGACGCTATTTGACACACATGAAACTATCCTAAAACCAAGGTTTGACTCGGCTCGGGGTTCTAGCCTTTGGGCAGGACGATTGCGCGTATGTCGAAAAAGTGGCCTTTCCGATATAGTTCGCGCCTTTTCTTGGCAGAGTAACCTTTCTTAAATGACCAGATTCTAATCTATTTATGCCGAAATCGCGTTTGCACTCGGCGGGACGCTATTTTACACACATGAAACTATCCTAAAACCAAGGTTTGACTCGGCTGGGGGTTCTAGCCTTTGGGCAGGACGATTGCGCGTATGTCGAAAAAGTGGTCTTTCCGATATAGTTCGCGCCTTTTCTTGGCAGAGTAACCTTTCTTAAATGACCAGATTCTAACTTATTTATGCCGAAATCCCGTTTGCACTCGGCGGGACGCCATTTTACACACATGAAACTATCCTAAAACCAAGGTTTGACTCGGCTCGGGGTTCTAGCCTTTGGGCAGGACGATTGCGCGTATGTCGAAAAAGTGGTCTTTCCGATATAGTTCGCGCCTTTTCTTGGCAGAGTAACCTTTCTTAAATGACCAGATTCTAATCTATTTATGCCGAAATCGCGTTTTTCACTCGGCGGGACGCTATTTTACACACATGAAACTATCCTAAAACCAAGGTTTGACTCGGCTCGGGGTTCTAGCCTTTGGGCAGGACGATTGCGCGTATGTCGAAAAAGTGGTCTTTCTGATATAGTTCGCGCCTTTTCTTGGCAGAGTAACCTTTCTTAAATGACCAGATTCTAATTGATTTATGCCGAAATCACGTTTGCACTCGGCGGGACGCTATTTTACACACATGAAACTATCCTTAAACTAAGGTTTGACTCGGCTCGGGGTTCTAGCCTTTGGGCAGGACGATTGCGCGTATGTCGAAAAAGTGGTCTTTCCGATATAGTTCGCGCCTTTTCTTGGCAGAGTAACCTTTCTTAAATGACCAGATTCTAATCTATTTATGCCGAAATCCCGTTTGCACTCGGCGGGACGCTATTTTACACACATGAAACTATCCTAAAACCAAGGTTTGACTCGGCTCGGGGTTCTAGCCTTTGGGCAGGACGATTGCGCGTATGTCGAAAAAGTGGTCTTTCCGATATAGTTCGCGCCTTTTCTTGGCAGAGTAACCTTTCTTAAATGACCAGATTCTAATTGATTTATGCCGAAATCCCGTTTGCACTCGGCGGGACGCTATTTTACACACATGAAACTATCCTAAAACCAAGGTTTGACTCGGCTCGGGGTTCTAGCCTTTGGGCAGGACGATTGCGCGTATGTCGAAAAAGTGGTCTTTCTGATATAGTTCGCGCCTTTTCTTGGCAGAGTAACCTTTCTTAAATGACCAGATTCTAATTGATTTATGCCGAAATCCCGTTTGCACTCGGCGGGACGCTATTTTACACACATGAAATTATCCTAAAACCAAGGTTTGACTCGGTTGGGGGTTCTAGCCTTTGGGCAGGACGATTGCGCGTATGTCGAAAAAGTGGTCTTTCCGATATAGTTCGCGCCTTTTCTTGGCAGAGTAACCTTTCTTAAATGACCAGATTCTAATCTATTTATGCCGAAATCGCGTTTGCACTCGGCGGGACGCTATTTTACACACATGAAACTATCCTTAAACCAAGGTTTGACTCGGCTCGGGGTTCTAGCCTTTGGGCAGGACGATTGCGCGTATGTCGAAAAAGTGGTATTTTCGATCTATTTCGCGCCTTTTCTTGGCAGAGTAACCTTTCTTAAATGACCAGATTCTAATTTATTTATGCCGAAATCGCCTTTGCACTCGGCGGGACGCTATTTTACACACATGAAACTATCGTGGAACCGAGGTTTGACTCGGCTCGGGGTTCTAGCCTTTGGGCAGGACGATTGCGCGTATGTCGAAAAAGTGGTCCTTCCGATATAGTTCGCGCCTTTTCTTGGCAGAGTAACCTTTCTTAAATGACCAGATTCTAACTTATTTATGCCGAAATCGCGTTTGCACTCGGCGGGACGCTATTTTACACACATGAAACTATCCTAAAACCAAGGTTTGACTCGGCTCGGGGTTCTAGCCTTTGGGCAGGACGATTGCGCGTATGTCGAAAAAGTGGCCTTTCCGATATAGTTCGCGCCTTTTCTTGGCAGAGTAACCTTTCTTAAATGACCAGATTCTAATCTATTTATGCCGAAATCGCGTTTGCACTCGGCGGGACGCTATTTTACACACATGAAACTATCCTAAAACCAAGGTTTGACTCGGCTCGGGGTTCTAGCCTTTGGGCAGGACGATTGCGCGTATGTCGAAAAAGTGGTCTTTCCGATATAGTTCGCGCCTTTTCTTGGCAGAGTAACCTTTCTTAAATGACCAGATTCTAACTTATTTATGCCGAAATCACGTTTGCACTCGGCGGGACGCCATTTTACACACATGAAACTATCCTAAAACCAAGGTTTGACTCGGCTCGGGGTTCTAGCCTTTGGGCAGGACGATTGCGCGTATGTCGAAAAAGTGGTCTTTCCGATATAGTTCGCGCCTTTTCTTGGCAGATTAACCTTTCTTAAATGACCAGATTCTAATCTATTTATGCCGAAATCGCGTTTGCACTCGGCGGGACGCTATTTGACACACATGAAACTATCCTAAAACCAAGGTTTGACTCGGCTCGGGGTTCTAGCCTTTGGGCAGGACGATTGCGCGTATGTCGAAAAAGTGGTCTTTCTGATATAGTTCGCGCCTTTTCTTGGCAGAGTGACCTTTCTTAAATGACCAGATTCTAACTTATTTATGCCGAAATCACGTTTGCACTCGGCGGGACGCCATTTTACACACATGAAACTATCCTAAAACCAAGGTTTGACTCGGCTCGGGGTTCTAGCCTTTGGGCAGGACGATTGCGCGTATGTCGAAAAAGTGGTCTTTCCGATATAGTTCGCGCCTTTTCTTGGCAGAGTAACCTTTCTTAAATGACCAGACTCTAATCTATTTATGCCTAAATCGCGTTTGCACTCGGCGGGACGCGATTTTACACACATGAAACTATCCTTAAACCAAGGTTTGACTCGGCTCGGGGTCCTAGCCTTTGGGCAGGACGATTCCGCGTATGTCGAAGATGTGGTCTTTCCTTTTTTTTTATGACCCTACTCTAATTTATTTACACAGAAATTGCGTTTGCGCTTGTCGTGACACTCTTGTGCAACATGGAACTATCGTATATCTAGGGTGTATACTTTCTGGTGTTTATTTATGACGAAAATCGGCGGATGTTTATCAGTGTTTATTTATTTCTAGAATACCGGTGGTTTTCGCTGAATTCTCTCGTGAAGGTGCTAAAACGGTGATTATCGGGAGGAAAAATTGCGAACGTAAACAACCACTGAAGACGAAGAACAGTTCAAATTTTATTTACATCTTTTACAGAATCTCTTTCACGTAATTCTCCCGTTCTGACTTGTATAGGACAAGGGCATTGAGGAGGTTGTCATCTCAAGAGAACAAGAGCACCGGCTGTAGCTGGCCTCTCGGTCCACTAATAGTAATCTTCAAGGTCGATGACCCAGGAGGATCGCTGGCCTTAGGGAACAGTTGAAGAAAGCTACTGTTCTCCAAGAGTCCAAGAACAAGGGAGGAAGTGGCCGAGGGGGCTAACGAGTCTCAGCTCGGAGCGTGGAGCGAAAGCTTGCGCTGGGAACCCCCTGGGTTCGAGTCCCCGCCACCCCCGCCCGTTTCGATCTGGATGAGTTTCGTACCGGCACGCGTTCGTGTGATCACTACTGCGTGATGCACGTTAAAAATTCCAGGTTAGCGGTTGTACCGCACTGGCTAAATTTCTCATCTACAGCTAAGAGACCGATTACCCGTTGAGGCGCATCTCCATCAAGGCTGTATAAACATAAAGAGCAAGCCAATTTTTTTTTTTTTTTTGAGTCCAAGAACACGTATGTCACAAAAGAAAGACAGGCAAAATGCATGATTCCGGGCAAGATAATGTGTTTGACGAAAGTTCGTGTTAAACTTTTTAAGTGAAAAAAAAAAAAAACGACAAAAAAATTGCTAGAGAAAAATTATATGGAAACCGGGGTATTTTTGTTTTGAACGATTTTTTATTTCCGTCGCCGGCGGATGTTTATCGGTTAAAACTACAGGAGTTATCAGTGAAAAAAAAAAAAAAAAAAGAAACCAGCGTTTGCTCGAAAATATGTAAAAACCGGTGTTTTTGGGCTTTAACCGATTTCATACTTTCGACACCGGCGAATGCGAATCGGTGTTTTTCGGTTAAAACCGGAAAATATATAGCCTACGGTATATTCAAGGTTTGACACAGCTAGGAGTTCTAGCCTTTTGGTATAGGAATGCGCGTTCATCGAAAAACTGGGATTTCAGATCCATATCTCGCCCTTTTAGCTGTCTTACCGAGGTTTGAACCCCACGAGGGGTTCAAACCTCGTGCGGTATCTGCGTGTTTTGCCACTTTCCACGCAGCGGCAACGTGTAAGACGGTGGTACATTTTAATGGAACTAAGATACAGATAAAATAACTATTAATTCTAAACCCGGGCTCAAACCTTGAGTACTGTGACTGTTGTATTATAGGCTTTGTTTATGTAAAAGTGATGGTTAAGAAGTTTTTTTCTCGTGTGTTAATTCGGCGCACCACAATCTTCAATATGCTATTTGCAAGCCGTAAACAGGTTGCGCAGCATTCCCTTTAAATATTCGGAGCAATGGCGGTCTACTTTAAAGTTAATTAAACTAAAAATGAAAGTTACTAAAAGATAGCTGAGTCCCTTGGCAACCTGTTACTGATGAGTGCAATCCAGTATGGGGGGACGTTTTCTGTAGAATAACGATCTTTCATTAAAACTCGGTCTTTTTCTTCGGGTCTTGCCATAGACGCAATGTAAATATTTTTGATCGTCATTTGGCTGTGTATAACGTGATCGTACGATTTCTAAATTTTTCCCAAAAAGTTCGGACACCGCACCTAACACAACCTTAATGAGTGCAAAGCGATTATTGGCTGAGTTTTTGAGTAGGTGAATATAAACGACTTTCGCCCATTGAGTTACGGTGGCCCCCGCTTTTGGTAGCCGATAGATGGCGCAAGTTGTAGGGACGCGCCGATGTCCACCAATCTTGGGGTTGTACGCGTAGAAGAACGGTCAATCGTTGCCGACAAGCAGGTTGCAGTGCAAATACCATAATAATAGCGGACTTGAAAGATGCAATCCCAACATATATGTCGACACGGTCGAAGCAAAACAACCACGCAAACACAAAAACGAGAAGGAAGGCTCCTTGGAAGTTTCAGCACGATGCGGCGCACAAGCTGTCATTTGCCGAACCCAATCGAACCGCAAGAATTCCTGGCTTCTTTGAAGAATCGCTTGTTGCCGATATACGCTTGGAACTTTTCGAACACTCATAGCTTAGGTGCACATCCAATACGTTGTCGAGACATCCAAATAAGACCGCAGGGTAAGGCGACAAATCGAAGCAGGTAGGACCTACGAAGTTCCAACTGCAACGGACAACAAGCAGACAGAGGAAAGAGCCGCTGTCCGCGGGCGCGCCATAGAGTAATATAGTAAACGTAAAGAGAGGACACAGGAGGGTGATTTCAGATAAGATCGACCAAAGGATGGCTAGTCGACATTTTCAAATCAACTGATGTTTTTATATGTTATTGTCTAGTGTCTGGTATGAACGAATCCAAACTTAGTTTTGACTAGAAAAAATACTTGGGGACAGGAAAAATCGCAAGGCATGAGGTGGTGGACAGTTGCATTAACGCGCACTGACGGAGGGGGCCCGTTTGAGAGTGAATAACTAAAGCGATAACATTAGGAGAACTCTAATACGTCTTAGGCGCAAACTATGGGTATAGCTTGCTTGTAATATAAAGTAACCATATTTATTTAAAATTTATTTATTTTTCTAAAAATTGACAAACATGCCTGCTCGAACGACAAATGGCAAACTTTGGAGGTCTGTATCTCATGAAATAATTTAATCATTATGATATAATTTGCAGATATTATTCTACTAATATATAGCTAATATTTAAAAAATAACTAAGGTATCTGTGTGATACAATAGTTAGGATATATTTAGTCAAACATGGAAAAAAAAATCAAACAAAGAAAAATTCCGATGCAAATAAAAAAAAAACACCACCCTCGATTTTTTTTTAATATAGGTAACCTGTTATACTCTATTTCGGCATTCATTTCCATTAAAACATGTTGCATCATTTTATTGAGAAAGAAGATACAACTCCCCAAAGTAGGGTCCTTTTTCAAAGCCTACACTTAGCAGTGTTTTATACAAGAACTGACTCTGAGTTCCAGTTTCATGAAACCAACACACATCTTTTATATATTTTTATTCAGATGAGGCCAATGATAACTAAAGAAATCGTTCACACACTTAAATTAAGGAGAAACTACTGTGTACAAAGAGGTATCATATTACGGACTAGTGATCCGAGAAAAGATCATGCAGCCATCGGCCACTAGGAACTTTGTTTACTTTATTCTCCTGCGACACTATATGCTATTCCCTCTTCCGCTCTACCTTCATCTCTCTCTCTCTCTCTCTCTCTCATATATATCCCTGATATATATCCAGAACAAAAACATGTTCAAGCATTCCCTTTCTGCGTGGTAGTGTTCTGTGGCTAGCAAAAATCATTTCCTCGCTAAGCTCACGATTATGGCAAAATAGTTGCCGGAAACCGCAGACTACACTCGTCGCTAGTTCTGGCAAAACGGCCGATACAATCTTTTTTTCGCATTTGCCCGCTCGCTGTCAAGGACAAGGGGGTTGGTTCGCTTCAACCAGCAAAACATGGCCGCCGACGCCTGTTTACTGAGCAGTCATGCCTGTCGCCATCTCACTCGCTGGCGTCACGGGCGATAATATCAGGCACAAAGGGGCACACCAACCGGCAGCATTATCCCCAAATACTCGAGCCTCGCGTAAATACATAGAGTGTAAACGCTGTCGCCATGTTATCGTAGTAAGACCGCCCCCCCCCCCTCCCCCAACGGGGGACTGCAGTACGCGGCGGCGTACTAACACAACGGCGACGATATCGACATCGCGGGCTCCGAATTTTCCCATAGTTCTACTCCACGGGCATTTCTCGAAACGCTTGATATTGTGTACGCCCGCCTGGAAGGATTTCAGGCGCGTAGTTAAGATAAGGCGGTTCTCCGCGGCAAAAGAAAGCAATTTCACAAAAGCTTAAAAGCGGCGGCGATGCGTGTGCGGTGAACGCTTGTAGTTTTGGTGTAGACAGGGTGTGTGTGTTCTCGTTGTTGACACCAGCCGGTGATAAGGCACTGCAGGCGGTAGCTCAGTACAGCAAGGGCTAATCCGAGTGACCATCAACGTAACCCCACCGCCAACCCCTCGCGAACCGGTCGCCGACATGGCTCAGGCTGTGTCATGAACCACGTGGTAGAAGCTCGGGTGCTTTCATATCAGCGCGTGGAGGGACGACAGTGCGATTCCGGAAAGTCTTTTTCGAAGGCCGCTGACCACAATTTTTTGTCTGGAGACTTTCCCTCTTTCTTCCTTTGACGTGGATCAAGCTTTGCCGACAGCCTCAGTTGTGACCTCTCTTTTCAAATGTACGTTTGCAGTGAGTGAGCTCCTCAGCCTCGGACTTGTCACTTGTGCACCCAGTAGTTCTTTCACTTGGCAATTATATGCCATCAGTTGGGGTTTAATTTCTATTATTTATGTATACATTATGAAGACGTCCTGGAGCTCCGAACGAGTGTTTTGTGCAGATTACTTTTGCAAACACAAAAAGACTATACCAAAGCAGCGGAATTTTTGAAGTGTTGGCGAGTTGGACCTAAACTCGTTGAAGCAAATTCTTCCGCCTGACTGTTCCACCAAAGTGAGTGCGACGGACTACCTGTGCTACCATTGCTTCATGCACATCACTAAGGAGATCTCGATGCGAAGCTCAGAGCAGTGCCCTGACATATTTGTGCCAGCTGAAGAAGTAATTGAAGATCTAAATCGCAGCATACTACCTACAGATGTGTCGCCGCTGAGACAACCAAGCGTCGTAAGAAGTCAGGACAGGCCTGCCTATGTCAAGAGAAAGCAGACAGAACTGGAGCAGGTTGCTGTCAAGAATATACCCTCAAGGCTACGTATTGCGTACGACAGGGACGCACCATCGGGGTCGTCCGAACCAACATGCTCCACATGCACTGAGTGGGTGGACAACTTTCGGCAGGCCTTTGAAACCGCCACCTCTTTCCGGGAACGTTGGCAACTGCTTACACTCCTGCCGTCAACACTGACGAAGAATGAGGTTCAAAAGATGAATCCACAGGCCTCAATGTACCTCATCAGTAAATCCCGAAAACTCAAGGAAAAGCATGGCGTGTGGTATGAGCCGGATCCTTACACAAGGTGCAAGGTGAGCCCTGAGAACCTGTCTGCTGCCCTAGAGTACTTCACGAAAGACGAGCTACAATGTTCGCGCCAAAGTCCCAACCAGAAGGACGTCATCTCTGTCATGCTCAACGGAGAGAAAACGTTCGTGCCAAAGCGCTTCATGACACGCTCAATACGAGGGGCCTTCCGTATATACAAAGACAAGCATCCCGATTCCGGCGTTGGGCTAACGAAATTTTATTCGTTGCGCCCTAGATGGGTCCAATGTATTCCACACCAGGAAGTGTGCGTTTGTGTGCGCTGCGCCAATTATTATCTTTGTATTGCCGCTCTAGAGAACGTTACAGGCTCAACATTCAACACTGGTGAAATGAACTCGGCATTTCTGTGCGACCCAGCAACAGAACTGTGCCTTCAAGGAGACTGTGATCACTGCCCAAAAGGCCAGTTTCTTACACTCCAGGAACTTGATATCCCGGAGGATGAAGAGATTGTGCTTGCAACATGGGAGTCCGGCGACCTTGTGAAAAAAACTTTGGAACCTGAGACTTTCCTAAAAGTCATCCAAGTGACGGTTGGAATTTGGGTACTTCACAACCATATCCGGCAAACGCAAGGTAAAGCGATCTACGATGAAAAACAGTGCATGCAACGCGGGAGCATTGTCTTTCATTTTGACTTTGCTGAAAACTGGACCATCGTGCTTCCTGACGAAGTGCAAGCATATCACTGGAAAAAAAACAAGTTTCGATATTTACATGTGTAGTGACGACAAGAAAATCTACAAACAGCTTTGCCATCATCAGTGAGGACCTGTGTCACGACGCCGCTCACGCTTGCTTGGCTCTAGAAAAAGTGAAGGAGTGGGTTGAAGACAACGTTGCGGTATACTCGTACGTGACGTACGTAAGTGACGGCGCCGCCAGTCATTTCAAGAATCGCTACCAGCTTCACCAATTTGCAAAGGACGATTGCCCACAAGCCCAGTGGTTATTTTCTGCATCTGACATGGGAAAAATTCATGTGACGGAGTTGGCGGACTCGTGAAGCACCAGGCCACGCTGAACAACCTGAGAGAACGTTCAGTAAGCGCAATTCAGACGGCCAGGACAATGGTGAGCGTTCTATCAAAGAAACTGAAAGGCGTGCATCTTGTATATCTGGACAAAAATGAGGTTGTTCGGTATCGTGAACAAAAAAAAAGAAGAGTGGCTGACGGTGCGCGCCTTCCCTGGCAATCAGTCTTGGCACGCGTGGCGGCTCAGCAAGTCATCAACAGAAGGGACCTGTGACGTATATGTAGCACGAACAGTCGGATCTGCTTGGAAGCAACTTTATTAAATGGGTACAGCGAGGAAAACCTTAGCGTAAAGTGCCGAATTTGATTTCCCAAGGACTGCTCATTTTGAATGCAGGGACATCTTATTTATCACATTTTTCTTCACGGGGTATTTAACCTACTGTTTTTGTTGGTGGTTACTAATAATTTTTATCTGATCACTATAAAAAAAATCCCAAAATGTTATCCTCGAGCAGGATAAAATATATCGGCTTGCCACGATTCATTCATACACCGAGAGCATCGAAGCTGCTCCAGTTAGGCACTATGGCATCCGTCACCTGAAATTGTTTGTAATCGTAAATACACAGCCAACCTAAATATCTTACTATTATATCTTTGTTTTTGTGTGTGGAAGTAAAGTTATTTATTTTGCTCTAGATGTAAAATATACCGGAAGGTACAACTCACACAGCATCATCTTTTCTCAAATCATTAGTCTCTAATATGATACCACTTTGTACGAAATGCTGCATATAGTTTCTCCTCCCTTTTACTGTGTGACCGATCGCTCTTTTTATCAATGACCTCATCTGAATAAGTGTATATAAAAGATTTGTGCAAGTTTCATGAAACTGGAACTCAGAGTCACACTCTTGTATAGGACACTGCTAAGTGTAGGCTTTGAAAAAGGACCCTACTTTGGGGAGTTGTTTCTTCTTTCACAGTGCAATGATGCAACATGTTTTTAATAGAAATGAATACCGAAATAGAGTATAACAGGTTACCCAAATTTTAAAAAAATCGAAGGTGGTGTTTTTTTTTATTCGCATTGGAATTTTTCTTTGTTTGATTTTTTTCCCATGTTTGCCTAAATATATTGTAACTATTGTGTCACTCAGATACCTTATTTATTTTTTCTATAATAGCCATATATTAGTAAAACAATGTCTGCAAGTTATGTAATAATGATTAAATTATTTCATGAGATACAGATTTCCAAAGTTCGCCATTTGTCGTTCGAGCAGGCATGTTTGGCAATTTTTAGAAAACTAAATAAATTTTTAATAAATATTATTACTTTATATTACAAGCAAGTTGTACCCATAGTTTGTTTGTAAAAAGTTTTAAAATTCTCCTAATTGTATTGTTTTAATTATTCACTTTCAACCTTGCCCCCTCCATCAGTGCGCGTTATTGCAACTGTCCACCTCTCCCTGCCTTACGATTTTTCTTGTCTCCAAATTTTTTTTTCTGGTCAAAACTAAGTGTGGATTCGTTTATACCAGACACTAGACAATGTCATATAAAAACATCAGTTGATTTAAAAATGTCGACCAGCCACCCTTTGGTCGATCTTATCTGAAATCACCCAGGAGCCGATTCGCGGCCCAGATAGTGCGTTTAATACCCTCCGCTACGTGGCGCTTTTCTGCAATTTGGTTAAAATTAATTAAAACTCTTTCTGTCAAAAGTGTTTATTTTTTTTAAATGGCAATGGTTTAAAATTGTTTAAAATACTTCAAACGACTAAATAGTTTAAATCAAATACGTCACAAATACCACGTGATGAATGGCGCCTGCCATGGCCTGCCTGCCTGCACGCCGTCGCCTCTGCATCATTCTGCATGGCCTCTGCTCGTCCCTGCGTCGTTCGTCTGTGCCCTGCGTGCCGTACATATGTGCTTTCTGCTGCATCATGTTCAGTCGACTTAGCATCAATCAAGGTGACGCATGACCGCCCGAGTGTTCGCATGCTCGGCGTGAATTCGTAAAGCCGATAGGTTCGAGCTTCTCGCGCTGTTGTTTCTGCCGGGCTTTCTGGCTGCACTTGAACGTGTGTGCATGTTGATTTTCGATGAGATTGTTTTAAAAAAAGAATTTAACTTACGACCCTGCACACGACATTGTCCATGGGTTTACAGATGACGATGTTTCACGAACCTCTAATATTGCAGATAGAGCCTTGGTTGTTATGCTCTCTGAAATTTCCAGGAGGTGCGTTTAGCCCCTTGCATACACTGTTGTGCACACTTCAACAACGTCTTCTGTTTACCGCAGTCTCCTCATTTCTCTCACTCGGGAGCTTAAAGGGTCTGTGCAACGATATTCAATTTGAATTTTTTTCACTTTACACGAGCTTATTGGCACTAGTGGGACTCAAGATACTCGCACGCAATGCCACTGACCAAGAAACTCCTTTGTTGCGCTGTAATTTCGAGGACAAAACCGAGTGTTTTCATTCAATCTCTCCTTCGAAAAACCTGATGACGTAGCTGGGCGGTAGCAGTACCGCCCAGTGACGATATTTGAATACGGCTCATAGATTGGACCCGAGCATGGCGTGGACACTCGATTTGGGTTCGTGATAACCGATAGCACGAGAAACATTCGGGTAGTGTCCTGTGTCCAATCGCTGCAATGACAACAGCCGAACCATAACAATGTCTGGAACTCAGCGCGTGTCCGGTGCCTTGCCAACCCCAGCGCATTGCTATGATCAACATTGGCGGCATATAATCGGCTCCAGATCACAAGGCCCCTTGTTCTGGCTGCGAGTTGAGAGGGCGAACTCTGCTCGTTTTTCTTTATTTTTTTCTGCGACTTCGATTGCGTGTGGTGAAAACGAACGGGTATTGCACAGATCATTAACGTCAGGGATTCGTTCTAAGCGGCATTTGCGCAAAATACAAATATCAGTGCATCGCCCCTTTAAGACTGTTGGCTTCACAGTAAAGGCTGTGGTCTGTGGTTAGGGGGCTTCAAACGTAAGCTTGGTGTATCTGGTGATAAGCCATTTTTTGAAGTTGAGAACGAACACGTTTACTTTGTCTTTGATGTTCCGCATTTACCCAAAACAACCAAGAGCAATCTCCAAGCCCACAAACTTTGCATTGGAAATGAGGTCATTGAGTGGTCTTCTATTGTTGAACTTTATTGTTCTATCCATGAGATGAGCTTGCAATTGGCTCCGAAGCTTACTGAAAGACACATTTTTTCAAGAACCTTTCTGTAACATGGAAGAAAATTGTGCCCCACAGGTACTGAGTGCCTCACTCTTTCTTGCAATCATATCCCTTGTTTATGCCAAAGAACTTCCTGAGGCAGCCATGGCTACAGCATATTTCTGTGATAGGATGTGCATACTTTTTGATTGTCTAAATAGCTAAAAAATTCAAGAAGACAGGGCAGAAGTTGCATCATGCCATTGTGAAGGAAGAATCTGAAATACTTGATTTTCTCCACCAGTAACTCGGATGGATTTCAGCATGGCAGTTCCAAAGTAGGAGCCAGCCATAAGCCATCATTGGGTGGCAAGTTACTATAAAAAGTGACCTCAAGCTCTGAGATGAGCTTTCAAGCAGTCATGACTTTAAGTTCTTACTTACGCGACGCCTGCAGCAAGACACACTTGAGAACGTTTTCGGAGCTATATACGACAGATGCTGGGTTGCAACACAAACCCAAATGTGCATCAGTTCATCTCAGGACTAAAACACCTCTGGATAAAGAAACTTCAAACTGTCGGACAATGAAAACGTAGGGGATGACAAGGCTGACCTCCTAAAGGAGTTGCAAATTTCTTCGCACCATGAAAGTTTAATTTCAAACATTGTGGAATGTCTTCCAATTGATAACTTCCCGCCACTAGAGGATATTTCTAAGCTGGAATCAGACATCAGGTCTAACATAATTGATGACTCGTTCACTTTTTTATTACGTTTGGGGCTATTTGATCAAGCTTTTGCTTGAACAGACAACTTACAGCTGTGGCTGTTCTCAGCTGCTACCGGATGAGTCTAATAACTTGACCAGGCCTCACCAGTACTGTCTTGTTCCTAAAACATATCACGTGCCTGGAAAATTCTTCGTGAACTTAGTAGTACCATCACAGGCTGCCTTTCATTTAATTTAACTACTAGAAAATCACTTCCTTCCCATAATAAAGAGTGTGACACATGTTCGAGGAGTGTGTGCCGCCTTGTATAGCACACTTTGAGGTCTGGGTGGTTTTAGCCTTTGCCCAGAGAAGTACCACAAAGGGTTTTTTAAATTGTTTTGCAGAATACGCTTGTGTTGACATGTTTGATTTCTTAACCGGAATTTAGACAAAGTTCGGTTGCACTCTTCAGTGGCTAGTAAGAACGAGACAGGTTTAACTGTTAATAGTGTATTAACAGAAGCGGTTGCCAAACCAAAAACAAGAAAGTACTTATTAAGTGGGCGGTGCAGCTTGCTCTCCAAATATTTGTTTCCCCTTTTTCCAGCGAATGTGTATCACGGCTCCCTAACAAAAATATTCGTCCACTTTCTACAAAATTTTGATAGAAAATAGTGTATAGAGGCTAAAAATATTTGAAAGAAAATGCATCCACTTTTGTATCCACTGTCCATAGTTTTTTAGCCGCTTTTTTCTGAAGCCAAATTTCTTTTCTGAACAATTTCGGGGAATGCTTAGGGACGTCGAATCTTGTCAGATTTCGAATAGAGTTCCCATTGTATGGTAATGGCACGCCCGCAGTGAGTTTGAGGCTATGCGAATTGGTGTTTTTATTATATTTGCCGGAAATCAGGAATTTGTACTATCCGGCGTGTGCTTCGCACTGGTAATGATAGCGATGTCTTATTTATTTTTGCACTTGCTTCCCGTACCCGAGTTGGCGTGAAAGTGCATGTATCATACAGCATGTTTTCCGTGGAAAGGTTTTGTTAACTTGGTTCCGCTGAGAATCGATTACGAAGCGTACGAATGCCGAAGTCCTTCATATTCATTTATTTTTGTGAGTATCGATCTCTTTCGTATAAAACATACAGAGCTTCTGAAGTAAATCATGTGTACATGAATGTGGTCCAATAAAATGTGTTCGAACCACTTACTGTTGTTGACCCCAAAATGCTCCACCAGCCAGGAGTCAATGCGGCGATTGTGTAACTTCAATGCTTTACAATAGAAAAAGAACAAGAAATATATATACTTCTGCTTTGTGAAGTAAGTTGAAATATTGTTTGACACATTTTGCACGGACTCTATCGTAAAAAATAAAGCAAAAGTGCGTCAGTATTAAAAAAAAACAAAAAAGACAGCGGCTTTGGGAGTCAAAAAGTTTCCAAGAGCCGAGCGAGGTGGGGAGGAAAGAGAGAGAGAAGGGTACCGGAGAACCGGAGCAGACACGCCCAAACCGAAACCGAAACTAACTTGACCGGAAACGGAATCAGATTATACTTAATACCGCCCGTTAGGAGCGCTACCTGTCACTGGTCTATCTGGGCCGCTGGGGCCTATGGCAGTGTCCGCTCTTTACCTTGTGTATATTACTCTATGGGCGCGCTACCGGATCTCGCAGGCGATGCTTATCAGCGTGTAGCTCGCGCGCGCTGCGCCCTCCTCTCCCTCGGGTCACGTGACAGGTGACGAGAGATGAGGGAGGGGCGCGTTCAAGGAGGTCAAGGCGCAGCGCCTTGACCTCCTTGACATACGGGATATGGTTTGCTAATACGCCACCGGGACACCCCCGCGCCCTCTCCTCAGGCATTCCAGCACAACGTGTTTGCACAGCCCCGAAAAGCAGGCGAATCGCGCACACTTCAGCACGCTCGAGCGCAAGAAATGGCGCCGGCCACTCGGGTTGCGCCCGAGCTACAGTGGACTAGAGATAGAGAGTTGTAGTGGGCAAGAGCGGCGGCCACCGAGTGAAGATTTTGCACGTAGACTACGCCATAGCGCTGCTGTTCTGAGCCCTTGGAACTCTGGCAAGAGGCTTGAATAAAGAAGAATGAAGCGCCGGCGACACACGCACTTCACGTCTAGAGCCCAGCGGACATGTACTATTAGCGGTGAGATGTTTTAGTGGCGCCCTCCTGTGGTTACCTTTCGTGACGTCATTACCTCACGAACAACAAGTTCGATGGTGTTTGTAAGGAGCGTGGTGGAAGCTTCAAATCATTGCGTTCTTAAAGCAACACTAACAGCACCGTCAAAATTGAAGTTCTTCCATTCCTCTTATTTCCGTCGATGAGAAATCCTTTGCTGACGTCATAGGCAGCATTCGGCCAATCGCGGAAGGCCGACCACAGCGACGCTTTCGATCGCGCACGTCGCCAATACTTCGTTTCAGCTTCCGTCCGAGAGCAGCCAAAGCTACGTGGGCCTGAGCCAATCACACGCCGGCAATAGGTCACGTGATCTCGCTTGCACTTTTGTATCACTCCGCTGCGCCGCTGGTCGTCCGCGCCACCCGCGCTCGCCGAGTATTTCGTCTGCTGCAGGTGTTTCAACGGTATCGTCTGCAACAGGTTTAAAAAGTGCCCTTTCACGTTCTGGAATTTAGTCACAGGGGATGTCAGTACATAGGCTAGTCGCTGGCCTCTTTGTCAGAGCTTTCCATCTGTTCGTCATTTCGGCATAGTTTCGAGATGTGAGTACACAGTGCAAGGTGCCCGATGACCCGGCCGTTGATGTTTCTTTATATTGTCTGCATATACCAGAGCTCGAGGCGCAGTGCTTTCCACCTGCTCCTCGGCGTTCAATGTGATCGGCCAGTACAGAGGTGCACCGATTTCGCCGCGTATGAGTGAATTTTAGTGGCCCAGACGCTTTTCTTGTTTACAGCGCATTCGCGATACGACGCGGCCGGAGTCTCCTGCCGGGTTTAAAAGTAGGCATTCATCACGACCACTCGCGCCTGACGCCCAAATGTGCCTTTGCGAAAGGACGTTTTGTAACGACTCGGTGAGGAAAGCAGCGAAGCAGATGATTCGGCCAATACGGGGAACGAAATCACACAGAAAAACCGAGCGCTGCAGCTGTGTTGCCAGCGGATGTAAGCGTTTTCACCAAACCACATGTATTTACATATATTAATAAAAAGATACACTTCAGATATTTAATTCCTTTCGTTGCAAATAATTGTCAGAAGTACACATCTGGAATGTTATGCAATGTTTACGCACAAAAAAGTTATTTTAAGAAAATTACTTTTGCGGACTACTTGTGGTGCGTAGGAATGCTCTTCTCGAAGTTGCGAACCGTCCCTCAGCCTTCGGCTGCGCTCGGACGGAAGCTGAAACGAAGTATAGCCTCGTCTCGTCCTTCATTGCTACAGGAACGTGCCCCCGTCAGCCTCGTTGTCGGCCCTGCTCGGCCTGTACTACTCTGCTTCTACTGGAGCTTTTCGCGACGCAGAAGAAGTGCTAATGTAAAAAAATTGTAGGTTTTTCTTTGCACTAATGCCTGTATAGTGTGTGCTACCCTCTACGTTTATTATTTGCGTGTTTTTGATGGCGATCATTTGATTAATATCGACACCCCTCCCCCTTCCCAGTACTGACAGGTCGTTCAGCAGCGCTATCACTTGGGCTGCACGCTTATAAAGGGGGTACTCCGGCGATTTTTTCATGGTCGCTGATTTGCCTCAAAATTGGCTCAGCACACCGATAGACATGGCTCTACAAGTTCCCCAAGTATTCTGTGAAAAGAAAAAAAATTCGCGAAGTTATTGAATTTTCGAATTTCGTTTTCATCGCGCTTCTCAAACCGAGAGCCCCTACTGGCAACATTGAAGTGTGACGACAGAAATGGTACAAAGTGGGCAGTAAGTCATGTTCCCAACTGATTACAAGACGTTTGATGGTGGGAAAAGAATGTTTGGTAACTGATTCACTGAAAAGCACGCAAACAACACTCGACGTACTCTGTTTAAGACTACATTCACGGCCTGAAAGTCTGTACCATGTGTGACGTCACACCACTGAAGAGCGCGCGAAAATTTGAATGCTGGTTTCGGCGTCCTCTTTATTTACGGTTTCCTCAATTGCTATTTTGGATTTCGAGAAAATAAATAGCATACCATGACGACTGAAGTCCGGGTAGTCAGAAAATGCAATTTGTTTAGGTAGCTCCAAAAATGGCCGGAGTACCCCTTTAATAGCTGCTAAAGAAACCACGCAATATTGACATAACAAGGAAAAATTGACAAATAAATCTTAATAAATCTCTCACTTTTTTAATGGCGAGAGAAACAATAAACTGGAGTATTGTTTTTTGTCATCGTGTTGCTGATGCGGGGACCAGCGTTGTGTAAAGGGTAGCCCACATGGTGCGCTTTTCTACGCGTCTGCGTCGCGTCTGCGCCTGCGCTTTGACGTCACTTCCGGCGCCGGGACGAAACGCAGCGTTTTTTGGCGCATTCCGGCGTATCTGGAGGAGCCAGATATTTTGCGTCCAGGCGTCCCGTCTCGCGCTGCGTCCAGAAGGCAACAACCAATGAACCGCCGTGTTCACTAGTTGCAAGGAGCGTTTGAATTTTCTCCACTGTTTTCGCCAATGTAGGACTGTAGTTTTCGCCACGGACCTCGCGGCAAAGGCGATAATAATAATAATAATAATACTTTTTATTTGCACATATTGCGATACCCACTCGGCAGCGTGCGGGGCTAGGCAGAAAGGTTGAGACCCTTACGCAGGTGGGCCTGCTAGCCCGCCGCCAAGTAGGGAAAGGGATACGGGAAAGGAAAATAAATAAAAACACTCGAAACAGAAAGATGCACACACAAAAACGGGTAGCAGCCCTGTGCCATTCGAAGGCAGAGCGCACGCGCGCAAGCACACACACACACCCGCGCGCGCGGAGTTTAGATACAAAATTTGAACGCTCGCGGCCTTAAATAAAAACGGCTTTTAGGCCCCGCCAACGCTAGCAGCAGGGCGAACATGGGTAGTTACGTCCTTCCCCCCGCGGATATTAGTTTATCATACCTTTTACACAAGTCCAGGGAATCCTCTCTGCTCCGCGGGAGAGGCTGACGCTGCTTCAGCGGAACAGAGAGGACCTAGCGAAGTACAAAAGCGTCCTGCACTCTGGCAGGCCAAATGTAAAGAGTACAAGGACACCGAGAGACAAAGGTACAAAATTAATACTACCGGCAACAACCACAACAACGTAACCTCTGTAGCGGCCAGCTGTAAATGTTTTGGCGCGGGTGATGGTGATGCCAATGGCGTATCGAAACGTGGATGAGGCGTACGCACTAAAAAGGATGAAAATTAGTGAAATTGAGCTTCATTGCGATTGCTGTAATAAAAATGAGTGCTTACTAATACTAAAATTAAATATTACGGCATGTAGCCATCATTTACCGCGCGATTTCTTTTTAATATTTGCTTTTGTTTCGCGCGTCTGGCTACGTTGGGCAGACGCTTCGGAAACGCAGACGCGAAGCTCTGCACGGTAGCGCTGCGTGTGGTTTGACTGGGCGCGCGTCCTGCTTAGCGCGCGCGCCAAGCCGAGGCGCGCGTCTAGACGCACTGAAAAACGCGCCATGTGGGCTAGACTTAAGGTGCAAGGCGGAACGCGTTTGGAAACGGCCAAGACGCCACTGGCGAACATATAACAAATTGTTTTTTGTGGAAGGCAGTCTATGAAAAAAAAAAAAGAAAAAACGCAAAACGTTCTTCTTCTTTTTTTTCTTTTTTTTTGTGGAAGGCAGTCTATGAAGAAAAAAATAAAAAAACGCAAAACAAAACGCACACGCGATTGGGAGTACATGAAGTATTAAAATACTATATGAACACGAAATTCTACAACCCTTATTATAAAAAGAATTATTCTCAACTCACTGCTTTATGATTTCTCAAAAGTGGTAGTACACTTCATCGACATACGCGGCAAGATATGACAGGTATCTAGCAACATAGTACGCAAAAAGACTACTAAATAGTCATAATATATTGCGGCATTAAATTTTAACCTCTTCGCCATTGACGATGTGCACATAGTTCCGAAGGATAAGCGCGGTTCAAAATGTCTCTCGCACACCACTGATGTCTCGGCGAGGCGTTTATCCTCTCAATTAAGATTATTTTTTCCCACTATAATCTACGCGACTCCTCGTTTCGCGCACCAAACAGCGACGTCTTACGATCGCTGTTGGCTGCCCTTGTTGACCGGGTAGCCCGACTTGCATCCCGGCGCGAAGCAGTGTTTGCGTCCGTCTTTTTCCTTGGAATTTATGACCGAGACGGCAACGGAACGGGGAAGAGGCCCCACCACTACACCACAAAGAAAAATGCTGCGGTGCTACGTTCGGGAGAAGCGTACCGCCTCAGCTTCGTCGTCTTCTTCGCTCATCGCACATCTGCCATCTGCCAAAAACTCTCCTAGGGCACAGAACTCCAGCGCCACTCGCGGCGTCTACGTTGACCGTCTTCACACGGCCCATTGTAAGCGGGCGCCGCTCTTGCCACTACACCCTCTAGAACACTGTACCCGAGCGAAGAAAGCACTCAGCGCGAGCTCGTCGTTTGACTGCTACAATAGCGGGCGTGCTCTCGCAATGCTCAATGTTCTTGCAGCCACGTGTTCGGGCGCTACCTTCACTACGTCTTGAACTGAGGTGAAACGGAGTCGACAAATATATTCTTTCTTGCGGTTGCGTCTTCTGCGAGAGAAACTCGAGCAGAATAAGTAAACTGAGCCAACAAAAATGTCGAAGTTTCAAAAAGTTCTGTCAAAAATATTGGCTCGCCAGAAATGCTCGGTAAGGTGAAAAAAAATGTTTGTTTTTTTGCAGCTACAGTTAAAGCGAACATCAGCACAGTTAAAATATAAATATAGTTACTTGCATTACGCGAATGATTTGAAATCGATCAACCGGCGCTCCCGGCCTTCCGGAAACATAGGCTGCCACGGCTGAAACAGGCGTGCCCATGCCGCCGATATATACGTTCAGTATCAAAGGGGCTCCGGAGAGCCGTTTGATGAAACCGGTACAGTTTGACGGTCGCCGGTCACCGGCTTGTGCAACATGGTCACCGATTTGAGCAAACGTGCAACTTTGCCCATACGAGTGGCCCATTTGCCCAGACGAGTGACCCGTATGCAAAAGGACTGACCTGTTTGCCCAAATAGGTGACCGTTTTATGGCTCATACGGGGGACCCTTTTAAGCCATATGAGTGACCGCTTTGAAAAACTGCACCGGTATAACTAAATGGTTACCGGTATGAACCCGTTTACTTTCATATAGGCGCCAAATGTATTTTTTTTTTTTCTTTTTTTTTTCAGTAGGGCTTTGTATCGTGTGCGCGGAATAGGTAAGCAGCTGTGTGGAAAACACGTTTGATGGTTCGTCACGTCATGGCTCCGCGTCTTTTGCATTCTCGGATAGCGTGCTGCGAGTCCGTAGTTACGTATAGTAGATTTGCGTGGTGCTCTGTTTGCGCCACCTCCAGGTGTCTCAAGTAGATTTCTATCGCGAAGAGCACTGACTTGGTATCGGCGAGTTTGGGAGAGTAAGGATCGGTTCCTCGTGGTTGGGTTCTGGTCAATATTGATGTCCCCAATGGGTGTCTGAATATAGAAGATGGCGGCGGCTGGTCATGGCAGTTTCTGGGCCGGCAATTTTCATCGCCGCGTTCGGACTTCGAATGCTTGGTTTGGAACGTAGTGTTCCCTTTTATTAGCGTGTTTTTGCGCGTCCATGTTGCGCGGGATCGGCTGGGACTGTGCGAGGTCGATGAGGTCCCATGGAGGTGCGGGTGGTGAGATGCCCCCTGCGTCATTCTGGTCCTCTGGGTTGAAAAGCTTGGTTATCTTTCTGTCGTGGTCCGTATGTTTCAGTCGGGCATTGTGCATGGCGACTTGTTTCTCGAGGCTCACTTCTCAAACCTTTGAATTCCAAGTATGGCTAGATCTCCGTGCATCGTTGTATAGCGAGTCAAGCTTTCTCTTGCGTCGGTGCGTGAGTTTGTAGAACCAAACACCGTACATTATCTTAGATAGCACTCTTAGAGAAAACCATGAACGCACGAAACGAACATCCGCCGATGTTAAGAAATCTTGGGCACAGTCTTTTTCGCTCGCTGGATGCTTCTGAAGCCGGACGGACAAAGAGGCGTAAGAAACAGGTCACTGAAAAATCTTTTTTTTTTTTTTTTATCTACACACACAGCTGCTTTGGAAGATACAGGTCGCACACATGGAACGAGATGCCGAGAGTGAGCGTCCGTTCCTGGCCGGCCGTTGCGCGTTGACGGACAAAGAAATCGTTTTTTTCTTTTCAGAAAAAGTCAGCAAAACGGCTCGTCTCGGCTTCCCCCTCCCCTCGCGTCGGCTTCGAGTGACGTTCGCTAAACAGGGAGGCGAATCACCCGTTTCGGGTAAAGGCCCGTTCACACTCTTTCGACTGAGTAAGACCGAGAGAGACCAGACCGGTTTTTAAGCCTTTTTCGACGTCTTAGGACCGGCTCTGCTGCAGCGCATCCGGTCCTAAGATATCACAAGAGGCTTAAAAGCCGCTCTGGTCTCTCTCCGTCTTACTCGGTCGCATATATGTGAACGGGGCTTAAGATTTCTAGCAAAGCCGGGTCGTCTGGTAAACGAAAGTGGCTGCCGGTGACATTTCAGCGAAATCTGGAAACCCGATTGCCGGTGAAATTCCAGCGAAATCTGTTTGCCGGCAAATAATCTTGCAAAGACTGGTAAGCTGGTTTCGGATGAAAATGGGTGAAACTGCCCACCTTTTTGAAACGTCAAAATAGTTCGCTGAACGCACTTCTCGAGGAATGCAACGTCGTCCCGAGTTAAAACTGTTGTGGCAAAATATCACGATCACTCGTACGTGATAGAGACCGAACAGGGCAGGAGACGCACGGTGCACGCCAATATGCTTAGACGGTACCACACGAGGGTGGGGCAGGTGGGGGTGGTCTTTTACGAAGATGATGATTTCGGACAGGTCGGCTATAAGCCGCGAAGCCTGTCTCTGGGTTCTCCCGAAACCGCGGTATTCCCTGGGGAGGCCCTGACCCACCTGAGCAAACCCAAGAGGGCTCAGATGCGGGAGCTGTTGTCTGAGTTCGGTCAACTATTCGTCGAGCGGAACCGTGTGGCTGATGTGGGCGAACACAGTATCACTTTGAGGGAGGATTGTCTTCGGAAGAGCCCGCACAGCTATCGAATTCCCGAGGTGTTGAAAGGGGAGGTGACCAGGCAGGTGGGCGAGCTTCTCGAGCTGGGATCGGTATATCCCACCGAGGGTGAGTTCGCGCACCCTGTCGTCTGCGTGGCCAAAAAAGACGGCGGCATGCAGATGTGCATCGGTGACCGGAGCCTCAACGAGGTCACCCGTGACGATGCCTTCCTGATGTCGCTCCCGCAAGAGTTAATCCTGAGGGTCGGTCGAGCCGCGTACATTTCACTCGTGGGTCTCCGCCGCGGGTATTGGCAGGTGCCCCTGGCTCTCGAGAGTCAGAGTCACACGACCTTTGTCACGCACGATGGCCAGTACGCTTCGGGTTGAAAAATAGCGCGGCGACATTACAGCGGATAATGGACTCGCTTCTGCGAGAGCATCGCGACTACGCCTGTGCGTACCTCGACGATATGGCGATATTCTCCGGGTCGTGGGTCAAGCACCCAAAGCACTTGCGTTTCCTTCTTTCTGAACTCACCGTCGTGGACCTGACAGTCGCGACGGACAAATGTCAAATCGCCCGACCGCCGATCGCGTACTTGGGGCACGTGATCGGTTCGGGGAGGCATGCCCCGGACCCCATAAAGCTTGAGGCAATCAGAGGGCTTCAGCGGCCCGTCACAAAGAAAAAGGTGAGGAGCGTGCTCGGCCTTTGTGGCTATTATCGAGAGTACATCCCCGGCTACGCGAAGCCCGTCCTACCCCTCACCGAGTTGACAGCCAAGCGGGTGCAGAACACCGTTCCGTGGGGAGACCGAGCCGAGCGCGCCTTCGAGGGACTGAAAGCAGCTCTCATGAACGCCACGGTTCTCGCGACGCCCGAGACCCGTCGCCCATACTGGTTGTTTACTGATGCGTCGGATTTCGCGGTCGGGGTTTGTCTCGCTCAGGTGTCGGATGGGGAGAGGGAGTGGCCTGTCGCTTTCGCCAGCCACAAATTCTCTCCCACTCTGTCGCGCTGGGCGACAGTTGCGAAGGAGGCCTTCGCCGTCATATGGGCGTTGCAAAAATTTGACAACTGGCTGTTTGGGGCCCAGGTTAACATGGTGTCAGACCATAACCCGCTCGCCTACTCCACCGCCACCACTCCGAAGACCTCTAAGTTGATTCGGTGGTCACTGGCGCTGCAGCGCTACAGCGTGACGGTGACTCACAGAAAGGGGAGGGAACATGTCAACGCAGACGCGCTCTCTAGGCTGCCCAACAGCTGTTGAAATGATTAGATATTGAGCGCACAATGGCAGAGAGCACATTCCCGCTCTTCACATGTTCGTGGTGTCAGCCGGTGCGCGGGCGGGGAAGCGATCACGGCCACGGCTCTAGAGTGCTAGCGAACTTGGACACGCATTGCAGTTTATGGGTTTTCATGATTTTTCCTTTTGGTGGCGGGCAACTTTTGCTACTTTAACGTTGTTGTGGGTACAGGTGGAAGGGGCCCATTAAGGTGCCGTTGAGGCATGACATGTTTATCATTGTTCCCGTAGCCGCGGGCAGTGAGGAATATCGTTTCTTCACTTGCTTTTTGTTAATCGAGGGACCTCGGAATCTAGGAAAAAATGCTGAATGAAGAGAATGTGCCTTTATTTCTAACGTGCGCGTGCATTGTTTTCGATTTACAGCGCATACTTTTCTTGGTTGTTATTGGCTTCGCCGCCCTCCTCTTGTAGTAAATGTTGGCCGGTTCAAAAGTCCTGGCAGCGCTTTCAGAGGGGGGGGGGGGGGGGGGGGGGGGGGGGGAGGCGAGGCGAGGCGTGTAAGGATGGCCGAGGGTACTTAGTGGAAAGAGCTCGGAGAATTGGCGGTGAGGTCATCCCAAGCATCCTTCGCAGGCGCCCGATGTCTCACGTTTTTCCCTTTGGCGGCAAGCGGCGGCCAGCTCCCGAAAGTGGAAGCAGATTTCCCCGCGTGGGAAGTAAACAAAACCTTCGTTCCCATGGCGGCAGCGGGTGGTCGCACTTGCCGCCGGAGTAATTGGGGGAAGCGACTTTGTCAAGGCCATGTAGGCGACTCCGGGGAGAGTGGGAGCCTCCCTTCAGAATGTCGGCGTGCCTTTTTGGAGAAGTCGAGTTTGAACGAGCCCGTGCGCGGAGCAAGTCGTTATCTCCCGCGGTCCCAAGGGCTCCGCGTACTGTGTCTTGCGGGGCAGAAAACTTGCCGTGCGCGGCAACGGATATGGCGCCGAGTTGCTTTTGTCGACGTTGGGCTTCCGCGAGCGGCAGCAGCAGCGTGACAACCCCTGTACTATATTCGCCCACCATAGTAAATATATTTATCAAAAAACATTCATCGAGTCCTCCGGTTCCTGGCTGCCGAGAACAGCAAATCCCCACCCACCGCACGGCACTCCACGGTCACCCGGCCCCATCGAAACCCGAGGGAGACGACGGAGTAGACTCTTGAAAAAAAAAAGGATTTCAAAGGGAGTCGCTGCTGCCATGACTCTCTTCGCTGCCTCCATGACACCCTTTGACACTTCACGACTCTCTTAGAGAGTCAATGATTCGTCTGACTCTGTTTTGACTCTTCCACTTCTCGACGGGAGTCACACGCCTGGAGCATTTGACGCATAGTATCCGTTTTCTAATTTATTTTTCAGGTATTCAATGGCTAATAAATGTTGCGTATAGATCGTTCCACAAAGTAGCCATCAGCACGTACACACCCAACTAACGCTATTAAGTTTTAATTTTTTATTTCTAAAATTGTCACTTACATTTAGCGATTAGTGGGCGAATAGAAATAGTACGAGCAAAGGACGAAAATACTAGTAAATATTAAAGTATTGCATAGAAACCAGATGTCACAAAAGTAAGAAGCTATAAGATTTTAGATCAGTAATACCTTTGCAAGATAAGACACTTTCAACGGGTAGTTCTGGTTTGGCCGGGTTCTGGATCAGTCGCCTGTCATCGTCTCCACGCAGCCATTGCTAACGTCGTCGTCGTGAATTACTCCACACTTGTGAACCTATACTTTATTGCACTTAAAAAGAAGAGGAGTACGGAGGGCGTGCGAGTTCTGCGATAAGGCGGGGGCCCATGCAACATGTGTGCCCGCGGAACTGACCCTTCATACCTCAAAAAATAAATACATAATAACAAAACACACACGCACTATTGATGCACTTAGTCGCTGATGCAGCTACTCATATCTTACTGCCTCACTCTGGAGCGCTCTAATGTAACACGGTTAGATGGCAGGGAGTGAGTCATTGAAGAGGTAGGTCTCGCCACACTGAGGCTGCACGTAGCAGGCACGACTCGCGGTGTCGGAGCGTACGAGCGAGGATGGGTTGAACGGCACCAGTTCGCAGGTTGAGACGAGGGCGGTCTGGGATTTCGGAGTAGGAGGGCTGCATAAGCAGACAAAACAGACGGATGGAGGAGAGCTGCCTCCTGTGAAGAAGACTGCACCATCTCGAGGTCTAGTACAGCGCAGCTTTGGTGGTACCCCATACCGTTTTCTTCTGATGGCTACTCATCGGACACAAGTAATAACGAAAGAACTAAGATTTTGATGGCACAGGGAGTGAGCAAAAAAGCCGCCCGGACGTAGTCAAGTGAACGCAGGTCGACGTACGCCGATCTCCTCGCAAGATCAATGCATGCATCTGTTTGTATGCTGGAAAATAGCCGCTAAGACTAGTACTCAAATTTTATAAAACCATTTCGTCGCCGTTCGCTATTTCCAATGAGGCTAACGCGGTTCATGACGACCCTCGCTGTCCGAGAAATAGCTTTCAGGCGCAAACATGCACTTCTTGCTACGGCGCTGTGACGAAATTGACCAAGGGAACGAGGGTGTTATAGAAGTGCAGAACTATTAGTCTAAATGGTTGTTCTAGCTAGAGGTTGCGATCTAATGCACGCAGTGAGCTGGCACGGCGTTCTGTGTACGTCGACCTGCGTTCACTTCGCCTCTGCTGGATTTTTGCCCGCTCCCCTGACAGCAAAATCGCGATGATTAGTATAAAAAGAAAATTTTTGATGTCTCACTGAAAAGCGGTAAGTTGTTTTGATCTCAATATACAGCCCAAAAGGGAGCAAAAAAAAGCTGGTGGAGCCACCTAGAAAAAAAGAAAAAAAAAACTACGTCAATGTAAAAAAACAAAAAACAAAATTGAAGCGGTTAATATTATTGTTTTTTCGAGTGCTTTCTTCATGATCAAAATATATCGTCTGCTATTTCCCGCCATCACTGCTATGTTTTCTTTGTGCCGTAGCCCAAGACAAAGTCAATCTGCATAAAATCCAGGCCCCTCCAAAATCGAGTACTGAGTACACGAATACTGTTTACTCCATTTACTCGCGATTTCATGTGGTATTTTCCGCGGACGTAGGAGGCATGTTACTCGGGTAAGAATTGTAACATAGCCTAAAGATATTATGCTTTACTAATAACCTCCTATAGATATGGTAAATTTCGCTTGATGAGAAAAAGTGGTTACTTGGAGCATACCCACGGCCGCCACGACTATCAGGAGGGTTGAGTTTTAGCGCCGCCTGGTGAGAGGCGCACGGACTACAACGGGAGCAGGAGCTTGCACATGGAACGCTCATATGACGTGTTCGTTAGGCGAGAGGGGGTCGTGCTCCCGTCCTTCGTCGTGTTCGTAGTGGTGCAAAACTATCGATAGTATTATCGAGTCTCCATAGTCGCCAAAAAATCTGACTATCGATAGTCGACTATCGGAAAACCGTCGATAGTACTATCGATAGTCGACTATCGGAAAACTATCGATAGTACTGTCCTTAGTCGACTATCGAAAAACTACGATAGTCGGCTATCGAAAAACTATCGATAGTACTATCGATAGTCGACTATCGGAAAACTATCAATAGTACTATCGATAGTCGACTATCGAAAAACTACCGATTGTCAAGTATCGGAAAACTATCGATAGTACTATCGATAGTCGACAATCGGAAAACTATCGATAGTACTATCGATAGTCGACTATCGAAAAACTACCGGTAGTACTATCGATAGTCGACTATCAAAAACTATCAATAGTACTATCGATAGTCGACTATCGGAAAACTATTGGTAGTACTATCGATAGTCGACTATCGGAAAACTATCAATAGTGCTATCGATAGTCGACTATCGAAAAACAACCGATAGTACTATCAATAGTTGACTATCGGAAAACTATCGATAGTCGACTATCGGAAAACTATCGATAGTACTGTCGTTAGTCGACTATCGAAAAACTACGATAGTCGGCTATCGAAAAACTATCGATAGTACTATCGATAGTCGACTATCGGAAAACTATCGGTAGTACTATCGATAGTCGACTATCGAAAAACTACGATAGTCGGCTATCGAAAAACTATCGATAGTACTATCGATAGTCGACTATCGGAAAACTATCGGTAGTACTATCGATAGTCGACTATCGAAAAACTACGATAGTCGGCTATCGAAAAACTATCGATAGTACTATCGATAGTCGACTATCGGAAAACTATCGGTAGTACTATCGATAGTCGACTATCGAAAAACTACGATAGTCGGCTATCTAAAAACTATCGATAGTACTATCGATAGTCGACTATCGGAAAACTATCGGTAGTACTATCGATAGTCGACTATCGAAAAACTACGATAGTCGGCTATCGAAAAACTATCGATAGTACTATCGATAGTCGACTATCGGAAAACTATCGGTAGTACTATCGATAGTCGACTATCGAAAAACTACGATAGTCGGCTGTCGAAAAACTATCGATAGTACTATCGATAGTCGACTATCGGAAAACTATCGGTAGTACTATCGATAGTCGACTATCGAAAAACTACGATAGTCGGCTATCGAAAAACTATCGATAGTACTATCGATAGTCGACTATCGGAAAACTATCGGTAGTACTAGAGAGTTTTAGGGAACCGTTTTTGCACATCCGATACGGTACGATGGGCCCTCCGGTACGAACTGCGCATGCGCCTGTCTTCTGCGATCTTACCGTAATGCGCTGGTGGAACCGTAAGGCACGACTGGCACGACCAATGGCCGACATGGACCAGGGGGGGGAAGGTGCCGCCGCTTCCAATGCACCCTCCTCAGAATTTACGGCGCTCCATGGGGGCCGGCATGTTAAAACTTGAGACCAGTGTTGCTGCATCTGTAGGTCGTCTTTAAGTTAGAGCTGACGGAGAAAATCTGGCCACGGCGCAACGCCGATGTACGCTGGAAGCTAGAGCCGGTTTGCTTTCGTTGTTTTTGTTTGGTCGGAGAAGATCTAGCAACAACGCACGTTCAAGTTTCAACATGGCGCCGGTATTGCTTCGGCCAGCTTCGGCGCTTCGGTTTGACCACGTTTGACGCGGTTTGCCAGCACATGTAGCGAAGACGTGACCGGAGAAGTGCCCCTGTGATGGTCCCGGAAGACGGAAAGTATCATTCGTAATCGTCGTGCGTGCTTAGAAAGCGAAGGGAGTCGCAGGGTCCACGAGTGCGCAACCACAAGCCAAGGTTCACGACAGCGCTCCGTTGACTTCGGCGATCTTGTTCTGTTTGGTGCATAGAGATAGGTTTGGTGCAACACGGCGATGCGACAAAGAGTTGAAACGTTCGTGGTGTGTCGTGCAGTGCTTGGAGGTAGAATCCCATACTAACTCGAAGCGCAAATTGGTTATTGTGGCGTTAAAATTCAACGGGTTCAGTTCCGTCGTCGTCGTCAGCTGATCCGGTCCAACTGGTCCGGGAGGACGCAGCGAGCGCTTTTAAAAGTAAATCGTCCTTCGTTCCGTTTCAAAATGCGGAAGATTCTCGACGCATACCGTGAGTAAAAAGCTGCGGGCGTTTTCAACAAAATTACGTCGTTTTAATTGAACAATGGACTACGGATTCTTGACCTAGACCTGCCGTTGTTATGCTTCGTGTTGTTGGCGTTTGCACAGCGACGCACAGCGCCCGAGTAGATGATTCGGTCCTGCAAACGACCGGTCATACAGAATTTCAGAGAAACATAAGTCACCACTGATATTTTCTTGTGAATCTCGTGTGAACTTGTTGCGCTCGTAATGCGGTGTGAATAAATTAGGGCAACGTTTCCTACCTGCCTACGGATGCATGAACTGAGACCATTTTTTACGTAGTGAACGTAGCGTTTTTTCTTTATTTTGGAAAGAGGTGTTGGTGAATTTATTATGGTACAATCACTTGAGAGTTCAGAAATTGGAGAGAGCGAGCATGCTTTCTCAACTTCGTCACTTTTCTCTCTGGCATTGCCCCTTAGTTTCAAGTTGCAGTTTCACTAGACATACCTACTAGCAGGTACAAACTGCTCTAAAGCAAATAAAAGACTGGTAAGTCAGGGCGGTGCGGACTCCGTGTTTCGCGCTTTTCGCAAGGTTATTGGGTAAGTGCTTTTGCGAGGTATGCGGAATACGCAAACGATTTTGTTATGCCCGTCGGTTGCGTCTCTCCAGCAAAACGAATAAGATGATCTACAAAGGCGCAATCACAAGCCAATATTTACGATAACAGTGCATTTGATTCGGTGGTACGTGTAGTTGTATTTTACCCTGCTTTCTGCAACAGCGTGTCATAACGAAGAGCTGGAACGTTCACGCGGTTTGTGCTGGGCTAGCGGTTGACCCAGGGGCGGATCCAGAACTCCGTTTTTTTTTTCTTGTTTTTTTTTTTTTTTGGGGGGGGGGGGGGGGGCGAGGGGGGAGGGAAAATCTAAACTCTAAAGCAAGATAAACAGGACCCCGGTTGCGCCTTTTGTTTTAACCGCCGCTGAACCACACTGCGCCGACGGCCGACTTTAGGTTCTAACTTCTGCCGTGCTTTGAAACCGCCGCCGCGGACTTCAGTCTAAGCGGCGGAGTGGTTCTCCAAGTGTGTGCGCCTGCTAGGGTGCGGCCTACCCTATTTCGAACCCTCGTCCTTGAGTACCGAGCTTCCTACCACCTGGCAGGACGGGAGTTGGTTTTATTTCGGGGAATCCACCCATGTCAAATCGCCCTCCAAGAAGGGGGCGGGTCGACTGTTTGGAGGGTAGGCGGCCGCCCCCGTCGCCTCCCGCCTCCCCCTTGGGTCTGCCCCTGGATTGACAGAAGCCCGCGTCGCCCGCATCGTGAGTGCACTTGGGCTGTTGTAGTGGCTCTAGGCTGTTGATGCTGAAGCCTTTCATCCGCGGCTTGCCGTCAGCTGATCCGGCTGCTCGACGGTGAGGAAGCGGCGAAAGTGACCTCTGAAGCAAATCTAAATCCTTGTTCATCTTGTGGGATGCTGCGTCGTGGTGACGAGCGAATCCCAACATAGAAAAGGAACGGCGGTTTTATTGCCTCGGCGGCGTCGGTCGACGGACGTTCCTCTGTCCCGCGTGACTGTGTAGCGGGCGGCCGTGCTTCCCTGAAGCAGACGACGACGAGGTTTTATAGCGCCAAAATGCTGGTGATTGTGCGTCGCCACAATCTAGTTATCCGGTGTCAAAGTGTGGAAGGTGTCCAAGAGTACTGAGGGCGGGAACTACGAGCGTTTTGCCTTGCTTTCGTAACCGAAACCAGAACAGCGAGATAACTGCCTTGCGTACTCCAAAATGATGGAAGCAATAAGTTGCCAAAACCTGTTTTTAGGGTTTCAAGCCGAGTAAACAAGACAAATATAATTAAACTTCGTTGTTTGTATGCAGGAGGACTTATATAACACAACAATACATTCTTTCCAAAACGAAAAAGAAAGTAAAACTTCGTCCGCCGTATATGGCAGCAACTTCTCCACTGCGAAACCTATGCTGGCAACGTAAGCGGTTTTAATATGGCAGCCTCCGCTTTGCGCCGCGTTCCCTTTCCCTCCTTCCCCCCCCTGACATGGACAGTCTCGCTTCGTTAGCAAAATGGCTATTTCGCTGGCGGAGAGAGCCTGCCGTGGCTCCAAACAGGAATAAAATAAATCGTGGCAGTGCCTGGCAGGAGCGCCATGTGTGACAGCAAGTCCATAAAGTTTGAGTCAGCAAAAAAGAAAAAGAATAAAGAACAAAACGCAATAGGACTTTTTCAATAGAAATAAATTGGTATTTAGCGTAGCCAAAATTCGTCTGCTCGGTAGCGCAGTGGGTTGGAGCGCCGATTCTCTTGAGCTCGTGGAGGAGCGGTAGTGGAGAGTTCAAATCCCGCTGGCCCAGGACACTTTTTTTTTTTTATACATATTATACGTTCTTTTTTGTTCTTTTTATACAAACATTGGATGTGCATTTTTGAGCACTTATCACCCGTTTTTTACAGCTGCTGTTATGACTGAGGATTATCTGTAGTGGCAACAGAGTGTGCAACAGCCGTCTGCATCAAGGCTCTGGATACTTTTTAGTTTAAAAATGTTGCATGAATTAAAAATTTCTGTACAAATGTTAATCACATATATCCTATAAAACGAGCACTTTGAACATTGGGTGATAGTTTTAATAAGTGCACAGCAGTAAAGTTACAGGTTTTCCTTTATATTTTCTTCGTGGTCGTACCGTACACGGCGCAACGATCGGTACGCGGGCGGACGACCGTGCACCGCCTGCTATCTGTACCGTAAGAGAGCAACATGAGCGCCGCATCTACCTCCGTCCCTCCGCCTCCTCCTCGCAAGCGGTTTACAGCAGAAGACAACATCTTTCTACTTCGGGAGGTGCTAGGCGCTACTTCTTTTTCGCTCCAGCACTTTGGAATGACGCAGCGTTGAAAAAGAACTTCTCGTTGCGAGGAGCGAAGGAACGGATTGACCTCCTCGTAAATAAAAATAGAGATTTAAGAGGTACTGAAAGATACGTCATTTCAAAAATGTATACACTGTATGGAAAGTAACGAACTCCCAGAGTCCCTTATGGATATAGAATCCACTAGGGTACTAAAAAGAAAACTAAGGAATTGGTGTCAAGCATCTGAGCTGTAGATATCGTAGCCTAACCGTTGGAGATATTTCGTACTTTTATTTCATGGTTGCGTGAGTAGACTTGGCTATAAACACCTAAATTGCATGCTCTAAAGTGTTCCTTTTTGTATTTATTTGTGGTGCTAATTTTGTTTTGTGTTGCAAAGTGTTTTTTTTTTTTGTTTTTTTTGTAGCAACATGTATTGTAGTTGGTCGCCTGGCCCCACATACAAGCAGAATGCTGCTTTTGTGGGCCAGCTCTTTATTTTGTACGACCTGATCTTAAAATAAAAATTGAATTAAATTGAAAATTGAATTGAAAATTGAATTGAATTAGCTTTGTACAAGAAAAATGACCGCATCAACTTGAGAAAGTGAGTATATATGGAATTATTTTTGTATTTTTTTCGAGATTTAGTATTTCTAGTTTTATTTGTCCATAGCTTTCCTAATACTCGATCCTGCATTGGGCCTCGAGGAAAAGAGACAGGATCGCTTGCAGACGACTTCGAATGTTGATGATAAGCGCGCGCGAGCGTGTTCTTGTGCCAAATCGAGTTTGCTTTCGGCAACGTTTCAGCATATCAGGACGTGGTTGGTGTAAACATCATATTTGGTTGGTGTAAAACACCGAAGCTTGCCCGCTGAGAACGCATGATTTATAAGAAAACAAGTTACCATGTACGGTCGAGGCATTATTTTATTCCCCAAGTATATAAATCTGGCAAACTAAAAAAAAAATAAAAAATACGCTGGCACATCATTCGTGGTATTCGCACATCGTTCCTGGTATCACAACCTTTTTGTTTACTCAAAAGCTACGCCAAGTTGAACGTCCTATGCCTTGCCGCCAACAAGCGCCTCCTCTTAGTGTATCGGTGCTCGGTGGCACCCGAAAGAAATGCGACTGACTCCGTGTCACGGCAAACCAAAAAGAATGTTTATTCCCTCGTGCCCCTGCACAAGTCACGGGCCCCACAGCACGCGCGTGCGTGCCTCGCTTATAGAAAGCGGGAAGTTCAAAAGAGACTCACGCCACACTTAGTGCGCAGACAGTCGTACAAAATCACTTTTTCTAAATTTCTTTCGCTGAATAGAGCCAACTCCAAGTCATGGTCAAAAAGATCGAGCGCCATTGTTGTCGGAAAGCTCGTCTGCTTCTTTAGCAGACGAACATTTTAGAACTTCGCTCTGCTAGGGGCGACACGCCGTGGTGCGCCAGGTTTTGTATTACGGAAGCGCATTCATTCCAGTAAAAAAACGAGACGAACTATAAGTAGGTATACTATTTTTTTTGGTTCTCTATATATTTAGGGTGCGATGTTTATTTACTTGAATTTCTGCGATTTGTACAAACACACGCAAATTTGCCTTTTCTCGATGAGGCGGATGCAGGTTTCCGTTGCCAGGGGGCGCGACCCGTACCGATCGTCTGCTATCGTCTGCAGATACGGTTCCCCCAAAGCCGTTTCAGGGCACACGATCGGTCCACACGCCCGATCCAAGGTATCGATCGTTTTTGTCTATCGATCGTATTTTGTTCCGGTTCCCTAAAACTCTCTACTATCGATAGTCGACTATCGAAAAACTACCGATAGTCAAGTATCGGAAAACTATCGATAGTACTATCGATAGTCGACTATCGGAAAACTATCGATAGTACTGTCGTTAGTCGACTATCGAAAAACTACGATAGTCGGCTATCGAAAAACTATCAATAGTACTATTGATAGTCGACTATCGGAAAACTATCAATAGTACTATCGATAGTCGACTATCGAAAAACTACCGATAGTCAAGTATCGGAAAACTATCGATAGTACTATCGATAGTCGACTATCGGAAAACTATCGATAGTACTGTCGTTAGTCGACTATCGAAAAACTACGATAGTCGGCTATCGAAAAACTATCGATAGTACTATCGATAGTCGACTATCGGAAAACTATCAATAGTACTATCGATAGTCGACTATCGAAAAACTACCGATAGTCAAGTATCGGAAAACTATCGATAGTACTATCGATAGTCGACTATCGGAAAACTATCGATAGTACTGTCGTTAGTCGACTATCGAAAAACTACGATAGTCGGCTATCGAAAAACTATCGATAGTACTATCGATAGTCGACTATCGGAAAACTATCAATAGTGCTATCGATAGTCGACTATCGAAAAACAACCGATAGTACTATCAATAGTTGACTATCGGAAAACTATCGATAGTCGACTATCGGAAAACTATCGATACTACTGTCGTTAGTCGACTATCGAAAAACTACGATAGTCGGCTATCGAAAAACTATCGATAGTACTATCGATAGTCGACTATCGGAAAACTATCAATAGTACTATCGATAGTCGACTATCGAAAAACTACCGATAGTCAAGTATCGGAAAACTATCGATAGTACTATCGATAGTCGACTATCGGAAAACTATCGATAGTACTGTCGTTAGTCGACTATCGAAAAACTACGATAGTCGGCTATCGAAAAACTATCGATAGTACTATCGATAGTCGACTATCGGAAAACTATCAATAGTACTATCGATAGTCGACTATCGAAAAACTACCGATAGTCAAGTATCGGAAAACTATCGATAGTACTATCGATAGTCGACTATCGGAAAACTATCGATAGTACTGTCGTTAGTCGACTATCGAAAAACTACGATAGTCGGCTATCGAAAAACTATCGATAGTACTATCGATAGTCGACTATCGGAAAACTATCAATAGTACTATCGATAGTCGACTATCGAAAAACTACCGATTGTCAAGTATCGGAAAACTATCGATAGTACTATCGATAGTCGACTATCGGAAAACTATCGATAGTACTATCGATAGTCGACTATCGAAAAACTACCGGTAGTACTATCGATAGTCGACTATCGAAAACTATCAATAGTACTATCGATAGTCGACTATCGGAAAACTATTGGTAGTACTATCGATAGTCGACTATCGGAAAACTATCAATAGTGCTATCGATAGTCGACTATCGAAAAACAACCGATAGTACTATCAATAGTTGACTATCGAAAAACTATCGATAGTCGACTATCGGAAAACTATCGATAGTACTGTCGTTAATCGACTATCGAAAAACTACAATAGTCGGCTATCGAAAAACTATCGATAGTACTATCGATAGTCGACTATCGGAAAACTATCAATAGTACTATCGATAGTCGACTATCGAAAAACTACCGATAGTCAAGTATCGGAAAACTATCGATAGTACTATCGATAGTCGACTATCGGAAAACTATCGATAGTACTATCGATAGTCGACTATCGAAAAACTACCGGTAGTACTATCGATAGTCGACTATCAAAAACTATCAATAGTACTATCGACAGTCGACTATCGGAAAACTATTGGTAGTACTATCGAAAGTCGACTATCGCAAAACTATCAATAGTGCTATCAATAGTCGACTATCGAAAAACAACCGATAGTACTATCAATAGTTGACTATCGGAAAACTATCGATAGTCGACTATCGAAAAACTATCGATAGTACTATCGATAGTTGACTATCAAAAAATATCAATAGTACTATCGATAGTCGACTATCGAAAAACTACCGATAGTACTATCAATAGTTGACTATCGGAAAACTATCGATAGTCGACTATCGAAAAACTATCGATAGTACTATCGATAGTTGACTATCAAAAAAATATCAATAGTACTATCGATAGTCGACTATCTAAAAACTACCGATAGTACTATCAATAGTTCACTATCGGAAAACTATCGATAGTCGACTATCGAAAAACTATCGATAGTACTATCGACAGTTGACTATCGGGAAAATATCAATAGTACTATCGATAGTCGACTATCGAAAAACTACCGATAGTACTATCGATAGTCGACTATCGGAAAAATATCGATAGTCGACTATCTAAAGTAGACTATCGGAAAACTATCGATAGTACTATCGATAGTCGACTATCGGAAAACTATCGATAGTACTTTCGATAGCCGACTATCCAAAACTACCGATAGTTCTATCGATAGTCGAATATCGGAAAACTATCGATAGTACTATCGATAGTCGACTGTCGAAAAACTACCGATAGTCCACTATCGAAAAACTATCGATAGTACTATCGATTGTCGACTATCGGAAAACAATCGATAGTACTTTCGATAGTCGACTATCCAAAAACTACCGATAGTTCTATCAATAGTCGAATATCGGAAAACTACCGATAGTACTATCGATAGTCGACTATCGGAAAACTATCGATAGTCCACTATCGAAAAACTATCGATAGTACTATCGATAGTCAACTATAGGAAAACTATCGATAGTACTATCAATCGTCGACTGTCGGAAAACTATCAATAGTACCACCGATAGTCGACCATCGAAAGACTACCGATAGTACTGTCGATAGTCGGCTTTCGGAAAACCATCGATAGTCGACTATCGAAAAACTATCGATAGTACTATCGATAGTCGGCTTTCGGAAAACTATCGATAGTTGACTATCGAAAAACTACCGATAGTACTATCGATAGTCGACTATCGGAAAACTATCGATAGTCGACTATCGAAAAACTATCGATAGTACTATTGATAGTCAACTATCGATAGTTCTGCGACACTATCGATAGTATCGATAGTCGATTTATCTATAGTTTTGCATCACTACGTGTTCGTCGTGCGTCGTTGGCGTGTGCCGGGGAAAAGGTTCCGTTTCAAAGTTGTTTTCGTGCTCTCAGACGTGCTTCAGATGGAAAAAGAACTCTCCAAGTCACAAGCCATTAGCCCAGTGGAAGGTATAAAGATATGTTGAAGCAGTTGGCGAGACTAGACAGTTTTAGTGGATCGTACGCTAAAGCCTTGCGTACGCAATAAAATTGCGGGTCGGGAGTGCGCGTGCGCAGAACGCAATAGAAGAGCTAGCGTATTGCGTACGCACGCAACGCTGGGGATTTTGCGTGGCGGGCTAGCGGGCTCTGCGGGACGTTCTCGAGAGATCTCGGACCCAACGAGAGCGCCAGTTTCAAGATGGCGGTTGCCTCGACTGGCGCAGTAAAGGCGACGTGGTGTTTTCGAAGTTCTGTGTTACGTGAAATTGCGTGGTGTTCAGCTCGGCAATTCTTTCCGGGACCTACGGCGGTCGAATCAGATCGCCGTGCAGCTAAAGGAGTGCACAGTGAAAATGTTCGCCGCTTGGAATGTGCGTCAACGCTGCGATCTGCTCAACGCTAAGCCTATTCGCACAGTTCATCGCCGACGTTCTCGCTATGTACTGGACATCAGTAGGTCATGAATTTCATTCCGCGATAACATTGATAAAAGGTGCCGTTTCAAAGGGAAGATTGACGGAGGCTCCGTGATCGAATTTGGCTACGCACTCTTAAGCCTGGTTCAGACAGTCGCGTTTGACTGCGTTTGACTGCGTTGCGGCAGTGAGAAACCAGGAAATTTCTGCTACTTATTAGCGGCGAGATGTTTTGGTGGCGCCCTCCTATGGTTCCCCCTTGTGACGTCATTGCCTTGCGAGCAACAAGTTCGATGGTGTTTGTAAATAGCATGGTGGAAGCCTGAAATCATTGCGCTCTCAAAGCAACAATGCCAACACCGTCGAAATTAAAGTTCATTCATTCCTCTTATCTCCGTCGATGGTATACCCCAGAGCCGTTTATACTGAGAGAGTTTGGCCGATGGGCGGAGCTTGTTGGCCGCTAGAACAAGCGGATTTCGCGATAACACAATATGGCGTTACTTCTTTGTCTTGTTCATTCCTGAGAAATCGCGTAGAGTTCCTATGAGTCAGAGCCACAATATGGCGGACGGAAGTAGTCATCCCCCGGTTGTCAGACTACGCTGCTGTGGTTGTCAGACTGTCATAATCTCCTTAAGAAGGCCAAACTCTCTCAGTATAAACGGCTCTGGTATACCCTTTCCGACGTCATAGTCAGCTTTTGGGCCAATCGTGGAAGGCCGACCACAGCGACGCTTTCGGTCGCGCTCGTCGCCAATATCGCGTGCTAAGATGATTCTTTGAATTGGATTGCACGCTTCACACGAAGCACAGATGTGCCGGTGACTCGCTTTCGGTTCTCGACGCAACGCAGTCAAACGCACTCAAACGCAAGTGTCTGAACCGGCCTTTACTAGTAGCCTCTGTACCCCGCAGAAAAGCGCGCTTGAGAAGGCAGCTGCGGCTTGGTTTAATTTGAAATAAAATGATTGGACACGTTTTCATTTTCAATATTTCTTTCCAGGAGCATGGTTGCGCTATAAGCACGCGGAATTTTGCAGCTCTAGCAAATCTAACCAAGATCATGCGCGGTGTTCACTCGAAAACCTAACGCACAACTAAATTCGGTCCGAGCAGGTCATTTTTAGCGTACGCTATATTACTGCGTATTGCGTACGTAAGAGCCAGCAACGCTATACTAAAACTGTCTACTGTCTACAAGTATGTGCGTTTTCTCTTCCTAGTATACTTCCTGTTCGCGCGTGTTCTTTACGCTCTTGTACGCGCCCGCATTGACTTCTGTTCGGCCTTTGACAATTTTTTGGCGCCATGAGTGCTTATTTTGTTCTATTGCGTAGGTGACGTGAGTTTCGCAATCGTGCAGTATACATCTCTAGGCAGTTGCGTTGCCCAAACACCCTTCGTTTGCAGACGGCCGCCGTAAGTAGTGAATTGACGCTGCTATTTCGTTACTCCATTTTTTAAAGGCTGTGTCTACGGCACTCCACTCGCACCTTCAAGTGCCGTCCGAAAGAATGTCGGACGGCGCGTGCATTCCTGCGCACCGGTTAAGTGCCGTCCAGACGGAAGAGAAACTCGCCACTGAAGCGGCGTACAGCTTAGGCGAGAGTTCATCCATATGCTCCACCCTTGATTTATTTCCGGAGTGCCAACATCAAACGTCCGTGTGTTATTTTTAATGTGGTGTTCTTTAAGTCAAATGCACTTGTCCGAGCAATCCTATAGCATTTCTACTGCTTCCTGGAAAAACGTTTGTCGAACCTCTGCAAACAACGCATCTGCAGGCCTCTATTACCTTACCATATATGATCAAAAATCTCCTCCCATGCAGGTGTTTCATGGTTTTTGCTTTTTAGGAGTTTGTAGTTAATGGCAGGAAGATACAGTAAATAGGGTCATATCATTTTCAGGTTTTTTAGGAATGACAACCATTGTGACCAAAGACCTGAGGCCGCGGTAGCATTGTCGTAATGAAGGAGCAATCCCTATCTCAACTTTCAAAGACGTCTTGTCCTTGACTGCGGCGAATAATTTAGTAATTAGGCTTACATAGTCATAACCTGGTATAGTGGCTCCACCTCTTAAATAATCGCAAGATTAAAGAACACCCTTAGCATCACAAAATAGTTGACCGAAAGGTTGTTATTGTTAGTCGAACTTCGACGAAAAGGAACTATCCTTTCTGTTCAGCCTTCGGGACGGGACCCAAAAAGGCTTGCTGTCGTTCTCACTGTACGGAACTGCACGAGGCCTGCTATCCTTCCGTCTGGACAGAACTCTGGTGCACATGCTATCAGTCCGTTTATACAAAACGGTAGATACTTTTCTTTTTTTTTTAACTTGCAGTTTTTTTAGTTTCGTTGGTCTCTTTCAACGCTTTGTAACAAGGCGGAGTTAGTAAAGTGGTGTTACCCAGATGTCTACCGCTATGGGACAACCAGAGGGGCCGAGATTTTTTTTTTTTTTTGTTCTCTCTTAAAGTGAAAGCGTGTTAGCCGCCCCACGACTGGTCCAAGGAGAAGTAACAAGTGCGGGAGGCATGTAAGTACCTCGGCAAGCCCGCTTGCTATCGCGCTATTTTGTTTAATATAAGTAAAAAGAAACCAAAATTTTTGTTTCTTAAGTTATATCTTTAAAAGTGGACATGTCAAGACCAGCTAAGTCGAAGTTTACATGAAGATAAAATCATTTACAACAAAAATGAACAAAATAGTGTGATTTAAAAAATAATCAAACAAAGGTTTAAAAAGGTATGTGTGGTGCATACAGGGGAGAGAGATTTGGGGGGTTTATGGCGCAATAGCTACGAGGCCATCTGCGCCAAACTAATTTTAGGCTTCATTGTACTATGAAGTGGGTTTTACAAACGGATAACCAAGAAGCTAAAATCGGTGTAAAAGGCCAACACTACCAAGAAATTCTATTACTCGTTCAAAAGAGACCAGAGGATTCTCGACCAGAAGGAGAGCAGGATGAAATGGGATATGATATTGAAAAAATTCAGGGAAATGAATGCGGCGCTTGGACTGAAGGCTGCGACACAGCCACAAGATGTGCAAAACGGTGAGCCTGTCACCACACTGATCCCATACAGGTGGATCTTCTCCCGAAAGCAGATACCTATGAGTTATAAATTAGTGTCCAATTCTCAAGCGGCACAACAATGTTTCATGGAGTCGGCTCTTGCATGAAGAGCTTTCCCAAACTCCCAATGCAGGTTTGGTAACATGGAGCTTGTTATCGCACTCCATGTCCCATTCCAACTGCCAAGAGTGAAGAATCGAGGACTTTACCAAGGGCTTAATATCTTGATAGGGTAAACAGGAGAGCGATTGTGGAAGGCTCCCGGCAGATCCTGCAAGCTTGTCGGCTTCTTCATTGCCTTGAATGCCAATGTGACTGGGTACCCAACAAAATTTTATATTTTGACCCCATGCAAAGCAGAGTTAAGTTTATATCTAATTTGTAGTACAAGGATATTTTTAGTATCTTTAAGAGAGCAAACTGCAAGAATCACACTTTGAGAGTCAACAAACAGGACCGCCCTCAGTATTTTCCTATTGATAATATATTCAATCGCCATTGATACCGCATAGAGCTCCGCAGTAAAAATGCTGGCAATACAATCAAGCCGTTGAACTTTGGAGAAGCTTTCAGAGTGTACAGCGCAACAAACGAAAGATGAAGTCTTGGCGCCATCTGTATAAACATGAAGATAACCATCATACTTATTTTGCAATTCACTAAACCCTTGCTTAATTTTAGCATGGGAAATGCCGTGCTTGTTGAACTTCGCGAGAGTCCAGTCGGATTCAACTCGCTGTGTTTTCGAAGGTGGAATAGCGTTGACTTTCCGAATGAGGCCGACCTGGTTAAGAGAAATGTGCAGCGAGGAGCGAAGATGTTCAATGCGGAAGCTTAACGGTGTTACAATGCTCGATTTATTTTCAAAAAGGCGAAAGAACCTTGACCTTGTAAGTGAAGAGTACGTCGGATGCTGGGGGTCGGACAGAATCTTGTAAGCATATGTTAGACTAATATATGTACGCCGTTTGTTCAGGGACAGCTCATTGGATTCTGCATACAAACTGAGGACGGCGGATGTCCGGAAAGCTCCTGTTACCAGTCGCAAGCCGAGATGATGAACCGAGTCCAACATCTTAAGGGCAGAGGGCCGAGCCGATCCATAAACTACTGCACCATAGTCAAGACGGGATCGTACAAGGGCATTGTATAGCTGCAGGATACATTTTCTATCGGACCCCCAAGACTTGTGAGATAAAACTTTCAAAAGATTGTGGACTGAAGGCATTTTTGCTTCAGCGCTCTAAGGTGGGAAATAAAATTAAGTTTTTTATCAAATATTACACGAAGAAATTTGTGCTCCTTCCTAACAGGTATAGGAGTTCCATTCAATTCCAGGGATGAATCCAAAGACAGCCTGCGTCGCAAAAAAAAAGAACACAGACCGTTTTTGAAGCAGAGAACTAGAACCCATTTTCATCAGCCCACTTGGACAGTTTGTTTAGGGCTAACTGCAACTGGCGCTCATAGCTAGAAAGGTTACAAGATGATGATGAAATCTGTATATCATCAGCATAAAGAGAATATGAAATAGAGGGTGGCAGCAGTTGTGCGAGTGAATTCATCGTTAGCAAAAACACCCCCTTGAGGGACTCCATTTTCTTGAACAAAGGAATCAGATAGGGCTGAGCCGAGACGAACTTGGAAAGTCCTATCTGTCAGATATTCCTTTATGGTTCGCAGCATACGGCCCCGGATATTACAGGCATACAGGTTTCGGAGAATCCCGTACCTCCACGCTGTGTCATATGCATACCTCGGCATTCTCACTCATGAGTGCGATCACTCACGATCACTCACGCTCACCGTCAGATTTGAGGTGATCGTGAGTGAGGCCGCGAGTCTCGAAAAATTGTGAGCGTGAGTGTGAGTGGGATCGTGAGTTATATGAATTCATGAGTGTGTGAGTGTGATCGTAAGTTATGTGAACTCGTGAATGTGAGTGTGAGTCCTGAGAGCTCATGAGCGTGAGTCTGATTGTGAGTGAGATCGTGAGTACTGAGAACTCATGAGTGTGAGTGTAAGTGCGAGTCCTGCGAACCCATGAGCGTGAGTTTGATCGTGAGTGTGATCGTGAGTTCCGAAAACCATTGAATGTGAGTTTGAGTCCAGAGAACTCATGAGTTTGAGTGTGAGTTCCGAAAACTGATGAGCGTGAGTTCTGAGGACTCACGAGTGTGAGTGTGAGCTTGAGTTCTAAGTGAAGTACTCATGAGCGTGAGTTTTGCGATCTCTTGAGTGTGATTGTGAGTTTCAAGGCTCATGAGCATGAGCCTGGATCAAGACGTGAGTCTTACCGCTCATTCACACTGGAAGCGGATCCGCGTTCGCAAAGCGGTTGCGAACGCGGTTGTAGTATAAAGATTCAGTACAATGGCACGCGCACTTGATGTCATCGAGTGCGCGTGCAGTTGTACTGGATCTTTATACAACCGCGTTCGCAACCGCTTTGCGAACGCATATCCGCTTCCAGTGTGAATGAGCGGTTAGGGCAGATATGAGTCCGGTGGTTGCATTAGTCTGCCTGATCATCTTAATGCGCGAGGAGACTCCCGCTTCGCAACTACTGTGTGGGGCTCAGGGTTGGTTTGGGTGTCGCTCGCCTGCTCCTCCGCCATGTAAACGCGCTGGGTCCTGTGGAGGGTAGAGGAGGAAAGGGGGGGGGGGGGGGGGTGCTTGCTCTTGCAGGCTCCTCCTTGCTAGCGCCCTCTGCAATGTCTCAACCCGCTGTGGAGGGCAGAGGGAGTATTGGGGAGGGGGGGGGGGGGTCGCTTTCGTCTCTCCTCGGCGTTCGCTCTCCGATTCTTGGCAGACGGCGAGACGCCAACGGACTGACGGCGCCTCGAGGCGGCGCGGTAACGTCGGAGTTGGGGAAGTGCTCCAAACGGTTAGCGCTCCTCTCTCTGTGGCATAGAAGGGTCCATATCACAAGAGCGAATGACATTTTAGCGAACGGCGACATTTGAGCGAATGGTCGTTTTAGCGAATAACGGGGGCGCGCGTTAACTCATCCGTCGCGCTGCGCTTTACGCCGCTTCGCGGCGACAGTCTGCGGCAACTCATTGCAAAAATATGAACTCACTTGGCCCACCCGAAAACGCCGCTTCGCGGCGTCCGACTATTCGCTAAAGTATCGTTCGATGAAACGTGGGCGTTCGCTAAATTGTCATTCGATCAAGTGAGTGCCTCCCGGCATAGAAATACTCGTGTGGATTTCGGCTCCTGTTGCCAAGTTGGTGCCGGTGCGCATAGAATTTTATGATTGCGTCAACTATACCGTTCGCACGGCTGCGACAAAAATTAAGTGACTCGCCATGATCCTCATCATCACCCAATCGAACAAACCATTTTATCTTTCCGCACACCTCACCGTACTTTTCGCATATGAGTTAACACTCAAAAAGTGCAACGAAGGCGGTGTCATGATAGATCAAAGCTTCGAGTGAGATGTATTACATTGTGCGATATCGTGCTTTTATCTGTCGTTCGGGGCAAGATAGCACAAGCGCATGATATCCAGCCAGCAATGGCCAGGCGGAGCCACGAGAGTGCGGCATTCAGCTCCACAAGCGGAGGTGCCTCTTTTAATGGGGCGGCCAGTCTGCCCGTCAGGCCGTGGCGAGCGGCGGCGACCCCGATTTCAGCAGTTCCTGTGTGCACGTGCGCGCCATGTCCCTGTTTATTTTATGTTTGGAGCATATTCTAGAGTTGTCATTTGAACACCAGTTTGAGTTGTCTTCACCACTTGTGGGGTCGCTCTATAATAATCGCCGCCCGATCGGTCTGAGAAGGCAGCGAGAAGGCAGCGAATGGGTTTACTGCACTTCCCGGTTGCCCGTCTTCAAGAGCCGGCAGTCGGACCAGCCGACCATAGTTGTTGCCCGTCGTTCATAGCTCGCAGTCGTAGTCCGTGTCCAGGCCTGCGGGTCGTCCTTCCCACGCCAGCGCTGCGTTGGCTAGCTGTTCCGGGCTATCACAGTCAAAGTCTCGCTGCAGAACCACTCCTGAACCGTCATGGCCTAGGACGGTATGGCCAGGGCTCGCCATTTCCGCCAGTCCTGATCCGAACCTCGCTGGTGGAATGCTCCGGGGATCGACATGGGCCGGACCAGCCAGAACGGCCCTATCGTTCCTGCCCGGCCCCAGCCTCGTGCAGCACGCTCTTCCTCCTTCCTCGCCGGCTGGCCCTCGCTCGCGCCTCGCTCGGCCGTCCTCTTCTTCTCCCGACGCCCCCATGACACTAGAATAAAATGTGGATAATTAGAACCGAACTCTGCATGCTAGAGAACAGTACACAAGCCTGATGTAAAAAGGCGACAGGCAACGAAGTGCACGTGAGAAGGATATTTACGCTTCGCATGAGCTTTTTCAAAAGAAAACCGTTTGCGTCCTATTTTTTGCATGCCGTCACATTTGTTACCATACTCAGGATTAAATTTTGTAGCCGAAACAAATAAAACATTTTTTCTACGAAAATGTACTATTTGAAAACTTGCAGGTTTAAAAGGGTTTGGTTACGACCGTCGCAACCAAATGCACGCTTAGAACTACGAGTACCGGAACGGGGCAACGGGCATCTCGTTTGAAGACCTGATCGCCTGATCCTCTATGACACAGCGAAGCCCAACAATCGGCCCGATTTTTCCCACCGTAGTTTTCTATGTGGCTGTCTCAGAGACTCGTAAAACAACTTGTTTAATATGTTATTTTGCCGAGTAGTCTGCAAAACGAGTTTGTCAGACCACTTTCCAAACCTGCACATGTATTTTCGTTCAATTCAACAGTTAATGTAAAATTCACTTACTTGATGCTTCGCACTGCAGTAATCCACTACTGTCGCCGTGTCGCTTCCCAAAATCTTGAAGGGAAGCGGTAAAGTTTGACGCTCGAGTCACCTTCGCGACTGTGGCAGTCTTTCACGCAGCAGTAACGACGTTTATTTTGGGGGGAAACTCTACGAGTAGGCGAAATGTCACAGGAACCCGGTGAGGTTATGGAAACGTGAAGTTGAGATTTACTTTTACGAAAAACGGTTCCAAAAAGGCTCACGCCGATCCGAAATGCCACGTTCACACGCGGTTCCTAAACGCGCCCGCCCGCAGTCCCCGTGCGACCCGGGTCGCCCACCTGTCTCACTCCAATGAATTTACTGGCTCCACGGGATGCGTAGAACTCGCCGTGTGCCGTGTGCCCGCTTACACTGAGAAGTAGAGGACGGCGGCGCGCGGCGCCGCAACGTCGCGGCGCCTGCCCCACGGCCACGGCCGGGTTGCCGGCGCTCCGGCTGGGCGCGACTGCGAGGCGCCAATTGCCCGGGCTTCTCGGGCTTCGTGCATGACGCTGTGCTCCCCTTGCCCGTTGTTTACTCATGCTGCGTTTTTTACGTTATTATGGTTGAATGCAGGGGTACTCAGAGGGTAGTAAGAACTTCTTGTAAAACAAAAATAATATATTTGAGATTCAACTTTTTACAATTAAATTGATTAAATTTTAAAACACTTCTTATCGCTTGAAGGCCTATGACAGATATCGCGATGATTCAAGCCCGTAATGAAATTTTACAATGGTGTAGCTCAGGGCAAGATTGATCAGCGGGTCGTTGAAGACTTGAAGTACGCTACTGCGTTGAGTGAATACTTGTCAACCGAGCGACAGAAAACATGTCTTGAACCGATGGCTACAGAAACGACGCGGGTTTGACAGTTATGTAACATAAATTATAATATTTCTTGTGAATGTGCAACCAAATGACTAGAGAAACCGTTTGTCACAATTTCTGCCAATTTCTGCCACTTAACTTCAACTTCCCGAATGTGCTGCTAATTTCCGGGAGCTAAATGCGCGAAATAATGTTAAATATGGTGTTTAAGAACACCGACCAGTTCGATTTTGATTGTGCCCGCGTAAGCTGTTGTGGTCGCAAAGCTGTGAAACTTGAAGTCGTGCACGCATGCACACTTAAAAGGACCATGAAGACACGTGCACCTTCGATATTTTATTTTACAATTGGAATAGGCTTCAGGCAATCTTGTCAAAGTCATAACTAGGGATGGCGCGAACCACCCTAGGTTCGAATTCGAAAGGTTCCCATATTTTCGAACCGAATTGAGGTTCGAAATCGAAATATTTCGATACTTTCAGCAGTACCGAGGTTCGAATTCGAAAAGTTCGCAACTTTCAAACACCATGGAGTTTCGCAATCAAAAAGTTCGAAGCTTTTACGGGTTCTTAAAATTCGGATTCGATTGTTTTGAATATTTCTTTACTTGTTATTCGAGAAATTCGAAGATTTCCAACTTCCCTAACTTGAAATTCGAGAGATTCGAAAATTTAAAACTTCTTAGGATCTAAAGTTAGAAAACTTCGAACATTTCTAACTTCTTTGAATCTGAATTTCGAAAATTTGAAGATTGCGATTTTCTTTGGATCTGAATTTCGAAAAATTCGAACGTTTCAAATTTTTATAGACACAAAGTTCGATAAATTTGAAGATTTCGAATGTATTTCTGCACAAAGTTCTAAAGTTCGAAGGTTTCAATTTTCTTTTAAGGCTAAACTCGAAACTAACTCGGAAGGTTTCGAACTTCTTTAAAGTCCAAGTGCGCAAAGTTCGAAGTCGGGTTTTCATGTTCCTCCACAGTTTCAGTTTCAAATATTGTTTTCACGCCTCAGTGGTTTTCATGAAATCAGGTTTAGAAAAGTTCGGGTGTGATATTTAGACTTGCGAAGTTGGTCAGGCAATTAAATGAGACGTCGAGTGTCCCGGATGTACTGGAATATTTGCCAGTGCAGAGTGACGTGTAACCATAGAACAGTGATTGTGACCGCCAGCCCGGGGGCGGGGGGGGGGGGGGTAATTAACGTGCATCACGCAGTAGTGATCACATGAACGCAATGCTTAACGATACAGTCGATACTCATCCAGTATGAAACGGCCAGGGGAAGGCAGGTGATTGAGGCTCAGAAAAGCTTGAAGCGATCTGGCAAACTGCCTCCCTATCCCCCTTGCACGCTGATAGTAATCCGATCGAACGCCGCCCGAGTGACGCTGGCATATAGTAATATTAGTTTGTACATGATGCAAAACCATGATGGAATGAACTTTGAAAGAAAAATTGTACGAAGACAGAAAAACGAGAGGAGAACGTGTCAAACTCAGCTAGCTCAGGACAACGTCGAGCTTGAGACGTTGTCCCGTCCCCTTCTCTCTTCCTTCTTACACTTTTTCTTTCAAATTTCATTTTCAGTCTCAGGATTTTGCGTCACGATCAACATACACGAGCTCGCCTGCACCTTGGCAATTTTGCAGTTTGTAATTGCTCTAGATGTTTATTTTCCGGGACGGAAGAAACGCCGAGCAAAACGCGCAGAAGCCGACACAACTCGGGGTTGAGGAGCGTTCTACCATACCAGTGACGTCAGAAAAGTAAAAACTGGGGACAAAAAAAAAAAGGGGGGGGGGGGGGGGTTTTGGACTGTTAAAGAAAACAATACGGGGAAAGACGGTGTGGTCGAGCTTATTTTAATCTGAAATTATTTATGCATATGTATAGCTACTGTCATCCTTCACAGCATAAAAGATCGCGCAGATGGTCGTTGTTAGAAACTCGTCACTACTCGTCACATGCTCAGTGGTTCGGAAGTTCAAAGGTATGTCTTTGCAACCTATATAACTATGCCAATAATAATATGAATAAAAAATGAAACATAACAATAAATGCGGAAATAAAAAAGCTGGCGAGAAAAAAGAAACTATCAAGAATCCGCCGGAAGTGTTGTATTCTTGCAGATTCAGAGGCCCAGAACTACGAAACAAGTTTCTCCTACCAAAATGTGTACAGGCTAAAAGAAACACGTTCCAAAAACGTAAAACAACAAAAAAAAAAACTAATTTTTTTTTTTTTTAATGACGTGCTGAATTTTAACAGTATTACAAACCTTTCCCCATGAGTTAATTTATTCCTGAGCGTGAAAAAACAATAAATGCATCATTTTGTATTCTGCAGATGGCAATAATATGTACTGTCTGTGGTGTTAATTTAAATGCAAGACGAAAACAATTACCGAGTTTAGGGCATAATCGCCCGTAGATACATGTTTGGACATTTCTTCGAAACTCATCTTGAACAGCAATATTCTTACCTAAAGACGACACTTACCTAGGCTATACATAGATAAGTCTTAAAAAGTTTAACATCTGTACCATACAGAGCTTCGGCTATAACGTGCTTCAAATATGGAACGAACGACAATTGTCAAAAACCCGTCGTCCTTGCTTGCTCCTTCGGGAATTTATTTCTTTAAAACCAAGCATGCCAGATGATTGAAATAAGCGGCATTGTCTTTCGCAAGGAATGCGGCACCGCATGTCGAAATTTGAAAAAAGAAATTACGAATGTACATCGTACGGCTTGAATCCAAATGAAACCGCCCGCCCGTCTTTCGAGGTTCGACGAACTTGAAACTTTTACCCTAAAAGTTCGAAGTTCTTCGAACTTTTGATTTTTCAGGAATCGAAAGTTCGAAAATTTTCGAATTCTTAAGATAAATAAATTCGAAAGTTCTTTGGTAGAATGGATGCTTGGGCGTGTTGGTGAACCATACTTGACGGTGACAGCGCAGGGAAAACCAACCTCACACCAGACACTCGGGAAGACAAGCGCGTATGCTTGTCTTCCTGGGTGTCTGGTTTGAGATTGGTTTTCCCTGCGCTGTCACCGTCAAGTTCGAAAGTTCGAAAATGATCGAATTTCTTAGCGTAGGGAGTTCAAAAGTTCGAAAAGCTTCAACCATTTTAGTGGAAGAAATTCGAAAGTTCGAAAATCATCGATTTTTAGTTTATCAAGTTCGAAAGTTTGACAAGCATCCAATTTCGCAGCGTAATAAGTTCGAGAAGGATCGAACTTTTTAGCGTAAAAAGTTCGAAGGTTCGAAAAACATTGCGTTTCTGAACGTCTAAAGTTCGAAATTTCTAAAAGCGTCGAACTTCTTAGTTTAACAAGTTCGAAAATTCGATTTCCGTCGAATTTCTCAATATGTAAAGTTCAAAAATTTGAAATATTTCGAACCGCATGAATCGATCATCGAACCTTCGGTTCGAAAGGAGTTCGCGGCATCCCTAATCATAACTCATAACCTGTACTGACGCTTGTGTGCCGAACAAATTACTTAAATAGACCCCGTTAGTATTCGTACCCGTGGCGACGCCTCGAAAAGGCGGGAAGACCTATTTTCCGTGACGTTCAAGCGTAACATCAGAGTAGGCTCGTAAAGGCCGGTTCACACATCTGCGTTCCGATATAAAGGAACGACAGAAACGACACAAACGACATGACACCGGGACCACCGTGACACATGATTGCTTGATAAAGCTGCTCTCTGCCATCTCTGTCACGTTCTGTTATGCGAACAGAATCGTCCCGGTGTGATGTCGTTCGTGTTGTTTCTGTCACTCGGAACGCAGATGTGTGAACCGGGCTTGAGGTAATAGACCGACCCACCGCCAGTTTCGCTACGCCTCCTCCGGCGCAATGCACTGCGGGAAGTGTAGCCTTTCCGCACGAGGGTCAACGCCGCTGTAGGCTTGCGAGTGTCGATCACGAGCCGTCTCGTGCACTACCGCTGCCTCCTGTGAAGTACAACTATATATATGGCTGCGTCACGCACGCTCCAGACGGTTGGTGAGGGGGGAGGGGGTTGTATAAAACGGGAAAAGGGGTTTAATGCCTATGCAGATTGTTATCCTCCAGGAAGGGGGAAAGAAAGATGAGAGAGGGGTTTGTTAAAAATAGTTGGCCGCAAATATGCGGAAGGGTGCCAATCGATCAACGTACGTGAGGGAAAAGTTGGAGAGGAAATGTAGAGCGTTGGGCAGATCAGCTCATGGGAAACACCGACGCGCGCAATCTAGCTGGTAGTTGTGTCTCTTTCAAGACTCATATGAGTCACACAGGTCTGTCGCGTCGCCGCGAAGCGGCGGCGCCATTAAGTTCGCGTTTCACGGCTACCACAATTCTCATTGTGGTAGCCGTGAGAGTGTGTGAGATCGGACTATTGGTCAAAGCGAACGGCGAGCTCTGGTTTTCATTTTTTGTCGGGAGGTGTTTACAGATATTCCGTTTTCCTGGTTGATAACAAGAACCTATTGATATGTCGGCCTGAAATGTTCACTACAGTACACACGAATGAGCACTGTTGAGCACTATATAGATAGGATTACGCTTCCAGCGAGAGCTCCAGCACGTAGAATCGGTCAGCTGCCCAATGGCAAAGAAGACGACGTAGGCGATAGATCTCCGCCAGCTCCGACTCTACACACTACAACTATGTAAATACCTTGTTCATCGACTCTTAAAGACTACCGAAACCGACAGGTTAACCTCTACGTCTCACTACCTTTTTCGGAAAACTTGCAAGACGAGAATGCGAAACATCAGTGTTGGTATTTTGCGTGCATTGCTGGGCACAAAATAAGCCTTACATAACTCTACAAAAAAAAAATGGTATACGAGGACACCCCCGCGTCGAGAAACACTCCTTTAGAAAAAGTTTGGAACGATTATGCATCTCGCGAGCTTCGAGTGTGCACGCAGCCAAGAGCCACGACAGAAAGCAGCAATTACGTCCGGCCGTCTGGCTGTCAAGTGCCGAGCCTCAGCTTCATAGGGCACGCTCCTTACGTAAAGAAATAGCCGCTAGACAGGCCGATCACGCGCCCGTACAGCCAACCGTATCCAAAAGAACGCCTCGCCGCACGCACCACTCCAGCAACGTAAGCGCACAGCGCACTGCGTACAAAGAGTGAGGAGCATTTGCGCTTGCGCCGCCTGCGCCCTGTCCGTAGCGGACACCACGGTAGTGCGCTGCGAACATGCGAAGAACGCGAGACGCCAAGAAGCCGCGTCGATGAAAGAGAGAGAAAGAGAAATGTCTAGACGTCCGAGTAAAAAAAAAAAAAAAAAGACGTGTCGACGAAATGTAGCAAACTCTGTCAAGCATCGAATGTCGAAGAAACGGTCTGCCGATGAAACATCGCAGTGACAATGAAACGATCTGTCTATAAAACCTTGTTCGATGAACTGCGCGCCAAGAATGGCGCGGCTTGCCACATAAAAAGTGGCGCACCCTACGTGATCGAATGCGCGACAAAGAGACACACGGAGACGACCCCAAACCCCCGATCCACTCTAAACCAAATTAAGCAAAGCCATGCCAAACCAATCCAAATGAAACCAATCCAAGGACCGCTGCACGTATCAAGATAATAAATGCTGACAGTATTTTATAAAGGCCGAGATGACTGAAAAACAATGTCGGCTGATGATTCCTTAAATCGCAGCCTAGTGCGGCAAGCACGGTCGATCAACAAAAGCAGAAGTAGCTCGAGTGAGAAGGAAAACTCGGCCTCCAACGGTCTCTGCTCATAGAACAGCATACGACTGACGGACACCACAGAACTGCGGAACCCCTCACCCAACACATCCAACAGGGATTATGGTGAGATTTCAAACCAGACGGACGTCACCCTACCTAACAATACCGCCCCCCCCCCCCCCCAAAAAAAAAAAAGAGAGAGAAAACATTTGGTCAGTGCATATGTTTATTATATATATACTGCATAAACTTCCGTAGAATTACGTGTGGGTGGCACACGAAAAAAGAAACGGGATGAATCGTTCATTTGTGTACAAATGAGCGAGGTATGCACAGCGAGGCAATGCTCTAATCACTGCGACGTTGTCTGTGTAACCTGTCGGAAGGCGCGTTTGTGTTTTTCCGCTGCCCTTATCAGCAGGCGAAAGTTCAACACACCCAATTTCGTCAGCTTGCATTTAGCTATTTTCGTAACTAATCAGGGTGAACGAGATTTGGTAGAAATGTGCGGAGCATAAACATAAACATAGTACATTTCTTTCAAATAGGATAAGCGGTTCAGAAGTTCACTGTTTTGGGGTAGTTTCCCCGTCGCACGACTCACGCGGAGACAGACCAACGGCTTGCGAGGAACAAAAGAAAAACAAAGAAAGCAACCTGTAAGCGTGATGACCTGTGAGTGTGAGGACCTGTGGGTAAGATGATCGTGAAGACCTGTGTGAGTGTGAGGACCGTGAGGACCTGTGAGGTGTGAGGACCATGAGGAGCTGTGAGTGTGACGACCTGTGAGTGCAAGGACCGTGATGACCTGTGAGTGTGAGGACAGTGAGGGCCTGTGCGAGTGCGAGGACCGTGAGGACTTGTGAGTGTGAGGACCGTAAGAGCTGTGAGTGTGAGGACCTGTGAGTGCGAGGACCGTGATGGCCTGTGAGTGTGAGGGCCATGAGGGCCTGTGTGAGTGTGAGAACCATGAGGACCTGTGAGTGTGAAGACCGTGTAGAGCTGTGAGTGTGAGGACCTGTGAGTGCGAGGACCGTGATGACCTGTGAGTGTGAGGACCGTGAGGACCTGTCAGTGTGATGACCTGTGAGTCCGATGGCCTGTGAGTTTGATGATTTGTGATGACCTGTGAGCGTGATGACCGTGACAAAATGTGAGCGTGACGACCGCGATGATGACGGCGAGTGAGTTTTGGTTTTGTGTTGAACCGTGAGGGTGAGTCCGGGTGATGATTCTATTTTGAATAAATCGTGATCGTGAGTGGGCGTGAGTCCTGATTGAGGAAAAAATATTGATCGTGAGTTTGAGTGAGGACAGCTTAAAATACCGACCTATGGTCATATGCCCTTTCTAAGTCGAAAAAAACCGTAACACACTGCTGCCTCTTTACAAATGCCTCACGTATCGCAGTTTCCAGGCAAACTAAGTGGTCAAGGGTAGATCGACCTTGGCGGAATCCACATTGATAGTTATCAAAGACCCTCTGGCTTTCTAACATATAGACCAGTCGCCTGTTTATAAGCCTTTCATATGTTTTCCCAAGGCAGCTTGTCACTGTAATTGGGCGATAGCTTGATGGTTTTTGAGGGGTCTTTGTTAGGCTTTAGGAGGGAGATGATATGTGCGTGTTTCCAAGCCTGAGAGAAACATGCCTTTTCCCACAAAAGATTAAAGAACAGGAGGAGGTTTTTAAGGGATTCTGGAGAAAGGCGGCGCAGCATTTCATAATGAATTCCATCGGCACCAGGGGCAGAGAGCTTTGTCACATTAAGAGCCATCTCAAGCTCGCATCGCTTAAATGGTTGGTTATAGGGGGCTCAATTTCCTCCTGACACGACAAGCTTTTGTCGTTCCGCACGAGCTTTTAACTGTCCGAAGGTAAGACTGTAGTTGGCCGAACTAGATGAATTATAAAAATGTTCCCCGAGTATGTTACCAATATCTTTTAGTGACGAAGAAAAAGCATTAAACGTTGGAATGGCAAAGCACCTGTAATCCCCATTTACTTTCCTGTATCTGTCCCAAGCCCCTTTGGCTGGGACAAAGCTGGTTAAAGAAGAGAGGTACTTCATCCACGACTTCCGCTTTGCCTGCTTCTAGTCCAACGAGCCTTGGCTTTTCGTCGCTTGAACTCAACAAGGTTACTTGAAGTGGGGTATCTGCGATATCTGCCCCACGCCCTATTTTCGTCCGCCTGGATTGTGGCACACTCCTAATTCCACCAAGGTTTACATTTTTTGGGTATATTACCAGATGTTTGTGGAATGGACTGCTGAGCACCCTTTAGTATCTGCTCAGTAACATAAAGTGTAGCATTCTCAGGGGACATAGAAGAAAGAAGCGAAGGATCTAAAGTAGAGTGAAGGTTAAAAAGCGCCCAGTCTGCCTTGTCTAACTTTCACCTAGGAACCCGCTTTAAAAGATTAGGCAATGGAACGGTACTCTATAAAAAAACTGGATAATGATCACTTCCAAAAGGGTTATGAAGAACCTTCCAGGAGGAGCAAGGAAGTAATGAAGGTGAAGCAATAGAAAGATCAATGGATATGAATGAGTTGTGTGCCGCACTAAAAAAGGTTGGCTCTCTACCGTTAAAAAGGCACAGCCCCGAAGACAATAAAAGACGTTCAATCACACCACCACGAGCGTCTTGACGGGTACTACCCCACATAGGATAATGAGCTTTAAAATCACCTAAAATTAGAAAAGATTGCGGGAGCTGTCCTATAAGTCCCTGCAGCTCTTGAAGGTTTAAAGGAATGTTAGGTGGTAAGTATAAAGAAACAATTGTTACAAGGCGGTCCAGAAGGAGGCGTACTGCAACAGCTTCCAGCGGTGTGCAGAGGGGAACTTGAGAGCAAGCAACTCCACTCTGCACGACCACTGCAACACCACCAGAAGGGGTGGAAGAGGGGCGATCTTTTCTAAAAACCTGATGACGTCTTAAAATTTTATAAGAATTAGTGTGAAGATGGGTTCCTTGCAAGGCGAGAGCGATGGGCCGAAGCTGATCCATGAAATAGTTCACATCATCAATATTTCTTAAAATACCGCGACAGTTCCCTTGCATAAACTGTAACTTAGTCATTTATAAAAGGTATGTAAATATACAACTGAAAAATAAACCTAGTAAAATAAGTAAGACTGTAGAGTCAACAGAAACTAGGTGGAAGGCATTGGGATCATCATTTGGGTTGGACTACAGGCTTTTTATTCTTTTTATGTTTACTGGAGGGCGTTTCCCACTCCATATTGTCCTGGTCGGACCCAGGAGTGGACAGGTTGTCAGCATCTGTCGACATCTCCACCTCCTGAGAGGTATCCGTTGTTTTTAGAACAGCCCTTGTCCGGCCAGGTGTGCGGGGGGGGGGGGGGGGGGGGGGGGGGGGTCGTAATCGGGGGTCAAACCCCGATTACGACCGGCTGGGGGGGTTGCAGACGACCTGGGCGACGGGTCGTCTGAGCTCGTCTGGTCCCCTCCTTTCCCAGGAGCTGCATGGGCACCATGCTGTTCCTTCGGTAGGGGGGGCCCTCTCTAGCGAGGAAGAGCGAGAAGCTCGCTCCGTCTCCCCAGGGGGCGACCTAGGAGAGCGGGCAGGCGCGGCTGCTGCCGGCCTGTCCCTGGAAGGAGGAGCAGCACGCGTGCTACCACCAGGGATTGGAGGAAGCAGCCGCTGCTCCTGCCGGGGAGCTGGGGCCCTGCAGTCGGCCGCCAAGATCTCGGGAGAGACCTGGGTGGCCCTTGACTCCGAGCGTGGTGCAAGGCCCCTGCGCACCACCTCGGCAAAACTCCCCTTTGACAAAAAGGAGAACCGCTTCTTGGCTTCTGGGTATGGTATGTTTTCCTTTACTTTGATGGTAAGAATGTCCTTTCTAGCTTCCAAGAGGGACATGCACGATAATAAGCAGGATGTGGTCCACCGCAATTAGCGCAGAGGGCCACAGCCGCCTCGGAAGTATCGGAAACGTGAACTTGACTACCGCACTTCGCACACGTCTCTTTCCCTCGACAGCTGCGTGTTCCAAGACCAAAACGCTAACAACGGAAGCACCGCTGGGGGTTGGGGACGTACGGGCGGATGCGGCAGTTCAAGTAACCTTCCTTGACTGTCTCGGGGAGAGTGTGCCTTTCAAAAGTCAGGATAACATGTCTCGAAGAGATTTGTTCCCCATCTTTCCTACACATAATCCGTTTTACGGCGACGACACCGGCACCCTGGAGTCCCTCGAGGAGTTCTTCCTCACTAGTGTGCAAGAAGTCGTCCTCAGAGAGGACTCCACGGACAGTATCTAGTGTGCGATGAGGGCGTGCACCGACACCGTAACGTCAACGATGTTGTTCAGTTTAAGGAGTGCGTCCCTCACTTTGTTTTTTGTATTCACTTCCACGAGAAGGTCTCTAGTGTGCTGTTTTTTAGCCTTGTAGAAAAACCCTACAAGCTTTTCTAGCACCTTTGCAACAATAAAAGGTAACAGCTTTGAAACAGGTTTTTGTTCATCCAGCGAATGAACGATGAAAAACTTAGTAAATGTTTCTACTTCACATTCTTTGTCGATGGTTTTTTGTTCGGGGCAGCGCCGTTTAAGGGCGTGCCCTGAACGGGGCTCGGAGGGGTGGGGCGCCATAAGAGGGCGAAGAGTGTTCCGAATCCGCGGTGCACCGCCCACCACCGAGCCCGACAAGAGGTTAGGTAAAGCACCATAACAAGAAGGGCTTGGCTGGAGACGCTACACTAACAGTGCTGCCTGGAAACTATACCCAAGTGTCGGTCAAGACAGAGGTCCATTGCCACCCAAGGTTAGCCCTTGCCGCCAAAGAGGGGTAAAAAAGTGAAAGCCGTTTACAACTCCCTGTAACACCGAATTAGAGCGCAGCTCTTGAGGAGGAGGAGGGAAGGGTAGTGGGGTGGGGGGGGTGAAGTGACCTTGGGGGGTCACGAGACCTTGGGGGGTCACGTGACGATGCCGATGATGTCATCAGTGACGTCACTGATGACGTCATCAGTGACGATGACGATGAGGACTCTGATGACGTCATCAGCGATGATGACGATGACGATGCGGATGTCAGTGACGTCATCAGTGACGTCACTGATGACGTCATCCGTGATGATGACGATAACGATGCGGATGCCGGTGATGTCATCAGTGACGTCACTGATGACGTCATCATTGATGATGACGATGACGATGCGGATGCCGGTGAGGTCATCGGTGACGTCACTGATGACGTTATCAGTGATGATGATGATGACGATGCGGATGACGGTGACGTCATCAGTGACGATGACGTCATCGGGGAGGTCACGTGACCTCGGCGGGGGGTCACGTGACCCTGGGGGGTGGTCACGTGACCTCGGAGTGTGTCACGTGACTTTCGGTGTCACACGACCTTGGGGGTCACGTGACCTTGGGGTGACCTCGGGGGTCACGTGACCTTGGGATGGCCTTGGGGGTCGCGTGACCTTGGGGTGACCTTGGTTACGCCGACGGCGACGCCGACGCCGCTCAAGCCGGGGAACGGGCCCCTAAGAGCTGCGCTCTAAAAGGAGCAAAAGAATTGAGAAGGAAGTGAAAGAAAGAGGAAAGGTAAAAGCGAAAGATCGGAGGGGATAGTAGAAGAAAAGGCGACTAGACTGCATCATCCTGGCCGGGCCTTACCAGGACTCCCGTCTACGAGAAGCGGGGGCCGAAGTGGTGTATTGCCTCACCCGGGGGGCCCCGAAGGGTCCAAACCTGCCCCAGGCTCGGCTCAACCTCCAGGATGCCCTTCTCCCCGGACACGGGAAAGCCACGCACAGCCAGACGTGGGCGGACAAACCCGCATGGCTCGGGGTCCGTGGAGACGCCACTCTCCAAACACCTGCTTTCACAGGTGCGCCCCTGCGGGGTGGTACATACAGGGACGACGCATCTCAGCATCTACAACACCCAGCACACAAATCACCCTCGAGGCACAGCTCGAGCGCCGCATTGCTCAACTTGAACAACGCGTAATGGAGCACGTGCAAAAGACAATAGACCGGGCCATTGAGACATGTGTCCGCACCCTTATGGAACGACTCATGCTCTCCAGTACGAGCCCATTCGGGGCGCCCATCACACAACCGGCTCCGGCCGCCTCTATGGTAACCTCATCAATTGCTATTAGCGGCCAACATGGCCCAGCGCTCCAATAGCGCACTCGCCACCGGGCACCCACCCTGGGCTACAGTCGTGCAATGGAATCGTCGAACACTTCGAAAAAAAAAGGCCGACCTAGTAGCACAATTTCATTGTAACGGCACCACACAAGGACCATCCATACTCGCACTTCAAGAAGTAAATGGCCCAGTACTCAAACTCCCGGGTTACGAAGGGTACCCGTCTTGTAGCGATCCCGGGCAGACCACATCCGTGGCTCTATACGTATTAAGAACGCTCGACCACGTCCAACTGGATACCGAACCCTGGAATACTAGCGCCACCACTACGGTAGGGTGTAGGGTCAAATTGACGACTGATCACACTGTTTTAATTTTTTCCTTGTACGCACGCCCGGAGTACAACCGCAACAAAGGTCACAAGCCTCTTATTGACCTCGGTTTTATACAGCATTTCCATAGGCTCTATCCTCGCGATCAGGTAATCCTATGTGGAGACTTCAACGCAAGGCACACAGCATGGGGTTACGACAAATGCAGTCCTAGGGGGCGCAAAGTAATGGCTGATACCCAAAACTACCACCTTAGTTTGATCAACACCCCCGATGACCCCACACGGATTGGACAATCTATTCGCCAGGCGGACACGACCCCTGATCTCACTTGGGCATCACACCCGCGCAGCGTCACCTGGCACCTTCACGAAGATCTAATGGGAAGCGATCATTTCCCTATAGTGATAAAGATAAAAATCCGTCGCACTCTGGGATGCGCGGAAGGTGCACGCACAGCCACGAGACCATCGTTTTTGACGCACTGGGACAAATACCGAAAGCTGCTGGAGGAGACATCTCCCAGCGGCGATATCGCACACCTAACTGGTCAAATATTAGACGCCAAGCAACAAGCCACCCGTCGAATACAAGTCCCCTATGATCATCCGGACCCAGACAAACGCCTTCTAACGCTCTGGAATCGCAGGTTGCGCCTATTGGGCAAGTACCGCAAATCTGGGCGCAGACGCTCTATCAAACGCAAGTTGAGGATCACGCAACAGACAATAGAGGACTACACCACCGCCCTTGCATCTGAGAGATGGATGACCCTCTGTGAAGGCTTTAACGGGAATACGTCTACACCCCGAGTTTGGAGTATACTACGGTCCCTTCTTGGACAAACCAAGACCTACAATGGGGCCAGACGGGTGGCCCTTAAAGAAGCGATAACCCCACAGGAGCTAGCCGAACGCGCCGCTTCTGAATTCTTTCCCAGCACTTCTCAACCCATCGCTACCACCTATGAAAGGGACGACCCTGTGGAGGACTTTGAATCCTACAATCAACCATTCACCCTTTTTTAGCTTAATCACGCTCTTAACACTGCCAACACACACAGTGCACCTGGGGCAGATCAAGTCACCACGACACAACTGAGAAACCTCCCAGATACCTACAAACAAGCTCTGTTGGAGGAAATCAACAGGATCTGGGAAGAAGGAAAGCTTCCACCCACATGGCGTTTCTCTCTGGTGAAACCAATTCCCAAACCGGGGAAACCGCCACATAACCTGGCCAACCTCCGACCTATATCGCTGACATCCTGCCTATGTAAAACGATGGAGAGGATGGTCAATACGCGCCTTACATGGTACTTGGAAAATAATGGCATTCTCGCCCCAACGCAAATAGGGTTCAGAGCGGGGTTGTCCACACAGGACGCGCTTCTTCAACTTAAGGAGGCAGTCCTCGACCCGCACTCTACACAACCGAGAGCTGTCGTTGGGGTTGACATTAAAAAGGCATTTGACGGGGTCCCGCACAACACAATCATGTCCCAAACCAGAACTGCCGGCCTAAAAGGACGACTATATAACTTCATTGCCGCGTTTTTGGAAGGTCGCTGTTTTCAAGTGCAGGTAGACCAAGCCACTAGTGCCACGCGAGCCAACAAAGTAGGGGTACCGCAGGGGTCAGTTATCTCACCGACTCTCTTCAACTTGGCGATGCACACCCTCCCACACCGTCTTGATGCAGTGCCTGGACTAGGTCATACAATATATGCCGATGACATCACGCTTTGGGCAACAGACGGCTCCATCGGCCAGCAGGAAGACATACTCCAAAATTCCCTAAACATTATCTACAGTTTTGCATCCGAAATTGGCCTCAGCACATCCCCAGAGAAGACTGAATACTTAGTCATACACGGCGGCCGTAGTACTCCCTCCAAGAGAGCCGAGAAGAACATGTACAACCTCTCTATCGGAGATCAACCCATCACCAGGAAATCTGCCATTCGCATCCTGGGCATGTACCTGGATGAAAATTGCACAGCCAACACATGGTTCCAGAAAACGACTGGATCAGTAAAAAAGATCCTACACGTCCTTCGACGAATCTCAACACGCACCCGTGGTGTCCACGAACGCGAGATGAGGCGATTCGTGCAGGCATTTGTCGTCTCACGGCTCCTGTATGGTCTTCCCTATCATCCAGTCAATCGGACTCAGATGCTAGCTCTAGAAAGACTTATCAACGAGGCCCGAAGACTGATTACTGGCCTTCCCAGGTACACACGCCTAGACGCGCTCAAGAGTTGCGGGGGCATTAATGATCTCAGCGAACTCGTATCCGCGCACTACAACATCCAGGAGGCACGGCTTCGCACAACACCAGCCGGCCGGTCTATCCTTGCAAAACTAGGCTACGCCGTGCACGATCTGCCCGAACTCCCACAACAGACCCCGCCGTGGGAACACACTATCCTTACCGACGGGACTCCTCTACCTCAGCGGATACAGAGCACCGGCAGGCGCCTCCCTCTCAAGAGACGGCACTTAAAGTACATTCGCTCGCTTGACGATTGCACCCCCGTGATCTACGTCGATGCATCCCTGCCAGCTGATCACAAATGCGCTGTCTACGCCACGGCGTGGTACGATTGTAACACAGAAGCACAGGCACGATACCTGCACACAACGGCTACGCCCCCGCTCAGCACCCAAGCTGAGCTTCAAGCCATCACGGACTATGCGCGCGACGCACTTCTTACGGCAAAGGAAGACGCACCAGTCACGCACATCATTTATACTGACTCGCAAGCGGCACACCACATATGCTCGGACACCAAATATACCGGACCTACCTTACACGAGCTCAAGGTGGCCGTCTCATCTCTGAGAGCGTCCGGCCATCAATTCATCATACGATGGGTCCCTGCCTACTGTGGCATACCCGGTAATGAGAAAGCCCACAGACTAGCGCGCGCACACCTCCTCTCCGCGCTGGCCAAGGGACCCTCCTCTTCCTCATCTCTAGGTAACCCCTCACAGGAAATTGCCAACCCTTGGCACGACTTGCGCTCTACCAAAGCCCAGCGAGCCACCTACCTCTCCATGGCCGCTAACCCGCTATCCATCCCTAAGATTCCCTCCCAACATTTCTCTCGTAGGGAAGCCGTCATGATTCGGCAAATTCAGACAGGGACCCTACTGACACCGCATCTCTTACAGCGGTTTCGCGGGAACGACGGGGCGGGACCTTCCACAGCCTCTGGCATCTGCAAGAACTGCAATTCTAAGGCAGACCTGGTCCATCTCATGTGGTCTTGCCCTTTGTATAATATTCCACGACAACAGGCTTTGGACCTCATCACAAACGCCCCAGTACCCGCATCCCTGAACGCCTGGGCATGTCCAGACACCACCATATCCCCTAAGCAGGCTCTGGAGCTCTGGGAGGCACTACTCACCTTCATAAAAGACCCAACTGCGCCTCCAGTGGGGGACCGGCTTTTTCCGGCTACAGCCAAGAGGATACGGCCTCCCCCTCCCTCGTCGACGAAGGCCTTGAAGCCATGAAGTGTTGCCCTCCTCCTCCTCTCCTCTTCTTTGGCCCCCGCTTCCTAATCCCTTATCCTCCTTCTAACTGACCTCCGCAGCGCGCTCCGCGCAATATAAGGTCAATAAACGTGTTTTCAATCAGTCAGGGACGACGACACTCTGCGCTTAGGACCCGGTGACGTCGCGAGACGACTGCGCGTCAAGAAGGGCATGGCAGGCCGGAGGATGGAACCGCAGTATGTGTGCGTCCACAGGTTTCCAAAGTCAACGGCCGAAGCCTCCGAGGGTGTCCCAAGCATGCACCAGCAACATCGGGAGGATGTATGGGCACTGCTATCTTGGAAGCACTTTCCAAGATTAAAAGAAAATGAACAGAGTTGGCAAAAACTTGAGTCTTAAGGCCCGTTCACACTCTTGCAACCGAGTACGACCGAGAGGGACGAGATCTGTTAAAACTTCTTAAAGGGATACTGAACCGATATCTGAACTTTTCAAAATAAGCCCCGGACGAGCTGCCCGGGACGTTACTATACCTAAAAATCAAGAACATACCAAGGGATGGTGATCGGATTATTATATTTCTTTGATTGAAGAGCCGCGTTCGAGCAATCCGTCGGCCGGAAGCCGCCGGTGCGATTGACGCCACCGCGGAGGAGCCCTAGCGGAACTGACGTCACAGACCTCTCGCTCCTTGGCAGACTCGGTTGTCCCGCTGCAGTCCTAATGGAGAACCGCGCCGAGTGTTCCTCATTCTGATCCAGTTTCTTCAATAGTTATGCCGCGGTACTGCGCTGCACAAGACTGCTCGAACAGCGTATGTTACAGCGGCAGGCCTGCGCACAAGTTTCCGAGTGAGCCCACGTTGCGCAAGCTGTGGATTCGCGCGGCCCGTCCTTCCCAGCCAACATGGAAGCCCGCCAAAGGCGATTGTCTTTGCACGGAGCACTTCGAAGACGAGGACTACAAGACGAGCCCGAAGTTACTGCAAAGTCTGGGCTTGCCTGTAAAACAGGCCTATTTGAAGCCTGGCGTGGTGCCATCGCTCTTCACGCGAAAACGCAAGCGAGAGCGGCACAGCGGCGCCGTGGAAAAACGGCGACGGAAAGAGGTGAGCGCAGCTACTGAAATATTTTTCTGCTTGTTTCTGAGAGGAAAGCACGAATGCGAGTGGTCGTGAGATTAGCGTAGTACATTGCGCGACGCTGTTAGCGCAAGCCTGCTAACTCGCCTTTGAGGACGAGCGCGGAGAAACGCCGAGATCGCGTTTTCGCTAGCAGCGTCGCGCAGGGTAAGTGTGTACTATATCCGTGTTCGCTATCGTGCCCTTAGCCGGACGAAAGGTTGCCGCCAATCGCAGGTGCTCCACTGTCGGTATCGTGTACATGGCGAGACTGCAGCTATACTCTGTTTCACCTTATGATGTACCGCAGAAAAGGCTACAAGCTCGAGCTTGTAGCCTTTCCTGCGAGCTCACAGCGTAGGCAGCTGCCTACGCTGTGAGCTCGCGATTCTTGCCTTCGTTGCGGTACAACATAAGGTGAAACGGAGTATAGTAGCTGCGGCGATGGCACTCGGTTTTCGGGCTCATGTGCTAGAAACTTGCTTTGAAGCTACGAGCTTGCGCCGGCACCTTTCGCTCAGTTGTGAAGGCTGGTATTTATCTTTATTACTACTGATAAATGCCAGCTAATTTTAATTTGAGAAATTTGGCATAAACCAATAAATATCGAATTTTGATTTGGGCTACCTGAAAATGGCACATAGGACCGAGCTGAACCATTCCTGGGAGAATGTGGTTAATTGATGATCTACGTACTTCCTTTTGGTTTGCAGCGGGTATATTCCGAGCTTGAGCAGGATGTGCAAACTCCGCGGCATCTTGAGCATGTGCTATTCTTTATTGTGGCGCATAAGGAGATGCTGTTGAATTTCGGAATAGGGTACTCACAGTATGAGTGCCACGCCATTTAGAAAAGTGTGCCTGTATACATCATTCTGTTTTGGAAAACTCATTTGCCTCTCTGGTCTGCTCTCCCTGATGAGGTGGTCAAGCTGCTGTCGCTTCATCTGTTCAGTGTTAACCTGGAAGGCAGTTTCTCTCAACTGCGGAAAATAAATGAAAAAGAGCGCTGCAGTTTTTTTAATGAGAACCTTGTTATGGTACATATTTCCACCGCTTGTTCATATTTCTGATTACTATGACGATATCTTAGTTATAGACCAACACGCGGCCCTGACGTCACGCAGCTGCGGTGGCACTCTTGACGGCACTGCGCAGGCGCAGAGGCTTCACTTCACGTGAATTCGGTTTCTGCGTTCGCACAGTCCCCACACCTGGTGTGGGCAAATGCAGGCTTTTTTGTAAACAGTGTGCCGGTTTATAAGATCTTGTTTCGTCTATGTTCTTCCCATACATTGAATACATGCTCGCAGTAATGCTTCACGTCGACAAGTGCCGAGAATGCCTAAAAACCTGGTGGCGTATGGAATTAAATTGCAGCAAAAATCAATTCTAGTGCCAAAAATAGATGCTGCTAAACGCGTGCCAATTTAGAACAAAAATAAACACTGCGAAATCTTTTGCTGAGTTACTCTGTCTTAATCTCGTGGAATGTGGTGTTTATTTATAAAGTTCACTAAGAACACCAGCTGGCCATTTATGACAATTGCACCCCAATCAAGAGGCTATTACAAGTGTTGTTCAATTTCTCGACTCGAGGCAAGGCCACTAATTAACCTCGGTCGTCATTCGACCGTTTCATCTTAGTGTTTATGACTGTGCACTTGACGGTGTGATTTGCTTACCAGTTCAAGCAAAGTCAAGATGAGGAGGGTACACAGAGTGACATGAGCCTAACGAAGATAAGGGCTTGGGCCAGTCACCCTCATTTGAGCAGAACCTGGGTGTTAGCAGCATATTGACAGTGTGTTTGTTTGCATGTTGTAAGTTTTTATGCCTATCATTTATAGATAATTGCTGAATTGCTGGAGGCACCGGCACAAGCAAAGGCCACACTCATCGCTGAAGAAGTCAGCACATCGTCAACCCCTTCTGGTGACGACACTGAGCAAGGTCCTGACTCTGGACATGAACCAATGCATGATGCAAATGCTGGCATCGAAGAACCTTGTTCGAGCTCAGGTATGTGCGCCAATTGAAACTACTCGGCTGACATAATTTAGTACTGAATTCTGCCAAATTAGGGTAATCTAGTCTATTGCTGATTACATGAGCCAAGGATGATTTTGTTTTGAAAGACACTTTATTTCCTCTGCTGTGAACAGCCCCCTCCATCAGTAATGCCAAACAGGCTCAACCTGACCTTCGGAACGCTGCTACGCAGACCTCGGGCATCTACAGAAATCGAGGTATGTATCTGCAAGAAGAAATTTCACAGAAGGCAGCATTGTTCAGATCGTTGTAACACGTTATGATGGCACAGGCATACAAGTCACCTAGAAGACTTCATCACGAAAGTCCCAAACGAATCCTGTCCTCGTGACACCACGATGCTCCTCACCAAATCATGTCCCCCAGGCTCCATTGGATTGGATGTTGCCTGAAGGGCTGACTCTGTCGCCGCAGCCGCCAGTGCACAGACAACCAGCTCCACCACCGGACCCACCACAGCTGCCAACAATAAACAATGAGCTGCCCAGTGCAGGCCAGGAAGAGTCTGTTGAAGGGTGTCCCACAGAGCTGCCAGAGCCACACGTGGAAGCAGACAGCCTATACCTCCCCTCTGACGCTAGCTTCCTCATGATGATGTCCGACACCGGCTTTCTGAGGTTGGTATCAGTCGGATATATGTCATCTTTAGTAACGAGTATGAGAGGGTGTGTAAGAGGTTGCTTTTTTCTTTTCTTTTTTTATTCCAGGGATGCACAGCAGAACACTGCATCTGACAACGCACTCAGTCAGCATGAGAGCAGCAAAAGCATCGACTACGTCTCGGAACGAAAGTTTATTGTTTTCGAGTCTTGTTTGGACGAGCTACTAGGTAATTGTCCCGAGTGCACTGCACTGTGCCGCATCACAGAGAAGAAGATCAGAGGGACATGTCTCCGGATGCACAGAATGTGCAACAATGGCCACCAACACACCTGGACCAGCCAACCATCAGTGAATAGGAGGGCCCTGGGCGATGTGCTCCTAGCTGCAGCAACGCTCTTCTCTGGGAGCATCGTCAAAAAAGTGCTAAGGCTCGATCCTCCACCAGATGGGCGTGCCCTGTTTATCGTACGAGACATACTTTAAGATTCAGGGTGCCTTCCTTCTACCAGCGACCAGACAGGTATGGCACGTTTTCAAGCTTTTCCTTTCCTGTGAAAGAGGTTTATTTTAGGTGCCAATATTTCAGGCTCAGCACTCCTATGGGATCCTGAATGGTGTAGTACATGCGTAGGAAGCACCATATGTTTCTGTGTACAAGTCACACACTCCTATAAACGGCTGTTTTTACAAAAAGCTTGATATATACATGTTTGCAAGTGCGTCTTCAGGGTGCCTCCATCTTGCCGAGTTGGGGTGTGCTTGGGCGCGGCCATACTCTGATTACGACACCTTAGTGAGGCATCGTAATCGAATTTAATGCGCCCAAGTGCACTCCAACTGGGCAAGGTGGCGGCGCCCCGAGGCCGTACTTGCAAACGTCTATAGGTGGCACATCTTTATACGGGCCGCAAGGCAAAACTGCATTGATAAGCTGTCATACGTATATTGTAATATAAGCACAAGTAAGAGCCAGCTTCAATGTTCTTGCGAACTACCGTGGGAAATTTGTTCTGATATGGCCGGCTGTAAGCTCTGCTGGAAGCCGGCATATTGCCAAGGTTCCGATTGTAAGGAAAAGCTGATCCGCCGACCCGAAGGCCACATCTAATGGACCTAGGTCTGTACGATTCAATACACTGCAGCACCCGAGGCTACATCTAATGGATCTATAGTCGGTTACAGGTTAAGAAAAAAGCTGGAGCTCCGCCCGCAAGCGTAAAGCGCCGCTTGAAATGCCTACGCCGTCAAAGAAAATAGCTCCCTAGCAACGCCGTTTTATCCCTCTCAAAGAAACGTCTTCTAGGCCAATACATAAATAATTTAGTTTATTCACGATACTTAAAGAAGTTGAGATACGTTATTGTCCACGCACGGGTTCAGTATTTATGGACAGGGGTCATGTCTAATGTTCCGCCTTCTAACTGACTTCCTGTCTAAATAGCTGTCTGAACTTCTGTCTTCCAGTGGTTTCGGTTTCGGTAGTCGAGAACCAGACTTTTTTGAAAAAACTAAAAAAAAAAGAAAGGACATTATTATTTCGTAACTAATGCAAATTACCTTATTTTTCTTAGTTTTATATACTTTATAGATGAATAGTGTATGTTTAGTTGATTTGTTGAATAGAAAATCTTTTGCGGTTTCCGGTTTCGACGAATTCGCGATTATGAAAATCGTTCTCCGGTTGTGTGTTCCGCATGTTTTCCGTCATGGATCCCAACGAGGAAGCTGCGGAAAGTGATTCTTCGGATTCTTCTTGGTCGAGAGACCTACCGTCTACGCCAAAACGCTGGTTCAAGAAGCACAAGAGCGGCCACATCTTGAACAGCGGCCAACGAGAGCTCCTTCTGAACATGTACGTTCGGATGCGGCATACGGAGCCCGACCTCGACGTGATTGAGGCCTGCAAGGCAGTCAGCAAACTGGCAGGTGTCAGCGTGTCCAGTGTGCTTGCAATCAAGAAGGAGGCAAGTGCGAATGATGGGCAACTCGCGTCACCCTCTCGGAAGGGCCCAACAAATGCAGGCAAGAAGCGGCGTACTGCCAAGTACGGTGACCTCGTGCTGTGTGCCTTAAGATCGTGTGTGCATCGGTTTTTTCGCCGGAACGAGATGCCCACGGTTGAAAAGATAGCAGCCGAGTTCCGCACAAGCCCAGAACTCCCCTCGCTGCAGGCGTGGACCGTGCGTCGTCTCCTTCTTGACATCGGCTTCAGGCGAGAAAGGAGGGCTCGAAACTCGCTCATGGTCGAGCGAGACGACATCGTCGCTTGGCAGCAGACGTACTTGCGGGACATCACGCGTCACAGGCAAGAGGGCCGCCAGATTTTTTACCTCGACGAGACGTGGGTGACGGCCGGGCACACTGCCTTGACGGTGTGGGTGGACAGCACTGTGACCTCGTCCCACGACGCCTTCATGCGAGGTCTCACAACGGGCCTGAAGCAGCCGTCGGGGAAGGGCCAGCGTTTCATCGTTACGCATATCGGCAGCGAAGATGGATTTGTCCCTGGGTGCCTGGACGTCTTCCGCGGCAAAAAAACCGGCGACTACCACGAGGAAATGGACGGCCCTCGGTTCGAAAAGTGGTTCGACGATGTCCTCCAAAAACTGCCGACGGGGAGTGTCATCGTAATGGACAATGCCCCGTGCCATTCCCGGCGGTTAGAGGCGGTGCCGACGACCAGTTCCCGGAAGGAGCTCATCCAGGGCTGGCTCACGTCGAAAGGTATTGCTTGGGACGCCAAGATGCTGAAGAGGCAGCTCCTTGAGATCGTGTCGTCGGTCAAGCCGCAGTACGTGAAGTACCGTGTGGACACTGCTGCAGAAAGGGCTGGTTGCACAGTGGTCAGGCTTCCACCCTACCACTGTGAGTTCAACCCAATTGAACTCATCTGGGCACAGATCAAGAATCGTGTCGCAGCCCGAAACACAATGTTCAAGATTGGCGACGTTGAGAGACTCCTCAAAGAAGAAGCTGAGCAGGTCACGGCTAGTAACTGGTGCAACGCTGTGAGGCATGTCGTCGTAGTGGAAGAAAGCTTCAAACAAGGAGGAACGACAAGTGCTCACATCGAGCCAATCGTCATCGCTCTTAATGAAGGTGACACTTCTTCTGAGAGTGACCCCTCGACGGCCCGTGTGGGGCCCCTCGACGACCCGTGATATCAACATCAAGGGGGATCAACCCTAAAAAAAAAAGGTCCTTTTAAGGACCACTCATATGCTGTAAAATCGGATGCGTGTCGTACACGTCTCCCGTGTCTCATGTTGTTGACGTGATGTTGTGCTTCATTACCTCATTGCACTGGTCAAGGCTTTTTGAGGTCTTTAAGGTCTGCCTTACATATTCTACTGGGCCGTAAGTGAGCAGCATAGAGTTTCCAATCCCTCAGCACTGTTCCACTTCCTCGAATCGGCTGGCCCAAAGGCTTAGAAGGTGCAACTCAGAGCTTGGAGTTCCTCCATGCACCTCGACCAACTGGGTCACCGCCTGTGGTAAGCGCAGTTAGAACGGAAACGGAGAGTCCGTATTGATATCTGTATGGATATCACCCCAATTCACAAATTGTGCGGTGCAATAGGGAGGCTGAGCTTATAGGGCTTGCCTGCAACCTCAGTCTCCTACTATCATGCCGAGTTTTATGGTTTACATTCTCGTAATGCCGAGCATTACGAGAACAGCGACTCGTGTTAGAAATGGGAAGAGCTAACTTTCACTTGCCAAGATTCGCGCTATTTAACAAGCTTTGCACTTTGTCTGTTTACTTCTATAGCTCGTTTCTTTTAGTACTGTTAATGTTTTATAGCTCTCTCGGATGAGCGTTAACACAAAGAATGTCAGTTCAAACGACACCGGGAAAAGGTAGGTATCGTGCATACCACTGGTTTTATCCTCCCTACATGCAATCGAAGGTGCAAAGGAGGCCGCTATAGCAATCGTCACTTACCATTTGATTGATAGCGACGAAAACTTGGCAGGAGTTGCACGGTTCAGAACTGAGTGAATGACGCCGTACAACGTCGTTTCAGTAGTTACACTTCGTTTATTTATCCACCGTTGCAAGCGAGGGCGCAGGCAATGCCTAGCAAAGGAACCCGGTGCTGGGGGTGCCGGCAGTTCACTCGTGCTGCTAATCTTGCTCATACATACTGTTGTTATCACTGGATGATGAGCGTTGCGTTTTCATCTCGCCCCACGGAGTCCACAGGGAAGAAAAACGGCGATACCGGCACTGTATTGACAGGCGACTCGAGGCAGGGAACGCAGACCTCCAACGAGAGGAAAAAAAGAAGACGACGTCAGACGAGCGGCCCAGCGATGCTAAGCCTTGCGTCCGCTTCGAACTTTCCGGTGGCGATACCATCGCCGGATCATCACGTCGTCGCACAAAAGCTACTGCGAACGCAAGTCGTTACTGTTGAGACTTCGCGGCATGGCCTCGCGTTAGTAAAATACCGTGGCAAGACCAGCATATTCGCTGAAAAATGCTGGTGTCCTGTTGCTAGGTCCAGGCTGCCATGTTGGAAGCTTTCGTCCGGAAAAAAATCAGGATTGGTCCGCAGAGTCCGTGACGTCACGAGGACGCTCGGGCGCGATTGGCGGTAAGTTGACGGCGGATGAATACATATCGATGTGCAGCTTTTTTCTTAACCTGTAACTGACTATAGGTCTGTGCGATGCCATACAAACTACAGGCTCTGCCGATTCTCCTTTGTTGTAACTTTGATACGGCCTTGCACAGCTATGGTTTATACTTGCAAAAAAAGCGGTGTAGGTCGCACCTCTGTGTAGGATGCACTGACAGGAATTTTAGGAAAGAAACAACTTATGTGCTGGAAAATATTGTAAATATTTTCCAGCACAAGCTGAGATTTCCTCTGTTCCTCTGCACCTATTTTTACCACACTCCTGGGGTGGAAAGGTACCAACTGTGTGGGCAAAGCAAGTATATACAGGGTTCATGGCACATACTTCAAGCTCGAAGACTCGCCGCATTCCATGTGGGTGAATTGTCGCCCTATGTGTTTCTAAACGTGGAGGCAACGTTTTTAATTAGTTCTTATTCTCCTGCTTCGTGACTGATTGCACCTACTGGATAAGTGGACAGTGTAAAGGGCAGATTTTGATTTGGGGAATAAGTAAAAGAATCAAAAATAAATGTTTCCCAGGCCGATCGTAAAGATTAATCTTCAAGTACTCTATTTTTTATACGGGGTGGCATTTCTTCAAGGTTAAAAAAACGAGCCCGCTCTTGAGAAGGCGGCTCCTCGGCAGCCAAACTGTCCTTGTTGATTGCTACGAGGGGAACAAGACCTGAACAGGCAGGGGTGTATGCGACCTAAATAAGTGCAAAACTATGATTCTTGAGTTTCAATACGGAAAATGTCAAAAGCTATTCATCAACTAGCCCTTGCAGAGATAATAGAAAGTAAAAAAGTGTTTTGCCAATCTACCTAATAGTGCATATGTGCCTTCAATATTTATACTCACGACTCGGAGCATTTCATCCCCTCATTTTGAAAAGAAAGAAAGACGAATTACAATTTGTCAATGCTTTGATCGCATTTACTGGGATTCAAACTTAAATGCTGAACTTCCATGGACGTTCACATAAAGAAAAGAAGCTTGCAGTATACTTATAGGTGAAATGAAAAGCATGTTCAGGATTTATGTTTGTTTACAAAAGTCTTTGCAAATAAACTTCCAGGTGTGGAACAGGAAACAAAACGAGCTCTTCGAGCAAGCAAGTGGACGAGAACTGGTCCTCGCTGGTGATGGGCGGTCAGACTCCCCCGGGCACTCAGCAAACTATGGAACGTACACCGTCGTCGACGTGTCAACGAAGAAGGTTCTCCATGTGGAAACAGTGCAGGTAAATTTCCCCTGCTATAAATGTTCTGATGCTTCTGTTCTTCTGGAATGAAACCTTTCTGTAATTAATTGAAAATGAATGGTGAAAACAACTTGTTTCAGACATGGGTTGTCTCATTCAACAGCTCTAGTTGACTTCGTTCTGGATACTTCATGTTCGGTGTGATAATGCAATGTTTTATTTGTCACTTTAGTCCAACGAAACGAAGGGCAGCTCGGCAATGGAGCTCGAGGGCCTGAAAAGGACTCTACTGATTTGTGAAGCCAATGAATTGACTGTGGGAGGAATCATCACTGATCGCCACTCCATGATCAAGTCATTCCTTGCCAAGTGGTACCCCCAGATTCGGCACATGTTCGACTGCTGGCACGTTGCAAAAGGTGAGCCATAAGTAATCGGGGTTCCAGGTTATGCAAAAACAAAAAAAAAAAAAACATTTAATTGCAGAACACTCTTACCCTTGCCTGTCACTATACTTTGTTTCTGCGTATGTTGTACTGCAGGAAAGGCTACAAGCGGGAGCTCCTTGCTGTATGGCAACTGCTCGGCGGCACAAGCTCTCGTGCAGCAGGAGCAGCTGCCAAGGCCATGAGCTTGCGCTTCTAGTTTTCGCTGCAGTACAATATAAGCTGAAACATAAGCCGTGTTTACATGAATGCGGCTTAGTCGCATCGAATCCAGTTGTCGCATTCAATGCGGTGATGTAAACAAACAATACAGTAGGAGAGCGCATCGCATTCAAGTCGCTAGACAGAGGTGGATTGAGATGGCGAATGCACATTTATTAAAAACATGTAAATGGAGGTCGCATCGCAATTTGGATCGGGGAGGATTATGGGAAGGCACCCGCTCTGGGAGCAAGCGAACAGCTGAGAACATGGCGGCGGCCACCCTCGGCGGCGGCGGAGAGCAGTCCGTGTGGTCGCCCGCAATATTTTCTCCAGAGAAGAACCGCAAGCTTTTATTGTCAAACTATGTGAGCGACATATAGCAAATCTGCTCGGTAAAGCGGCCCTTGTCCAGGCCTCGCGAAATAGGGCCTTCGTGTCCGAAGGAGTCCCTAGAGCCTTCAGTGCAAGGACAGACGCCGATAGCTCTGAGCACTGCATGCTAGGCAGAAAGAGGAGCTCCAACCTCGGTGCCGTTCCTGGCTGTGCCAGAGCCTTTCGGCCTCAGGGTCCGGTCGCGGTTGGCAAGGTTGGGCGAGGTGGCGTCCCCAGAGCGGTTGGGAACGATCTCGCTCACCAGGACATGCGCATGCCGACTTGGAGCCCAAACTGCTTGGGTTTTGATGTTTCTTCCGTCCCGTAACTATTTGCGCAGCATCGAAGACAGCAGGCACAAACTTTACACTCGACGAAAGCGTCTAAAAAGTAAAGTGTCCTAGAGTGAGGTATCGCCATGTTTTTTTTATACTTGAGAAAATGGGGCAGGATTGGGTTTTTCTTGTTTTTGGTGTTCATAATTATGAACTCTTTATTTTGACAAGCTGTTGTTTCTGGCAATGTAAGCTTTGTGCTTAGCAGAATGAATACAATGCTTCATTTTTCAGGCATCAAGAAACGCATGGTCTCAGCTGGGAAACTCAAATCCCTTGTGGGACTCCAAGACTGGGTGCAGGCAACTGTCAAGCACCTCTATTGGTGCGCGGAATCCAGCGATGGAGCGCCAGAGGAGATCCTTCCTAAGTGGACTTCCCTGGTGGGACACGTGGCTGACTTGCACGAACATGCCGACCCCCTGTATTTAAGGTGCCAGCACGGAGACCTGGGGAAGAAAAAGTGGCTTCCTGAGGGCAAGTAGACCACAGCATATTAACAGTGTTGACATGTTAGTGTTTCATACCAAGTGATGCTGTGAAGTATACACCAACTCATGTTTGCAAACAAACAGGTCCGGCCGATAGCAGTGCCACACATTGCGCAATGAGATGTGGGCAGACATGCTGGTCTGCCCACAAGTCTAAAACAAATTTTGCCTTGCACGCATGCTTGTCAAAGCCTTATGATTATTTACTTTGAATCGTTTGTAAGAGGAAGATCAGCGCTCGTGGACCATAGAATTACACTTTCAGCGTTCTCCTCAATGCTTGGGTATTTAGAAAAAGGTCTGCTGCGACGCTGTCTGCTTTTGTGTGGTATGAATACCCGGCCGATTCAGTCAAGGCAATCCGTTTTCCAAAGACGTTGTCATGCTGACAATTATCGCATTCATTTCGGCTTAGAAATGGCCAGAATGGAAAGACTCTAAAAAATGTGGCAAGGTCATTGCTCATGCTTTGCGATTTAAGTGAGGTAAGGCAAAGTGAAGGCTCCTGCACCATTCGTTGCTGATTAACGCACCCGATACTGCAGCTACAACGACATATTAGTTCCAAAGCGAGCAGCGCTAACTCACCGGGGCACTGCCATGTTTCCCCGCATCTCTACCGAGCCAGTCGCGTGATTTCAAAATCCCTCGCCTAGGTACTGCAGTCAACTTGTAGCCATAGTTAGCGCTTCAAGCAAACGGGCCCTGGTGTGCCTTTTCTAGTGGAACCGCAATTTGCTCACACATAAAACTTTTGAATTGGCCTCAGGTTGAATTCTTTTACAATTTCAACCAAGTTGTTGAACTGGTTCTTAGTTTCAAGGTGTCTGGTTATGAATGTGGCAAGTTTACTGGCTCTCTATACTGGTTAGTCCGTGTGGCAGCCAGGGTTCTTCCCTGGCTGCCACACAGCCAGGGAAGAACCTATGACTGCTGGTAGAGGGGAGTGAGCCGATAGGTGGTAGCTTCAGCTTTCTTCCGCGTGCATCGCCACCGCGCGGTGTTTATGCGGGCCGCTGGGACCTGTACTTACATGTTCGGGCACACGAGTCAACCAAGCATGACGATTTGGTGCATCATGCCTTTGCAAAATTAAAATCGGCATCGCTTGGTCTATTCGATAAAAAAATCTAGGCATCATAAACACGGGCAGTAAGCAGGACTGGTAGCAGCCTATTAAACTTACCCAATTTAATCTGTTCTCATCAGCTCTAACCCTTTTATTAACCTCTGGATATCATATATTTTTAATTTAATTACACAAAACTACTACTTTTTGCTGTTTTCTTATGAGCCTTAGTGTTATTGTTGTAATAGCAGATTTGAAACCACACAGTCTGTAATACAAGTGTCCTACTTTATCCAGGACTTCAGGCACACGACAAGCTAAAGAGCATCGTGCTGTCAAAGCCACTGCTGAAGGACATCCCGCAGCTCTCAACCTCAGCGCAAACCTACGCAACTGAGTGCTTTCACAGCACTGTGAACCAGTTCGCACCGAAGTCGACACACTTCGGTTACGAGAGCATGCAGGCAAGGTATGCAAGCTAACCAATTGTTTGCATGTGCCCGCTAAAGTCTTAACTTTTCAGAGTCTTTGTGGCAGCGCTGCATTTCAACGAAAACAGCGACAGGCCACAGGCGACTACTAAGGAAGGCAAAGAAAGGTTCCTGGTCAAGCGGCCTAAACAAACAAAGAGGCCAATTGCATCTCCCATAAAAGGGCCCTGCACATACGGTAAGATGTCAAAACGAGTACAACTACCAGCTTCTAACATCTAGTCTTAATTTCAGCCTATGTACAAGAGCTCATGAAGGAAACCCTCGCCCTCAATTGCCACTACCCGTCGTACCGAGCTGCACGAAAGGCCAACTGTGTCGAGGCTCCCCCAACTCTGTCCAGTGAATATGAATGTCCCAACAAGGACCTGCTCATCTCTAACCACCGTTCCCGGTTCAACTGCTAAGCTGAAGCTGAAGGAACATGTACTGTCGGGGAAAAATGAAATGCGAACAGAAGAGCGCGTGGCTTGCGGTACAAGCTGCGCCGCCTGGAAGCGAGCCTAGGGGCGAGGGTGCATGGCCTACCCGATGAGTTTACGCCCTTCACTCGGCACTCCCCAAGCTTCAGCAGTGCGCCTCTTAGTGCACTGAAAGCTATCACCACTATCTTTGCTCACTCGGCGCATGCGGCACAAGGAAGCTTGCTGCTTGTAGCAGCTAAAGCGCGCACTCTCTCGGAGCGAGCAAAGATAGAGGTGGTAGCTTTCAGGGCACTAAGAGACGCACCGATGAAGCTTAGGGAGCGCCAAGCGGAGGGCATAAACATATCGGAGTAGGCCACGCACCTTCGCCCCTAGGCTCACTTCCAGGCAGCGCAACCTGTACCGCAAGCCACGCGCTCCTCTGTTTGCATATCATTTTTCCCTGACAGTACATTGTGCAGGAACTTGAAACGTTTATTTACACTATGCACAAGCAGCAAAGCAGTTCGATCTGACGTGTCAATCGCATCTGTTCCGAGCACGAGCCCCCGGCCGCCAGCCCCTTGCCACGAGCTCCTTTTCAAAACGTCTGTGGCCCATTTTCTCGTCTTTGGTCTCCGATTGTTGGTACAGACTCCCCACCGAATGGGTGTTACCCCATTTTAAATTTGTTATCTCTAGTGGATAGAGAAGTTGGTCTTTTCAGAAGACTGCCCCTGTCCGGGCGCACTATACATGCACAAATCCTGCCGTCTCGCCCACAGAAAACCTTTTCAACTCTTCCTATCTTCCACACTCTCAAAAATAAGCGTGCCAAATCGACTGAAAAGGGTTCTTAGCGCAAAAGGAGGCGTGTCCCTTCGAGATTCTGCCTTTAAAAGAACGCTTACGAAAAAAGTAAGAAATGTGGCTTCGGGACGACTTGAGAGGGTGCTTTGTGGGAATAGGCAAGAGAGAAAGCGTGCTTTCAAGCAAGGTCATTTCGGCACGGGAGCGCGGGGGCAGTGCAGTGAAAGGTGCAGGCACGCGTTCCCTCTACCGTTTTGAGCGCGGGTCCTTCTGCTATCCCCGGAAATGCCGAGAAAAGTTGTCGAGAATGACCTGGAGGTGGCGCTGACCCGTATGGCTCTGGGCTCTCCTAGAATTCCTGACAGCGTACATTTATTTTGACATCCGTCACCAGACCGACAGTCACCGCACAGAGTTGGAAGGGTTGAGAGGATGATAGGGAAGGAAGGGAGGGTGGGGGTGGAGAGAGGATAGAGGTGAAGGGAAAGAGAAACATGTTTTTGAGCCGGTGCGGCACATGCCGAAGTCAAAGAGGGGGGGGGGGGGGGGGTGTAATAAGGGAAGTAACCTCGAGGAGAAATTAAAGGGTGGGCGACCTTACTTCAAAGGCGCCTACGTTTGTCGCATTTCGGGACGCACAAAGGAAACGTCGGCGTCGGGTGGGGGGCTTGTCGGGTTTTTGGTTTCTCCCGGTCTGCCTGCTTTGTGTTAGCTCCAGATGGGTTTCTCGTCTGCGTTGGTTCCTGTTTGGTTGCCGTACGTGTTGCTCTTCTTTTTTTTTTTTTTTTTTTTTTCTTCTTTTTCCGTGACATTTTGTGGCATGCACGGGCCGCTATGGGGTCCTCACCATTACGCGGCGCTAAGCCAGCGAAGATACGCAGCGCGCCATTTCGTTCACTCGGAAAATGACTCTGGACATGGACAAGTGGACGACGGATGATGTCAGCGCATGGTCGACCAGAAAACCGATTGGGATCTGCGTGTTCTGCCTTTCAAGGTAAATATTTTTCCTGTATATGTGCGGATTGAAAGTATATTCTAAGTAATACTATCAGTATTATGGTACCGGTCACTGAAACTTACATTTTTGTTAATCGGTGAGAGAAGGAAATGGCGCGTCATAGAGAGTGCATGAAGAGCACCTGCTCGTTGCCCTTCGCGGTGCTTTGGCTGCTCGCGCCACCTTTTTTAGGAACTCACCGGTTCGAGATTTTTGGGCAGAGAACGCGCGTGCACACCACGAGCGCTCTCGATAACTCTCGCTTGAAAGCATGCCATGGTCGCTCGTGAATCCAAGGAGCGCGAACATCTGTTTTTATATCAGAAACTCTGGAACCATGATTTCTAAAGAGGTGGATTGTTGAAGCCAGCAGCTGCGACTCTTTTTGTATTGGTTCTACTACTAAAACAATGAGTCATGGTAAAGAAACCGCAGCACTGGATCACAGCGGCCATCTCGGAAGCTTTTTTCACGTTTATTTTCAAGTTAATTAAGATATTCAGCGAGAAGTCAATTTGCAAGCTTGTTTGTAATATTGATGACAAGACCGGATCGTCATGTCAAAATATACGAGCAGTAAATGCAAGCTTTTTAAGAATTGCTTACCACTCGCAAGAGTTTTCTTCGCCCTCATATTCTCAATGCTATGAAATTTGGCGACTCCAAATTTAAAATTACAATTTTTTTTTAACTTTTCTATTTAAATTTTTACTCTCACCATAAAAGAAAAATCCCAATAAAAGGTCTCAGAGAATTCACTAGCCTATGTCTGTGACAATATGAGGCGAAAAACGTTAATCCGTACTTCATAATCATAAAAAAAACACGCACACATTTTTTTTTTATTTCACGGCGAGACATTATTGCCGGTTTTATTTTTGTTCACTTTATTTTGCTATCACTATCGCGTTGTGTCGCGTATTGACACAAATATTAGACACCTGCAGTGCTTGGAAGACGACTGCTCGTGGCCATTTTCTCAGTTGCTTAAAATAAAATGTTAAATACGAATCATTAATAACGTAGCCATCTTCAATGCGAAGTTTTTACGCTTAATTTTAACGTAGAAAATCTTATCGGCGAGGATAACTTGGTAACAATTGTCACGCGACCTGACAGCGTTAGGGGTCACGCTGAATGTCTGATATCCGGATACGCCGGATATCGAGCCTGCTTGGGGGGAAAGTCCGTATACTACGCATAAGACTTTTGTGACGGATGTCTAAAACGATTTCGCCTTTATTTTTTTCTTTATTGCAAATTTAGAAAAAAAAAGTCAGCAGTAACTCAAGAATTATATTTTATTTTTCGCCAGTAAATTTACACTAAGTTCAATAGTCGCAGCCAATCATTTTAGCAAAAAATTTGGTAATTAAAGAATTACATCTTGCTAGTAATAAAAAAAACGCGATTAAAATGTCCTCCTTACAATTTGCTGTATACAACTCTTACTGAGATTGCTCACTATAGATTTATAAAAATTAATTACTTAGTTAAAAAATTATAAAATATAAAAATAAAATGCCAAAAAAGCGCTCGCTGCAGTATCAGCCGGTAACCTTGACCGCATGAAGAACGAACAGTAAATTTATAAAAGAGACTTCTTGCGAGTAAGGAGCCATCTTTAAGGTTTTAATTTTCCACTTAGATAATTTTGCTATGACCATTGGATTTTGTTGAACCTACCCACCGATATTATAAACATGCGTGCAAAACGAGAGCTTTGTAAATTTTTACAAGCTGCATTAAAAAAATGTAGCAACTCTACATTAAAATTGCCCGATGTTAGAGCGCGGCCTCAAAAAAAGTGTGGCGTGGCTAATTGCGATCATATGTTGGTTTAGAATTGGTATTATTGGAAACTTGTGCCATCAGATAAGCTGTAGAGTAGTGGTGAGATGCAAAAAAAGGCAAGTGTATTGTGGTGTTGTGGTTGTCTATACAGCGGATATTGGTCTTCCCATCTGCTTTTGCAAGTCATGTCTCCGCTATAGATGAGAAATATAGCCAGTGCAGTACGATTCATCAACCAGTAGGCATTAAATGACTGCACGCCTTGTACTATGCTCATCCAGATTGAGTCATTTCAAATGTCGAAATGTATAAACTATATCTTCAGGTTATGTGTTTGCAAACACTCCTTGAAGGGCCGGCCTCCTGAGCCTGCCATTGGTGTTCCATGAAAGAGACACCTGCTCTTCACGTCCAACAACGTAAGTAAAGTGGTCTCTAATATATTTTTATATATGTATGCTTAATTATTTTTAGTACCTTTTCTTGACCGTATTTAAACGTAATCAACTTATCCTATAATTTTGAAGATATAGGGAATATAAACAACACATATCTTGACCGAACAGTAGAGTTATATACTTGGTGCATGCAATGTAGTTCTTTTTTTTTTTAAGTCGACGAGATTTGTTTAAAAGAAAAGTCGTGAAAGTAACGGTTATGCTGTTTGTGCAGGTGAGTTATATGGCGAGGGGGACATACTAAAGGGGGCTAATCGATCAGTCAAATAATTAATTAAAATTCGTCAATTAACTTTTTAATTAATGAAAATCGACATATGGTTCCAATTAGAAACTTGCTCAGCGTCATCAAAAACCACTGAATCAGTAATTATCAGAAAGACTTTGAGCGCGTGAGAAGCGTTGTAGTGCACTAAAGTTACCACTCGTGAAGCAGGTGCAAGGCTAGCGGTTGCAGAACGCGATGATAATAGGAAGTTTTCGTAGACCGCCTTTCCCCCTCCGCTAAGCCCTCCTCAACGAAGAAACCGCTACTGCGCCTGCGCTCCGAAGGCCTTGACTGTAGAGTTCCGGATATCGTAGTGGGTTACAGAGAGCGTTGCGGGACGGCCAAAACGATCTACGAAGACTCCCTAATCTAATCATCCATGTTCCGCAACCGCTAGCCTTGTACCTGCTTCTCGACCGGTAACTTTATTGCACTACTACGCTTCTCACGCGCTCGAAGTCATTCTGAAAATTACTGATTCAGTGGTTTCGATGACGCTCAGCAAGTTTATAATTAAAACCATATGTCCACTTTCACCAATTAAAAAGTTAATTAACGAATTGAATTAATTAGTTGACTTATCGCAAAGATTAGCCACCCACATAATGCCCCCCTGGCAGTATAACCCACCTCTTCGAGTGGCATAAGTGTAACTTTCACGTTTTTGTTTAACATATCTGTTAACCTTACTATATATATATATATATATATATATATATATATATATATATATATATATATATATATATATAATTCAGTTAAAGGGGACCCACATTACCTATTCACGTATAAAGTATAAATATTGACATGCATGTGATAATGTTATCTTTTTTGACTGTTGCAGAACGTAAGTGTGTTGACACCGATCATCCAAGTCAAGGAGGATGAATTTTGTGTTTTCGTTGATGGCCTGGAAGCCGTGACCGGCATCACCGCAGAAATTGAAGCTGTTAGTACATTGTTTGCCCTTTACTACATCTTTGATGTGAAGCACCCAGCAGACATCTCACACACGATGAAATGTATCGCTCACTTTTTTTTGTTCTCTTGGAGGGAAAAACATGCCTGTCGCTGTTAAAAGATATGAAACCTTTTTGTCCAGTTAAGTGGTCATTGTTTCAATAAAATGTTAATTGTTTAATTACTCTGTTTGCTTTCAGTATTTTGCTCAAAAGATGTCAGTAGTTTTGTATGTTCGCGTTGAATAATAGGCTAAATAAAATATGTAAAGGGAACAAGTGTCTTGTTTTTATAATTATTGGCTTTGGTCAATCAGACGCTTTTGGGAGCACTAAATACTTTGTAGAGAATAGTAAAAGTTGATAACTGCCATATGATTCACTTAGATGGTTTTATTAATCATCAAACAAGCCTCTATTAAGATATCAAAATCAGGTTCAGTAAAATTTTTATTTTAAGAAGCCGTGAATCGTTCACTTTATTGTCTGGTTGGTAAACACCCATTATGGTACCATTAAGAATTTATAATAAGGTGGCTAAAAAGCAATAATATATATAAAGCACCGATCAGGAGCTCGATAGAAGATCCAAATAAGATTCAATAAAGAACCAATAAATGGTTTTTTTAGAAAGCCATAAATGGTTTTAGAAAGATCCTATTGTAAGGTGGCTAGAAAGAACCCTTAACGGTTGTGGGAGCCGCCCGCTCCACTTCCCTGATTAGGCCCTATGGCCGCGGGAACAGCGCTCCGAGCTGTCCAACCGTCAGCCGGAGCGCCCCGTCTCGTGCCTCGGAGGAGCAGCCGTCTTGGCTGTTTACCCTCGCATCGCATGCCTCCATCCCCCGTGCCCCCCCACCTTGCGGGGACACGCGAAACGTCCCCCTGGCGGTTGGACCTTCTTGGGTCCGAGGCTGAGGCCGCCAGCGGAAAGGAGAAAGAGAGGGGGGGGCCTTGTACCCCGTCTCGAGGGGACTGCTCGCGGGGACATCGAACTGTTCGGACGTGTGGCCCGACCCTCCCTGACGGCCCACCTCCGAGCCCGCTCTCGGGAAGGCACGACAAGGTAAGGTCTGTTCCTTCCTTGTCGCCCTTAGCGTGTTTTCTTATCTTTATATGTTTAACACGTAAAATAAACACCCGATTATCCCTTGCCTTCGGCGTGTCCGTGTGCTCCCTTTTGAGAGTCCCGGCTAACGGTTGCAGCCGACAGTCGAACCCGCCGCAGCGCTTAGCATGATACGCTGCGGGTGGTAGGTTGAGCGGTCGGCCTCCCTGCCGGAAGGCGTGACCCCTTTGAGACCTCCACATTTTGGCGCCCAACGTGGGGCCACGACACCAATTGCTGTCGTGGTTTAGCATAGACGTATCGGCCGCTCCGTTCTTTTCACGCCATGTCAACGGGACGACCCGACTTCGGTCCTCTAAACACGTTGGCTGATGTGGCTACGCGAGGGCAGCCTCTTCCTGCCCCGCGCTCACCACGCATCACCCAGGCCACCGTTCCCCTCGGAGGCCAGCGGCTTTCGCCGACCTCGGCTAGCGGACTCTATTCAGAAGTTCCCGCCTCAGCCGAAGGCCCCCTGACAACATCTCCCTCGAGAGAACCCATTCAGGCGGAGCCGATGCCCGGCACAGTTCCCCCACCTGAGGGATACGCCGCCGGTGACGTGAGCGGATCACTCGGTGGTCGCAGCGCTGCCCCAGAGCCCCATCGAGACTCGGTGTCCGTACGAGCCGGTCTCCTGCACGATCGCGCTACGTTGGCCTCCCCTTTGCGAGAGAGCCCACCCGCCTGGCCGTTTATCGACGTGCATCACCCGCCTCAGAGAGACACCACAGGCGAGTTGAGCGGACCGCCCTACGGTCACGCCGCTCATTTACTCCCCCGGCCTGACACGGCGACAGAAAGGCTCGGCACTCCTCGCGATGGCCTCCTCCCCCCCTCGAGGGGGAGCCTTCCCGCGCGCGATGTCGACGCAGCTTCTGTTGGGGCCACCGCGGTCGGCAATCTCATTGACTTGCCCACAGACGGAGCCGATCGCTTGCCGAACGGCGTTTCGGGAGTCTCCCTTTTGCGAGACGAGTCCCCAGCGCTGCACGTGCCCACACCAGTCTGCTCGGGAAATGGACAGCAGAGCTCTCATGACGCGCTTTTGCAAGATGCATCACGAATCATTGAGAGCCTGTCCGGAGCCATGCAGTCCGTTTTGTCAGGACCGCGAGCCACGCGAACACCGGTCCGAATCCCCATACCCAAGTATAAGGGGTACGACGACGCGGTCAGCGCAACGGACTTCCTGGAGGATCTGCTTCACTACCAGCAGGCCATGGGGATGTCTGACCAGGAAATTCTGGGCCGCATTCTGCCGGTCGCCCTCACCGATCAGGCAGCCCGCTGGTTTCGCCTTGCCGGCCAGCATGCGCTCACTCTCTACGAGTTCCGGGTGTCTTTTCGCCAGGAATTCCTCCCCGCGGATTATGAGCGGAGGATGCGACGAGAGTTGGAGCGACGGACCCAGCACCCGGACGAATCGCTTCTCGAGTATGTCAGGGCAATGCAGGAGCTATTTCTAATAGCTGACCCTGCCGCCCCGAACGCCGAGAGAGTGGAGCGGGTAATCAGGCAGGCGCACCCGACGTTCGCCGCCTACTTACGAGGCAGCAGGTTCAGCTCTCTGGACGAGCTTGCCGCCGAAGCCCGCCGCGTCCAGGGCGATATCCTCGCAGCTCGCGCCTATCGGCCTCCGCCCCCGCCGTCGGAGACCCTAGAGCCGCGCTGCGCGTGGAATGGAAACAGCGGATCTCGCTCTCGCCGGCCCGAGGTGTGCGCGGCCTATGCCGACCCGCGGGGAACGGACACGAGGGACATCTCCAATCGTGCTCTCGACCCCTACACCTTTGGCTTGCGAAGATGCTCCACAGAGGCGCAGGCGAACCAGCGTTATCGGGACCGCCCCGCGGACCCGAGGCCGCGCAGATGGGCGCAGACCGGGCACCTTGATGCCCAGAATGAGCGCCCCAACCCGCCAAGGAACTTGCGACGGAACCCGTCCCGCGGTTCGAACGTCCAGTGTTACCGCTGCGGTCGTCCCGGCCATTTTGCCCGAGAATGTACCGACCAGCGGCCCGCGCCTCAACAAGCTTCGGGAAACGGATCCGGCCGCCGCTGACGAGGCCGGCGGCGCGACGGAACGCGGGGGCCCCCTTGATCGCCCTCGCTCCGTCCGCGTATCGGGTGGACTCTTCGCCCGATGCGCCTGCCCCGTTCTTGGCTCTCACCATCGCCGGCCGGACGTTTGCGGCTCTCCTCGACTCGGGGGCGAGCGCATCGTTGTTCGGCGAAGACGTACTGGCACATCTGCAGGCGCACTCCGTGCGGCTAAGGGAATGCAACACGTCCTTTCGACTGGCCGCAGGCGGCGCCGCCCAATCGAGCGGCGCCGTAAGGCTGATCGTGCGATGGGACCAACGAGTGAGACGCCACCGTTTCGTCCACCTCCCCGGCCTGTCTGTACCGGTGATTCTGGGGCGAGACTTCCTTGCTCGAACGGGGATGGTGATTGACGTCGCTAACGGAGGTTACCGTGAGGGCCCTTTTGGTCCAGTGAAACCCTTCTGCGAGCCCCCGGCCACCTCAACGGCCCCCATGCCAACGAGCGCCGCAAGCAACCCTGGTTGCACGGGAGAGACTGTTTCTCCGAAACCGGTTTTGGGCTTCGCGTCCGCACGCCCGGCGCGTGCCGCCGGCGCGGCCGAGAATGCTTCGCACCCACTGCTGACACCCTCCTGCGGTGTTGCGGGTCGCGACAGGGCGCGCCTTTCATCGTTGTTATACTCTTATGACTCGATGTTCACGGACAGACCCGGCTGCGCCGACTCAGTGCGGCATCGGATCGACACAGGGGACGCTCGCCCCTGGCGGTGCAATCCTCGTCCGGTTAGTTTGGCTAAAAGAAGGGCCATCGACGCCGCCCTGGATGAATTGACCGACACCGGCGTTATCCGGCGTTCAGAGAGCCCATGGGGTTTTCCGGTCGTGCTTGTCCCAAAGAAAGACGGAAGCTCCCGCCTCTGCGTTGACTACCGCAAACTGAATGAACTCACGCGCAAGGACGCCTATCCGTTCCAAAGCATCGACTCCATCATCTCGAACCTCGGCGGAGCAAAGTTCTTTACGACGCTCGACGCCAGCAGAGGCTACCTACAGGTCCAAGTCGAACCCGACGATGCAGAAAAGACAGCCTTCGTCTGTCACCGTGGACTTTTTGAGTTCACGCGCATGCCGTTCGGGCTTACAGGAGCGCCAATGACGTTCCAACGACTCATGGACCGTGTTCTCGGGGAAGCCAGATGGTCCTATGCCATGGCGTACCTCGATGACATTGTCGTGTACTCGGACACCTTCGAAGATCACCTGCGTCATTTGGAGGATGTTCTTGGGAGACTAAGGGCCGCCGGAATGACCCTGAATCCGAAAAAGGCCCAAGTCGCCGAGACCCGTATCTCTTTGCTGGGTTTCACGATCGATCGCAGCGGCGTCTCTCCGTGCCCTGAAAAACTCCAGGCTATCCTGGAGTATCCGGCGCCGACGGACGTTAGCTCTCTGCGCCGCTACCTCGGAATGATGAACTTTTATCGTCAGTTTATCCCTGGTTGCGCGGCTGTCCAGGCCCCCTTAACCCGTTTGTTGAGGAAGTCGGCGAAGTGGAACTGGGGCCCCGAGCAGGAGGCCGCTTTCCGAAGCCTCGCTGATGCTCTCGTGTCCACCGCCAACCTCAAGCTGCCCGACTTGAACCGGCCGTTCGTGATACAAACCGACGCGAGCGACCGGGGACTCGGTGCGGTTTTACTCCAGGAGCACCAAGGCGCGCTCCGACCGGTCGCCTTTGCCAGCCGATCATTGACGCCCGCCGAAACCCGATACAGCGTGACCGAACGGGAGTGCCTCGCCATGGTGTTCGCGCTCCGTAAGTTCGACATGTTCGTTGACGGGACGACTTTTATCATTGAGACCGACCACGCCGCTCTGAAATGGCTCACACGCCTCCGAGAGCCGGCCGGTCGCCTGGCGAGATGGGCTTTGACGTTGCAGCGCTACGACTATGAGGTGCGCTACAGAAAGGGAAGCGCGAACGTTGTGGCCGACGCCTTGTCTCGGGCCCCCATTGCGTTTGCTGACCCCTCCACGTCAGAAACTCGGCCGAAATGTGTGATTGCGTCCGAGCCACGCACAGCCCAGTCCGACGAGACACCGGCACCCCCGGGGCTCTCTGACGGAACCGTGAACCATGTCGACTCTTTTGGAGGCGTGGGGATCCCCTTTAGCAAACAAGAGCTACGAGAAGCTCAGCAGAACGATCCATTTTGTCGAGAAGTAATCGACGGGCTCCTGGGAGAGCGCGACTCGTCGGAGTCGGGCGGCGCGGCCGCGGGGCGATCAGCTGGTATTGCTGGAAACGCCCAGCGTCGGGAAGCCACTGGTAATGTGGTTGGCGCATTGGATTCGTTCTTGCTGGACGCCGACGGGCTTCTTTTGCGGTACATACCATCTGAGAATGACACCTGTGATCCGTTCAAGGTGGTGGTACCCCGAGGGCTGAGAGGCGCGCTTTTGCGCTTTTATCACGACACGCCAACGGCCGGACACGCGAGTGGCCCCAAGACTTATCATAAGTTGTGTCACTTCGCCACCTGGCCCAACATGAAAAGCGACGTACTGAGATACGCCCGGTCATGCCACCTGTGCCAAAGCCTCAAACCGCGAGGCGGCAAAGTCCCCGGCTTGTTGCAGCCCATCAAGAGTCAGCACGCCTGGTCTCTCGCGGCGTGCGACATCGTCGGCCCCTTTCCAAGGAGCCCGAAGGGTCATCAGTACCTGCTGGTTGTCACTGATCACTTCAGCAAATGGGTCGAACTATTTCCCCTCCGAACGCTGACGGCTCGAGTGATCCTAGATAAGCTAATGGAGGTGTTCTCGCGCTTTGGGTACCCTCAGGCTTTGATAACGGACAATGCCAGCGTCTTTACGTCGAAGGTATTCGTGGACACCTGTGCGGCCCTCGGCATTAAGCACAATAGGACCACGAAGTACCACCCCCAGTCGAATGTGACCGAACGCGTGAACCGCAATCTCAAACCTATGCTTGCAGCTTATGCGGAGCGGCACAAGGATTGGGACACTTATCTCCCTGAGATTGGGTTTGCCCTCCGATCCACGGTCAACCGATCGACGGGATTCACCCCTGCCCTGCTCACATTTGGGCATGAGCTCATGAATCCCATGGACCGGGTTCTGGTAGCCAACGGCGGGGTGAACGACGCGCGGCCAGCCTATGCTGACTACGCCCGGCAGCTACAGTTTCGGTTAACGGATATCTTTTCCGAAGCCCGCCGAAATCTGGAAGCTGCGCAGGCTAGCCAAAAGGCCCAGTATGACCGCACGCACAGAGATGTCCGCTATCAGGCGGGCGACCTCGTGCTTAGGCGCACGCACGTGCTTAGCGATGCAAGCAAGGCCTTTTCGGCCGCGCTGGCGCCAAAGTGGTCGGGCCCGTTCCGAGTCAAAAATACATGCTCCCGCCTGGTCTATAAGCTAACGGACCTACAATCTAGGGACGTGGGTGGACCGGTACACGTCTGCGACCTCAAACCTTACACAATGAGGGAGGACGAGTCGACCGAGGACCATTGTTTCTCGCGGCAGCAGACGCACTCGCGACGAGGCGGGGTCAACGGCCAAGTGTCGGCACCCCGCTACACGTTGCGGAGTCATCGAAAAGGACGGCTAGAAAAATCCTAGCAACCGGGCAACCCCTGCTTGCTTCGGTAGGTTGCCGCATCCTCTGCCGCCGAGTTCAGTTTGCGTACGCAGAGTGCCATATCCTGTTAAGGGCACTGCGTGGTCTGCATTCCAACTGAAACCTCCCGCTCTGCGGTTGGGCCGGTTAATGTACGCAGGCTGCCCGAGTTCAGCTATTGGCAACCCCGCTAACTAGCCTGTTCTCGGAAACGTGTCACCCCTCGGTGGCAATGTTTTCTGTCGGCCAGGAGCATGACGCCCTCCTCCCGGTCCCGCCAAAGCGATCCTTGAGAAGCAGCGCCTCCGAGAGATTTTACGACTTTCGGCGAGGGGTTGGCCCACTGACTTTTCCCCAAGCCCCGTTTCGAAGTCGTGTTTTCCACCCCCATCCCCCTCCACGCGGATGACGGGGGACCGAGCGGAGTTTCCTTGCTGTATGCGGGGAGATGCTCCGAAAGTCCGTCCCGGGGGTTCCTTCCCTTCTTCCCTCTCGTGTAGGGATACGAGGGCGAGGGAGGAGGGAGAGACATTTTGACGCGCGACAAGTGTGCGGGCCGGGATCCAGTAAACTCAGAAGCCATGCAGCGACAACGTCAACTTGGGGACGGTACCGGACGGGGGCCACAAACATCGACGGCCTCGCCTTCGTGGAGGGGGCAATGGCGACCCACCTGGAGGCGGCGCCCCTACGTCCGTGGCCCTGATTCCCGCCAAAACGGCGGCTACGGGGTCCGGGAGCAGCCCCGGACAGCGGCTCCCTCCCCCCACGGCGCAGCCCAGCGCCACCCGTCCGTGGAGTCCAGCGGTCGCAACGGGGTCCGGGGGCGACCCAGGTCAGCGGCTCCCTCCCCCCATGGCACCGCCCGGCGCCGCTCGTCCGCAGACACACGTGAACCCCGGTCAGCGGCTTCCTCCAGGGCCGCCTCGGGGACACCATCACAATCACCCTTGGACACCCCGTCTCCCGGGGCTGGGGCGGGCCCTCTCCCCACCACCAAATCGACCCGCCACGTCGCAACATGGACGTGGCAGCAGGGGACCGGGCCGCCACACGGCTTCGTCTCCTGGCGGGGATGGCCGGAACAGCGGCGGCCCAGACGGGGTGTCCCGGGCGACAAGCTGCCCCCGCTCTTTCGGGGCCGCACGATCCAGGACGCGGACCGCGAGGCCCAGGGCGCCTCCATGACGCCGGACCCCGCGGCAGTGTACTGTGAGGGCTGCGGGGTCCTACGCATTAACGAGGTCCACGACGACAGCAAGATCCATCGGAGCCGGGTCCGGGCGCCCGAGGTGGTCCCCCCGCCTGCCCCGCCTGACCTGCACGCCGCCCTCGACCAGCCAGGCGCCGTGGACGCCGTCCTGTCGTATATGGCGCGACGGCCGGAGTTCGCGGCCGCCATCTTGGACGGCAGCCTGTTCAAGATGCCAGTGGACGTGGCGATGGACGGGGTGAGTGGGGAGGCGGCACCCTCCGCACCAGCGCTGAGCCCGGAGGAGGAGCGACAGCTCACGGAGGAACTTTTGAATTTTTAAAGACAGGAGCCCCGGGCGACGGCCTCCTCAAGTGTGTGTTTTTTTTTAATTTTTATGTAGCATTATGTATTCAGGATCATGTATAATGTATGATGGATTATTATATATATTTAATGTATTTTGTAGTGTTTTGTTGTTTTCTCTGTGCGCGTCATTTTGGGGGGGGGGGGGGGGAACGAGAGCCGGCATCCCTTGTTCTAAAGGGGTGCTCAAGATCTTGAGGAGGGGGGAATTGTGGGAGCCGCCCGCTCCACTTCCCTGATTAGGCCCTATGGCCGCGGGAACAGCGCTCCGAGCTGTCCAACCGTCAGCCGGAGCGCCCCGTCTCGTGCCTCGGAGGAGCAGCCGTCTTGGCTGTTTACCCTCGCATCGCATGCCTCCATCCCCCGTGCCCCCCCACCTTGCGGGGACACGCGAAACGTCCCCCTGGCGGTTGGACCTTCTTGGGTCCGAGGCTGAGGCCGCCAGCGGAAAGGAGAAAGAGAGGGGGGGGCCTTGTACCCCGTCTCGAGGGGACTGCTCGCGGGGACATCGAACTGTTCGGACGTGTGGCCCGACCCTCCCTGACGGCCCACCTCCGAGCCCGCTCTCGGGAAGGCACGACAAGGTAAGGTCTGTTCCTTCCTTGTCGCCCTTAGCGTGTTTTCTTATCTTTATATGTTTAACACGTAAAATAAACACCCGATTATCCCTTGCCTTCGGCGTGTCCGTGTGCTCCCTTTTGAGAGTCCCGGCTAACGGTTGCAGCCGACAGTCGAACCCGCCGCAGCGCTTAGCATGATACGCTGCGGGTGGTAGGTTGAGCGGTCGGCCTCCCTGCCGGAAGGCGTGACCCCTTTGAGACCTCCACACGGTTCTATACAGCCCCGATCAAAGATTCAATAAAAGACCCTAATAACGCTCCATAAAGAACCAAAGAATTCGTTCTTTGAAAGAGCGCTAAATGGTTTTAAAAAGAACCTTACGAAAGGTGGCTAAAAAGAACTAAGGCGTTCTTGAAAGAACCCATAAAACGTTCCAAGAAGGATCCAATTATGGTTCAGACAAGAACCCATATAAATAGTTCTTTTGAAGTACCATTATCGGAGCCAAAAATAACCATTCCTAGGGTTCTGCTAAAGAACCGAAAAAGGATCTATAAAGAACTCAAAAATTGGGTTCATCAGAAGAACCGATAATGTAGGTCCTTTCCGGAACCTTTAAAGGTGCCGCCCATCGGACAAGTGAAAGAACCCAAAATGGTTCTTTCGGGCACCTTTTTTTTTTAGAGTGCAGCGTAAACGTGGGAGCTGTTCCTTCAGAAGGACGAGCCCGCCCACCTCCAGACGTGGCGATTGCTGGCCTTTTGTTTCAAGGGCAGATCGAAGTTCTCTCGGGTAGTCTGACCTCCCGTTACCCAGAGTCTGTTAAAGAATGCTTTCCTTTGTTTCCATATTTTTCGGAGCATCTCCGGAGACGACGCAAAGTCTTCTCTTTCAGCCACTGGAAGTGCTGTCAGTCGTCGTCCCCTGAAAAAGCTAGTCGGTGTGAGTGGCTGGCCTTCGTCAAGCTCATTGTGAACGAATGTTGGGGGACAAGAATTTAGCATCGCCTCAATTTCGCATAGGACTGTGGACAACTCTTCTACTGCGTTCATAGTTTTTCTCCCGATCACTTTTCTTAGTCCCACCTTCAGGTATCAAACCAGTCGCTCGTAGAATCCTCCCCACCAAGGAGCACGCTCAACAATAAAACTCCCCTCGATGGTTGCATTGGCGAAGTGATTCACCACTTCTGAGTGTCGTAGGATCTTCCGAAGTTCTGCCAGGTCTCTGGAGGCTCGCTTGAAGGTTAGCGCATTGTTTGAGTAGATGATGCGGCATAGTCCCCTCCATGACACAAACTTACGGGCAGCTACAAGAAAACTTCTCGTTGAAACGTCTGATACGAGCTCCAAGTGGACCACCCGCGCCACTGGACAAGTGAACAGCGTGATGTACGACGTCCTTTGCCTGTATGTACAGCGGTCCTGCAAAATCTACACCAACTACCTCGAAAGGTTCAGCCTGCGTCGTTCTCGTACGCAGCAAAGGTCCCGCTGAAGCACTGGAGCACTCGCCGGAATAGCACTAAATCGCTGGCACGTTATACACAGCGCAGCATCTTCTTCACCAGCTCTCGTACCCCGAAGGATCCAATACCTCTCGCGGAGCTGGACTGGAGTGTGTCTTACTCCTGCGTGTAACACCATCCTGTGAGCGTCGATCACAAGTACCGTGGAATATCGATGCTCTTTCAGTAGTACGATAGGGTTTCGTTCATCGTATGTCATGTTGTCCGATCGGAGTCGCCCTCTTATGCGAAGCACTACCTCTTGGTTGATGAAACTACTGAAGTCTCGAAGAGGAGAAGTGGATGGGGTCTCGGTTCTGCTGGTCGCACGTCGAAGCTTGGCGGCAAACGCCGATATTAGCTTTTAGCCAATATGTCCGCGCTCCTTGGATTTCCTCTGCAGTCAGAGGCCCCGATTGTTTTCCCGTTGACCTAACGTTGTGAAGGAATCGAAATATCCACACTCTTGTTCTGTTGAGTTTTGAAGCCGAACTGAATGGGGTGACATCAAGCAACGATGCAGATGGTGTTGAAATGTCCAATATGTCAGCTCTCGGTCCCCTCTCCTCGAGCTTATATCGAGGTGGCTCCTCGCGCTTCTCCTTGGGCCATTCTTTAGCTGGCAGCGGCAACCAACTGGTCCCCGAACAACAGAGTGGAGTGGAGACCAATCCAAGGTGGTCAGACCTCGTGACATGAGGTCGGCGGGGTTCTCCTTTCCCGGCAGGTGGTGCCATGTCACACATTGCAGTTCTTCTGTGGCATTTCAGCAACCTTGTCATTTGCCAACCTGATGTCTGCCCTCTATGGAAGGCCGACTTCGCACCTCCCATTGGTCTTGGCGATCATAGTTTCGGAGTCTCGCATGACATCGCTGTCCGAAGGATCGTCCACCGATGCGTCGATGACACCCATCCTCTGAAGTTCCCAGAATTGCTTGAGGCTTGGCATGGGTTCGGGCTCTTGGACCGCCGTTCTCAGCACGACCACCCTGGAGCAACTAATAACCGGGGAGCTTGACCCTTTTCGTCCCTGAACCGCCCATCCGAATACGGGCTGCACTGCAGTCAAGCTTCCTCTGTCGGTGAATCTTTCCAATGATGTACTCCCAGTAGTGATCCGGGCCAAGCAGGATATCGATGCTCCGATGTTCCAGTCCGGTCATGGCATCTCCTACTAAGCAACCGAGCTCCTTTAATGTCGCGACGATGGATTAATCTGGGCTCGGGAGATTTTGTTCGCAGATGGTAGGTGTTTCTAGCATGTCGATTTCATATTTTTTGTAGTACCGTTGGTCCCGCAAAGTAACCTGCACCCTGCGAAACATTCGTTCGGTGCTTTCGCCTCTGAACACGCTGAACGTGAGGATCTCCATCCCGAGTTGTTTGCAACCGAGTCTCTGGGACAGCTCCTCCGTAATGAAGGAACGTTGACTGCTGCTGTCAAAGAGAATTCGGGATAGTCTTCTTTTGTTTTTGTTCTCGGCCCATGCGGTCACCGTCTGCAAGAACACTGCTGGCTTGCAGTTCTTTCCAATGATCTGAAGACTGACCGGTGTTTTATCTTCGCTTTCTGTTTTATTCACCGCGAAAAGTCGTTCCAGTACGTAATCCGGGTCACACATAGTAGGCGCATGCCATCCTTGACACCTGGTGCAACACGGCGTGCTTCGGCACATTCTCGCCGTGTGGTTTGCTTTTGTGCAACGAAAGCATCTGTTGCCAGCCTGTAATCTTTGTTTTTTTTTCTCAGTGAGCTCAATATTGGCGTTGCAGTCAGGTGTGGCGTGTTCTTCGGATTTGCAGAACTAACACTCTAAGCCTTCAGTCTTGCCATACAAGGCCGCTGCGGTAGAGTTTCGAAGGTTCGTGTAGTTTGAAAGTTTCTTCGGCAGTTCTTGTTTAGGGAAACGAATTGCAGGCTTACCGCCAAAGTCGTCCTCTTGTTCCTCTGACGTCCTTTCCCAGCTCTCGACTTCAACTCGAATAAATTTGAGTAGAGTCTGTAGAGCTCTTAGATGAACATTCTCTGTTGGAGACTCGGGACTGGTGCCCGTCACTGCGGTGGCGTTCTTGGTGTCCTCCAACGACATCTTCCGGTTGTAATCCAGGGACATGTCCTTCGGTAGTGCTCGCAGTAGGAGCGAGTAGAGCATGGCGCAGTAGGATTCCTCGCCCACACCCAGTGCTCCAAGTCCCCAGATGTGCGCCTGAAGACTGTCGTACAAACGACGCAGGGTTCGGGCATTGCCCTGTAGTGGTACCCTCTGGATGTCCATCAGACTTTTCATGTGGTTGTGTACCAGAGTCTCTTGCTTGCCGAACCGCTGCTGTTGAAGGTCGATCGCGTCCGCATAGCATTGAGCGGTTGGCTGTAGTCCCTGGATGGCAGCTGATCCATCTCCGGTGAGCGCTGATCTCAGGTAATTGAACTTTTCCGATGGAGTCAGTTCCGGATTCTCGTGGATTGTGGTTTCACTCCCAGAATGCTTGCCAATTCTTCCGGTTGCCGTTGAACTTGATAAATTCTAATTTTGGAAGCTTGACTTTCTACGGCTGTTGCTCTCCAATCGTTCGAGGGACCACTTGCTCGTTGGCTGTTCTCCACGCCCTTCGCCTTCTTTCTGAGCTTCGTGAGGCATGTGACAATCTTGTCAGTATAATCTATGATTTGCGTGAACTCCATTTTCACGTCTCTTTCGGTAATCAAAGGCTCGATCGCGGCATCTACGTGGCCGAATTGATCCCGAGAGAGGCTTATGCACTCAATCAAAATCTCTAGGTCATCGATGACTGCTGGAGTCAGCTGAAATAATTCTTTTGCCTCGCTGAGGAGTTTAGTTACTTGTGTTTGCAGAGTCTTCCGTTTCTTCTTGAGGATGTCCATGATCTTTCAGTCTTGTCTCGATGGAATGTTGCTTCTGTCGTTCGATAGGTATTGCTTCGGTCTACCAGATTCCCTTCGTCGAATCGCTACGTAGCGGGTTTCCGCACAAAATGCATGAACTTCTGGTGGTCATTGTTGGTTACGTTGATGCAAACATTTATTTACACTATGCACAAGCAACAAAGCAGTTCGATGTGACGTGTCAATCTCATGTGTTCCGAGCACAAGCCCTGGGCCATGCGCTCCCAGGCCACTAGCTCCTTGCCATGAGCTCCTTTTCAAAACGTCTCTGGCCCATTTCCTCGTCTCCAGTCTGTGATCGTTGTTACACATTGTTTGTAAAGTAAAAAATTGGTTAGTTTGCAATAAACAGTGAGTTTCTTATATGTCAAATATTGATCTCTTCATTCTAACATTAATTATGTACTGCTCGTGCAAGCTGTTGCTCCCAAGTGCTTGGTAGGAAAAGATACCTAATTTAGGAGGTTTGAAGGTAGATAGCATGCAAACTTACTCAGCACTTTGACTGCTTGAAGCCCGTGTAGTCTGCAGGGTTCGGGGCGGGGAACTCTTTGCGGACCCTGGTCACCACGCAGCTGGGCAAGGTGACCCGGTTCCCCTTTCCGAGCCTTCCGTGTACCCACCAAACAAATTGGCAGTATGCCGTGTACCTGTACTTACTGCAATGATAACATAATAAAGTTATTTAGTTACACTGCCAGGTATCCACTTGGAACTAGAAGGCATTCATTGTTTTTAGTTCGATGGCCAGCAGCAAGACGCCACAAGCTGTAGTTTCATTAAAACATGCATATTCGAGCGAGCAAGCATGTAATGAATGGTTTGCTTCTAAATTTTGGGTATGTTTTTCAGGCCACCAATAAAAACCTGCCTGTGTCGGAAACTTCAATTGCCAACATTGAGGCACTGCCTTTTCTGGTTCATCTAATGCAAATCTCGCTTTACATCCTCCCTTTATTTACAAAGCGGTGCACTTGATAGTAAAAAAGTATAGCCATTTAGTTTCACTTTACGTACGCATTTATCTCCTTTATGTTTCTCGTGCTGAGAGGCCGGCAGACTCTCAGCTTCCTGTACTCTAGGTCCAGGATATCCCTGTCCAGGCAGTACAGCTCGAAGAGCCTATGTGTTGTGATGCAGGGAAGGCTCCCAGCCTTCTCTTTGACCTTGCACTGCTCCTTGCAGCACACACTTTCCACTGGTGTGGACATGGTGCCACACCGGGATTCGCAGCAGCACCTGTTTCCCAAAGGTAGAAACGAATTAGTGCATATGTCAACATTTCTGTAATGCTGTGTGGGCACTGGTGTGGCTACACACTTTGCCTCTTTCTTTTCTCAATCCAATTGTGTCACCCAAACACTGCTCAAGCCTCAGATGCCTTTTGGGAGTATCCACAACCACGATGCAGTCACTATACAGCAGCTACATTTTTGCGTATAATAATATAGTAATACTTTATTCATATTCCGGAATCTTTGACCCAGGCATAGAGGGCCGCAAAAAAGCAGTGCTGCCCATGCCACAAAGGCCTGAGTGCCCAACCTGGGGCCCAGCATTGCGCAAACACGTGCATAATAAAAAAAAAAAAAAACGTACAGCGCGCACGTGAGTACTTCGACGGTGTATCGGCACTACGTGCAGGTTCAAGCCCGCACGCAGCTGATGCATCTTCAATTTCTAACGCGCCTTCGCGGGACAGGTGCACGGGTAGCCCCTGCCTTAGCACTGACAGTTTCTAGCAAAAGGAGGCGCATCTTTCTGTAGCCCAAACGATGGAGCCGATAAGTTCAGGTTGGAGCTTACTCGCCGCCGCTCGGCGATACCAAGAGCATGTCAGTCGCTAGCACACCTGATAACACAATATATAAAACCCCATTTATCATCTTTTCTTCGAGGCTACAAGTCAACTTCGCGCAACCCCAAAACAATCGGTTCTTCGAGGCTGCAAGTCAACTTCGCGCAACCCCAAAACAATCGCTCTCCCGGGCCTATGCAAGACATACGCTGCGCCATGTGCGCGTGTTCTTACCAGCGTGTGTTGAGTAGCCGCCGCCTGTCACTTCGCGGCAGAACGTCTGGCGAGGACTCCGCTGCTGGCTCCGTTGAAGTTTCATTGCTGTCCGACGTCGCGGACCGGTCGCAGGCGTAAGGCAGCACCTTACGCCTCTTCGCTGGCAGGTGCTCGCGCTCCTCATCCGACGGTACTGCATCGCTCCCGCTGCAGCTACTGCTGCTGCTGCTGCCGCTCTTGGCGCACGCACGTGTCGCCATAACAAATGGGCACGCCACCGAGCTCGAGGTAGACGCGGCAGGTCACAGGTGACAGCAAACCAACAAAGTTGTGATTTTTCGCGTCTCCTGAGGCAGCTGCGCGAGGTCTCTGAGGTCTTTGACGTCACGAAGCGAGGTTCCGGAGACGCTCACCAGGGGCACCTTAAAATGCTTATTTTCCGGTTTATTAAAATTTACGTGGTATTTTCGCTTTAACAGCGCCAGTAAAAATTAAATGACGTGCCATTCTTGCGATTAAGACCAAAAACGTCGACCCGATTTCACAGTTCAGTATCCCTTTAAGATTTCTTAGGACGAGGGAACACACTGGCATTCTGGCGCCATCTATGCGGTGACCCTGGAACTGCATTTCACAAGAGCGAAGGTTTCGCGGGATTTCCGAGGTCAAATGTATGTAATACCAATAAGAAAGGCTCGTTTATAACGTTGACAAAAGTTTTTCGAGCCATGAAAGAAAGGATGATGCGCGAGAGAAATAGAAAAAAAAAATGCCGGACCGGCCAAGTTTACACTGCTACCCCATACATGGCGCCAGTGTGTCCTCTCATTGTGAGAGGTTTTAAGGAACCCAGTTTTCAGAGGTCACAAGACTGTGAACGGGCCTTTAGAGAACCGTGCAGTGAACGAAAAACTTAACAGTTCATGCGTTCTAAGCATTCAATGAACTCATCATCAAGTTGTCGGCAGGCCTCTTCACGATGTATAATTTGTGCAGTACTTTGGTATTTGTTAATTTTTCTGGAAACGGGTGCCAGCAGGTACGGGCATAGACAATGGTAATCATATTCGTGCATCGGTGCAACTTTTTTGTTATTTTATTTTAAAGCTTGCAATTTGGTGTTGAAAGAACTTCGTGGTTCCCATGGCGAAGTAGCAAACATTATATAGCTGCGCTCAAAACCACTCCAAGGTCGGCACGAATGCCAAGGCATCTAAAAAAAAATAATGTGACCAGAAACAATGCCATTTATTACGTTGTCAAGCTAGGCCTCGCAATTATTGGCCGAATGGGGTCCACTAATACTTTCCCATGTAGGAGGATGTCTTTAGCACCCATGCTTGTTGTTTTAATTACACCTTGAACATGATTCATTACTGCAGAGGACTTTCATTACGAATGAGCTTTCTAGTTAACGGTGGTGTTTCTGTTAACAAACCACTGTATTAGGTGAGTAGAAAGTAAGAGTAAAGAAGTGAAGTTTGGTCTTTAATGGCAAGTAGGTTCATACGAAATAATTTTTGTTTCAGTGGAGGCTCAAGTGTGCATGACGCTGAAGGAATTCCCTTTTCAGTCGACGGAGACAAGGGTACCACAAGAGCCATCGAGGGAAAGGGAACGGAACCTCTTGGTGTCAACGCCTTGCCGCCTGCGTAACTGTGCCCCGAACCCTGCAGTTTTTGCCAAGGTAAACAATTAGGCCATTTGAAAGCTTTGCGAATAAAAAGAAAAACATGACTCACTTGCATGCCTTGCTGTAAACAATCTAATGCAGCACTGAAGTTCGCGAGTTGCAGATAATGTCACAGCTTGGATAGATAACCTGTACATTCTCAGAGTTCTGTGGGCTAGGGGCTGCCCAAAGATTACACAGCCGGATGGCGCCCCGCTACAGAGCACCAGCATATGTCGTACCATAGCCTCCTTTATACTGACAAAGCCTTGCAGATTGCCACGAGAAGCGGTCGTCGAAATCGAAAAGGTTGAGTGGCATACAACGGAGAAGAGTCTCGCCGCAGCGGACGCGAAACATGAAAGAAGTATGTTTCGGGTCCTCGCCACTGCAAAAGCTGTGCGCTGACGTCCAGGTTCCCCAAAGAATGGCTCTTTGATGCTCTGTGCTACCAAATCCAGTGATGTTCCATGCAGGGAATTTTCCCTTTTTCAGGGGATTTCCGGTCTGAATTTTCGTGAAAAGGAAAATGGGAATTTTAACAGGTTTGCAGGGAATTTTAAGGATTAACGAGGGAATCCGGGAAAAGCTTTAGAGGGAGCTAAGCACACTAACAAGTTGAGTGGTCTAAAAGTTTTATGAAGAGAAAGAAAGTTGTGGTGCAGGAAAAATGTGTCTGAACGACTCATTTTGAAGTAGGTTTAGGAAACTTCTACTTGACTTGAAGTACATTCTCCGCGCGTGTACTTGTACATTATTTGAAGTAATTTTTTCCGGTACTTTGCGAGAAAAAGTACAACTTCCGAATTCAATACATTCTCCAAATTTGAGAAAAAGAAAAGTGTATTGTTATGTAAAAACACACTATTGTCTTTCAAGATGTTATTCGGTAATTATTTGAGTCAAGTAATAGCGGCAATAAGATCGATGCAAATAAGTGTTAAATAATTTGTCAGCTAAAGTGAGATGACTACTCCGTGGCCACTTTATTTTGGAAAATAACTGATGCACCCTCGATTACCCCCCTGAAAGATTATGTTAAAAAGTACTTGTAATTTACTTTGGAAGTACATGATATTTATAGTACTTTACATACTTACTACTTTACTTAAAGTACATAACCTCTAATTTTCTTTGTACTTTACACCAAGTACTTTTTAGATGTACTTTATTAAACACTGCTAAATATTATATTATTTAGTTAATAAAAATATAAACTGACCGCCTTATTAAAAAGCCAGTCTAAATTTTCACTTATTAAACTGGAAATCTAATTGAAATTGTTTCTCGAAACCTGGAATCCCAGTTCCGTAACCCACATAGTGAAAAGTTATACTGGGTTTCTCGGTAGGGCAGTAATATTTTCTTCTCTTTAAACATGCGATTTCACGCAGCTTTTGTGGTAAAATGCACGCATATAGTGGCCTGCATGACCACAGAAATCAGCTGATGCGAAAATAAAGGTATCAAATGCAGGGTAATATGCGGAGATATTTCAAAACTTTGCAGGGAAAAAGTACCTCAAAAAGGGGCTTTTTGTACGTAAGAAAGGGAATTCTTGGGCATGGTATGGAACATCACTGACCAAATCCTCTCGCTCCGAATCTGTGACCAGGCACTCTACACTCTAAAAAAAAAAGGTAGTCATATGTGGCTACCTTTGGGGTGGTAAAAAGTTGTCCCAAATATAACGACCCCTAGGGTAAAAATGACGACCTCACACGTAGTAAAAATGCAGGTAGTCAAATTTGACAAACCCCAAAAGCAACATGGCGGACGGTTAGCAAGGCTCGGATTCCCCGGTAAGGCCTAGCGAACAGCACGGCTTTTCGGCCGAGTTAGAGAATAGGGCGCATACGCCTATTCGACGTCTTCCAAGCGCCATCAGACACTCTAAACATCCGTCCTTAGACACCGGTACCGTACCAATTAGCCAAGAAGACTGCAGCGTGTTTGCCGGAATCGCCGCGATTGCACCCGACGGCATCTCGCTAGATTGACTGTATTTTTACCGTCCGGCGGAGAACGCTCAAAAAAGAAATCGTAACACGAGTAATGGGCACGCTGACTTCATTGAAGACAACGTATGCTTGTCGTTTGCAGCGATGAATCGCTGGGGACCTTCGACGACACGAACGGGAGGCGTTTAACTCGTACCAACGCCCCGCTATCTTTCTTTTTGATTGTTTACTATCTCTTCTTGTTTGTGCCTACCTCAACCGACGTGGTTATCCATTGCTGCCTGCACTTCGCAGCTCTTCGACACAGAACAATAATTCAGGTGGCCGAGTGACACAATTATTACGATTGTTTTCAATCTGAGAGGCACGTAGGGAGCCCAGTGGACAGCAGAGCCTGGACGGCTGGACCGTATGCCAGCTGTTTGTAATCAATAGCTACAGGACTGCACAACACTTCGCTTATTGAATCAGGCGGCAGCTTGCGCCACCTAGGATGTGTAGTAGTAACCGCTAGATGCACTAAAAAAATGCTCATTCACTAACTCTCCTGAACTACGAACGTACTGCACCTATGACAACTCATGCGCCAACACACAATAACCACGATACCGAACACTGTTACGGGCACATACATATCAACAGTACAACAAGGCACAAGCAACCGCAACACAACACCTCCGCGACTGTCTACTCTGACCACCCTACCGACCCGATTCGTATATATGCCCTACCCGGTTCTGACAAGGATTAGGCAAGTGACTGCCGCTGTATAGTTGATGAATACAAAGAGTATCTGCAAGTATTATTAGTAGACAGTTAGTCTGAGTATTTAGATTGGCCGGCTAGACACCTCTCTTAATCTAACGCTTTGAAAGGCAACATGATATGAAAGTTATCAGCTAAAGTAACACCACATGGCATGCTCCCGATCAGTTTCGGTTTCAGATTCACGCAGTGATAAGCTTACTAATGCCATGTTGCCCCATGCTCAGTAATCGGTTAAAGGTAACATAATTCTTAGTCTTGTGTTGTTAAATACCCCACAAAGCCCAGCGTATCATATTTGTTACGTGGAGTTTGATAACTCAAAAAGTGACAATAACTTGCGTGAAGCTGAGACCATAGAGTTATTAGACAGTTTTAGTATAGCGTTGCTGGATCTTACGTACGCAATACGCAATAGTATAGCGTACGCTAAAAATGACCTGCTCAAACCTAATTTAGTTGTGCGCTAAAGCCCGTTCACACTCTTGCGACCGGGTACGACTGAGAGAGACGAGATCTCTTAAAACTTCCTAAATGTTTTTAGAATGAGGGAACACACTGGCATTGTGGCGCCATCTATGCGGTGACTCTGGAACTGCATTTCACAAGAGCGAAGGTTTTGCGGGATTTCCGAGGTCAAATGTGCGTAATACCCATAGAAAGGCTCGTTTATAACATTGACAAAAGTTTTTCGAGCCAACAAAGAAAGGATGATGCGCGAGAAATAAAAAAAAAAATATATGCCGGACCGCCGAGTTTACACTGTTTCCCAATAGATAACGCCAGTGTGTTCTCTGGTTTATGAAGTTTTAAGGAACCCAGGTTTAAGAGGTCGCAAGAGTGTGAACGGGCCTTTACGTTTTCGAGTGAACACCGCGCATGATCTTGGTTAAATTTGCTAGAGCCGTAGAATTCCGCGTGCTTATAGCGCAACCATACTCCTGGAAAGACATATTGAAAAAGAAAAAGTGTCCAATCATTTTATTTCAGATTAAACCAAGCCACAGCTGCCTCGTCAAGCCAAGTCAAGCGCGCTTTTCTGCGGGATACAGAGGCTACGAGTACGAGTGCGTAGCCAAATTCGATCACGGAGCCTCCGTCAGTCGTCCCGTGGAAACGGCACCTTTTATCAATGCTATCGCGGAATGAAATTCGTGACCCTGATGTCCGGTGCATAGCGAGAACTTCGGCGATTTCTTTTACAGTCGTTCGTCCATCGGCGATGAATTGTGGGAATAGGCTTAGCGTTGAGCAGCGAGCGGCGAATATTTTCACTGTGCACTCCTTCAGCTGCACGGCGATCTGATTCGACCGCGGTAGGTCCCAGAAAGAATCGCCGAGCTGAACACCACGCAATTTCACGTAACACAGAACTTCGAAAACACCACGTCGCCCTTGCTGTGCCAGTCGAGGCAACCGCCATTTTGAAACTGGCGCCCTCGTTGGGTCCGAGATCTCTCGAGAGCGTCCCGCAAGGCCCGCTAGCCAGCAACGCAAAATCCCCAGCGTTGCGTGCGTACGCAATACGCTAGCCCTTTTATCACGTTCTGCGCATGCGCACTCACGACCCGCAATTTCCTTGCGTACGCAATACGCTAGGCCTTTTATTGCGTTCTGCGCATGCGCACTCACGACCCGCAATTTCCTTGCGTACGCAAAGCTATAGCGTACGGTCCACTAAAACTGTCTAATATGCATGGTCTCCTCAGAACTCTTCTACCATTGCTGATTGTTGGGCGAGTTGGTATTGTACGTGCGAAAACATTCTTGCGCTTCAAAGCCATAGAGGAAGAACACCACAGAGCGCTTACTTTCAACTGATTTAATCCAAGAGCCTCACCATAGAAACACACTGCATCACCGCACCACATCTCAACCAATCCGTGGCCCTGCCGCGGACCGCAAATACACTATCTCTTTTTCTGCCAAGTCAATTGAAGCCATGCATGACTGCGGGTGCAAACCATTATTTGCTTCTTCCACTGTTCTCGCTAAGCACTAAGATAAGACTGTTATAGAGATTATTGAGGCGGACGCCATCGATAGTTCCGGCACGTGTTGTATACATGTGACAGGAGTGGAGCAACAGTCCATTGTTCCTCAAAAACTCTGAGCAATTGATTGAAATATTGAATCCGCATCATGGGAGAAGGTGTGATATATGTGACAACTGTAGACATCAAGGACTTATTTTACTCTATGGATAAGTGGGAGCTATTAATAAGGGTCAGGAGGTGGTGATAATCTAGTGAAGTTGCAGTCTGCCTCTGAGATTGATGTAGAGAGTTTTACGAGCATTCTGAAGTCTTATTTAGAGTGCACTGTCGTAGACTTCGATGGTTCTCTTTTTATTGAAAAAGAGGGAGTGTGTATCGGGTCGTGAATTGCTCCAGTGTTGTCCGAGATTTTTTTAAAACCCGATTGATATTCACGTTGACACGATTGTGCGGTCCTTGTAGATTGGACCGCACAACCCTGCGGTCGCAACAGTCGAATTAAGTGCTTATAGACCTCCTGTTGCACATGAAAAAGGGCCCGTGCTGGAAGTACGGCACGGAATCAGTAAAGCCTCTGTTGGCAGCTGACAGCTGTCACTTGAAAATAGTTAAAAGTGGTGTAATTGCGTCTGCGATGGATAACGCTTGTAAAAAATCCCGTATGCTTTGGGTTGGAGAGGCAGTTGAGTTGCAAAAGATGCGTCGTTTGGAAGCGGGCCATCACCACAGTGTAATTGTTAGAGTTGTGCTCAACGTGCTGAAGGTTTAATCCGGCTCCTGTGGAAAAACCGGTTGTGAAGAATGTTGTGTGTGTGCCAATTACTACCATGGATTCTCTCATAACCTTATATCAGTGGCAAAGAGGTTCGGTGTAAATTTAGTTTTCAAAGCTCAGCACAAATTAGAAATGTTGACTCCCTTTCTGGTGGTCTTCAGGGGTGCTAGAAAAAAAAACATAAGAACCCAGATGTAACTTTTCAGGTAGGAGTGGTGTACGGGACATCTCATTTCGTCGAAACTCGTTTCGTGGAATTACTTATTGTGGACAACTTTTCATGGGCACACGTTTCACGGACACACGTTTTGTCGACACGATCGTTTCATCGCCACCCGTTGAGCGAATTGCACGCTGCAGGTACATCTCGTCACGCGTGTATTCTATTATACTAAGGGTTGTGATGGAGTTGCCTGTTATCGCATCTTGCTGGTCAGTCGTCAAGCGAGGTCGTCAGGGTGGCTGGTTGGTGGGATCATGAATCATTTGAATCTGTCTGACATGGGCGTATCAACCGGGGGGGGGCAAGGGGGGCGCTTGCCCCCCCACTTCTCAGAGTGGGGGGGCAAGGTATGTGTTTTGCCCCCCCCCCCCCCCCTGAAATAGCGGAGGTCCTTTCTGAGAAAAATGTAACAGTAACTAGGAAAAGTGGTAAAGCTGTTTTTTTTCGTCGGTCCCGTACTCAGGGACACATTTCTTGCCATATTAAAAGAACCAAACAGAGCACACACATATGTTTGATCGCTCCTGTACTCCATTCACTATTAAGCACGAGATCGCAGCTTCGAGACGTGTACGCCCAGTTCACGCTTTTTGCCTCCGCTGCGCTGTACGGGTAAACGGGGTATAGCAACGTTGGATATGATCGATGTCCCAGTCCAGACTTACACATCTCATGGTCCTTCATGTTCACCAAGAGAGAACTGCTGCGCTCGACCTAGTGCAGGCCACGAAGGAGTTCGTCTCCAGAACTACAGAAAGAAAAGTCACGTTTGGAAACATATAACATTCAGCGATCTCAAGCAATGCAAGTAGTATGTTTAGTATGTTAATTTCTTTCGTTTGATGTTTTAGTTGATCTTCCATGTGTGGTGAGTTTATATGATCAATAAAAGTGTAGGCATGCCTTTTCCGCCCCTGAAATCATCTCTTGCTGTCTTTAATCACTAAACCCCTAACCCCCACAAACCAAAAAACCTGAGAGTGTGTTCTTCTGTCGTAGAATTTGTAGTGTGAGATCGCTGACTTGACGCGGAGCCGACGGGCAAGTGGAAGCGCTGCGCTCGTGCTGGAGACCACCCAAAAACAACAATAAAACAATCTAAACCGCGTGCAAGTGTTCATCTGATCATCAGTAATATCATGTTCTCTAATAAACGCTCAAAATCCTAATTGCTGTTTCGAGTAAAAATTAAAAACAAATACTCCTCAAAACGCAGATGTCATCATCCCACCATTACTATGTAGTGTGTAAAAGCTTGTCTTCACCTCAGTGCTTAGAAAAACGGTGGTAGATAGAAACTACCTCCCTAATAGAAACAAAGTTCAGTGTCCGCCGGCCCCGAGGGGCGGGGGGGGGGGGGGGGGGGGGGGGGGGGGTGTAGCAGGGTGCCTGGTTTGCCCCCCCACTCAAAAACAAGTTGGTACGCCACTGCTGTCTGAGTACGTGTCCGGCTTCCAGTGACGTACACTCTAAAAAAAAGGGTGTATTCTTACACCCTTTGCCCCATATACGACACCCCAAAACTTCCGTTCGACATACAACGCACTGACGTCGATCTGACGGTACTAAATTTCACGAGAGGCTTGATAGCCGTGTGGTACATCTTATTAAAATAGCCAATGTACGTTTCACTGACTACAGAAAAAAATTATCGTTTTTTTTTTTTTTTTTCTTTTGGCCTTACTGCAAAGCCTCAATGGTTTTTTTTTTTTTTTTTTTTTTTTTTTTTTTTGTGGTCTTCAACAGCGGCGTAGACTTTTCACCTCCCCGGGGGAAGGGGGGTTCCGCGCAATTTTTTTTTACACCGGCAATTATCAGTAGTTTATTTTAGCGGGTACATTTTACAGCGTATGTATATCGCCATGTGCCGTCGCTGTGTGTCAATGTAACTCACCGTGCAAGCATAGCCGTGCGCAGGGGTGGATGCAGGAATTTCCTGAGGGAGGGGTCAAGTGTTGGTCAGCGTACCATAGGCTTAGAAACCCCTCCCCCTCTCCTTCGTTTTACGCCCGAATTTACATATGCAGAAATTAAGAGGGGGGTCAGGACATCCGGACCCCCCTCTAAATCCGCCCCTGGCCGTGTGTTCATTGCCGGTACCACGGCGCATGCGCCGGCGAGCACAAATCTGAAAAACAAAATGCTTGTGCCAGCTGCGAAGTTTTTGGGGTAGAACCCAGGTTCCTGTGCTCCTGAAGTATTAATCCACTCTGCCACGAGTCTTTATATTCTCTTTAATACATGGAAATAAAGCCTGCGGCTGCAGAATATCAGGTCAAACGCTCATTAACAAGACAACTAAGGATCATGGCCCGGGGGGAGGGGAGGGGAAGCACTGCCCCCCCCCCCCGGATCTCGCCAAGGGGGGGGGGGGGGGGGGAAGCACGAGCCCCGACGCCCCCTCCCCCGTAGTCTACGCCTATGGTCTTTAATGCGTACTTTATCTATTTAATAAGTTATATCGCAACGTTATTAAGCCCCTCGTAAAGTTTTGGGGTGCATTAATGGGACAAAAGGGTGCAAGGTGATACCCTTTTTTTTAGAGTGTAGTGAAGTGTTTCTTTTTTGGTGGTGAGGGTCTTGACGTATATATAAGGGCGTTCGTTGTGCAAATAAACTATACCCGTTTTCTCAAGAAAAAAAATAAAGTTTTGAGCAGTGTTCGTATGCGCGACGCGAAGTCTTACAAGATTTGGTTATAATGTAGAAAACCCGAGACTGTGGTAAAAGTAAGGAAACGGAGTCGAAGAAGAAAGACAGGGGAAAAGAACGTCGTTTTGAGACGGTCTTTTCCCCTGCCTTTCTTCTTCGACTCCGTTTCCTTACTTTTACCACAGTCTCGGGTTTTCTACATTATGATCAACATCCACCAGCTCGCCTGCGCACTCACAGTTTTTTCAAGATTATGTTGTCGGAGAAAAAAGCGATGATTTTGGCGCTAGAACGTGTACGTCTTCATAATATATATCGTAGAATTCACCTACATATATCTCAATTCTCCGCATAAAGATGGAAATTAGTGATGGTTCGCGAGGAGTTGGATTTTTGTTTTTATTAGGGTTCTTGACGCGAAAACGGGTATAGAAGTGTTATAACGACCCATCCGTTCTTGACGTGAAAACGGGTATAGAAGTGTTATAACGACCCATCCGGTCGAGGCGGGGAGGCCCCCCAATTAATTCTGATATAGAAGTGTTACAACGAAATGAACGGTTTTGTAGACTGCAAGACGATTTAATGAAAACTTTGTGAAATAATTTGATACAAGAGGGCTTTATTCGCGTCCGTTCTCGTTCCTCTAACGTCGTGTTTCTAGGGGTCCTCCTTTCTCCTTCCCACACCGGGATCCAGCGTCGGGGGTCGAATTCGAGCTCCCATCCGGTCGAGGCGGGGAGGCTCTCCTTACGGTTCTTTACCGCCAGCGTATTCACTTACACTCCTGAGCTCAAAATCTTTGCGTCCTCGCAAATCTTGTTATTGTTGTCGTGATCCTCCGTTATGCGTCTAGCCATCGTGGAGGGCGGCGTCCTATGGCGGCGTTGGCGTGAAGCGCGTGTAATCGGAGGATCTGCCGCGGTCATAGTGGCCGCGGTGCAAGGCGAGTCGGCGAGTCGATGTCGATCGCTGTTTGTTCGTGAAAAAAAAATATATATATATAAAAAATAGAGCTGTTGCACGGCAGCTTGGCGGCAATCCGGTGTGCCTTGCGGGATAAACCCGAAAATGGTGTAAGTTTGCTTGTCCACGTTAGAAAAGCGGACCAAGTTTCGAGGTACGAAGGCCGTTCGTGTACCATACCCTGCGTGCTTTGCATCGTAGGAACGCTTCATGCCATGAAGGTAAGCGAGGTTCGCAACTTCGCGTTTGTAGCGTCGCAGTTCGCGCGGACGTCGCCGACCTCGTTGACCTTGTCGGGAAGCGGGGAAAATTCCATTGGTCGACGTGGGACAGAGTTGAACAGGAGTCCGAACAGTGATGTCTGGAGTCCGGCGTGCGGCTACTAGTGCGGCTGCTGGTTCACTTGAGAGCTGGTTGCCTGCAGTTGACGTTCTTTCGCAGACATAGAAGGGTTTTTCCGTTGGCGCGTTCGACAAAGCCGTTAGCTTCGGGAGTGTAATGTAGACTGTTAGGATGTTCTAAATGTGCCTGTCAGCGAAGTACCGCGGAGCCGAACGAGAGGTTAGGACCCTGTCGTTGTCGGTGATGAGGGCTTGCGGCGTACGGAATGAGAGTACGAGTTCTAGAAATCGAAGGACGTGCTCGGTCGACTTGTCAGGCAAGGGGCGCGCGACAAGCTCGTGGTGAGGTCGAACGCGGTGATGCAGTATCTGTTGTCGTCGCTCCTCGTCTTGCGGAGGATTTACGCCGCGGCTGCGGCCGGCGGCATATTCTCTTACAAAACAGAATAAACAAGACACCGGAGTACCTGATTCTCCTAACGGACGCACTCTTCACAGCGAAGACAATGTGACTCTCCAGAAAAATAAATAATAAAAAAGCGTGTTTCTTTTTATGGTATGTGCATCCTGTTTTCTAAATTCAAACGACTCCTTTCTCTCTCCCCCTCACTCTATAATTTACCCCCTTCCCTCTTCCGCGCCACGCCGCCGCCGATCCGTTGACCCCCGCGCCGTCAACACGCCGCCGCCGGAGGTACAAACACCGGCGCGCCGCCGCCGGCGATTTCCGACCGGCGCTCAGGTCTAGTTAATAGAGTTAATACACTGATCTCTATGACAATTGCTGGATCGCGCTTCCCCGTTTGTTCGCTGCAGCGCAAGTGAAGCCACCGGACTTCACTCGCTTGAGATACGATTTGCCGTTTTTGCTAGCCTTTGCTGCGGTTTTCCAGCGTGCTGCAGACACGTTTTCTACTCGTTCGTCGTCATTCGCCGAGGAAGTTTTTCGAGACTCTGTGTATTGTTGAGACTTGCCGTTGTGAACACGTGGAAAATTTTACGAAAGTGCAGTGTCGCAGGAAAAAGGCACAACGCGTCGAAAGGAAGGGCTGGCGGCGTGTTCAAAGCTTCCTTGGCACGCCGAAGTGCCGTGTCTCTGTGCCTTCGCACGCTTGGATACCGACCAAGAACCGACGCCGTGTGTATGTGTTTAGCGAGCGCAATGTGCGTGAAGCTGTTCGTGCCTCTGGATCAGCATCTTTTCCCCTCGCGGTTTAGGAACGAGCTTAATCCAGCGTCCACTAGCGACGGAAGATGGGGGGAAGGTACGTCTTTCTTTCGTCCTTAGACGATTTACACAATACCGTGCACAACAGCTCCTCATCACTGATCAGTGCTGGCTTATTATCAACCTACTTAATTGCACTTGACGTTTGAGCGCGGCTCGCCTAATTGTAATTGGTCAACAGATTGCACACGACCATATCGGCCGCGCTTCAAAGATTTTCATTCTCGCCGTCTTGTACTTTTGCTTTCAAAAACCCCCCTGACTCCACAACGTTGCCCTATTCGTGCTCCCACGGAATCTATTAGAGTAGATTTGGGACATAGCCATGGTTAATATAGTACATAAGAACACGTACATATCTCCCCCTTTTATTGATAGCAACTCACCGGAACAGCTGGACGATCCAGAACTCCGTGGCCGATATATATAAATGATCTAAAGGCATCTACGCGCGACACACGTTCAGAACTTTGGCGCGGCGTCAATTCTTGACCGGTATCCAAGCGTGCGAAGGCCCAAAGATGCATCACTCGGCGTGCCAAGGAAGCTTTGATCACGCCGCGACACCGGCGACACGTTTTCGACGAGTTGTACCTTTTGATACGGCTTCACGCACATTGCACTCGCTAAACACATTCACACGGCGTCGGTTCTTGGTCGGTATCCAAGCGCGCGAAGGCACAGAGACACGGCACTTCGGCGTGCCAAGGAAGCTTTGAACACGCCGCCAGCCCTTCCTTTCGACGCGTTGTGCCTTTTTCCTGCGACACTGCACTTTCATAAAATTTTCCACGTGTTCACAACGGCAAGTCTCAACAATACACAAAGTCTCAAAAAACTTCCTTGGCGAATGACGACGAACGAGTAGAAAACGTGTCTACAGCACGCTGGAAAACCGCAGCAAAAGGCTAGCAAAACGGGAAATCATATCCCAGCGGGGTTGCGTCCGGTGGCTTCACTTACTATGGCCCATAGAGATCATACATACTAACTCTAGAGGAAAAGGTCCGCCATTTTCCCATACATTCTGGCTGCCGCAAGCGGCGGATCATGCAGGCAGACCCTCGGGGTCCCAAACACGATTACATCATCAGAGCAGTTTCGTGAACTTCAACAATCCACGAACTTACCGGTGGAAAGATATTCGCGTTCCTTTCGAAGCTTTCTTTTTGCATAGCGCGCAGATGTACGGCCTCGCGTTAACGCTAAACTAAACCATTTACCCGGCTTCGCCGGTGGGGCGCGGCTGGGCGCGGTTGAGGAATACGAAACTGCGCAACCACCAGATTTCCGAGATTTCGACAGAAGGGAAGTTAATGCAGCGTAATGACTTTATTGCTTTTTATAAGCGTTAGAATAGCTCAGAATTTAGTTTACAACGTTAAATTATCACTGTTTATATTGCTGAGAGTTTTCACACTTCGCGTTTACCATGGCAACGTTGCTTTCTTTCTCTTGTGTTCTGTCGCTCTCTTTTGCGATCGTTCACTCGGGACCCCGGGTGTCGGCGCACGGGATTTGCCACTCCTCCTCACCCACCTTTACCCCCCTGCTATGGCCACGGTACTGCCTATGGTACTGCACGGTACGGGAGTCAGATCAAGTAAATTTTGGCCGTAGCCAATAAGCGCATTAAAAGGTGTTAAACGACATCTGTTTTTTTTTTTTTTTTTCATTTGTTCCAGTCTCAGGTTTTCGTTCATTTCTAACCACCTCGCCTGCACCTCCTTGCATGATCAATTTTACGTATTTAGGGAATTCGAAACGGCGCTAGACGGCAACATTGGACACCGACAACTGTCGCCATCTGGCAAGAGGAAGTGGCTCTTCTCGCTGCTCGTCTGCCCGGAAAATGCCCACATGCCCACTTGCTGTTCCGCAAAATGACGTCCCCGTCCTTGGCTGACGTGTGTTAAAATGAGTGGGTGAATTTGCTGTGTGTTTCAACGTCGCATCATGTGTTTATAAACATTTCGGAGGCCTCACCTTCCCCCACCCGAAAGCTTGGGCGCCCGGTACGTATTCGAGGCTATTGCTAGCACAGTGCGAGACGCGCGACGCTTATGTGACCCCGATTTTGACGTACCGCGGTACTAGAACCAGGATGTCGCGTCTTGTCCTTGTTTGGCGACCGTCCGACGTTCACAAACAACTTTCGCGGTTGACTTGAGACGACCATCCAAAGCAATCTTAAACGAAGAAACTTCGTGAATGATTTCATTTCGTTTACGGTCACGGCGGGCACCACAGACCTGTGCCACAGACACTGTTCGCCCCTTCAAACGTGGCACAACAAAACAGTTTCTGCCGTTGTTGCGCAACAAGATGTGGTTACAAGCGACTGGTCACCGCAACCGCGCATAAGTTACATCTGCTGGCCACGTACCAAACCAACAATACCGAGCTGCGCTCGATAGTGGCCTTGTGACGGCGACCAAGGCTGTTTTGGTGTTAGGATCGCTTCGTAAGTTCGGGTGGGATTTTTGAGACCTTCGAGAAAACGGAAGTCCTATCTATCGCAAGTGCTGCGCCTTGTCCTCAACTTAGCGCACGCACGGCGGTAATTGACGATGGTTACGGGATCCCGTGTAAGTTGCCGATTTCTGGCTGCGCATTGCGCATTGATAAAACGCCGATACGTTCTTGGTTCAAGAAACAACAGACGAGAGAGCCGTCACAAAGAAACTATCGGCTGCTACACTGACATGAGAAGTTGCTATCTACAAACGTTGCTTCTCTTTTCTTTTTTTTTTTTTACGTATATTTACGTATATACGTACGTATATTTGCATCTCGGATGACTCCATCTTGGAGGTAAAGTCATCTGAGTGGCGACCCTGAACTCCAACATTTTGCTTTCTGTGAAAATCATCTGTTTCTTGCGAGCAGCTGGCCGATTGTGTGCGGAAACCGATTGAGCTCGCACGTACTTGTTACCAGGCGGCGAAATAAACAAAAGGTGAATAAATGTTTCCCTCGTAAAAATAAAGATGGAGTGGGGACGGCTCTGTGTACAAAATCAGCAGGTGTTGGAGGCGCACAGCGCTACGTCAGCTTAGCGCGATCGCCGCCCTATCGCGATTCAGGCTTGCCGCTGGTTCGTGTGGGTGCGTACTCCTGTCCGTTCGTGGTCGCCACAGTAAGCTTTCTACACCGTTTTCTTTCGAGTAGTGCGGAATTGTTTAGTTTTTCGTAGCTGGCTCAGCAAAAACAAGGGCCACCTGGGGAATACGCGCCATAAATAGTGATGCCTTCGTTAACTTCCGTATGCCACTCCATAGATCAGAACTAGCTCTCAGTGCTGGTAGCTTCTTTGAAGAGCGGACAATTTTGCACATGACCCTGAAGCTACCGGTGCCATGTTAGAGTCCCGTGTTCGCAGCACAGACTTTCGTCTGCTAGGAACTGCAATCTTTTGGTGGTGTGGAATTACACATTGCGAAAGTGCTGTGGAAGGTCACCTCTAGTATGCATTCAGCAGTCACAGGCTCAGCTATGGTCGCCCTTGAACACCTCTGTTAAGTGTGTTTTTGCGGGTAGTAGCTGAAATATTGATTTTTTTGTGCCATAACTGTGTAACGCAATGTAAAACAGCAGGAAAATTTCAATACTTTTCTGGGCTCTGGATCATATTGTGACCTTCTTCAGTCAATTATTCTCTGCGGACAATGTAACATATCTGATCCTATATTGACAATCTTTAAATGTTACATATCATTCTCTTGGAGCTAGTGCGTTCTTGGTCTCTTGTAATGGTGCAAGTTGCTTTGAAGAAATTCTTAAATATTTTCTTGTCAATTTTGTTTAGGCAATCCACTTTCATAGAAAATGTTTGAGAATTGTTGGGATTGAATCTTTTCTACATCCAGCAAATTTAGTGTAGCCCCTTTTTAAGTGACTTTCTGAATGCTTTCAGTATTAAAACCGTTACCACGGCGAGTAAGCTACCTTCAGCACAAACCATGTATACTGCTTGCACGGAAACTAAAAGACGGGAAACTTCGAAGGGATTTCCGCTTCTGGGCAATTTTAGTCTCTTATGGTTGAGTACCTAGGCATGTGTAAGGGCCCATCCCCAATGACTGGATCATTCTAATTCAATAATATGTTTACTACAAAACTTATTCCCTGGCATATCAGCAGTGAATCTTTCATACCTCCATTGTAATGAGTAAAAAATAGGTGTATTAAAGATTGGTAAACAAGCATGATGCAAAATTTGCTGTCAACAGCTAAGTTTAAGGCGAAGTAAAGACTAAATGCACTGTTACTATGTTGCAATGAATGTTTGCTTTCAACTGGACAATTTTTAGAAACTTCCTGAGCCCAAGATGTTCAAAAAAGCCTACATAATACTATCAGCTTCTCTTGCTTGTTAGGTAATTTTGGTAGAGTAGAGAAAGCAAGTGGTAACAGTAGTGTTCAGCATTTCTTCAAGTTGTCGTTAATGCCTACCTTAGACTGATTGTTCCAGTTTGATGGCATTACCCATCGATAATCGAATACTGTTCAAACCCCATGAACTTTTTGCACACCTTAACTTGACGTTGCTGTACTTTGCTCGTTGCAACTATATGGTCGTTAGCCTCTGCCCCAGCTCTTCGAAGCTACACTGTTGCAAGTGTGTTCTTGACCACTGCCCCTTTGCTCCTTTCATAAGTTTATAATTTGATTGTTGGGCATTGCTTAGCAGGGTTAGTGGGTGTGGAGCTTTCTGACTAGCTTTCATGACCTATCTTCATTGCGAGTTGCAGGCTAAGTTTTCGTACGTGTATGAAAGGGACTGTCACTGTCTGTTTTCTGAAGGAAGATTTGTGCATAAATGAATTATGATTATAGTGAAATATCTTCCTGGTTAGGTGAGAAACTTGGTTCCAGAACTGTAACTGCTCTTCGATTAGCGTTGCAAAGCTTCCATTCATGTTCACTCTTTTGCGTAAAGTTGCCCGTTGCAAGTTGCTCACCCTTTCATCTGTACATCAAGAGATGTCTCAAGACCAACTCTGGGTGTGGCTTAAAAAACTTTTCTTATCCACTCTTAAAAAAAAAATAGTCATGCCTCTTGTAGCTTGCAACAAATTGGGTGTAGCATGATCTCCCCGCATGCAGAATCCTTGTCGCAAAAGTTTTCGTCATTAGCCCCACGTTTCAAAAACCCCGTGTTCAACTACACGGTCCCGTATTCCCCCTGGGCCAAAAGCCCCGTCCTCGCTGCTGCCATCCCACTTTCTTTGCGCTTCAACCAGCATTGTTCTCTGTCTTAAAGAAAGGGTCTTTTCAGTTAAAGTAACAACGAAATAAAGTTGACTCGAACCGCAATATAACTGAGAATGACATAGTATACAAGTGACCAAATGCATAAATCTGCATAACCAGCAATGCACTCCGCTGTCATAGAGGTATATTCTGACATAGAATTATAGCCTTCATCTGCCTAGGTGGGTACAAATATTTTTAGAATGACGTAAGACAGGCACGTAGTCAGGGGGAGGCCCATGGGGCCCAGGCCCCCCCCCCCCCCCCCTCTTTGCTGAGACCTCCTCTCCCCCTCCCCCCATAAAGCATTTTGCCTAAGCGGACAGAAGGCTCGTAAGCTGAGGTGTGATGCTGGGCCAATGATATTCAACCACGTTCACACGCTCCTCGCCCGAATCGGATCAATCGGTTTGATTACGCAGCAAAACTGAAACCAACAGCTAGGCCATCTGGAAACGATGCCAAAAGTTGTATTTAGCACGCGTGCAGCCAGATTCTGTTTGACCCGCGTGTGAAAATGGAGCACGGCTACGATTCGCCAAGCTCGTCCAGGTGACAACATGCATTTGAACGATTCGCCGTTTGCCTTCGACCCGCGAACATCGCCTCCAAGGGAACGACTTGCAGCCTCATCACCGATCCAGGGGATCCGCCGATTCGATACAAGTACCCAGATGCCGCTTCAAGTACCTTCGCATGCCGCTTCAGAAGCAATATCTGATTCCTTTGCTTTGCAACCGCTCCTAGTTTGATCGTCGCAGTTGTGTTCGCGCGAAACGCCATAATTTTGTTCAAAGCTTAATGACTGTTTTCGAGTAATATCCTGCTAAAAGGCGTGAATCGTTTTGCACACGCTTGGGAACTGCATTAAAAGGACCGTATTTCAGTAGGGTACAGCCTAGCAGGCTATAATTCAAAACCAAATGCAAGACACCCATCGACCACCGCTTGTTATCGCGACCATCTGACAAACCTTTGCGTTTTGTGACGTCACGCAGCAGCTACGGATGTCAGCCATTGACACTGGCGAAATTCGGGGTGCAGTTTCGTACATCAGCTCATGAAAGTTTTCGTTAATAAGGGGAGATCATATATCAAAATAAAAATGACGATTGTCTAGATGAAGGCTCCCTCGACGTAACGAGCGCAAAAACTTAAGTACTTCTGGTTTGGGCCGGACAATCCCTTCAAAGGAAACTTTGGAAAAAATTCACCGAAAATTCGGCAAACGTCTGCGCACGCATGAAAATGTGGGGCCATGAATTGCAAATGGATCCCATGCGGTCATGCGGTTACTGTCGTACAGCGTAGTACTACCAACGGTTACTGCGAGGTGCGGAGTATATGGTAACTGTGTGTTTGTCAGCCTTTATGAGTGTAGTTCTCTTCAATATTTTCTGCCTCAAAGACAGAGCATCGACCAGGAAGTGAAGCAGCCCACTGCGCAAGTGACAGATGATGCATTCTGGATAATGCGATTTTCATTCGATCCTTCCAGTGATGCAACGAGGTAGTTGCAACATCGACTGACAAGTACTTTAGAGCACTCCTTGCAATAATAGCAATCCTGTTTTTAACTCGCTAGTAGTTTGTACCAGAATATTATTGCTTTTTAATTAGCGTTATTTCACAGTTTTCATCTATCCGCATAAAACTGAACACAAAACTCATATGCTTGATGCTGCACCTCTGGCATTTCTAACTCTTCCCATCTTCCTAAACGTCCACATGTGTCCTAACATCCAAAAACTGGCATTTTAAAAGCTAAAAACGACGTTGCAAATAGAGGACTCGCGCTTCCATACAAAGCTGGCATCAAGAGACTAATCGAAAAAAACGTGCATACTTACAATAATATTCTCTTTTTTGGTGCAGGCTCTGCAACCGTTGCATTCATTTTTACGCATGAAACAGTGACTCGCAGAGTAAATAAGGACACAGGTGTTACCACCTTTATTTTAACAATGTGCAGGCTTGCACTGGATGAGGCCTCAAAACCGAAACTCGCATATCGTGACTGCCCTTGTTACTACCCAACCACGTTGTCACACCACTTCTGCAGGAAGTCACTAAAATTGCCAGTAAACACAAAAATGACACCAATACAATTATCTCGTTGAGCATTGCCTTGTTTAGTAATAACTGTGTCAATATGCATTATATGTGACATTTAAGCTTAAAAAAGATACTAGCTAGTAAAAGCAAAATATCAACTTTTGAGTCTGGCAACAATGTATCTTTGCCGAATCTTTAGAAAAGTTCAGCAAAATTTCGGCTTGCGAATCCTAAGATTCGGCAAAAGTTTGGCCCATCGCTACTGTTAGTCTTGCTTGCTGAAAAGCACAATAAAATCAAAAACCTAAAAAAAAAATTTAAAAATTAGAAAAAAAAAATGTTTTTTAGTCCCTTACACATCACATGAAGGTCCCTGTGACCTGATAAGATAATTGCAGACATCCTTCTGTCATCCTCCTTTTCATGGTTACTTCAAGGAACAGGGACATGCTTTCATTTAAAAAATAATTAGCCTGTTTTTACTTATGGATTTACCCCCCTCTCCCCCATCCCATTTTTGTAATGCTATATCTCCATCCAATCATTTTACATTAAAACCTAATCTGTCATTTTTGGCGATTCAAGGAATGTGTTCACCTTTCCCCAGCCACTCAGTTCGTAGAATCAAAAGTTTGCAATAACTAAAGTTGGCAGCTTTTTCTAATGGCACCGTTCTCCACAAAGAGTAGATATTTAATTGTTATTCTTTGTTGGAGTGTGCTCTCACAATATTTACCTCCTGAGCACGAGCACGTGCGATTTCGACAAGGGCCAGTGCTGCGTCTGGGTGGGATTCAGTGTGGTGTGGCTTTCCTCCAGAGCAGATTATCCGGCATGGCCTTCCATCTTGGGTCTGTGTAAGGGGTGCTGCAGTTTTAGCTCTGTACCACGGTTGACAATTTTTGAGAGCTGATTTCTGGTTTATTTTTTTTAGGGGATCTTGTAAACAACTATCCCAAAATAGCTTTGCTAACAGGTTTCTCATGTTTCTAGGAATTTAGGGGAAGAATTTTGTATTTGCCACTTATTATTTATTGGAGGCAGTGCTACCAAGAAAAATCATATTTTCAGGTGGCACTGCACCAGCTCATTCAGGGAATAACTTCGCGCAGTTATAAAACTGATTTTTCCTAGAAGAGCTCTTCCTTCAAAACCGAAGTTGTGACAGCAAAAGTGCATTATTTTAGTTGCTTTTATTGTTATTTGTCATTCCTGGTTTTCTTTCTAGTGCACATACAAAAGTGGAGAAGGGCACAATCCACTTGTACACTTTAGCTACTGTCTCCGAGGGTAGGAATATCAGTGAAGAGCTAACTGTCTAACATCTGTCATGAGCCCGCCAGTTTTTCTAGCATCGACCGCTTGTGCACACTCAAAGCTTGTGGCACCTCAGGACACCGTCGAAGTCAGAAAGCTTGCACCGATGGTCAGAAGAGTGAAAGGCCTTTTTGTCAGTCTATAGCCGGCAGTGACTAACAAGGCTCATTGTTTTTGTCAGAAATTGCAGTGTTTTAAATCTCATCGTCGAAGTTGGCTTGATGCATTCAATGCTTTCTGCATATTGAGTTTCTTTGGTACCTCATTTACAGGTTCTGTTCCTGACACTGCCTGAGAAGCGGTCCGTGTAGTACGCTTGACACCTGCAGCTGGGACCGGAGCAGCCATGGACGACGGATTTGACCCGTGCGAGTGCATCTTCAGCCATGACGCGGCCATGCAGCGGCTCATCTCGCTGGTGAGCGTTGCTGCAAGCTTGGACGAATGCTCTCCTTGTCTCTGCCACCGTTTGCCGTTCCAACAATTTCTCATTCCTTCGTAGCTAAGAAGCTCTCAATCAACCTGCACAGATTCGGAATGCTACCAAGACCGTGAGTGTTTGCCCTTCTTGCTTTTTCACTTTGAGATATCATACCTTTTTACCAAAATAGGTCATTGAGCTAGTTGAGGTTAGTTAAATATGCTGAACATACTTATGACTGCCTGGTAGCAGAATGACCTGCTGCTAGCCCTCTGTCTCGGAGTTTTTTTTTTTTGAAGTACAGTCTCATACCCAGGTGGTGTCGACTTTCTCAATCCTAGACCATTTTGATCAAAAGACAAGGTTAAAAAACGATTTACAAAAATGTCCAAAAGCTCTGCAGGTCCTTCGTGCTCTAGAAATTTCAGAATACAGTTGTGCCAAACCCCTGTCCACCATGCGTCATGTGACTGAGACTGTGCAGCGCTTTCCAACCATGCTTTTGACTGATGGTGTGCCCTCCAGGTTTTGAGAAATTATCTAGGGTTCCCACAGGTGCTACACACTTTGGCAGTCCTTGAATTTAATCCCCTGAATATCAGTTATAATAGTGGAGTTTGACATTTGATTCCAGAATATTTCTATAGCAGTATTAACATTGTTGTTAAAACCCTTGCTTGTTAGGTCAGTGTCCGGCCTCATAATTGAGAGCTATACAGCCCTTCAGAGTAATCCTTCTTGTCACTGTTGTGTAGTTAAAATCTGGGGCCAGAAGGAATGCCTTTTAAATAGGGAGACCTCAAAGTCATGTTCCAGCATTCATGAAGTTTGGATATGGAACCTGGAGTGGTTGGGAAAGGACACCAAGCTGTTTGAATATCCTTTGATAGCTTTGTAAGGTGTGATTGCCTGTGGGTTCTGTCTAATTACCTTAATTAATCTAGAACCACAGTAAAGGTGAGACAAGTACCACTGTACATTACTTGTATCCTGTACATAATAATGTATCCTGTACATTATTTGGTAGGTCAGGAGGGATGGTAATTTTGAGTATTCTTTTTATGTTTTGGGTTAGGAAAGTATAACAGGAAGCTGAGCGTACCCATGTTTTGAACTATGGCAATACCTAATCTCAGGGATGGGTGGCTCGGGCAAGATTTTAATTCCTATAAACCATGCACATGTTGCAATGCTGGCCGCTAAGCCCCTGAAGGTTAAAGGAATGTCCTAGATTTCGACATCACTTTCTTTTCTAGATCATTCCTGAATTCCAGCTATTTCTTTCTGTTAAGGCCATTCACTGGGTTCGTGGCCGCGAGTAATCGCGGAGATATGGTAATGATTTAAGGGGCCCATGAAACGAATTTTGGTTGGGATAAATCGTTTTAGATTGGGATTTCACTAATAGCACATCGTTCAGTGAACCAAAAGAAAAAACGTAGAAAGTCAAAAGCCTGACTTTCAGTGCGAAAATTGGAAAACACAGTGGACTATTTTGTACCTCCTCCCCTTCGTAAGCTCTCTGCCTTTTCACTGTGATACATCCGCGGTCCCAAAAGCGCATCATCAGGTCTAAACGCACGTCACACGAAACCGGACCTCACTTATTCCCTTCAACCCTAGGCTGACATTGTGGTGGAAGCTACGCGCTTGCCGGACCAATCAGCCGTTTCCCTTTCATCACGTGACCTCATTCTCCGCGCGTCGGTATGCGCGAAGGAGCGTGATCAAGTGTGACCTGGCCCAACGAGCACGTAGCTTCCACAGCACTGTCAGCTTCGGGGTGAACGGGTTGGGGAAAGCAACGTTTGTCTTAATGTTGAGCGACAGGCTAATCTTCTAGGGGACAATGGCTCTGTCCGGGTACACAAACCAGATTCCGAACAAGAGGGGCCTCCCCACTTTTCGTCATCTTGAACTGTTTGGTGGAATGCGTGGCTTATGAGTTGTGGAGGAAAGCTAAACAGGAAAAAGTTTGAAAAGCGTTTCATGACCCCTTTAATGTTAACTTCAGTATGGTGACCAATTAAAATGAATAACAAAAAAGAGCTCTCCATTTTTGCCTCTTTCCTCACTTCCTCTGTTGAAGATTCACCAACATTTGCAGCAATCGCCACTGCCTTCCTTCTCCATAGGGTATTGTGCTGAAAAGCATTCTGATCTAGCTACGGTTACTCTACCATATTTTCTACATTTGGGTTGAAAAAAAAAAAAGGTTTTCGTTAGAGATAGTTTGCGTCCTGTGCATCATCCGCACCCAGTGCATAGACTACACCACGCACATAGTTTGCACTAAAAAATATTCATACACAGCACACCTCAAGGAATGGCTGCTGCATTAGCATGCAAAAAAGCTTGTATCATACGTAGGGTTGTTCGTTTTCGGGTTTTATATTACTTTAAATTCGGGGGGTATAAATCGGGTGATATTTTTCAAGCTGATAAACGGGGAGAAATCGGGTTTTTTGTGGAAATATTCCGAAATTTGGGTTAAATTTAAAAATATACTCAGCAACACAATTGTTTTGTTTTTCTTTTAATCGAAGCGTATTACGAGTTTCTTGACACTAACGCGTTAAAATTAGGGGTATGTTTCAACCTGGTAATCGGGAGAACATCAGGGTTTTCTAGCTCCGATTGTTGCCGGTTGCTTCAATGGAAGCACCGCCCACGGAATCCTCTTCTCCCTCAGGTGTTAACAAAAACCACTGGCCGTTTGATGGATGGTCGTCTTCGATCAGATATTTCGCTATGGGATAAACTTTTTTAAGTTTTCCCGATCTGTTTACGCGACGACTGATTGGCTCGGACGTTGTTCGTGAGAAAGGTTGGACACCAGCAAGATGGCCATGCTACCCGAGAGACAAGGCTCGGCGTCGACACCTCAGCGGTCAAAGGGGGATTGATAGTGCATTTCACAAGCTGCGTGCAGCAGGGACAAAGCTACGTGGCGTGCTGAGGCGGTTCCGCCTGCACAGCGCTGCACGCAGCTTGCGAAGTGAACTATAGGTCACTGTTGTCCCGAGGTAGGGTAGCTAGCGTGTGCGCACTGCAAACTCCGTGGGGCGTAAAAATAAATAGGTTGGTTATGTGGCTTTGGAATTTGGGGAGAAATCGGGTTTAACCCGATTTCTCAAAACAAACAAAACTCAAAACAAAATTAAGTTTGTTCAGCAGTCCAAGAAGTTGCCTAATGGGAACTATTAAGCAGGGGACACGTGAGCGATGAAAACGGGGAACGCTCGGCACTTTTCACGGCAACTTGCACGGACTCTGTGACGTGGACCTATGCCATGCCGCCACATCACGGCGTCCGCGGAAGTTGCTATGGAAATTTCCGCGTGGTGCCTGTTTTCATCATTTGTGTGCCCTGCTTGATCTCTGTTGAGTGTGCCTCTTATCGAGCACCGGTGCACTGCAGAGAAGCAACACCCGTGGAAGCAAGCTCCGCGGGTGTTGCCTCTGTGCACTGCACCGGTGCTCGGAAAGAAGCGCACCCAACGGGGCCGCACGGACAAGAAGTATGAACCACCGTGAAAAACATCGTTTTCACTAACCAGGTTATGAGTACATTCAAAACATAGTGAGACAACAAACATTTTGAAATTTGTTTGAATTAACCAAAAGTATGAAATATCAGAGTTTGAATTATCGCGAGCCTACTGTACAGTCGAGCCCGGTTATGTCCCACTCGGGTATTTCGAATTATTGTTTATATCAAACAGACCAGACATTCGCTTGAAAATCACATGTAATAGTATAGGAGCATTGTCTTTTTGTATCCAACTCTCATGGCGGGGACACTCGATATAGCGAACGAAGCCCGGCCGCCCGTTGCTTTTCGCGCGATCCGATTGCGCCGGTGAAGAGCACATCGCTTGCCTTGCGTGGCTGGCAGACCGCCAAACCAGGATGCTCGCTAGAAGATACGCAACAATAGAGCAGTTGTAAAAAAAAGAAAAAAAAAGTGGAAGATGGAAAATGCGAGGGGAAGGGCGCGCCCACGTGTAGAAAGAGCTGGGTGCCTACATGTTTCCGCTCGGCGGAAACATGTAGCACCCTAGGAAGGGCAGGTAGTGCCCGCTGTCGGAACGGTAGCCTGTGCCCTTTCCCCCAACACTGCTGATACTGCGCGACTCCCTGTCCCCAAACAAAATTAGCAAAAAAATTAAAAAATAAGTCTTGGGCAAGTCGAGTGTGTTGACAACAACGGTTGTGCAATCGCACTTTGAAGGCTTGAGCTTTGTTTACCTTTTTCTTTTGCCGTTATTGCTTCTCTTTTCTTTTTTTTTTTTTTTGCTGTCTGAATTTAGCGAGCTTTCTTTTTTGTTGCTTGTTTAATCCATAGAAACAAGTTCTATGGATTAAACAATTTTATTTTTATAAGTCTCGGTTTTTCAGGTTTTTTTTTTTTTTTTTTTGTGTGTTTTGTTTATGTTGTGTGGAGGTCCTATCCAGGCGGGCGTGTTAGCGCGGAGGTGTTTGCAGTCTCCGCCAACTACGCTCTACTGTATTGCTCTACTGCATTTAGCGGCTCTTGGATGCTCTATTTCGTAAGCTCCCGTTTGTCGCGACCTTCAGTATTAGCCGAGACGCCAGGAAATTTCAACTGGAGCTTAAGTAACATATTTTTGTATATTGAATTATTGATATATCAAACTATTTTACGATCCCTTTTGAATTCAATATATCTGGGTTCGACTGTATTAACATTATCTCTCATTCACAAAATTGGTCTGATCTCGTCTTAATGAATGATCTTGAAAAATAAACCCTTGTATAGTCCACACCTGTAGACAATCTGCACCGCATAAAGTTTAATCTTTTAGACGCGTAGTCTCAAAAATAGAGTTGTTTGGGTTCGCTCTATCCCGGTTTCCGCTGTTCGGAATTTCAGTAAAAACTGGCCTGTAACCTGAAAGGAAAAACCCCAGCTCCTCTTTCCTCCTTGGCTTTTTTTTCCTCAGTTGACATTTTACTAGGCCAGCATTCTTGGATCTATTGTGCTGTTGCCGTGAAGGTCGCAAGCTGTTTCCGAATGCTCTCACCGGCAATTGTGATCCTTGGCTGCGGCTTGAACAACGATTTTTACTGTTGAGGGAGCACCAATGCTGCCATTTTCTTGTGAACTAGAAGATTTAGATCATATAAAGGCGAGCTGGACAAGAATCACGATAAAATTCGGCAGACACATTAAGACTGTTTACGTGTAGGAATGCTTTTGGCATTCCTACACGCAGCGCATTCCTACAAGCAGTGCTCCACGTCTTCCTTTTTCACACGGCCTGCCGGCGGAGACATCACGCTCCCCCAATGCGCAGGCACAGCGCTCCCTCCGGCTCCACAGCTTCCGTGACAATGTATCGGCGTTGCTGTGCTTTTCTTTGCGTTTCATTCCTGAGGCGTGTCCACTTAGACCTTCAAGGTGAAAGTGGACGTATCCTTGACACATCAGATGCTTCCGTCATGTCATGACGGAAGCATCGTGACATGTCGCAGCCAATGGGAATTCCGGCTTGTGGGTGCTGCTTTTCAGCTAAAGACGGTTACAGACAGCGCCGGCTTCTCCCCATGGGACACATCAAGCACAAACAAAAAATAGTAATGTTTCAAATTTGTGATAAATGAAAACTTGTTAGTCGATCTACACTGCTAAAAAGCGCCGGTGTATTCTTTTACATTCTGTGTCAAGACGTGAGGTGAAACGTGTAGAAGGTGGAGGAAAAGAGACACAGTTTCTGTTAGGCAGCAAGTGTTTCTGCGGGTTTCCTTTTGATGGTTTATTGTTCCCAGAAATCGGCTTTAACCGGTTTCAGCTGCCGTGTTGAGCAGGCACGTAGCCAGGATTTTGTTTCGGGAGGGGGGGGGGGGGCCCGCCCACGACAAAATGCTGTATGAGGGGGAGAAGGGAGAGGAGGTCCCAGCAAAATCGAAGATTTCGGGGGGGGGGGGGGGGGGGGGGGGGGGGGGACATTTGCATTGTTTTAACCGCTTGTACATAGTACTTCATGGTGAAAGCTTTTTCTTTGAACTGTTGTGAGGGCTCGGAGCGTGCCGTTCAGTCACTGAACGTGCCATTTATTTAGCAACCACAGTCGGTGGTCCTCCGGCCCATTTTTTTTTTTTTTAATCGATGTTCGAATGTTTGACGAACGTCTATTTGATCTCCAAGCACCCGATATAATCATCGCAGCACGTCATAAAATACCCCCCTCGAGCACGTACAAGCTTCCAATTTTTGCGTGTGTCTCCCTTAGACTTGCGTGTATTGCCTTATGGTGTAATACGCGAAAACAACAAAGACGAAAACGAAGGAAGAACTAGACAGGACGCGGCGTATTGCCTTTTGTCAAGCAACGGCTGCCGGTGAGGCCAGTGACGGGCCCCCAATCCGCGATCCAGACTTGCACTGTGAGAGTTCTAATGCATTGCGCCCGCGGAGTGCTGCACGGAGAACCGGCCCAGAACGAACTTGCTGAATGCACCAAGTGCAGACTGATGCTGTCGCCATAGATGTTGTAGAAAAGTACCGACCTCAAACCGAAACTAGCCCCTTTTTGTTCGACGTGATGGGTGGGAATCCGAGAGTGCAATCGCTGCCATCGTTTATCTATAAACGTTGGTTGCTGCAACGTGTAACTTATATTTGCGATGACTTCCAATTAAGAAACTCGGCGGTCAGAAATATCTACAGACGGCGTAAGTTTCCGAAACCAGCTGACTACAAAACAGCATACACTTGAGAAAATTGATGGCACTGTACGCGCAAGAGCTTGCTTCGTTTTAAGCATAGTATTATGAGTGAACCACTGAAAGGATACAGCTTAAATCTAGTTCTTTGGAACATCTAGCAATATGTTTCGTAAAACTTTTTATTTCCCTGGTGAGGGCATTGAGAACGAGAGCTTTCTCAAACAAAATACGACGGGGCAAGATAGCTGCCGTTCAAATATGACTCTGCGTGAGCCTCGGGCAACGTCTCCATGTTTAGCCTTCCCGGACGCTGAGTGAATGCGTCACAGGTTTCTGCTGTGGGAGCTTTGTCGAAAAATGTTCCACTTTTCACCCGCACACGGATGATGCGAGACCTCGCAGCCTCTGTGTTTGTCCTGGGCCTTTCATTACACACTGGTAGGTTTCAGCGTCTGTACGGCAACAAAGAGACTCAAATTTTGCAAATAAAACACGGGTCATCAATTCCTCCCTTCGTGTAATATCAGACGCTTACAATTCAAGCTCGCGTTTAAGTTTGTGGCCCGTGGGACGCGAATTTGAGCAGAAAACCAACTTTTTCTCTCAGTTCCGCTGTGCGAATGCCTCATCGTAGCAGACGAACTCTCGTCGTCTGCTCTGTCTCCTTGCCTGGGCGAGGCATGACGGGATTGTCGGCACTAGAGAGCTCAAAGACAACGTACAGCAAGCGGCGTGAACGCTGGCCTTCCCGCGCTGTCTCGTGCTCTCGTGCACCGCCTAGGGATCGCGGGGAATTTTTCGTCAAAAGTTGCGAAGTTGAACGCGCGCAGGGAGGAGGAAACTTTGCGTCATTCTTTTGGTCCCTCCCCCCGCTACGTCAGAAAGCGAAGAAGGTTTTGCTCCACGAGTTTAGCTACCATGGAAACTTCTCCCTTAGAGACTTGACTTTGTCTTCCTCTGTTACTGTACAGACGGCTTTCCAGTCAAGTTGCAACTCTTCTAACCAGTCGCGACCTAGTAGTGTGGGTAGAGTTCCTTGGTTATCTTCTACCACGAAAAGGGGGAGCTCTACGTTGACAGCTGCCTTTCCTTTTATCTTCAAAGGTTCTCCAGTGTATGTTCTTAAGGAAACCTTCGTTTGTTTCCATATGACTTTTGCGAAGTTGCCTTGTAGACGCTTTCAGAAATAAGCGTAATTGCTGCCCCCGTGTCAAGCAATATAGAAATCGGCTTCCCTTTAATGTTTACGGAAACCTTGTACCTACGCTTGTCGCTTGCTGCACAGAGCACGACGTGATAAACTTGCGATGCTTCGGAGTCATCGTCTGACGTATCAACATAGTTTATCGGACGCCGTTTCTTTTCTTGGCACATTGCTTCCAAATGTCCTGTCTTTGCGCACACCCGACATTTCATATTTCGATACCAGCATCGGTCAGGCGCGTGTCCTTTCCCACAGCGATAACAACCGCGTTTCGTCTTTGATGCGCCTTCCTGCTTTAATCGCGACGCGTGAGTTTCCCGCTTGTTTTCTTTTTCTTGGTTCTTTGATCGTGACGCTTGCGTTTTCCTGTATGTGCTGCCGCTGATAGCGTGAACTTCTGTCGGTCTTGCTTCTGCTCTACACAGCTCGCTGGTTTGCCGCGATGAGAGTTCCTTTTCAAGGGCTATTTTACAGGCGCCTTCAAAAGTCAGACCCTCCGTAGCAAACAATATTCTCTGTGTCTCTTCGTCGCGTAAGCCAGCTACCAGGCGGTCTCTCAAAGCTTCATTAAGAAATGCCTTAAATTCGCAGTTGCGTGCTAGGTGCTTCAATTCTGTCATAAAATCCTTCACGCTTTCACCTTCTTGTTGCGTTCGCCTGTTGAATTTGCAGCGTTCGGCAATTACAAAATACTCCGGACTGAAGTGGCCTTTTGTGGAACTAGGATTTTCTTGAGCTCCTTGTAAGCCTGACCACCCACCACGTTCAAGAACAACTTCAGCTTTTTCGCTGCGGGTACTTCGTTAATGTCAACAAAATTTTCAAACCTCTCGAAGTACAACCTAATGTTGTCGCTCTTTGGGTCTAACTCGGACATGCCCAGTGGCGTACCAACTTGTTTTTGAGTGGGGGGGGCAAACCAGACCCTTCTCCTCCCCCCCTCCCCCAGGGCCGGGGGGCGGTGCCCTTTGGCATCCCTTGGGCGTCGTTGGAAAGTGTTTGCCCTGCCCAGTGGCGGCTGTTTCAGGGGGGGGGGGGGGGGGGGGGGACAAAACACATGCCTTGCCTTCCCTCCCCCCCCCACTCTGAGAACTGGGGGGCAAGCACCCCCCTTGCCCCCCGTTTCGTACGCCCATGGACATGCCTCCTAGGTGTTGCTGAGGATAAGGCGTTGACATAATGTCGGTCGAAACAGTGCACTTATATGTTCTGTTGATCTCGCCTGCTCCGTCCTCTGTTGTTTCCGCGACGCTTGCTCCTAGCTTCCGCGGTGCTGCGTTGTTACTTGAGTGGCCGTTCTACCGAGATGCCGCCGTGAAATCCCATCTTCGCTGCCAGTTGTTCTATCATGGCCGAGATACGGAGACCAGACTCATGTCGGAGCGAATCGAACAAGAAGAATGTTTATTTGTTGCGTACTCTTTCATATAGTCGCCGCTATCAGGGCGATGACGTCATGTTGCTGACGTCAGGGTAGCATGTTTATCAATACATGACAGGTAGCTGTCGGTTTCCTCGTTGGGCACACCGGTGAATCTGTGGTTTCTGATAGGTGTTCGCGGCACCGCGACTCTGTTATTCGGACTGCCAGGTAGCTGTCAGTTTCCTTGTTGGGCACACCGGCGAATCTGTGGTTTCTGATAGGCGTTTGCGGCACCGCGACTCTGTTATTCGGACTGCCAGGTAGCTGTCGGTTTCCTTGTTGGGCACACCGGCGAATCTGTGGTTTCTGATAGGTGTTTGCGGCACCGCGACTCTGTTATTCGGACTGCCAGGTAGCTGTCAGTTTCCTTGTTGGGCACACCGGCGAATCTGTGGTTTCTGATAGGCGTTTGCGGCACCGCGACTCTGTTATTCGGACTGCCAGGTAGCTGTCGGTTTCCTTGTTGGGCACACCGGCGAATCTGTGGTTTCTGATAGGTGTTTGCGGCACCGCGACTTCGAGTTGTTCGGACTGCCGGTTGCTTGTTCAGATTGTCGCCGAATGCACTGCCGGTCGCGTCTTAGGGGCGTGCCGTTTTTTTCCTTGCCATGCCCCCTCCTCTTCTCTCTCAACTACAGGTCATGACATGCCCCCCCACACCTCTTTATACACAAACTCATCTCTGTGACGTCACGGCGCGGTGGTGGCGCGTCGGTCGCACTTCCGGTCTGGGGCTGTGGGCAGAAGTCCCCATGCCAGACGTGTATTCCTGCGTTGTTTTGAAAGGAACCAGACAAAAATCTGCCTTCTCGTCAAAACGCCGCGACTGGGCCCGTACCAAAAGTGTCGAGAAAGGTTTGAAGGTCAGTTTTCCCGTGCTCGGTTCGTCCGAGAATCTGGATATGTGCTGTGAAAAGGGAAAAGCAGACACCGTCGGACAACGACTGCTTGGACGGAAAGCACTTTGGGTTGAATTCACGGATACTTGTGGTCATCAGATTTATTTGTTTTGTTCCAACATGAACGCCAGAAAACTGTCAAGTTGTGCGGACCACCTGTGTACTACGTTCAGTGCGTCTTCGAGTTCAAACGGCCGCCTGATTGTTCGAATTGTCGTCTGCTCTTTCAAACGTTTCTGCTTGTCGTCTGCTCTCTTAGGCGACGCCGGTCCGTAGACCAAATGTTGGCCCGGTACTTACGATAAGAAGTGAGTGCAGGCCTCAAAAGACTTACATTTGAAGGTTGGTAAGCAGGCTCGATGTAAACAGTAGATACAAGGAGATGTTGGTCATTGCTACCAGTGACCAACACCGACTTGTTATGCCTAATTCAGTTGGTTCGATTCTGCTTGCGATTTTCAGTATCGTCGTCGACCATCTCAGCTACGGTTCACGCTTTTGCAGCCCGAGCGGCGTCGCGACTGATCCGAGCGAAATCTCATCATGCAAATCCAGCTTTAGCGTACAATCTGCGGCGTCCACGCGGAATGAATCGCCACATGTCACATTATTCTCGCGAAGTTTTGCGGTGTAACGAGCCTCGGTAATTTCGCTGACGCCGGTCAAGTAGTCAGACATCGCCAGGAAGACGTAGAACCAACAATTCGAACGCGAAAAAGGGCAGGGGGACTCACACCGACGCCGACAACATCGCATTTCAAGGGTTTGTTTATGGGCGACGGCGAGCTTTTTGCCCACACCCCCATCGCGCATGCGCGGCGCCGGTGGCGTCCGCTAGAGACGCTCCGGGCGCTCCGGTTTGTTTGTAAACATGAGTTGGTGTATAAATGGCACGTTCCTAAGCCATGCTTACCTCCTCTTCACTGATTTTCAAACACTTAGTTCGTCGTAATAAAAAATAACTGCCAACGACCACCGATATGCGCCACATGAAGTAGACGCCGATAAATACCTCTGCTTACGTAGGCGCTAGTTTAGATTGCAAAGGCGGCGATGCAACGTCGAGAGTCACATTTTACGCTGTGTCATGCCTTGCAGTGCCTGCGATGCCCCAGGGAGCCGGAGGGTCCGGCTTCTTCCTGTTCCTCGTCGGCTGGATGGTGCTCGCCATGGCTCTGTACTACCTTCGTCCGAGCTCCCTAAGGAACCGCGGAGATAACAAGCCGGATAGACAGGTCTGTGCCATATGCAGGTTGGAAGTGTTTTCCTGTGCTGCCTCATAGATGGCGCCGGTTTTCTCGTTGTTAGTGGTTATACTCAAACACAAATGTGTGAACCAACCTTGAGGCTTCACTTTTGTCAACCTTGCACTCCTTTATGCTGAACTGCATTTTTATTCTTTCCGGATTTACTGTTTTGCAACAAAAGTGAGCAGGGCAATATGTTAGGTAAACAAGCTTTGGACCGAATATTTTACGATGGCAACGTTTTAACTGATTCGGTCTAAAAGCATGAAGTCATTCGGAAGTGGTGGCCAAACACGGGAACCAAGAAATCGTGCTATGCCACCTAGTCGTTGCATTCATGACATACACATTAAGTGCTTTGGTTACAAAAAGGGTTTCCTCGTCACAAGGACAGGCGACTGGTGCACTTTTCTGGGCGAGGGCAGTGGGCTTATTCTAAAGTACAAGCAAAGCCAACGCTTTTCCATTGCTTTCATGTTCTTGTTTGAATTCCGAACGATTGTACACTGTGCGATTCAGGTAGTGCGGACACGGTGTCGGCCCCCTTTTTGTATCTCACTCGTGTAGGATAATAGCAAGCACCAAAATTTGATGGCTCGATTGGTGCTTCACACTAGTACATTCTACTTCTCTAGTGGTCATTACCGGAGCCCTCTAGCTGGGAAAGGATTGTAAAAACTGATGGTTGCTTGTTTGTGCTAAATGTGTTTGACTCTGTACCTTTTATTCAATATTGGGCCCGAAATTGCATGCACATTTGGCCCGAATGACACGAGGTCCCGTAGCTGGGAAATGGACAATGTGTTGGCTAAATGTATGAAATTGATACTGCCTTAAATATTCCCAGGAGTATTGGATGAGACAAATGGCCATGCCACAGGCTCTGCTGTTGTCACAGGCTCTGCTGTTGTCACAGTTTCCTGGAGAAAAAAAAATGAGATGGAACTTTCGAAGTGGTTGGAAATTATGATGGATTGTTTCATATTGTGAAGGTCTTGGAGCAAACACTTGAAAGGAATCTGGTTTGGAAAGCCACGAAGAAAGGCGTCACGGAAGTGGCTTAAAGCTTTGTCAGGAGCTCGGTGTCTTCTTGAGGAGAAAAACTCTCAAGAAAATGTTTGTGTGGGCTTTTACTTGATTGGTGTAAATGCGAGTGAACAAGACCACAGGGAAGTAAGCTCCACCCTGCGGCAGGTGACAAGCACCAGTGGTGGATCTCTATTTCAACTTTCTGGTTCAAAAAATTGTTGCAGCCGAATTTTTGTTGAAAATAGAGGCTCTGGCATCTCGGCAAAAAAAATCAATGCTAAAGGAAGACGCTGTCGAGGCATTGTGTGCTCGACGCTGTAATTTCGCCAGAAGTGGCCTGAAATGCATAAGCAACTTAAAGGGATACTGAACCGAAATTTGGATTTCGCAAAGTAAGGCTGCAGAAGTGTTGAACGTGACGCTACGAACTCCAAAACATCAGTCGTACATCGATATCTCTAACGGATGGCCATACTTTTGCAAAAGAAGGGCGCGATCAAGCGAGTTCTGTGACGCGACTGTCCTCCGGGAGAATTTGAGAATGAGGAGAAGCGGCCTCGCTTCTCTCCTCCTCGCTTCAGTTCACCAGCTTGACGGGACGAAGCGAGGAGGAGAGAGATTGGGAATCGTGACATGCCTTGGCTCGGTCGGCCTCGTCGGCCGGGTTCAATCGCGCACTTCTTTTCCAAAAAAATATGCCGATCCGTTAGATATATCGCCGCATGAGTGATATTTTTTGTAAAAGCTTGGTTTGCTGGGCAAGTTGGTAGGGGACATTTATATTAAAAATAGCGCAAAAGAGATGGGACAAAAAGACGAAGAAGCACACAGGAGAAACGCTAACTGGCAACTGAACTTTATTGAAAGCTTCCAACTTTGCTATCGCCATGCACGCGCTTAGTCTCGTTCAACAAAAACAGGGCGTACCGCCAAATCCGCACATTCATACCGCCCACCGCCTGTTCCAAAAAGTCAGCAAAACAGCTACATCACCCCGCCGCACAATCCGAACGAGAAAATAATAGAAAAAACGCCACGTTAATATTGTCAAGTTAGATATTGTTAATGAAACTGTACTCTTTCGACAACACACACGAAATGAAGTTTGGCAGCAAGTTGCAGAACTCGTTCTGCGGCAAGGAAGTGTCCGCGGCCTTCATTTTAATGGTCGTAACAGTGCCGGCGACATTTGATGGCCAAAGTGAACGATGACCAATGGAATGTCTTGGACGTGCATGCAGGGACCGAGCAGCCCTCCTCCACCGAGCGGTCCAGTCCTGTGAAAGGCCCCCGACCGTCCCAGACCAAGCCGACCGGATGGACACTAGCAGGGGGGTGGGGCAAAACTTTTGGGAAGCAAAATGCAGCCGTCGGGCACATACAAGTTGTGTAGCTTTCACGGCAACACACACAGACACACTCACACTGCTAATATATGATGGCTAAAGGAGTTTCTCTACAATATATATATATATATATAACTGTATATGTATATATAGTATTACATGAAGATGCACAAAATACTGTTTGCTTTTTTTCTTATTGTATTTTTGGGGCTAGTTGATTTCTCAATATTAAAAAAAATATATGTGTTATAAATAGCACATTTCACTGGTTGATTTCTTTTAGAGCACTGAAACGGTTAGCTTTATTTTCTGAAAGGTATAGAGATTTTGTTCTCTTTCACATTGCATATTTAGGGGTTTACTCTCTTCTTATTATAGTGGTGCGAGCATTTTGTGGAGTCGGAATTCTCTAGTGTATTTTGTGGTGAAAGCTGGATCTGAACGTCGGAAAGAGGGTGCGAGTCGGCGATGGTGCTTTCCAATTTGGTTTTCCTTTAAATGGACAATAAAAATTGGCTGAAACTGGTTATTCCTTGTTCCGTAAAACATTGGGGGGGCGACCAGTGGGTTTTTTCAACGACGTGTAGAGGGCGCAGCACTTGATGAAAATTAAAGCGCCTGTTATTCAAAACTAAAATTCTGTTTCCAAATTGTTGTTTTTTTGTTTTTTTATTTATTTATTTGGGAGGTGTTTTTGTTTTGAACAGATTCAGTGTTTTTCGGTGTGGGACAGGAAATGCTGTTCATTGGGCCTCATGTTGAAGACACGGGAATGAAATTCCCTAACCTCCAGAGAACATGCTCGTGCCCAGAGCACTGGGGAAAACGTCCCACTACCAATAAAAGGAAACAAACGAGATAAGGGGTCTGGTTTCCAAGGAAGGTGGCAGCCTCGCCGACAGTTCACTTTGTCTGTGTTCAAGGTAAACACAAAATAAAATTGTAATTAGATTTTTTTTCTTCTGGAAAGTGTAGTCTTTTTTGTTTGTTTGATTTTTTCCAGTAAAGGACAGCTAAATTTTTTTTTTTTTTCCCCGATTTTGATAAAACTGGTTTGGGGGTTAATTTTTGGGGGTTTATCAGTATTTACTGAAAACGTGGGACCCTATTCACAACATTCCAAGGGGGTTTGTAGCTAGGTTATCATTATTATAGTGATGTCGTTAATATGGACACCTCACTTTATTCAAAAAAAAAAAATTGTCCATAATAGCAAATCCAGGTCAAGACAAATAATAAACAATGAATGTGGCTACAAAAGAGTTTAGGAAAAATGGTAAGTTTTTTTGCATGCAAAGGCTCTTTGGTTTGTACTTCATCGAAAAAGCTTTAAGGCTGGTTCACACAGCCCCAATTTCTTGCGTTACGTTACGAAAGCTTTTGTCTGCTTACGCACAAGTCGCTGGAACATCTGTGCTTCATATCCAGCATGGTTATCAGTTCATGGAGATAGCCTGGCACACGACATTTGTGACAAACGTCTCGGTGACGTGATCGTAATGCAAAGGGTACTGTGAACCAGCCTTCAAGGGACATTGACACCCCCCAAAAAACCTTTTTGCCTGGTGATTTGTTATGCTGTCGGAAGACTGCCCATTCAATATTTTGCTGCAGTGCCGCATATATTTTTAATGAAGTCAAAAATTGCAGTGGCTTAGCTCAGCTATGCCAGGATATACGTTGCGTGAGCTTAGGTTCAGCTGGTTATACTTCGCTTTCCTGGTTGTCTAGGATTAGCTTATCATGCTTACTGCTGCTTCAATGACACACACACGGTATACGCATTATGTGACCAGCAATTTCACTCTCCTCCATGGCTATACCACACTGGCACACGCCCCGCTATATGTATACACCCACCGCTATCGCTGTGCATGCGCGCAAAATCGGACACTATCGAGCGGCTCCGGAGCAGCTTCAGACTTGGCTACTGCGCAATGGAGGCGCACAGCTGGGCATGCACCGCTGCAGTGCGTCTGCCGCAGCTATGACATCACTCTCTGGAATGCGCAGATCGGCGAGGCGCGCGCAGCGGCGGCTTTGGCGCACCAGCTGTGTGCCGTGTGACGTCGCTGTGTGCCGTGTGACGTCGCTGCTCCTTGCGCATGCGCAGCATGGTCTCCAGGAGCGACGGGAAAAGTGCTCAACCTCGGCCACTGTAGCTCACGCTACAAAAACTCAACTGCCCAAAACAAACTGGACTGGGGGGAAGAAGAAATATAGAGGAGAAAGATATCGACAATTATATGGCTGTGCATTTTTTTTATGTATTTGCAGTTCTTAGAAGCTACATAAAATGGGCATATTTCTCCTATTTTTAATGTGTGTACGTGCTTTCAATGACCCACAACTCCAATTATATTTTTGTGGTTCTGTCTAAACCATAGAAAACAGCACATGACCACGGAGAAGAGAGCGAGAGCGAATCAAACCTGCCAGTTGGCGGTTTTCGGGCGGAAAGAAAACGAATTTCGAACCGCAAATTGTGTTCTCAATATTTGGGCTCTCGTATGTCGTGTACAAATAAAAACCTTGGCAAACATAAATACAGACTTTCCCAAGTACCTACTACCTCAAAGGCACGTATGTCTCCATGTCCTTCCCAATCCAGAAAAGCAATGGCTTACGCCTTGTGCTTGTCGTGGTCTCTGGCCGCCCCTTCCGCTTCACACACCAACATAGTCTTAGCCCCTTCTGAACGACAAGTAAATTGTACCCCCCTTTCACTTTTACGCAGAAGGGGCACACAGGACCTATGAATGTCATCTATGGCTATGACACGGGGGGAAAAAAGGGAAGTGGCCCATTTCACCGGAAAGCTCCACAAAACTGAACAAGTGCCCAGGTCTTCTTTTCAGGAAAGTCAACAAACAGACGACAATGTTTTTTTCTTTTATTGGGGGGGTGGGAGGGCGGGAGAGGGACGAATGCGGAGCTTGTGTCCATAAGGTGACAAAAATGCATGTTAGTATTTACCCAGTTTATTCCTAAGCTAGCTGCTTGGACTGCGGGTTTCGATATTAACGGGGCAGAATTGTACTGTACAAGCTCTAGGAGCCCAATTGTTTTCATGTCATTTTCATTTATTTATTTGAATAAATAAATAAATAAATAAATAAACATAACCTCGGCGACTGACCTCGTTTCATCACGTCCTGCCTTGTATAAACGTTGCAGGAGTATTTGTGCCGACTGCGTTGTAGATTCCAGGTGAGTCACACCTGTCGTCGCACTTCCCTGCACCAATTAAGCTGAGACTGCAGCCAAACCTACAAGTGCGAGCTAGCCCGCACTCCTGGCTTTCAGACGTACCTTTCTAACGCGAGCGCTCGTACTGCAAAGAATGTTTCAAAATCGTGACCTTGTGCTCTCGTGGTTGTTGCATTGGCTGCAGTATTGGCTTAACATGAAATAACTTTTCAGCTTCCTCCTCCTTGGCTTTAATCATCAACTCAAAAGCAAAATGAGAAATCACGTGGTCGTGCGGTGCTCCGAATGCAATGACAAGAACACCATGGAACTTGTCATTCATTCACAAGGAATGAGTGCCGTCGGGGCACTCATTGCCCATGAACGCAAATTCAAATATTTGTGGACGGATTAATTGTTGACTATAGTCGGTTACAAGTCAAGAAGGTAGGAGAAGCTCCTCCCACAAGTGTGATGCGCCCGTTTCAAATCTCTCCGCAGTCGAAAGAAGAGTTCACTGGAAACGCTCCTTGTTCCGCTTCAATGGATTCCCACTTGTCTCCGATCCCACTTTTTAATAGCGAGTTCGTTTCACGGCACTCGTGCCCACGCGTGCCCACTCGCAGCGTGGAACGGGTTCGTTTCGGCCGGCACTCCACGAGTGGTTGCACTCTCCGAGTTCGTTTCAGCGCTGATACCCCACGCGTGCATGCACTCGCTGCACCGAGAAAATCGGGAGTGCGCCAAAATGCAATCCCGTCATGCCTCGCTCCGGCGGGGCCGGCGAGGAGCGGGAGCAGACGACGAGGGTTCGTCTGCTACGATGTGCCGCGGAACCGAACGGAACAAAAAGTAGATTTTCTGATAGAAATCGCGCCCCGCGGGCCACGAAATCAAACGCGAGCTTGAATTGTGGGCGTCTGCTATTTCCCGAAGGAAGCAATTGACAACCCGTGATTTATTTGCAGGTTTTAAATCGCTCTGTTGCAGTACACACGCTGAAATATACCAGTGTGTAATGAAATGCTCAGAACAAACGTAACAGCGGCCCCCGAGATGTCTATCATCATCCGTGTGCGGGCGAAAAATTTAACATTTGTCGGCAAAACTCCCCCAGCAGAAACCTCTGACTGCCCAAAAAGCATCAGAGAAAGCTAAAGATGGTAACTTTACCCGAGGATTGGGCAACATCATGTTTAACATTTACCTACGTCAGCTAATTTGCCCCGTCGTATTTTGTTCGAGAAAGCTCTCGTTCTTGACGCCCTCACCAAGGCTAATATCTGATCCACCCATAATAACGATCCAAATCGAAAGTCCCAGTTTTGCTGGATATTCCAACAGGCTAGTTTTAAGCCGCACCCTTTCAGTGGTTCACGCATAATACCATGCTCAAACGGATCAAGCTACTGCTCGAACAGCATCATCATTTTTGTTCGGTGTAAACGGTTATAAGAATTGAAAGATCGCAACCAGCTGCTTTGTACACAACTGGGTGCGGAAATTTACGCCGTCTGTAACTATCTCTACGGCAGCCGAGCTGCTTGAAGTCATCGCAACTATAAACTATAGGTTGCAGCGACCAACGTTTGTAGATAAACGTTGGTAGCCGACTGCATTCTCGCGTTCCCACGCATCACTCCGAACAGAAAGGCGCTAGTTTCGGTTTGAAGTCGGTACCTTTTCTACAACATAGATGGCGGCAACATCAGTCTTCTGCACTCGGTGCATTTGGCGAGTTCGTTTTAGTCCAGTTTTCCGTGCAACACTCTGTGAGTGCGATGCATTCTGGGAGAGAACTCGAACGGTGCCAGTGCGTGTGAAACGAACTCGCTATAAGAAAGCGACCTTTGTATTCATCGGAGAGGGAACCGAGCCCCTGAAAGCAGCCTTTGTATCCATCGGGGGGGGGAAGCTAATCCCCGAAAGTCGTATTTGTTTCCGTCGGTGGGGGAGAACTCTAATCTCCCTCTCGTGGCTTCCACAATGCTAAGTCAAAGTCGAAAGATAAAGCAAATATGTACAGAAAGGCAAGACCCTCCTCGCGCGTTGTCCGCGACGTCACGGAAACGGTGGGACGCTATTGGATGCAAAGGTGGCGGAGGGATATCTGATTCCCTTTGAGGGGCATTTGCCGCTACCTTCTTAACCTGTAACTGACTATAGTGCATATAAGTCCGAGTTACGCAGTGCTCGTGTCCAATGCGAGCTGGGAAGCTTTCGAAGGAAAGGAGGTATGAAAGTGCTACATTTCTAAATTTCTGCACTGAAGACCAGGTTTTTGTCTGCCTGGGTGGACAAAACATAGGATGTGGCCAGTTTTCTTTTTTCTCCATTCGTCACAACCAACTGACTGAAGAACCTTTCCAGAGAAGATGCCACATCAGATTTCAGTTCCATGCCAAAATATAATTTTCTTTGTCAGCTTTCAAACAAATATTTGCACATAAACGTGCTGAAAGCGGTTCAAATTAATCCTCGGTCATTTGCCGTGGCATGCCCTTTGTTGGTTAGGTACATAAACTCTACGTTTAGTGCATGGAAGAATCTGGGTATGCACAAGTGCGCAGTTTCAACATTACTTTTCAGATGGGCCCTCTATGAAAGGGATCTATTGCAGTGGAGCATAGTCATTCTCGAGTTACACACACTCCCAATTTCTGAACACATCTGTCTAGCGTGCCGAGAACCAATATGCCATTGAATTAATGAAGTAAAATTCTCGCACCGATGCAAATCTATATAGAAGCCATTATTCTTGGAATACTCCTCGGAAGATAGTACGACATCTAGTTGCAAACAGGAGGAGGTCAAATTAAAGTCCCTTGATAAAATTCACACTTACAAGTACTGCCAACCATTGTAGTGAAAACGCACAAAACACATGCCACGAGTGGGTGCACCGCCACTCTTTGCTTCCAAGGGCTGCATATTTCAGTGCTGCGCTGCCAGTTGCTTCCAAGGGCCACTCTGAACACGGGCCTCGTGCACTGGCGCATTTGACGCTACTTGCAAGACAAATGCAAACACATTGAGGGGCCTTAAATCAAATCACGCAGGTTACATGCAATTCACCAATGCCAGACTCCATCGGGTACCTCGATGATATGTGCAAGAAACTTGAGATACGATGGTCCGCTCCCATAATTTAGGAATCTTGGCCAACTTCGACAACATTTCGCCAGTTTTCTGCACATTGCAAATAAAATTTACCTAACTAAAAAAAAAAAAAAAAAAAAGTAGTCTGAAGTATTAACCCATTAATGCCCCATGTTGCATATCTGCAACACAGACTTCAACTGCTCAAGAAAAATACATCGGGCCCATTTTGTGACAAAAAGTTGTCAGTGCTCTTCTCAGTGGGCATTTCTCAATCCAAGGAGTTCAGATTTTCACCACTAGGGGCAGCGCTGTGCTCGCAGGAATCGTTTGAAAATGGCGTCCTCCACGCCGTGCGGGAGTTCTCAAAACCAGGTATGTTTACATTTCCACAAAGAACCTAAAACTGAAAATAGGAGCTCTATATTACCGGAGGAGCCTCTAGGAATGTCCTTCGCGTGAATCGCATGCAGAATCTCGCATTTCATACATTATATGAAGCTGGATATTTTTTATTCCTGGCATGTTGCAAATGTGCAACAGTGGGCAGTGAATGTCACTTCACACGGTTGTTGCATATATGCAACATTCGCTTTTTTTTCAATTTTCGCTACAATTTTGTTGTTCGGTTAGGTAATACCTTTCAGCTGTCATTTCGGGATGTTGTTTCACTCTTGGTAATTTGTTCTTATCCCATCTACAGGCCGTCATTGCACCTTCAGCCTTCTATGGTGTGCCAAGGACAAGACCAAAGCGGTTCCTTGGAAATGACAACCTGCTGGACAACATCGATTGCAACGAGAGTGATCTCTCGGGTGAAAGCAGCAGCGAAGAATGCGAAGCAATCACTGAAGATAGCAGCGATGAAGACGTCGAGAGCACTGACGCTAATGTTGAGACAGGAGTTGCTAAGGGGGACCTGAAAGGAGCCTATGCGAACAAACGCTACACATGGAAAAAATGTGCGTTTGACCAAGCTGGCACAGACTTTGAAAATGACTTCCCTCTGCCTCCTGCTGAACCCCTGTCAGCGAAGCAGCTTTTTGACCTGTTTGTTTCGAGGAGCATGCTGGGACACGTTGTCGAAGAAACCAACAACTACTATATGCAGAAGCACGGAACACCCCTAAACATGACAGTCGAAGAGCTCACCTCGGTTCTAGGAATGTTTTTTCGCATGGGACTTGTGGATATGCACAATGTACGTGCCTACTGGGAACATGGAAGCCGCTATGAGCTGGTTGCACAGGTGATGTCGCGCAATCGATTTGAGAAGATTGCTGGTCACTTGCATTTTGCTGACAACGACGGTGCAACAGACGAAGTGAAACAAGACAAATGCTGGAAGCTGCGACCATGGCTGTCAGCACTGCGGGGAAACATGCTGAAAATACCTCAGGAATGCAAGTCATCCGTCGACGAAATTTTGATTCCTTTTCGTGGAAGGTCGCAAATTCGTCAGTACCTTCCAAACAAGCCGAAGTGCAAGTGGGGCCTCAAGCTCTGGGCTCGTGCTGGCGAGTCTGGACTTTGTTACGACTTTGACATCTACCAGGCATGCAGCAAGGGAGCCTACGGAGACCAAGAAGGATATCAGTTAGGCCTTGGTGCGGGAGTGGTGCTTCAGTTGTGTTCAAGTCTCCCTGAACGGGACAACAATCTCATCGTTGCTGACAACTTTTTCACGGGACCACACTTAGTTTGCGAGCTAACGCGGAGGGGTATCTCGTACATTGGAACTGTGAGAGAGAACAGACTGCAGTCGTGCAAACTAATGGATGAGAAGGCAATGAAGATGCAAGGTCGTGGCACGTGTGATTCATGTGTCGCATCATGTGGTGACAGAAGCATGATAGCTGTAAAGTGGTTCGACAACAGACCGGTCACACTTCTTTCTAACTGCACTGGTGTGGAACCGGTCACCTCTGTAGAGAGATGGGACAAGAAAGAGAAGTCTCGCATCTCAGTTGAATGTCCAGCAATTGTACCCGAGTACAACAGATCGATGGGTGGTGTTGACCTACTAGACAAGATGTGCTACAGCTACAGGTTTTCCATACGCTCGAAGCGGTGGTACATGTACATATTTTGGCACACCGTCAAAATTGCTGCTGTGAATGCGTGGTTTCTGCACAAGCGTCACTCACTGCAGCAAAGGGAATCTTCCAAGCCTCTGCGAGAATTTCTTGCGGACCTTGCCACGAGCTTGGTTTTGTACAGGAAGCGTCCGCCTGGCCGCCTTTCTCGAGAGAATCTTCCCTTGGTGAAGCGGGCGTCACCACAAGTTCCACGCGACGTAAGAGGCGATGGTAGCCATCATTGGCCCATTTGGATGGACCGCCGCAACAGATGCAAGTTGTGCACAGGAGGCTACAGCTACGTCGCTTGCTCAAAGTGCAATGTTCACTTGTGCATAAACAAAGACCGGAATTGTTTCGTCGATTTCCATCGGGGTTAGGTAACTTATCCATGCTAGGAAGCACGTCTTTCTATGTTTTGTTCATCACTGCTGTGCCTTGTTTGATAAAATAAACTTCTTATATATGGCTAATATTTTGAGATATTCACTTACTGCCCAGTGTTGCAGATATGCAACAAGCTATAGTAGACAATTCGTAGCACTTATGAAATTTTTTTTGGCCCCTGTGTCTATATTTATGTTCAGTGACCCTGTATTCAATATATTTTTCAAATACTCTCACTATTTTTTGCACTGGGAAGCAATGGGTTAATACTACAGGGTGTTACAAAAAAATTTACCATTATTTTTTTTTTTTTTTTTACTGCAAAAATAAACTAGGCATTGCCGAGCGCTCATTCTCCGCCCAAAGGTGCTCTAGAGGTTACAACCAGATGCCAAAGTTTCAGCCCGATCCGATACCTCAGGGGTTCTCAAACTGGGTTCCAGGGAACACAGGGGTTCCACTATAGATTCAATCGTGACACCCTTAAATTTAACCCCTTTCCCCACCCTCTCCACCTCGTCTTTCCATGCCGTCATGGTCACCAGACTCTCCAACATTCCGTCGCCAGCGCCCTGATCCCCAAGCAGCCGGGAACGGCAGATCCGAGGAATCATTGTCGCGAGACAGGTGACCCCCAGCCCGCCGTCCCCCACCGTAGCGTATAGGAAGGCAACTGGAACGTCCTGCGGCAGATGCAGAAAGAGCCGGACAGCCGCTCTAATCCTACGGTCAATCTGGCGTAGGTATGTCTTTGACTTGGCACTCATAACCAAGCCATAGATTAGTCTTGGTATTAGGTAGAAGATTAGAATGTTCATCTTCTGCTGAGGTTTAAGGTGGGCCCTTTCTAGCCTTACGATAAGGTCATCGAAATTCACCCCATTATATACCTCCCCTTATGTGTTAATTTCGACCCCCAGATAGCACCATGAACCTGAGCAATCAATCACTCGAAGTGGTTCTCCATTTACTTTGAAAGCCACTGGGCAGATTTTTGCCTTCTTGTTTTTCCCATCTCCTACGAGGCTTAGGGTCGAAGACTTCTTTACGTTTACTGTGAGACCCCTAGTGCTTAAAAATTCCTGGAACTTGTCGAGGAGAAATTGTAGGCCAGCCGCCGTCTCCGCCAGAATCACGAGGTCATCAGCAAAAGCCAACGACGCGCACCGCCCCTCACCCAGTCTCACACCAAAGCCCGGGGGGATGCTGTCGATGAACTCATCGATGACCGCGTTAAACAACAGCGGAGACAATGGGTCACCTTGTCTGACTCCCCAGGGCGCACTGTCCTTTCCACCCCTCTGTGTTGCAAGGTTGTAGTAGAATTTGTGTAGAACCAATGCAGGTAGTCAATCATGGACTACCCCACCATTTGGTGGCGTGCAAGTCCATTCAGTATTGCGGTGTGTGTGGCGCTGTCAAATGCCTTTGACAGGTCTATATTAGCCATGTAAAGGCTTCGCCCCGCGGCATGACTTGTCTCAAGTAGCGTACTCGGAATCATGATGTTCTCAAAGCATCCATCAGTGCTTTTAGATGCACGTTGCTCGTCACGTAGGTGAACAATCTGTCTCAACCTTTTGTCTAGGATCTTGTGAAAGGTGCGCAGGAGCACCGAGCCAATCGAGATCGGCCTATACTCCCCTGGCTGAGAAGCTGCCTCCACTTTAGGGATAAAGATGGTTCGAGCATTCCCCAGCTTCATGGAGGCACGACCCCAGTACAAGAACAAGTTGTAGAACTTCACTACAAAAGTTCTCGGAATTGCCTTAAACTCTTTGACCGTCAGCCTGTCAGGGCCAGGTGCACTGAAGTGCTTTGGCATGTTTTCCTGTACTTCCTGCTCCGTTACTGGCAGTACTGTCACGTCACGTGCATCTAAAAGATCCTCCGAGGGACAGGGCTCCTCCGTGGGCGTCTCGCTCATAACCCGAAACCAGTAGTTAGCGAGTTCGTCTGGAGCCACCTGATCCTCCTTCACAACGTCCAAGACTCGTCGAGCACACACTTTACGGTTCTTGTTGTATAGGTTTTGGACGATGCGGTATTCCTTCTTCCTAGCATTTCTTTTACTTAAGTGCTCCTCCGGGGCAGGTTGACGACCGTTCTCCGCAGGATGCTCGTATCTACTCAAATTCGGTCAAGATCAACTGCAAACGGTTCCCCCCGAAGAGCCGTCCTGATCACCTGGTTCAAGCTCTTTTCCTCCGCCGTGCCTCAGAGTTACAGTCCTCTTCCAGCCACTGCGCAAGCGTCTTTCCCAAGAACAACTCGGAATCTTCAGTTGCGCTACTCGAGCAGGCATCAGCATCTAGGTCCCCCGGGGGCGGGACATATTCTGTCTCCAGAGCAATACCAGTGTTGCTCTCTGCGTCATCCCGTCTCTCTTCTGGTTCGCTTCCCCCGGTCAGCGGGGTCGGCGACTCCCGCTGCTCTCCTCTGGCCTGCCGCCCCTTTCTTCCCTGTTTATTTTTCGGAGATTTCTGTCCCTCTTTCACAAATTTACGGACAAGTGCCTTATACTCTGCTTTTCTGCGCTGTCCCTTTACAGACTGTCGTTCTCCCTTTCCCGCCCCTCCCCTTCCCACAAAACTTCTTGAAAAGGACATTGTTAATACCCAGCGGCTTCACTGCCTGCAGTAGCGCTTCTGCTTCTGCTTTAGCTAGAAAATAAGTTTCCTCCTCCGTCCATCTAGCCTTCACTTTTTCTATCACAATCTCCTCATTCAGATTAACATTGTCACATTTCCTCCTATGGCTCGCAAGTCCCCTCGTCTTAAACACTTTCCCACACTTCGGACACGCCACAGTGTTCATGTCAGGGGCACTCATGTTGACTCAACACTAGGGGTGTCGCGAACTTTTGTCGAACCAGATTTTTTGGTCGAACTTTCGGGGTTCGACTGGGTCGAACCGGTTCGACGAACCTTCGAACTTTTCACGAGATTCGACCGGTTCGACTTTGTGGACAGTGTGGCCAGACCTTGATACAAGCATGTCTAGGTTTGGAGAATTTCTTTTTTTATGCAAAGGGTTATTTTATTGTGTGAACAGCTGCAATTAAAAGAAACCAATTATATTCACTGAAGAACTTAAATTTTAGTACTGTATCGACTGAAATAGCCGATCAGCGCTGCACTTAATTCATCTCTTAGCCATTACCATCCAATCCGAAGCCAACTGGCCAGCCTGTCGCGCATGCGCACACGAGTCGAACCTCAATACAAGGTTCGACGAACTTTCCACTAAAAGTTCGAAAAAGTCGAACCTGGTCGAACTCGAACCGCGGTCGGTTCGCGACACCCCTACTCAACACAAGTTGCAAGAAGTATTTTTGCTAATCCAACCCCTGGTAACCAACGCTGGTCTCATGGGTTCCACAAACACCCAAATTGCAACTTCCTCCCCTCCACCCCCATGCCGCAAGCTGCGCGGCAGGACCATGCAAAGCACCTCCATCTCACTTTGTACCAACATTACGATTGATATGGTGGGGATATATGGGAAGCAACGCAAGCAAAATTGCCTACAATTGTGCATCTGTTGCTTCTCGGTCGGCAAATATGGAGGGGGGTTCCACGGCAGTTTTTGAGGCTTCCTGAGGTTCCGCAAGGCCAAAAAGTTTGAGAACCCCTGCGATACCTTATTCAAAAGTTGCAAGTGATTCTGAGAATTTCAATGGGAAAATGGAGCCTATTTTTGCCCGTTTTCGGTTTCCGGTGCCCATAGAGCCCCATGTATTCGAAAACTCAGTCGGCCGCCATTTTCCCATTGAAATTTTCAGAAAATCACTTATAACTTGATTGAGGCATCGGATCGGGCTGAAACTTTGGCATCTGGTTGTGACCTCTAGCGCTACCTTTGGGCGGAGAATGAGTGTTCGGCAATGCTTAGTTTATTTTTCAATAAAAAACACCCTGTAAATTTTTTTTTTCTGACACCATGTACATTCTTGGGCTTGGATGAGTATGCTGCAGTTATTACTTTCAGAGGTTACTAGGAGCAGGAAGTCCCAAGCCATGGGAAGAGCCTGTTTCCACAAACACAATTACACACAATCAAAGGAAGGAAAATGAAATATTTATTCAATTTACGACAATGGGGACCCTAAAAAAAAAAATCAATAAATATATTCTTTTGTCCCCCTTGCATTGTCGGCCATTTCAAGTCTGAGAGCTTGAAAACTGCTGTGCACACATACACACCAACAAAGAAAGAGGGCCTTTGAAAAAAAATGTACACTCTTCCAAACTGCTTCCAGATCCTCCAGGCAACACTTGATGCACTGTACACAGGAGACGGTCGCCACATGAGACAAAAATGACACGAAGAAGAAAAGCATCTTTGCAAAGGCAAGACATTCCTTTTTTTTTTTTTTTTTATCACTCCTCAATATGTTTTGCTTCGGGTGTTTCCAATCCCACCAACTCCAAGTGACTTGAGGAGGTCTTGGGAAGCACTCCGCAGCACAAACATTCCGAGGTCTTGCTTATTTGCAGATGTGCGCACTCCTCGACCACATTGCAAGAACTTTGCTTGTGCAAGTCGAGCTTGCCTGCAAACCCTTGCCTCCTAATCCCCTGGCTAATATGTTACACATACTTTACAAATGTCCTCCCGCGTCGATAAGCAGCCAAAAAAGCCTCCTAGCTAGTCGGGCGGTCGCAGGCTCTAGCCAAAAGTCGTGCGGCTGGACTTGCCTTTGGTCTAATGCTACGCAGGAAGCATGAGGTTAGGACTTATTATCTAACTCTAATTGGTTCGGTGTGCTACACGACTCGGATATGACGGCTTCGTGCGGCAGAAAGACACTCAAACAACCTTTTTCTCGGCGCTCGTTGCACGTACATCTCGGGGGTCCGCGTGCCAACCGCGCGCTAGAGCAAGGCGACGATATAGAGAAGCAGATGGAACGACACTTGTATAGGCAGGCTTTTAACCTTTTAGATTGTACGTTTTAGACCCGAAAGAAGCGAAGTTAAGAGCACAAGATTGGCACTCGTCGCTAAAGTCTGCGCAGCCGATTCGTCGTGACCGCCGCAGCAGACTCAAAATGTCCAAGCGCTCGGCGATGCAGGAAACGGTTCGTTCTTTCACTGACAACATGCAAGGACATTGCAGATAATGCGAGAGAAAGAAGAAAAAAGAAAAACGAGACACCTAAATTCTTCGCTCCCTCTCGGATTAAGGAGAAGAGTGCGTTACAGAAAGCACAGATGACAGACAGAGACATCAACGGAGAGCAAGAAAACATCTTCTCAGGCCGAGGATTCCCCCCACGGGGGGGGTACGGCATCCGGAACGGGGAAGAAAGGGACGTCCTAAGCTTCGAAGAGGGTAAAGGAGGAGGGGAAATGCAGCAAGGGCGGCAGCCATCGACCAATTCGAAAGGGTCGTTAGTACAGTAATTCCAAACGAAAATAAAAGCAAAAAAGAAAAATGTTTAAAAGCGACGTTAGGCCTCCAAGACAAACTGGAAAAACAACAAAGAAACAAGAACACAACCCTAGACGTTTTTGCGGTCACGCAAGTTGCACACCCGAGTCACTTCCGGAAGTCTTCGTCACCGTAGCCGCAGCCGGGGCCTGTGCCGGGGCAGGGCAGGCCGGCCGTTTGCGAGAACCAAGCCAAACAAAATGACGTAGGAGGGGGACGGGGGTGGTGGTGGGAACTAGCACAACACCCAGTCCCGTCCAGGACACCCAGGGGTGAGGGGACAAGCAGATGAGTGGGGGAAAGTCTCATTCTCCCCCTCTCGCACCTCCTCTTGCCGTTTCAAACTTCGGCACAGGCGGGGAAACGTGGCCGGAGCTGGGCCCGGTGCCTCGGCGAGGCTTGCAAGACGAGGAGGTTGCTGCGCATACGACGCAGTGATGGCCCCTTCGCTGACAGCAGTCTGCAAACGAGAGGAGTCTTGACGCCACAGTTTGCCGGCGAGCGAGTCGCAAAATGCTTGCGCTTCGAGGAATAGACCGATTTCACCCGTAGTAGCAAACAATGTGCGAGTGGCAGGGAGAAGCTTCAGTGATTCTGCCTCTAGAGAGAGAAATAATGTTTATTTGACAAAACACCGCTTCTGGGGCCCTAACCTACGCGCTCTTACTGAGTGGGAACCGAGACCGGGACACCGCCGCTTGCTGCGATTGGCCGGCTTTGCACTGCCGACAAATCGCAGCGGGCAGCAACGTCCCGGTCCCGCCGCGTAGATTGGGGCCCCCGGTGTCTTAGGCACGAGCTTCCCACCTTCGACAATGCTTCGGCACCTCGTGCACCTTGAGTGCGCGAGTTCGGCCAGAGTGCTGCAGAAGGCACGAAGCGCACACTCAATTCCGGACATTCGAAAGACCCGCCCTGCCGCTCTCGCTCTGCGACTGTGGTGTTCGGCGCGCACACGTGACACCGCCGTTAACTCAAGCCCATGGGAGGCAGGCGGCAGTGCGCGAGTCTCGTGCTCCGCATCCGCGGAGCAGCAGCGAGGTTGTCACATGTGAGGAAAGACCCAAAGACCAAAGGCTGGTTTGCACATTTGTGCATGTGATTGCATTTGTAACAGCTTCTACGAGGAATGTTTCTCTCAACATTGTCAGAATGCTTTCGAGCACGTATCGAAAGAATGATGTATAGAACGTACGCAGACCGGGGGTGCTCCTCGACTGTCCGATTGACAGTGCATTTTCTCGTCATCAGTGGTTACAAGCGGTTACGGGGCAGGTGATCACACTAAAGCGCAGATGTGTGAACCACCGGGGTTAAAGCTCCCTCGAAGCATCCCGGCAGCAACGGCATAGTTAAACTGGCTGGTGAGATTGGCTTATTGTCACTGTCTGTGCTCTGCCCCCCCCCCCCCCCCCTCCCCCCCCCCCTCCCCCCCCCCCTGTCAGCGTCTGCACAGAAGAATGCTTTGCAATGGTAGGCACTTTGTTACGGGCAGGGGGGGGGGCATGGGTCTTCGTTTTGAAAGCTACAGCCATTTTTATTGTGCTCTGCCAAGTTTCTAATTTTATTAATCAATATTTCAGTCATAACATTGATCTATAAGGTGCTTTCTCAAAACAAATTTTTAATGATTGGCGAATTTGCAGGAGGGATTCTGTAAAACCCTTTATTTTCGCAAACCCTATTTTTCAAGAATCTGCCACAGAAGACATAATCGCGGCCGCTAAACTTTGCGAATTTCAAATGCCTTATTAAAAAATTCCCAAAAAGAACAATTTTTTTTTAAATGGTCTGGTATTTTTAAATGATCTGGTCTCGACAAATTAATTTTATGCGAAAACAAACTTTTTAAGAGCAATATTGACGGCGCAAGACGTGCTTTAGTTGGTAGTCACCTCCTTTCCACTTGTTTTCTCTCTCGGCATTTCAGGCGCATGAAGGAGAGGTAGATCGACTTGGCCATCACGTTGAGGTGGAAACAGTGTAAGACCATCTCGTTCAGGTGGAAGAGTATGACCATTCCATGACGTCATGGACTTTGCGCGCAGAATTTAAAATAAATCTTGCACAGTCAATATTGTTCTTAAAAAAGACAACTTTTTCGCGCAAGTTAATTTTTAGTTATGTGTGTCCCAACTAGACTGTTTAAAAAAAAAATATTTTATTTTCAGGGGCTTTTTTAAGGATTGAAATTTTCAGTGTTTTTCAATTAGCAAAAATAAAGGGTTTGCAAACATTAAGGATTTTACAGTATCTCTGTATCTAGAACGGGTAAAAACATGACTATTTTTTTGCAAAATGTGGCTAAATGTGCTAAGCATACAATGTTCACAGCAGATTCTTCAATATAGGTCTAAGAAATCTTTTATCTGATCAATTGTTTTATTATTTGGTAGCCACACATTCAACACTGAACTTTGATGAGTGGTAGAATCATTAAAATGGTTCAATATCAAAAGTACTTTCAACATTGCATACTTTATAATTTGTAGTACTCGTGTAGTCATGTGTGAAACATGATTTCTTGTTGAGAAGGTTTTTCCCTATTGTCTTTTAAAACGAAGGTGGGCAAGTAATTTTTTTTACGACTAATCTATTGACTGAGAAAGTTATTGGATATCTGAAATGAGCACGAAAACTGAACCAGCATGCAGTTTGGTAGGGCTTGGTCTAAAAACAGGAAGAAAAGCTCCAAGACCAGTGTTTTCTCTTAGAGAACACATGCAAAGGAAAAATGTATATATTTTTTTTTAAACAGCATGGTTGGGAAAAGGATGTCATAAAATGAATTTACAACGAAAAACAAAAAAGTTTATAGCTATATTTACGGCAATGAACAAACTTGTAGTTGGCGCCCCCGGGCGCCGCGAAAAACGGGCCAAAATTTGTCACGTGGTACTTGCGCTCTTTCTGAAGCTTCCTATGGTCTCTTAAACTTATTCATCTTCGTTTCAAGTGCAACAAAAAACAAAGATTAATAAGTAACTTTAAGAGCCCAAAGAAAGCTTCTGAAAAAGCGCAAGCAGACGTGATAGACCTGTGCGCCCGTCAGACAACGGCGGTGGCGCCCCGGAGCAGACGAACGTGCGCGGCGGCGTGGAGAAACGCGTTGAAACGGCGGCACGCCACACTCAGCGTTCGGTAGCAGCGTGGCTTCGAGGCAGCAGCGCGCCGCACAACGGCACACAGGTCTACCACGTGACCCGTGGCGGCTCCCGCGGGTGCCAATTACAAATTTGTTTTGCACCGTAAATATAGCTCTAAAAATTTTTTTTATTCCTTGTAAATTCGTTTTATAACATTCTTTTTTTATGTAGGCTGTTTAAAAAAAAGTGTTTCCTTTGCATGTGTCCTTTAAGGAGACCACGATATAATCCCACACAAAAAGTAGGAAGACAGAATGTGCAGGACGTTTCCTTATGAGCTTTGGAGACACGCTGCACATTATCCGGAGGATTAATACATTCAAATTTATTCTGGTGCCAAGGGGATATCTTGCTTATGTTTGTCTCACTGGAGCCATGTCAACACGAAAAGCGCGGCTGCCTGCAGTCACGCTTCTATATAGGAGTCACGTCGCTCGATGCAATCATGTGATCATGTGATGAGGTCGTGCGATTGCACTATGAGATCATATGACCATCTACGTACTCGGATTACTGGTACGTGTAAGCTGTAACTGCTCTTCAAGTCTAGCAGGTACAGGGATAGCGCATTGAGCTGCAAATCGAGAGGGCGCAGGTTCGACTTCACTGGCGGGGCGTGTAGATTTCTCTCCTTATAATTAATTAATGATAATTAATTTATGTTGCTACGGTAACCATGCAAGCTTTTCATAACACTCTTTCTGCTCCTCGTTGCAAGACTAGGGGACTTGTTTTAAGCATGAGCAAACTAGGTTGTGGTATCTTCGTGTTTACGAACTGTAAAAACAAAAAAATTCATTGCGAGTGGGTGCTCGTCTCTCGTACATATCTTCTGTCCTTGCCATAGACAAAATCCCACCCCAACGACAAGTGCGCCCTCACCTGGAAGGTGGGCGTGGTGCTCACGACTGCTGTGCCGGCCTGGTGGGGCACCTGGACCGGAACAGGTTGGTCTCCTCAAAGACCAGCTCCTTGAGTCGCTCCTTGGGCAGGTCGTCCAGCTCTGTCTCAAACTTGAACGGCTCTTCCGCCATCGGCTGCAGGGCGCACAAACAATGCAGCTCATCAGATGCCGTGCCTCGTCTGCAAGACCCTTTACAGTGAAATACCACTTGAACTGAACAAACTCCAAAGAACTTCAAAACAGTTTGCTTAGAAAAACACTAAACCTAGGGGGAAAAGAATGTTTTTCCACCTAGTTAGGACAGGAATGTCCCAAAATAAATGTTTGCTGAAAAAAAAAAAATTTTTTTTTCTTAATATTTATGGTACATTACTAATTTCTTCTATTTGAGGGTGAAACCAAAATAAGAGGGTTTTAAAATAATGTACGCAATTTTAGCACAGGCTAGCGCTAAATTTAGCACTTGCGTTAGCACACAATATGAAAGAGTTTTAGAATAGCACTTCTCCACCGCGACGAAAAACCCCAAGCATCTTGCTTTAGCAACGCTACCAAGATAACATAGCAATTTTTGTTTTCACGTGTGAAATGCTGTAGCTCAAGAAAAAAGAGGCTTTTTGGTCCAGAGTAACATTTTAGATTTGTTTAAATCGGTGGTCGACTGGTCGTGTCCGCTTGCGTCGCCTCGGCAAGAGAGGTTCCGTGCACAGACCTTTGCACACCGTACCTTCGCCAAGAAATGTTTAAACGTCGCAAGCAGCCAGTGATCGCTGCCCACCTTGCTAGGTCCTCCAAACCGTTTACAGAGTGTACCTCCCGTAGGAGTGAAGTGTCGTCCTCTATTGAAAATTGCTGTTGCGAGGATGCCACCGATGTTGCGGTCACAACAATCGCCCAAGTGGGGGCAGCCACCGCAGCCCGCAGTCGCGGCCCTGGGAGCCGCCATTTTCAAAACTTGCTCGTCTTAGTTTATGCCAATTTCTCGTTCGTCACAAATTTTCCTTGGAGGAGCACAAAGAAGCTTTGCGTATGCACTCAATTTCCAAAAATCGCATACCCTAGAAAATAGCGCAAGCAAAAAAGAATAACATGGTTAGCATTCAGCGCATGCGCAGTGGCGACGGCGCTATTCTTTGCACACGCAAAGCTTCAGCGTGTGGTATTCTTAAGCTGCCTACTGTACCTTTGCGGGATGATGATGATGATAGCGTTTGTACCCATTTAATGTGTGCTCCAAATTCGCTGGATCTCAGAGTGCACACTATTAGGGTACAGACGCTGTCACCATCATCCCACAGGGGTACAGTTTCGGTTTTGCTCACAAAGAGAAAAATTTGTATTGTAATATAAATATTAGGCAAAAATATTTTTTTTTAGAGAAACATTTGCTTTTGAAACTTGCATGTCCTTACTGAGTAGAAAAAGAAATGACTTTTTTCTAGGTCAGTGCTTTTCCAGGTTCAGTGTCTTAGAACTCTCAAAAATAAAATATGAGATAACTACCGTAAAGTTCCGAAAAAATGTCAACCGAAAATGAAGAGAAATGGTGAAAAACATGGGGTGGGATATCCTTGGGGATCCCACAGCAAAACTTTATCAAAATTTAATGATAGACACCGGGGCACCCGCTACAAACCACATACTCCAGATTGTGGACACCGCAAATTCGCATTTCATGATGTAATAAACGCACGGGAATTTGCTACAAACTCCTGTGTCACGGGAGAGGATACCGCAGGTTCCAAACGCAGCAGATTCGCGTTTTACCAGACGAAGGACCCGCAGAAACCCGCCGAGAACTCGCATCTCACAAACAAATAACGCCATTCGCAGACGTAGCAGATTCAAGTTTTATAGTGCATCAAACATGCGGGAACCCGCCACAAACTTGGCTGTCACAGGAATAAATATCGCAGACGCAACAGAATCATATTTCACAACGCAATATACACGCGAGACGAACTCGCGTGTTACGGGAATCAATGTCGCGTGCGCAGGTCGCAGACAAAAACTCAGGAATCCACTAGAAACTCCACGTCCCTGGAACGGATACAGCAGATCGCGGACGCTGCAGATTCACGTTTCACGATGCAATATACACGTATACACACGGGAACAACTCGCGTGCTACGGGAGCCAATATCGCCCGTGCAGATTGCGGACAAAAATGAGGAAACCCGTTATGAACTCTCTTATCAGACATACCGGTACAGCAGATCGTGCGGCAGATGCAATTCCCTTCGGATATTGCATGACGTCCGACGGGAATCGGGGGGGGTGGGCGATGTTTCGGAAGTTTTATGTTACAGACAGTACCGTATTTGCACGAATATAACGTGAGTTTTTTTTTCGAAATTACCTGCTCCAAAACGCACCTCGCGTTATATTCGGAATCAAGTTCAGCCACGAGACGCGGAGTCTGGAGAAAGCAAGAAGAGAAAGCCATCCCTCCGGCTCAATGCAAAATATCCCGTGGGAAAAGAAGTAAGGGGTGTGGAAGGAAATTTATTAGCTATTGGGCCACGTGAAGGGGCGAATAGAAAACATAAAACAAGCATTTTCATCGCTTTTGTGTTTGTACAACGCGCGCACGCCGCAGAAACTCAGCCCGCGCGCCATGCGGGAATGCGGGCACTGGCCAATTCAAGCCAAGCCAAGCCAAGCCGGGCCAAGCCAAGTCAAGTCAACACAAGCCAAGTCAAGACCACCAACCGCGTTTACGCAATCGTGCAACACGAGGCATTTGTTTATGCAGAGGGACCAGAACAAAAAGTGTAATCGTGTATCGAATTCAGCAGTCTTTTTTTCTGCCTGCCATTGTTTAGTTTCTGCTCCAGAGTGATCTGGTGTTTGTGTGTTGGTGCTTCTGCTTCGTGCCTTGTTTGGATGGTGGGCTGCCGAGGAGCTTGCAGGGAAGAAAAAGAAACTACCAGACAAGCAGGTGCCGTGCTGCTGCTTATCTGCGTAGTGGCCAAGTGGATTGTAAACGGAAGGACCTGAACAGTGAGGATGAGTGTAGCCAAAACATAAACTGATATTTCTTCTATTTCCATTGACTTTTCACATCTGCTATGCCCCCGAGTGCGAGAAATTGACGCAGCCTCGGTTCGCGTTATAATAGTAATAATTTTTTTTTTTTTTTTTCTTTTTGAGGGCATCAAAACCTGCCCTCGCGTTATATTCATGCAAATACGGTATTAAGCCAGAAAAACGGGACAGGCATCTCTCGGGAGCGGGCATTCTCTCAGAACTTAACGGTATACTATTGGACCCATTATGTGTTTGTCTATTTTGACTAAATTTTTTTCATAAATGGTGCGATAGTTTCGTGGACAAATGATTTAATTCCCAAGACCCTTGGATCTACCCCATTCGGAAAGGCCACCACGTTTGGTGGGTCGGTGACATACTTCGCCCCATGTGCCTGGCGGGGCAATGTCCCCTTGCACGCGCTCACAGACTTGACTCTCTCGACGTCTCGCTCATTAGCTTCCTCATTTACCTTCCATGTTTCAAGACAACAACACCTACAGCATCAATCACTTTGTGCGAGTATTTGACACTAATTGTGGCAGCAACAATAGTAATTGTCATGAACAGATGTTGGAAGATGGTCATTTTGACTTCACCTCACTTGGAGACAAGCTCCAGCGGCAATGACGAAATCGTCAAAGTGAACTCGCCGTCGTCCGCGACAATTTTACACTCACGTGAAATGGTCCGCACACAAAACCATCGCGCCCACAGGGGCCCAGCCATTGCCTGCGACATTACGTTCCCATGCCTCCAGTCTCGTAAGATCCTTCGGAACCGGAACAATGAAACCGTTGGCCTTTGTTCCCACACATTCCGACATCTTGCCGCATAACAGACTTTGCACGACATCTGAAACATCTTTTGCGCTGGGAGCTACGCAAGCGTCCTTTTGACACCCAACGCGGGTGATCGGAGACGAAACTGCCGAGCCGAGGTCAATGGACGTCGACTTGCCATTCCTTGCACGCCGAGCGGAAGGTCAACGGGCAAGGGGACGAGAGGGCGAATAGTGTTGGAGTAGCTGAGTAGCGCAACAGGGTGCCGTTGTAGCGTGGCGAGCTGGCAAGCAACGGAGCGCCCAGACCGAGAGTGTGTTCAACTACACATCATGATCACGTAGTTTGGCAGTGTTGCCTTGTCGCCAGATGAAGAAAATCGACGTTCGTAAATTGATGTCGCTGTACATACTAAGTAGCTTATGAGCATCCAAAGGTAATCTATTCATTGAATACTCCTGTCTGAACCCCTTTAACCCTTTGAGGATCATTGCAGGAGGCAGTGATATTCGTTTTGTCTTTGGCGAACTATAAATCTTATTACAGTATAGACCACTTACAACGTAACCGCTTATAGTGCAGGACCGGGTATAATGCGGTTTTTTTAAACCACCGGTTCGCCTCCCATAGAACTCCATGTAATTACATACCGCTTAAAATGCAGGCGCGCGAAGGGAAATACCGGTTATAGTGCGGTTTCTGGCACAGCCCGCCGACCGCGCCGACGACCGGAGCAGCGAGCACGCTTCCCTGTGCGACACGAGATAACCGGCGTGAGCCGCAAACGGCACTCGCGGGGCAAGGAGGTTGCTCGGAGAAGCGAAGAGAGAGGCTTCATTTGCCATAGCGACGGAAGGACGCACGCACGTGTCGTTCATGTGCGTGCGTCCCTCCGCTGCGTTGGAAACGAACAAACGAACAACCGAAACGACAGACCAATCGCAGGTCGAGAAGTGTTCGCGCGCATTGCATGCGTTGCATGCACTCCTTGGTTGCATGCCAATCGCGGGCCGGCGGCTTCTGTCCGCAAACATGGCGTCGGTTGTGGCGTTCATCTCATCGTTCCGCCTAAAAACGCTATCCTTGACAGTGAATTTTCGTTGTGTGTCGCTATGATAACCCAGCACGTACTAGAAGGGAAGATCCACACCTACTCGTGCGGCGATGTGGCGGCGCTCTCAAGACGGCAGAAACGCCCGTGTCGTCGTGTTTGTTTACTTCGGCTAAAGTGGTGCTTTCTAAGCATTTGTGTTTTCGAACATCGCCCGGATTTCTTATTTGGAGCATTTCATGCCTGTGCTCAAGCTCAAGGTATTTTTCTGGCGCGTACCGTATGAAGGATGCGAATTTTCACGCGTTTTCATCTCCGAAGAAAAGTGATTAGGGTTAGCAATCCTGAACGCTCGCAACGTCCGTCCGCAACCCGCGACGCCGTTAAAAGGCTGCGCTGGCTGCGCCAGGCAAAGGCCGCTTATTTCTTTCAAAATGTGTGACACACTTGAGAGAGATGTGTACTAGTCTGGTGAAATAAAGACTTTTATCAAACTAAGCTTTATTTTTCATCTAACATAAAATAAATTCTTTTACAAAGGTAGGTTTCGTCTCGTGGCATGTATTTTGGCCTGAAAAATTGATGTTTTGGTTATAACGCGGTACCGGTTATAGTGCGGATTTTCGCGACTCCCGCGACATACGTTATATGCGGTCTACACTGTACAACATTGTGCATCGCTTTTCTGGGGCTATTTAAAGTTTTGAAAGGAGACTCTCTAGACACGTTACACGCACTAAATGGTCTCTACGCATGTTGGCTGCTGTAAAGGTGATGGCGATTGGAGTGCCGGCTCTTTTGATTCTGACTTTTAACACTTCCTCAAAATTGAATTCAGAGGATGAGATCTTACTAACTGATGGAGCGGCTCTGTAAAGTACCTCCGGATGGAAGCCTGAAACTGGCAGACTCTAGCGGAAGTGGACGCACTAAAATGAAACCGAACGGGAGAAGGTGACAACTTTTAGCCTTCAATATTTTCGTTTCATGCTTCTGAATCTGAACCGGGCGCAAGCACAGTCTGTGCTTCCGCTCGATCATTTAGATACACAATTTCTGCATCGACCTTTTCTTTACATTATTCCTCTGTAAACAAAACCCGACCACCAGGAAACATCTTCTGGCGAAAAAAACCTCAACCATTAAAAGGTTAAGAGAAATTTCATTCAGCTGGATGCATGAAGCACAATGGGGTTTTGCTGGGGAATTTTACAAAAGTTTCTTCAAATGGAGTTAGCCCAAGCGCTATTTCATCGTATCTGGGACTGGGGATCGAGACAACCTTAAACTGTTTCCCTGTAAATGCTACGATCAACAATAGGGCACAAACAGCGTCCACAACTTTGGTTTGCTGTCGTATCCACGCCTGGCTGTCAATTTTATCGTCTTTTAACTCTGGACGTGTTTTATGCAAAGTTTCCTATCAACAAATTGTCATGAACGAGCATCATAACGAACGTCTTGAAGGAGAGACACGCTCAGTTCGAGCCCTCCCCCTGGCAAGGCTTGAACCTGGGAAGGTGCAATGGCGGTCAGATGCTATTAGCCACTGAGCTACTAGCACAGCTGGTGTGGAAATGGTTAATGTTTTTATTTTAATGAAAGTGCCGGCGACAGTGGCTGGTTTTGGCTGAAGATAATAAATAAATCATCAAATAAATAAAAAATACAAAAAAATGAAAAAACAAATTGATACTAAAAAAAAATGGAAAAATCTTGCACATATGGCACGAAGTGCGGTTTGTGCAGGACAGATTCTGTGCTCCCTGGTCTTTGTCAGCATGATCGCGCCTGCATGTTTTACGTGCAACGATTGAACACCACTCATAACGCGATAGCGTTAAACAGCTCGTGTCACAGAAAATGGGCTGCATGGCAGAAAAGCCGGCGTCGGTGGTGTGCAGCAAAAATCCTGATTGGTTGATAGGGTCATCACGTCACAGCCACATACCCCGTGCGGGAATTTCAAACAAGCCACAACACTCGCGTGAAACGTTACGTCACGCGTCTTATTGAAGCGATTGAAAAACATGGCATGTAATTAGGGGCTCAGGAACCGGGGGGGCAGGGAGGGCGTCCGCCCCCGATGTTTTTTTCGTAGGGGTCATGCCCCCCCCCCCGACGCTGAAGGCTGACCCACAACCCTCCCATAATGTAGTCAAAGCAACATGCTACTGCGCCTTCCAAGCTTGAAGCGGAATAAGAAAGCGTTTTGTCGGGATCAGAATTGGTAGTAAAGCTGATACCCCTGTTAAGTGCTGGAGTAAACGTTTCTTGTGAGCCAGCCTTGAGGCGCGCGTATTGGTCACATCTTAATCACTGGCAGCGGGACGGGGACAGCTTAGGAAAGGCACCTTTCTACCATTCCTTGTCATCGGAAAGGATGGCGGGGAGGAGGCCTCCCTCCGGCTCTGGATAAGCCTCCCCAAACGTAAAACCTCTTGCCGCGGGAAATTGGTCTCTGGCAGAGCGCTTTGACGAACAGCAGTCCGGAGCATATGTCCATGGAGGGACTGCACACTCTCTTTGACGAGTTTTGCTTGGGATCGGCTCTTTCAAGCTCGGCCATGCCAATACCGTGCCAATTAAGCGCACTGATCCCATAATGGCCGGAGAGGGTTCAGAGCTGGCCTAGCGTGGGAGGTGCCCCTTGAAGTTTCTGCAAGACGCCTAGACGCGAAAAGCATTTCTGCCATCCGTCAATCATTTTCGTACTTTTGTTCGGTGTGACAGGAGAGGCCACGGAAACACTCTTGCGTGCTAGAGATTTTGAATATCTCTTTTTGTTACTCAGAAAAGATTTCGGCTAAACAAAGGTCGCTTCCTGCATTTCGGTTTTTCCGCGCTTACGATCGTAAAAGTTGGGGGGGGGGGGGGAATCTGCACTGCAAGGATGTGAGCCTTGACCTCCGCCCCCCCGATCAGAATTGACTTCCGGAGCCCCTGCATGTAATACAAATTAAAGGTCGCCGCACGTTTAAAATGACTTCACTCTATAAAATAATTCATTTGCCTTATAAAAATTTTAGGCAGAATCCAAACCCAAGACCCTTTGGTTGCAAGCCAGATACGCATACTGACTAGACCACGCAAGGCATGCTTGCACAGCTTGGGAAGGAGCGGGAGCTGGTATGTTCAAATGTTTCGCTATCGCGTTCCACTCTTAAAGGCAAAACTTGAGCGTCCTCCGAAATTTTTTATTTGACGTCTCACTAGTGCAAATGAGTGCTTCGTCATCGACCATTTTATACTCAGTTTCGCTCGATGACGAACCGCAGAATCGCCACGAGCCGTCGAAGCCAATCCAATGCCACATGAGTATGCCCCGCAACTTTCGGGAGGCGCGAAGTCTCACGATACCTTCCCAGCATTGGATTGGTTGAGATATGGTTCCTAGCGTCCGCTCCAGTCCACCAGTACAGAAGCATCAGCCGTAATCACCCGATTCGAATGTGCACCTTCTCTCGAGAAGAATAGACCTTAAAAGGCTGCTAGCAACTTAGAATCGAAGAGGAGACCGAAGTGAAACCAGAATCATGCGAGCAACAGCAGCAACATCCCCGTAGTCATTGCCAGCACAAGACGACGGCTTAGCCCTTACGCGTCGCAACCTCCCCCCTTCTGACCAGTTCTGCCGTGCGCTTAGTCGTCAGTCACCGAACTCATCACCTGTGCATCGAGCGCGATGGACAGTATTGAGACACATGCTGTAGTGCGCGGAGAGCAACAAAGAAGTGTCCGAGAGCAACAACGAAACGAGACACTTAGAGGTGAATAAACTGCTCACAGCAAGGTGGTAAATTCGGTCGGTTGGTGATCGTTGAACATCATGAAAAAAAGGCGCTCAAAGGGACAGGACAAAAGGACAAAACTTTTGTCCTGTCCCTTTGAGCACCATTTTTCATGATTCTTCGCTCGTTCCTCGTGCACAAAAATTGTTCTTTTTTTCTCTCGAGTATGAAAACTTGCTGCACGTTAGAACAATCACTCTTAGGTATGTAAAACTAGCTTCATGTTAGGATCGGGTAATTACGCTAGTTCCCGTTGTTATAACCGTGTTGGCTATGCTGGCCAAAAGACGAAACAGGATTCGCAGCAGGGCTTATACCTCGTCCCCGGGGTCGTAATACTGCTCCAGGTAAGGATGGGCGAGGGCTTCTTCCACATTGATTCTTCGGTGGGGATTGAACGTCAGCATCTTGTCCAAGAGGTCCAGCGCTGCGCCAGGCCATGCAGAGAAAACAAAAACAATGTGAGGGCCAGAGGCAGCTGAATCTGGAGCTGGCCTGCCAAAATAACCAAAGATCCACTTCAGCCATCCAAGCTTTCCAACCCCTAGCAAACTTGCGTTTTTAAATGCCCAGACTTTTCCAGGTTTTCCCCGACTATTTTATCAAAATGCTCCAAACGCATCGTGAAGCCATTTGGCGAAGGTGCTTTACACAGAAACAGTCTATACAGGGTAGTAGAGATAAATCCGGACTTTTTCTTCTCTTAACAATACAGTGAAGCTAACCGGCCGTATTGTGCTTCTGCGGCTATGCGATTCAAATGCGGGCCATAGCATAATAAACAATTCACGACTTGCTCAGAAATTAGCACGGAAAACTACCGAAGGGCAGCAGTACTTGAATCGCTTCACGCTGGAAAGTCGCTTAAGCAAATCACTGCGTGGCATGGCTACAAGAAGACGCAAGTTTACAGCATTGCCAGGACGTTCAGACAATCTGTCAGCCAGGAAGACGTTACAAAAAACCGAGCAAAGCACACAAAATAGTCATTCATTTTATCTTTGCCTCTGTTTTCTTGAATATGGGAAATTTTCCAGATTTATCTTGACGACCCAGTAGTGTCTTCAGATACGAGTCTTACGCTGTAGCTCAGAGAAAGGAAAGGTCAATTGTCATGACCGATATTGATTGGGGTGGACGTTTTGTTCCCTCCCTCATCCTCCTCCTCAACCTTTCCAGACGTGCCGAATTCCCTGACCATCACAGTTTTTCTGATTTTTCAGGTTGGCAGACACCCTGATAGTGCTACTATAAAGTTAGCATTTGGCAACAAGGACAATAAACAGACTTGGACACATGAGGGTCATGCCACGACAAGTCAAGAATTAAAGGAGCAATGCAACAATTTTTGTACTTTGCGCAAATACCGCTTAAAACGGATCCCCAACGTTAATGACCTATGAAACACGCGTTTGCTTTTCAACCCAAGCAATAGAAGTCCCAGAAAAAAATTAAAGAAAAACGAGCAGCGTTCAGCCCCTCAACTCGCAGCCAGAACAAGCGGCCACGTGATCTGGAGCCGATTATATGCCGCCAGTGTTAATCATAGCCACGCGCTGGGGTTGGCAAAGCGCAGGACACGCGCTGAGTTACAGACATTGTTATGGCTCGGCTGTTGTCGTCGTTGCAGCGATTGGACACGGGTCACTACCCAAATGCTTCTCGAGCTAGCAATTATCACGAGCCCAAGTCGAGTGCCCACGCAATGCTCGGGTCCAATCTATGAACCGCATTCAAATATCGTCACTTGGGTCTACTGTGATCCCCACATTATGTCATCGAATTTTGCAAAGGAGAGATTGAATGAAAATGTTCGCTTTTGTCCTTGAAATTACACCGCAACAAAGGAGTTTCTTGGCCAGTGGCGTTTCGTGTGAGTATCCTTGAGTCCCAGGTGTGCCAGTAAGCTCGTGTCAAGTGAAAAACATTCCAATTGAATATCGTTGCACAGCTCCTTTAATGGGTTTTAAAGCAAAATTAATCAGAGACGTCAGAATATTCTTGAAGACCCATAATGCCAAAAGGAAGTGCTGTTGTACAGAGTGTTGAACCGAAATTTTCATCGGTTCAGTTCTGGTTCAGGTTCACGGCTTTCAGTTCGGTTCCGGTTCAGTTCCAAGGAGCAAAAAATAATGGTTCAAACCGGTTTGAACTGCTAAATTAAGAATATATTTTCCGCATTGTTCTGGCAATAGACACTATTTACGCCGTAAAACGATTAACTATATTATTTCTTTTATCGTCCGTGCAGTTCACTTTTGTTTTCAGGTACCAAAAATATAAAATTCAGTTATTTAATTTCGATGCAACAGTAGGAGAAAATCTACATTAACATACATAACGTCGTGTTCATATGACTCAACATCCCTTTGTTTACCAGTAACATATATTTTACCCGAATCAAAATGTGTAACTGCAACAGTAAAGAGTACAGCTTGTTGGTACATACCTGCAAATAGATCATCTTGAAATTTAGAACTATACCGTCTTTTCCTGTCCTTTCTTCGTGTTTAAGTGAAATTCTAAAGTTCAAGCTGATCTATTTACACGGTATCCAAATGTTGTCGCGAAATGTGGTAGGTCGCATAAAATACCCGTGATTGGTACAACTTTGTACCGCAGTATTAGAAGTTGAATCGTGATTGTGTTCTTGAACTAAGGAATTAATTACAGCACATAAAATCATTAAATGGGCACCTCGTGGCCATATATATAATGAAATATGGTTTACGAAATATGTTTCACAATGTATATATAAGGATGACACAAGTGAGCTAAAAGCAATGACATTTCCAAAATGCAGGGTGTCTACCGAATTTTTTTTTTTTTTTTAATTTCCTGACTTTTCCGACTATTTTAGTTGAATTCCCTGACCCACAACTACCGACACCAAAACACAATATACGATAGATACACTATTCACAACGTAAAATATTTTATTTAAGTTAGATAAAGCAAACTTTGGAAGATGTTTAGAATACATCATTGACCCGGGTTTACTGTTTCAGGGAGTTTGGTCCCAGTACCTGACCAGTACATCCATTTGTTCTCTTTGAGTTACTTTGTTTAGTGACTCATCAAAAGCAACCACCAGATATGCCACGCTAGAGAGGCTTGCTAGCAACTTCTCAATCTTGAAAGTATAGGGCGATACCATGACATATGGCATATCCCACTTTGTCTTTTCCAAGCTGCATTTTTCTGGCGGTCTCACACATATGGAACATCAATGGAGACAGCAAGGCAGACGCTGCTGCTGAACGGAAAGATACACGAGTAGTTATAGTGTTCAAGCACCACATGACCCCCGCCTTTGTGACTTCCTTCTTCAATAAAAAGCCACCACCCACATCTTCACAGAGGGACTAAGAGCTTCCGTGGCGGTGGTTAGACGCATTGCCGGAGCCCTACAAGCACTATTACTACCTCCGGACAAAAAACACCCGTTGCTGTCGCGGAAGGCAAGTCCGCATTTGTCGCAGTTTTGAAAAATATGATGGGGCTCTGGGAAACGCTTTGCAGATATTTCATAGCAGCTTGATGTTTCTTACTCTCAACATGAGTAGTAATCGCCCTATTCCCCATGTTGCTCAAGGAGAACTTGCAGCACGTTGTGCGGTGAGCACTATTCGGATCATTTGGAATGGGCCGAATCCAACTTGCATTCGTGGATATGTCTGGGTTTGTCCAGTTGAGGTTGAAGGAGCACTTTCTCGACAGCGACATAGTCACTTTCACTTATCTCCACTTCCGGAAAATAAGACAATAAAAAGCCCAACCCAAAGCCACAAGCGCACGTGGCAGAGCCCGTGGAGTGCAGGCGTCGAGGTTGCGTTTATGGGGAAGCGCGAAAACATCATATCTGACAAACGAATGGATCGCTAGGCACGCGCCTCTCAGAGGGTAGATGAATGAACGACGGCTGTTCTCTTTCGAGCGAGTGGGGACTCGCACCACCTAGTATCTGCTAGAGTAACTGTTTCTCCTCATATTAGAGCAACACCATCTGACTAGAGTCACGAACTAAACAAAATGGCCACTGCTACTCTGCTTCACTAGTAACTGCGAGTAACTCTTTAGCCGCCATACTTTAGCGTTGCTACTGTAAAGTGTAGCTTATTTATTGGCTTTAGAGTGTACTAAAAAGACGACGAGCCGCCAGTTTCGCACATGCTCTCGTGTGAAGCACATTGCGTGGAAGATTGGGCGGGTCGTGACGCCAAACTTGACTGCGCTCGTGGCTATGCCTGCCCATGCCTGCCGCTTCTTACGTGAGCGGGCGAGCATGGGATAACTTCCCCGACTCGGCAATCTTTTTGAAAATTTCCCTGACAATTCCCCCGACTTTTTCAGGTGTCCTAAATTCCCTGACAATTCCCGGTCGGTAGACACCCTGAAATGTAACAAACGTTTTAGGACAATCCCTTTCAGTCAATATTTTATAGAAACACCGAACGGCAATCACAATGCTTGTTTTTTGTAACCAAACATTGTTTACACTCAGCACTGCGATGCATGCGACTAATCATGCAGAAAGGAGTAATCTGAATTGTTCACTCTAACCTATGCGCACCTTAAAACTCTGATCGAATATGGCCCAAGATAGTGCTTGCCCAAGTGAACATTTTCTTATACAGGATAAGCTGGCATAGTCTGCCTGATGAGGTTTAATCTTGACAAGATGCCGGTCAATTTAATTTGAAAATAAGCATCACCCTTGCTAATTGACGATTTTAACGCGACAGCGTTAAGGAGCTCATGTCGCAGAAAAGCCGATGTCGTTGGCGTGACTGGAAAATCCTGATTGGTCGATAAGGTCATGATGTCACAGCTACACGCCCTCGCGCAAGAATTTCAAACAACCCACAATGCTCACGTGAAACGTGACATCATGCATGGAATGAAAGTATTAAAACATGACATGTAATGCGAATTATAGGTCGCCATATGTCTCAAATGATTTCACTTTATAAAGAACTCCTTTGCCTTAAAGAAGAAAAAGATAAGAATTTTAGGGGGGATTCGAACCCATGACCCTTCGGTTGCGTTTCAGACGCTCCTGACTAGGCCATGCGAGGCACGCTTACGCGATAAATGAGAAGGCGATGCAAACAAGGCCCGTTAACGCTATCGCATTCCACTTTTAAAGGCGAAGCTTAAGCGTCCTCCAAGATTCTTTTTTGTTAAGTAAAACGAAGCAGTGTTTCACATTCTACTCAACATGGCAGCTACTTAATTGGACACTTTCAGACGATTTGCATGCGTAATCGTCATAGTTCCGCCGTGCGCCCCTATTGCAAGCGGAGGCGTAACCTGAAGCAAGGCACTATTCATGGCTTTTTAAAGCCTGCTTAGACATTAAGGCGAGTCTTCTCGATTTTTCGGGATGCTCTATTATTTGGACATTTTTTCGGACCCTGCGAAGTCCGAACAATCAGTTGGCGACTGTATCTGGGATTTGCTCCCCTAGAACCAATGTCTGGGACCACCTCTGATCTGGTCAGTACCACTTCACGCCTGGCATGGACTTACTTTCTTCTCAGTGGCCTGAAAAGTGTCCCGCCTTTATGCTTTCATGCCTAAGGGGTACACGTGTGATGCACGAATGTTCCTCGAGTTTGTCATATGCGACCGTGGCACGCGTAGAAAGGGAAAGGCAAGTGACCTATTTGGCCGGAAAGCGCAGAAAAATCAAACCATTGTTCAGTGCTCAGGTCTTGTCTCGTCCTCAGGAAGGACAACCAACGACAGACAAAAGTGAAGCTCTGAGTCTACTCTATGACCCAACGGCCTCACTAATTTTTCTTTTTTTTTTTTTCTTTTGCATCTCTGAATTATTTACAGAAAGCCCCTGCCCATAGTAGCGAGACAAAAATGCACGTATTTAGCCAGCTTGTTCCTGAACAACTTGCCCGTAGTCCAGACTGAAAGTTTCTGCATCAACGAGGCAGGTGTGCGAGGATGGATCGGTTGCTGAAAGTTTTGTCCATATAGAGGAGTGTCCGTGTTATTGAGGCACGACTGTAGCACAGCAGAAGGAGCACGGAGACTTCGAGAACCACTATAATCTAACCTATATGCTGACTGCTCGCTCCTGTGGAGTGTTTCAGTTGTAGACTAAGGGCACCTGATAACATCTATTTGCTTCGCTGATACCCAATACCCGATTAGCTCGGTTCGTATAATGCTTTGCTAGTCTTGGAAAGGTCTTGGAACCGAAGTCAGGTGCAAGCAGGTTTTTTCAGTCTCGCATCGCTTGGCTAGAGGGTGCCAGCTGCATTCAATCATGGGCAAAAGGATGATTTATTCTTTCCAAATCGGGTTTGAAACGGCAGGGGTAATTGTGGCGATGGAGTAGATTTCACGCAATGTTTTGCAAACTGCGCTTGAGGCCAGAACATTTTACAGGTAGAAAATTGGCACCAGAATCAAAACAACCAAAAGATCTTGTTGTCTTAAGCTGACAGTGAGCGTAAGGAGCACTATTAAGCGGTGTTCTCATCGGGAAGAAATCTGCGGAAAGATGCGTGCGACGTCCGGGGCGAACGTAGCTCTCTTCTTGGTGCCGATGGTAGGCAGGTCCACATTAGCAGTCAAATTTGGTGGTTTCTACTCCTGGTACCAAATCTTTTAACGACATAATACTGTTAAAAACAAACTGATTCTCTGCCGAACAGGGATTAATAGCACAGTCCGCGCCTTCACGCCTTCATGGAGTCGACGTCACCGTGCCATGTTGTGAAAATGCTATGTTTTTGTCGCATGATGCACGCTGCGAGAATTCAAACCCTAACTGCCTAAAAATAAGTCAAATTTGTAATTTTGCATGCCAAAACAACTAATGGCAACTGGCATGCCTTGGCAGAAGACTGGGAATTCATTCAGACCACCCAGGGTTCCTTTGACGCGCAACTAAACTCTCGGTTACATGGCGCGGCGCATTCTCCGCAGTAAGCCTCCGCTATATTGCGGGCACCTTGGCTGGGATTCAAACCCGCCGGCACACGACGAGGCACCGAGGCGGCGAAGAAATACCCGCGATTTCTTCCTCGTACACACGCCACTTTAAAGAGACACTCAACCTAGGGGAAAAAAATTCTCAAATCGTATAATAAATGTTTGTTGAAAAAAAAAAAAAATCATTTTGAGGCCAATAATTATGCCACCATACGAATTTTTTGATTTGTGTGCAAAGCCAAAACTATACTTCTGTGGGATGATGATAGCGTTTGTACCCAATTTGTGCGTGCTCAGAGTTCGCTGAACCTCAAAACGCATACCAGTTGGTTACAAACACCATCATCATCCCACAAGGGTACAATTTCGGTTTTACCCACAAATCGAAACATTTGTATTGCAACAAAAATATTAGGCCAAAAAAAGAAAAACATTTTTTTACGATTAACATTTTTTTTTTAGCATTTGCACGTCCTTACCAGGTAAAGAAAAAAAATCATTTTTTCCTAGGTTTAGTGTTTCTAAGGACTGGGAAGAATGGTTTGATGTCCCCGCCTACCCTTGGGGTCTGCATCCGGGTACAGCTTGGTCCAGGGAATCTTGGCCTTGTGGGGCAGGGACTGCAGGTAGGAGCGGGCCTTCTCGTTGATGATGCAGTTGAGGTCGTCCTGAGACGGGGAGCCTAGGATGCCCAGGATGTGGTTCAGCTGGTCCAGGTAGTGCTTGCCCGGAAAGATGGGCCGGTTGGACACCATCTCCGCCAGGATACAGCCCACAGACCAGATGTCAATAGACTTGGTGTAACCCTTGCTGTTCAGCATGATCTCCGGCGCCCGGTACCACCGCGTCGCCACATACTCCGTCAGGAAGCCCGTGTGGTCGTGCTCGGGGTCCGCCACCCGCGCCAGGCCAAAGTCGCAGATCTGGAACCGAAGCGCGGCGTCGGCCAACACGATTCGCCGTTCGGCATGCTTGTCGGCAAACGCTGCAATCCCGTCGACCGCAGAGCGATGGAAAGACGCCCAAGACTCGCCGCACCCTGCGCTTCTTAATGCATAGACGTTTGCAAGTACGGCCTCTGGGCACCACCATCTTGACGCTAGCATGGTATGTGGGTCGTCCGACAGTCGAGCATTGCTGAGGCGTACCCACGGTTTCCAGACTGGCGCCCAAACGAGACGTTTTCCATCCACGATGGCCAGACTAGCTCCTGAGGTGCGGCTGCTTGCAAACATCTTTAGTGCCACCGATCGGTTTTTAACGCCGCTTGGCGACATTGTTCGCTACGACCTGACACACAGGCCCCTTGGACTCTCACACATATTAGAATTTTTTTTGTGCAACTTTTATCAAACTTGTGTATTTCTACATTTTTTCTTTCGCTCCTCCCCCTCTTTTGTTGCGTTGTATAATCTCCAATATTATAGTTTCATATAAATATTACGTAAACTACTGCTTGGGCAGCCACGTCGGCTTGCAGCATCCTGGAAATAAATTTTCAAAAGGTGCACACGCAAGCAAATTTTATGAATGTCGCATAGTTTCAGGGACAAAAATCTGTACATATTAACTTGTCCTCCAATCGCGAGGGGAATAACCGCTACCCTTGTCAAGACAATCAGTACTTGCCCAATTTTACAAATCGTTGGTCAAGTTCAGAGATGAACTATTATTGCGTTTTATTGGGTGACGGTGATAATATAAAGATATTATGGACCCACTTATAAGATAACAAGAGAACCCAAAATTTCAATTGTTTTAACTGATTATCATTGTATATGGACTAGAATCTGATCGTTTCTAGACTAGAAACCCCAGAAACTAATCATTATAAGCAATACTGTGTTATATGTGGTATCGTTATAAGTGGATTGCACTGTATGTCTCTCCATATTCAAAAGTGTAATCATTGGTGGCCTTGTGCCACCAATGACTAACAGACTTGAGGCAGTGTGGCCTTAAAGGGGCCCTGCAAGGACTTTTTTACTGGTTTATAATTTGCACCGAACCTGAGCGCATTGAACGTAGTAACTTAGTGAAACTTTTCTTTTCTCAAAATTCGCTTTATTTTAAAAGTTATAGACAATAGAACAAGCAAAAAATAACCTCCCTCATGACGTCCTTGGTTGCTTGAGTGGCTGTGACCTAGAGGAGGGGTAGTGAGCTCATTAAGCGCTCACGGCTGCCGCACTCCGTGTCGACGGTCCAAGAGAGCGCCCCTAAAGCATGTTCTGGATAGGCTGTATGCAGCGGGCAGCCAAAGCGGCTTTCATTGCATTTGCTGCGCGATTAAACACTAATTCGGCATGACACTTCATTGGCCACAAACGACAGCAAACACGGGGTAAAGATCAGGTCAGAATGGGAGTCACTCCGCACTGCCATACCGCAAAACGGCCAAACCGCAAGACAAAGCTTCTCGCCGAAGGCCTTCCGAACGCTCGGAGCCGGTCGGATCCTCCTGTTTATACGACTGCAGCGCCGCCGCGTACATCCAGGACCTTTCCGTGTTGGCGCCTGATCCCACTACTCCTTTCTAGTATGTGCCGCCTTTTTCACCGCTTGGTGGCGGGTATGTCGACGGGTCAGTTCTTGTTTCCATACTTTATAAACTGCATTCGTTTCTTTTCTGATCTAGAATACTGAACAAAAACTACTTTCATGAACAATTGAAACGGTTTGCGCCACTTATAATTTGTATTTCAACTAAAAAGAAGCTTTTAGCGGCTCTGACCAGTAGTAAGCCCAGGACCAAATAGGTCACATTTTGTGCGCTTTCGGTACTGCGGGTCGCCCTCGTCGGTGGAGGAGGTTTCCGCATCGTCCGGTTAAGATATGATGCACCGACATTTAGTTACTCTCTCCGTGCCGGCTGGCTTGCCCGAACCCCAAGAGACGTGGAAACCGCAAAAAAAGTAGCCGCTTAAATATGATTGCAGGGCCCCTTTAACCAGGCAGTAGAATCTCTTTACAGCAATGGAAGTGGTGGAACCAGAGTATCATGTTCCTGAGTGATGAAATGTTCAAAAACTGTCCAAGAGGGATGTGGAAAGAAGCAGCTCTTGCAGAGCACAGACTTTTGGGCAGAACTTTTTTTCTCAGCATTGGAGAATGCAGATCTTACAGTGAAGTCCAACAAGCTTGAAGCTTCTTTGACCTTTGAATGTTGTGTGCATACCAGCTGTGTGTGTGTAATCGCACCCTTTATAATGCAAACATGTTTCAATGCACCCGCCCCAAAGTTTCGACGAGCAGACTAAGTGAATGACGACACGCGTGTGTGCACGAGCCACTTGCGCACCGCCACCATGTCTCCCGCAAAAACGGCAGTCACTTCCCGCACTACTTAGGACAAAAAATGGCAGACCATCGCGAAACTGTCAAAGCTAACACAGTTACTCGAGGTTACCTTGAGGTCACAAGTGGTGTTGAGGAGCAGGTTGCTAGGCTTGAGATCCCTGTGCAGCACATTGGCCGAATGAATGTATTTGAGGCCCCTCAGGATCTGGTAGAGGAAGTAGCAGATGTGGTCGTTGCTCAGCTTCTGAGTCTTGAGCAGCTTGTACAGGTCAGTCTCCATCAGGCACTGCACAATGTAGCTGCCACAAAGAGACGTCAAGGATCCAACACACAAACGGTTCTGAGCCGCCCACAAAAAAAAAAACCCGAATAAAATGGCGAGTGGAGACAGGGCAGAGCACTCATAGGATACACATCTTTCATCTGGTCGATTGTGGGTGCCCTGATGATGTCTCTGATGTCTATAATCTGCAAAACAAGCAGAGAACAGATGGGCATTTCACTTAGAGTAAGGTCTAAAATTGCATAGGTGGACACTGGACAATAAGCAGGAAGAGAGTACAGCTTGTAAAGTGAAATACCACTCGAACAAACTTCAGTTGAACAAATTATATTCAGATTAACAAATGTTTTGTAAAATTCCCCACCAAAACCCTGCTGTATCCAATGCAATGAATTGAATGAACATTTTTCTTGACGTCCCGTGAAGTTTCTAATATTTCAGTGTTAGATGCTAAAAAAGAAAAAGCATTTTTTTCTCAAACATTTTATTCACTGGGAAGAGGTGTGAAGAGGATATTCTAAACCATGTATAACTTTTCCATCTTGAGGAACTCCTATATGCCTCGACTCGACCCAAAGAACCCCTCCTAGTTTTGTTATTAATGCAATGAAGCAGTACAGAAACCTATAGGCTTTGTAAACATAATTTTCATACTAGGGAGTAGTTTGCTCATGATTATGCATCAGTGGGTGGCTGAGATCTTCAGAAATAATGCTTAAACAAAAAAAACTCTCGACATAGGGACGGTCGGAAGTCTGGGAGCTCTCCCTGATGACACTCTGGGAACTTCCTAAAATCCCAGTTTGAGAGCCCATGATCTAAACCCCAACTGCCTCCCCCAACAATTCGGCTCAAATTACCAGATTTTTAGACCAGACACATGTGAAAAGAAACGAGTAGGGACACACCTCAACGTTAATATGCATGCAGCAGATATGTATATAACAAACTGGCACCTCTCAACACCAATATGCATACACTGAAACAAGTGCAGTGAGAACTGTGGAGGAAAAGTGAAGGACTCACATTTTCGTGCTTAAACCGTGTGAGGATCTTGATCTCCCTCAGTGTCCTCTGGCAGTAGGTCTGGTGCTCGAACGGGGAGATCTTCTTGATGGCCACTTTTTCCTTGGTCACATTGTCGAAGGCCGACCTGGCCAGAGAAGAACGGGCCAAGACGGTCACCGACACGAATAACACCTCCAAAAGTGTGATAGTTCCATTTTTTACCAGAAAAATGCACCCTCTAGGAAACTGAACACTAGTTGATGATGCTATAGACCAAGCAAGTCTAGCCTCGCATGATGCTGAGTGGGTAAATGAAACTATGCAAACAATTATTAAGGCAAAAGCCTTATATGTCTCATCGTTCAGTCGACCTTCAAAGTCCTTGAGCGAAAACACGTCGACGACACGAAAGCTACCAAAACCGACGGAGACACAAAATGTACGAAAATCGGTGACAAGAAAGGTACCAAAACCCACGGTTCACCACTGGACCACGAGATGGCGTTACTTGTGCCAGACTCGGCGGAGGCGCTATATTTCTCCAAAAAGACTTTTTGCGCTTGTTCCTCGGCTGGTGTCAAACCAGCAACCTTTCGCTCAGTAGTAAGATGCCATGGGCAGAGGGGTACTGTCACATCCGTAAATCATGTGTCTGTCTTTAATGCATCGACGCTTGGGCTTCTGCCTTTTCAAGTCGTCTTAGGAATAACATAGAAGACCCTGTGTTTTTTTTATTATTTTTATAACCTCCTGATGCTAATATGTAATGCTTGTTTGCAGTACACTAGCTCCATAGAGAGAATACGCTGCGAATTCGCCCGGCAGTGTTCAGTTTGTGTGGCATCGCAACAGTCACTGGTAACACCATGCATCAAGTGGATATGCCACTCCTGCTCCCCACATATTCACTCCATGAAGTCAAGACATAATGCAAAATACAGTTAGAAATAACGAAAATACATTTAATACATGCATGTTCTAGTAGTTTGTGGTCTTCTAACAGTGCTTATACACCATTAAAAAGCCTACTACTGTGCATATAAATAAACAACCGATCAATAAAGCAATTTTGTGTGTTATTTGTCTGAAGCACAATGGAGATTTCATTTCATTCTCTGGCTGGCTCATGCCTCAAAAGCCACCAAGCAATACACAGCAAGCGACAATCTTTCTCTTCCATCAGACTTTTCAAGCTGAATTTCGAAAAGCACCTTCTCTAGCCATCAAATTTCTGGTAGTAGTATGGTGAAACTACAGCTATGGATAGAAAGGAAGTGATGAAAGACAGTCTGCTTTCAGAATTCACTCACTTGTCCAACCATATCCGGCACTTGGCAACTAGCACGAAATTCTATAGTGCTCAATGAACACTGCACATGTGTACATCCCCAGCATCAGAATGTCCACAGAAACAAAAGTGCTGAACTCTGAGCGGGCCGAGGCCAAAGTTCAGGAGCTTGCCTTTGAAGACACCATTTGGAGAGGTATCCTCTATAAAGAGAACTTCGGGGACAACAACTCGACGTGGCTCCTGGTGATTCCTGCTAGTCTTCGAGAAGAGATCTTCCAAGCCTGCCACGACGACCCGACATCTGGTCACCTTGGCTACAGCAGGACTCTTGCACGGATCCGAGAAAAATACTACTGGCCCAAGTTCCCAAAAACTGTCCACCTCTACATCCATTCGTGCCACGAATGCCAACAACGCAAGAAACCACCGACGAAGCTGGCAGGTCTCCTGCAACCAATCGCACCCCCGACTGCACCATTCCAGCAGATTGGAATGGATCTTCTCGGACCTTTCCCGCCGTCGACGCAAAGAAACCGTTGGATAATCGTGGCAACTGATTATCTCACTAGGTACGCCGAGACAAAAGCACTTCTGTCGGGGACCGCCGTGGAAGTAGCAAGCAGAGTTCTACAGTGAAGTCTATAGTCCTCCGACACGGCGCTCCCCAAGTCCTGATTACGGACAGAGGCTCCTCGTTCATGGCGCAACTGACACAAGAGATACTCCGCCTGAGCCACACCAACCACCGCCGGACCACGACATACCACCGGCAGACCAACGGGCTGACGGAGCGACTAAACAAGGCCATCGCCGACATGATCTCGATGTATGTGGACGTGGAACACAGTACGTGGGATGAAGTGTTGCCCTACGCCACGTTTGCCTACAACACGGCGATTCAAGAAACTACTGGCATTACACACGAGCTGGTGCACGGCAGAAAGGTGACGACTATGCTCGACGCCATGCTGCCCCATGACCCGACGGACGACGGCACCGATGACGCCCAGCTGGTCACCCAACGGGCAGAAGCCTCCGTTGCCGCGACGTGGACTCCCAGCCCGGAGACAGAGTGTGGGTGTGGACGCCCATTCGCCGCCGCGGCCTCAGCGAGAAACTGTTAAAACACTACTTTGGACCCTACAAGGTCATTCGCCGCCTTGAGGACTTGAAGTATGAGGTGCTCCCCGACGGAACCCGACTATCAGGTTGTCGCCAGCCACGACCCGAAGTTGTCCACGTAGTTCGACTCAAGCCGTTCTACGCGCGTTAGGATTGAGACACCGTATGTTTATTTCGTTTCACCGCAAATTTTTTAGCCATTTCTGTTTTCCTTTTGCGTTGCATCGGGACGATGCACTTTTATAAGGGGGATAATGCCGCCGGCAGGGCCGAGAAAGAAACGCTCGGTCACGGACTACTGGAAGATTCACTTTCATTCTCGCACCAGACGTAACTTTCCCCCTGCTTTCTTGTTCTCAAAAGTGTCAGTTCATCCTCGCCCCAAGCGCCCGAGCGACGCTCGAACTTTCTTTGCCGAACTTTCGAGATAGTGACGCAAGGTAGATATGCAGCTGCCCGCGACCTTGGCTAGTCAGTGTCGCTCGCGCTCTGTTTCGCCGCGAATCGCCGCCTGCTTTTCTGCTGCCTCGACGTTCTTTCCTTACTTATTTTAATTGGCACAAGTTCGCCTATTAAACCTTTATTTTTCAGTTCACTGTTCATCTTCTTGTCACCATCGTTCGTGACAATATCTGAGTCAGAGTTTTGGCATTGCAGACACCTGGACTGGTTGGAAGGACAGACTTAGAAATAAAAACAGCACTAAACCAGACAGGTAATTCAGTCGCAGGTCAGCGCCCTGTCTGTCCACTTCACTACTTGCCCGGCCCATCATCTCTTACATTCTACTAGTAAGTATAGGGCAAATGGGACTATAAGAAATGGATGATCCACAACTACCAGCAACACATAACCTCATTTCTGTGCCTCAGTTTCACATATTAATTGGTCACGACAAAGCACTCCCAGATCTACCATTTTCTAGATTCCCAGTTTGAGAGTTTTTTTCGGTACGAAGATGTGTTGGCATGGCACGAGCAAGCTTAAATATTCCTTGCAGCAACAAAGCTAGATCTTCTTGGCTCCATTAAGCTAGGATAGCTTATCTTTTTCCCCCAAGTTAGTACTAAGAAGCTTTTGCCCTCCCCTTCCTGATGGCACCCCTACATTTCCTCACATTTCCTACCAAAGAACCTTCGAACCAAGCCTAAAACAGGGGGGCACCAAATCTTGAGAAAGCTGTGGATCAATCAATGACAACCATAAATGTTTTGGAAAGGTGCCTTCAATGTCATTAAAAAGACTGCAAAGCATCACGACTAGGGATCAGGTTCAGTGTTTTCTGAGTTTATTTGTCATAAAATTTGGAGGGTGATTATCCAGGTTCTCCGAAATATGGAGTTTAATTTTACCGCATGCCAATTTTTTCAAAATTCAATATAAAAATTAATTTTATCCAAACCAAACCTCACGAAAAAAAAAAAAAAGAAAAGTATTTATTAAAACCAGCGTTTGGGTGCTAAAAAAAAAAAAAAAAAGAAATAGCTGAACCAGAGGAACAGCTAGCTATCTGAGACTCAGTCGCGCAAATTTCGCGATAAAGCACCGGTGCACGCAAACCGACCCTATCACCTGCCCTCTTTATATATATATATATATATATATATTTTTTTATATATCTTTACGAGGCTTGACCCAGCTGCCAGAGGAAGCCGCCTTGCCTTTGCCCGTGCAATGTCTCAGTCATTTGTATGAACGTGAGGAACACAGTGAGGCTCTTGCGTTCCGCGGCAGTCAGCAGCGAGCGATGGCCGGCCACGCACCCGGCTTTTCCGATGAACTGCAGCGAACGCTACAAGCCATCCCAGTCAATCCAGCACTGTGAAGGTGTCACGTGACAACGCGACCCGCGCCCCTCTCACAGGTCACGTGACACTCACGCGGCATCAGATTGGCTACCATGGCTCGTACCGGCCTACGTAGTCCATCGTCAAACCACAAGCAGGTGCAAAACCAACGTGCAAACGCGCCAGGACATCAACGACCTTGCTTCCAAGCGAAGAAAAAACTTTTTTTTTTTTTTTTTTTTTTTTTTGACGAGGAACTGTTACATAAAATACAAGCATGTAGGGTAGACCGGAGTTCGTTTTCTTTTTTTCCCCCTTTTACCGTGTACAAACCAAGGAGGTTTGTGTGCTGACTGTTTGTACAAACAGCCAGCGCACAAAAAAAGAAAGAAAACGCACCGTGAAAAAAGAAACGTCTGATCGAATTGTGAACTTCGCGACACAAACGAACTGTCGAAGCGACAAAAGCACGCCCGAAGGGGCACTATACGGGAAAACCTGCGAGGCAATGTAACAGTTGTGGTCGTTTTTTGTTGTTTTTTCACGCTGATTTATCCGGCACAAAAGGGGGAAAAAAAAAAAGTACGAACCCTTGTTTGCGAGATCGCGCCTTTCTCTACAGATACTCGCCGATAACGTCCACGGTCGCGAAAAAATAAATAAATAAACAAGTAAAATCAACTCGAAAAATGTATAAAAGCCGTGCGTACTAGCGTGGTTTCGACTCCCGAAACATCCGAAGGCTCTTTGACATTTACCTAGACACTTGCCGCACTGTCCACCGCCACAGCACAAACCGCAGCACGTTTTCGTGTACTTTTTTTTTTTTTTTTTACCATCTTCGCATGTGAACAGGGCGTGCATACCGTCGCCGTCGGCTCGACGTTGACCATGAAATACTTCCTCAACGCGCTCCACAAAACGGAACGAGCTGCTTCTCGTCTTTATATTTTCTTTTAATCATGAACAGCGCATGATTCTTGCAACACCGCCGGACCGAACCCAGCCGGAGAAGCTGCTACAGCGACGCGCTCCTCGCCAGTGTGCATCGGCGGGCAGGCCAAGACTGCCTGACCGCGGGCGTGCATCGCTGGTTGCCTCCACGAAACGCGAGGGAAAGTGCCCGAGGTGGTACGCAGCGCAAGAGAACCACTCGGCGGATAGGCGTAGGCCTAGCCCCCGCTGAATGACAACTGTTGCACGGCGCTGCCAAAACCCGTGCGCATTCATACATGCACAGAGACACCACACCGCGCAAGCCGCGGTAGGCTACAGCCTCCGAACGGGGGTAAAAAAGAAAAAAAATGGCGAGGAAAAGAGAGACCGGTCGGGGACCGCTACTCACACGACCATGCCGTATGCACCTTCTCCGATGTAAGCTAAATTCGTGTACCGCGGTGCAACCTCGAACAGTTGGCCCCTGACTGTTTCCGTTGCTTTCGATTCAACCTCTTTGGTCGCCATTTTCGTTACCAATGCTCTCGCGAGCTCCTCCAGCATGCCTCGCGCGGAAGCCTCGCATAAAAACTGACGTCACACGCCGGATGTGACGTATATCTGGGTCACATTCTAATTGGTCGAGAATTTTTACAAACGCAGCCAATCGCTGGTCGGGCCTCGGCCGGAAATGAGACACAGGAACCTGCACAGACTGCATGAATATCCGACTCTCGTAACTCTACCCACTCTGCACGAGCCACTGGACAACGGCTATGGTGCCTGGAGCGCGTCTCCGACTGGTGTGTTTAGCCAGTGACACTATGGTGCCTGGATCGCGTCTTCAACTGGTGTGTTTAGCGTCCTATCCCGCCCATACATCAAAAGTGGTCCCAATGTGGCAAAAATGACGCGAGTGTCATGCTGTTGCCTGTCGCGATCCTGGCGGTTGGCCGTAGAAATGCCGGCGAAAAGCACGAGCGAACGCGAGTGTCGCTGTCGTCACGGCGTCCCAACTTCCGGCTGCTTCAACTTCCGTCTTCCGTGGACTGTCACAGTGGAGCGATCTCTATGCAGTGGAGAGCATTGGGACGCCGCCAGGGTCGCGGCCGGCGACAGCATGACACTTGTATGACGTCATCAGGCGGAAATCGAGGGATCACTTTTTTGGCCGCGGTAAACACACCAGTCGGAGACGCGTTCTAGGCACCATAGTACTGAGAAGCGAAAGGGAGAGGGAGAGGGCGGTAGAGCAGCCACCTAGGACGAACAAACCTGCCATGTAGTGAAGCCAACCATCTCTTCCGTAGGAGGTTCAATGATGTCGCCCCTGCAGTACCGACAGCAAGAAATCTAAATGTTTTTGACTGACAGTTCGGGACCAGCTCGCCGTTTTCTAACGGAATATTATTTCTTATTTTCCTACCTTTTCACCCACACACGACCCGGCGCCAACTATTTCTATGCGCGCGATTCCGGGTGACCGCCAAAGCTCCGTCTGCAAGGCGGTCAAGCGCTTCTTGCAGACGGTCAAGCCGGTCAAGCGCCCAAGCGTTTTCTCCGCGTTCGCGCCGCAAAAGCGAAGCTTGGCCGTGCTTGTTTCGTATTTTGTCTCAGCGAAACTCGTTTGAATCAGGGCGGTCACATCCAGAACAGTGTTCCACATGTTGTTAAAAAAACATATATATGATATACCTTCAATAATAATGGAAATACAACATGCTAAAAAAAAAAAAAAAAAAAAAAACGAACGTTTGCCAGGCGGCGCTACCTAACCTTATGGGCTTACGTGCGTGTTGTGAGGTGAAGCATCGGGCCTGGACACCTCATGGAGAAGCTGACAGGCATAGAGTGCCATGATGGAACTTAACCCGAGACTGGAGTAGAAACAGAAACTTAAAAGTAGAAGGGACAGAGACAAGTGAAGAAGAGAACGTCTCAAACGCAGCTAAAAGATTTATTTAGTCCCACATCCTTATATACTCACAACCACAAGGTCACCCAAACACTCAATTCGCCCCTTTCAAAGGCACAACACACCAGAAAAAAAATAAAAAATAAAAAAAAAAATAAAAGAAAGATCCAAAGACAACAATGCAAAGGACGCCCCCTCAAGCAATACTACGAACCATCCACTTGTCCGAAAAGAAAAACTTTTCATTTTTCCCTTCCTTCTCTTTTCTCTCTGTGTGTCACTGACACTACACCCACGAACATAGTGTGATTATAATGCAATTAAATGCAAAGGTGCAAGCGAGCTGGACAAGAATGACGAAAATAAACCCTGGAGAAGGGGAACAAGAGGGACAAAGGACAAACACAAATCTCCAAACACAGCTAGGTGACTGGTGCGCGACCGAAAAAATCCGCCTGGTCCGGGTATCGAACCCGGGACCTCTCCATTACAGGTGGAGCGCTCTACCAATTGAGCTAACCAGGGGTTAGACATCAGTAGAGCAAACGGGTTTTATCAGCCGCCACCAGTCTAACACCAACAAGGGTGAAGCTTGCAATTTAAGGTTATGATTATAATGCAATTAAATGCAAAGGCGCAAGCGAGCTGGACCTTTGCATTTAATTGCACCTTTGTATTTAATTGCATTATAATCATAACCTTAAATTGCAAGCTTCACCCTTGTTGGTGTTAGACTGGTGGCGGCTGATAAAACCCGTTTGCTCTACTGATGTCTAACCCCTGGTTAGCTCAATTGGTAGAGCGCTCCACCTGTAATGGAGAGGTCCCGGGTTCGATACCCGGACCAGGCGGATTTTTTCGGTCGCGCACCAGTCACCTAGCTGTGTTTGGAGATTTGTTTGTCCTTTGTCCCTCTTGTTCCCCTTCTCCAGGGTTTATTTTCGTCAGGCATAGTGTAACGTTTAGCGTCTTGTCCCGCCCATACATCAAAACCATCAAAAGTGGTTCCAAATTGGCAACAAATGACGTCACAGAAGCCATAGTCAACGTTACAAGCTTGCTCCAGTAACGTTGGCCATAGTGTCCTGCTGTCGGATGTCGTGATCCTGACGGTTGGTCGTAGGAATGCTGGCAAAAAGCACGAGCCATAGAGCCACGAGCGAACGCGAGTGCCTGGCCGTGTTCCAAAATTTACTCGATCTTACTCCAGGGTAAAAGTTTTGTACTTCGGCGTTCCAAAACCTACCCGCGTCCAGCTTTGCTTAATCTGTGTTGTCACATCACACGACCTGCAAGATTTGGAACCGTCAAGAAATAAGATTTGCCTAGAAAATAATTTCGTTTTTGACGATATTATAAGGTTGACACTGGCTCGGAGAAATCATGTTCCCACAATCTTTACCCAGGTAATATGTTCCCAGACGTCGGCTGAAAAATCATCCTTCAACCATCTTTTTGTCCAGGTAATGTCATATTCCAAAAATACTGAGTTCTATCCCAACTGCTAGCATGACATTCTCCTAGAGTTCGAGCTGTCTGCAATGCATAGCCTATTTACCCCACGTCGAAAAACCCCATTCGCTTTCCTCGGGAACTCCCTGTACATTTGTACTTATCTTCAGAGAAGCAATGGTCAAGAGCACTAAACAAAAAAATATACTGGCTTTGTCAGTAAAGTGCTCACTTCCTGAAGAAACAAAGATCAAGTCAATAGTACAGTCCAACCTTTTTATTCTTAACTTCCTTGAAAGTTTGCATAAAGAAAAAAAAAAAAGCCACTTGCAGCAAAATGAACAACACATTCAGCACAAATCTAAAATGAGGTCATGTAAATGCCAATACTAACAGAGAAAAACAAGGAAGGAAGCTGTGGATTGGTGCTCAATTTTATATATCCGAAAAAATCCTTGCAAGCTTTCCATGAAACTTAGTTGTCAGAGCCTCCAGTCATTTCGCACAAAATTTGTGTTGACTCGTTTTCGTAAAGTGGCACAAACACTCCCACGAATTAAAAAAAAAAGTTACACAATGCCTCTTAACTGTACACATCTGGAATGGGCCAGGAAAAAAAAATAAAAGCCTCGGGGATCGGGGACGAACCCCAGACGGACACCGCCCAGAAGAAAGAAAAGGAGAGGCGAGGCAACTGTCCACTAGCATGCATGGCTTCGGCGCCGAATGCCCCTCAGTCACGAGTTAACCCGAAGAACTCTGTGCCGAGGCCCGGCATTCTAGGAGATGCAGATACGGGAGAAGAAAAAAAAAAAAATGGCGCAGGTTAGAGGTCGTCGTCGTCTTCGTCGGGCAAAGAGGTGTTCTGCGCCTCCTTCATGTCGTTCTCCAGCTTGGCCTGCCACTCTGGGTCCATCGTTACTTCGGGGGGAGCCAGGGCGGGCATGGCCACAAACTCCAGGTTCGGGTCGCCAATCAGCTTGCGTGCCAGCCAGAGGAAGGGCTTCTCAAAGTTGTAGTTGCTCTTGGCACTGATGTCATAGTACTGCAAAAGAAAAACAAAACGACAGATCAGGCCCTTGAATGTCGAGAAGTGCCTAAAGCCTTCCCGGTATGTGGGCACAATCGGGGCTTTTGGTAACACTTCTGGATTTTTGAAAATTCAGTATAAAACTAAACAAATTTTACTAAGTAGTTACTGACAGGACGAGGCCCGCCCATTGCATCCGTCCTGCCGTTCCCCATCTTGTCAGTAACTACTAATTTAGTTTTCACCAAAACAAAATTGAGCAGTTTCCTGGAAGATGTGAAGATTCTTCAAGCAAGAAAACAAAGGACAACAAACAGTGTGGAGAGTTCTGTTCTACTTGGTAACTTTGTTTGCATCATTAGACATACATAGCAATATCACCCAATTTCAACCATGAAATACAAACACTGCAAACTGTCCGTTAAAGTGGGCCTCGAAACTCAAATATGCTTTTCAGTAATATGCCCAGCACCTGTTTATCACACTGACAAGTCACACAATAGTGTTTTGTTTTGAGAAACAATACACACTTGTGGAGGCAGCACTCTCAGATTAGAGGGACAACAATATCCTCAGAAGTGTCGGACACACGTTAATCATCACTGAATGCTGCCCCCTTACCAGATGCCTCAAAACTCCTAAAGGGGTCAAACACCTCCACCTGACCAATCTACCAAGAGTTCTGGCTATCACAGAGTTGGCTACGCCATTCCCTGAAGTGAGTACCTTCAATTAAAGGGGCTGTAACAGGGTTCACACAAAATTTTTGATGCAAAATTCAAGGACTTCTGAAGAACTTCAAGAGCACCGCAAGACAAAAATTCCAGGCAACATGAAGAAAAAAATGGCAATGGCACGGGATGCCGTGGATTGGATTAAAGTGACCCTGAAAATGGGCGCATGTTGCAAGACGCAATCATGATGTTTTTAAGCGAGTGTTGGCAGATTCACAACGAAAACCGAGATAAAATTCTAGCCTGATTAAAATTGTCAGATATCATTTCCATCCACGAATCAGGCATGTTTAAGAGAAAGAAATGTATTTTCTGGTGGTCAGAGCTTCTTGGCAATACATCTAGTATGCTGCCATACTGGTTGCCAAGGCAACCAGGCGAGCACTTTTCTTCCCGAAATATTATTGTGAACCACAAGGCACTGCCGCTAAACGCATCGGCGTGGTTTGGATGAGCAATGAGAAGCTAAGTTGACTGACCACAGAAACAATGAAACAAACTCAGGACGACTAAAGAAAGGTCCGTCATCCTTCGTTCCCAGTTTGTTTTATTAAATTTTGCCAACCCACTCTTTACTTGAACTGAAGAGAAGCCAAGTGTATCCCCTTTCATGCAAATCAACCATGTCTTCAGGAAGAACACCGACCTGCCTAATTTTTTTTCTTGCTTGTAATGTTATTAGACTGTTTGCACTACATAGTCCGTTTCCATGTACGCCTCCCATGAGCGAACTCCTCAAACCGCCATTATTCGCAAAAAAAATTTTCATTTCCAGATGTTCAAAAAACACAAGGAGCATTTCACCTTTCCAGAAATTTAAGGGCCCTTGAAAGGCTTTTATTGAAATGCCAGGTATTTAAGGACTTCGAGAAGCTGCAAGAACCCTGCTCTCGCTGTTTTGTTATTTCTAGTTGCAATTCTTACTATTTATGTAGTGTTTTTTCCAAGTTCTGGAATTGTATTTAGACCCCCGTGTAACACTCAGAAACAGGTCCTTAAGGTAAATAAATTACCGAGTATTGCACAACAGAACCCCTGCAATGAATTCGGTTTATTTTATTACCTGTAGAAGTATTACAAGCTTATGACAACTTTACTTCATATTTGTATATTTACTGTCGACGAGCAATTGAGGCACCTCTAACTTTGCTCGTCTTTTTTTTTTTTAAGCTGCTCTGTACGTAAGTGTACCATTTTTTAGGCTTACCACTGCTTGTGGACATATCAAAATAAATATTATTATAGCGAGAGGCTGAACTGCAGAATGCATCAGCTAAAACTTCACAACTGGCAGAAAACGGGAGGACAGCACCACGCACCTGGAGGTTCTTTTTGCGGTGGAAGACGATGGACTTTGCCTTGACCTTGCGGTCCTTGATGTCCACCTTGTTGCCACACAGGACGATGGGGATGTTCTCGCAGACCCGAACCAGATCCCGATGCCAGTTGGGCACGTTCTTGTACGTCACTCGCGACGTCACGTCAAACATCACGATGGCGCACTGACCTGCAAGAGCAGGACAACAACAGTCAGCACCAGTGAATGACTTAGGGCTGGATCACACATTTGCATTCGACTAACCGAGTGCCTTGGGATATCTTGAAACTGCTTCACGCACCCGAAACACTTCCAACCTGACCGCAACTAAACTGAAACTTGTGGGGTCTACGAACAATGCACAAGAAAAATCATAAACTATGGATGGAAATATTTTTATTTAAACAACACATTTGTGGAGGCAGCTGCACTATGGCATTGCCTTTTTAGGGAAAGGATGTAAAGTTGCGTTTTGCCGATACCAGTCTTCAAGAAGATCACAGGTTTCGGCCTAGTCTGATGTCAAATTTCATTCCATTGGCTTTATCCAGTCTTTACGATTCCGGGGCCCTTCACCTAATGATGCACTTGCTTCATTCATTTCGTTCTTCCCTGAGGTGGGCGCAGTTGCACAGAAGGCATTAGGGTGTGGACATTCGGTTGGGTACGGGACGTAGTGGGTGCTCCGTTCCCATCTTTTTCAGCTCTCCCATTTTTTGTGGATATACACTGCCCGTTCTTACCCTCCTCAGGACCATCAACGTAGAGAAAGAGATGTGCACGTTGTAAGTGTTCCAGTGCTACCTGACAGACGGCACCAATGTGCCAAACTGCCAGAGATCACAGCGCACTTTGTCGATCAGACGCACATGCGCAAATCAACCAAGGGCTTGGAACACAAAGAAATGGCTTCGGACAAAATTATACACAACAGGAAGCACCAGCTTGTCGGCTTCCTTCCCTTGTAGATTATAATCCGACTAATGCACTCACCTTGAATGTAGTAGCCATCACGAAGCCCTCCAAACTTTTCCTGGCCTGCGGTGTCCCAGACATTAAAGCGAATGGGTCCTCTGTTTGTGTGGAACAGGAGTGGATGCACCTCCACACCCAAAGTGGCTGCAGCCAGGAAAGAAAGAAAACAGACTTCAAAACCACCCACCAAAACAAATAGCTACCAGAGTCGGCAACAATGAGTTGGACCTGGTAGTCTCTTGGTTGCATAGCGAGAATTATTCTAAACCAAACAAACTCATGCTGGACATGCAACAAGAGTCGAAACCATGTATGGGAAAATCCCAGTTTTACTTGGGATATTTTGTTTCCCTGTAAACTTGTCAAGAATTCAACAAAACTTTTGGTAAATGCTCTTTCTTAGGGGTTAACCGTTTGTTTTCTGGGCAAGGGAAAGATGTTTGCACCAGCAGCCGCAACAGTCTCAGATTAGAGGGACAAAAGCATCCCCAGCCACTAAGGTATCGGACACAAGGCAATCACCACCGACTGGCAGGCTGTGGTACCTCGAACTTAAAGTAATGGATATCAGACAATAAGAAGCCCACCAGAGAGGAGCACCGTGCTTGAGATGACAAGGCTTCTCAAAATGCTCACCCACTGCATAATCAACTACTACTCCTTTATCAGAGGCATTGCATACAGTCCAAAAAGTAAAACACCGCATTCAGCCACGTACCAACATATTTCTTCTCAAACTCTCCCGTGAGATGCCGCTTCACAAATGTGGTCTTCCCAGTCCCACCATCACCAACAAGCACACACTGGAGACAAACAAACGGGTGTAAAAACACATAAAGTGGCAAACATATATTTAGTACCCCAAAACTACCAAGAGAAAAAAGCAAATATCCACACTGTCACTTTACAATAGCAAGATCTATAACATTTGCATTGTTAAAAGCATTTGAACAAAAACAGACCGACATTAAAAACAAGTTATGTGAATAGTCCACCTTTCTTTGGGTGGCCAAGTGGGCTAGCACACACCAGCTCTGAGCAAGCACGTGAGATAAAGCTCGTGCTGCAGAACCCAGGGTCCAATCCCTACCCCAGACTGTTTCAATCTAGATGAGCATCATATTGGCATGCGGTTGTGTGTCACTACTGTGTGATGCACGTTAAAGACCACAGGCTAGCAGTTGTACAGCACAAATTTCCCAACTACAGCTGGGAGACAACTTGCCCATTGAGGCAGACTAAGTTCTCGGCTGAACAAACATACACACACCCCAATTTGTTTTCCCCCTTTCTTTGCTGTACACAAAAAGTTCACAATATTGATCAATGTTGCACAATTTAATTCACATGAATGTCCGCACACTCGTGCTGCTCAGTAGGAACCTATGCTAGGGTGAAGTGTATTTAAGGTTAGTTTTGAAACTCCGAACAACTAGGCCTTAAGCAGACCTTTAGTATCACTACACTAAAAAACAGCGTCATAACTGTATAAATATTCTCCATGCAACGTTGATTACAACCGCAAACGAGAGATTAAAGTGGCAGCCCACATTAGGGCACTACAAATGACGGCATATCGGGCTTACTTTGAATGTGGGCGTGCAGTCGCCCTGGTCTGTTAAAGGCTGCTGCATTATCTGAAAGAGGGAAAAAAAAAAAAAAAACACAAGAAAATGAGAACTGGTTAGGCGTTTAGAAGCAGACAGAGAGCGCGATCTACGGAACACCGACTTTGCCGTGAAGAATTGCGAGCCTTCTCTGCTCGGAGCGCGTCCCAAGCCGTTTGAATGGAAAAAGCCAGGCCTCGGTAAACACTATCGGTGCCAAGGGGATACGCCGCGGAAGTCAACGTTCAAGCGACAACGCGGCAACCGGCGCCACCGCTTGGCTAGTCTTCGCCGCACTCTTTTATTCGAATCGGTTGACTCACAAATTTGGGAGTCCTGATGAAAGACGTAGGCAGACGGACGGCGGTTCCGGGAACTCAACCAACCGAAATGCCGGCAACGACACCGCGAAGGTTACGAGCGTGTCAGTAGCGAAAACTACTATAAAATAAACTATAAAACTGCGAAATACGGTTCTAAGTGTTTCTTTGATGTCGTTTGAACACTTTAAAACATAAAAACCAGCTAACATTGAGGGGAAAACTGGTCGAAAGGACGGAGGCAACAAACTGCATCGGCTCGCGCCAATATTTTTTTTTTTTTCCGCCACAAACGCGCAGTTTACTGACAAATCGCGAAAATATGGATGTTTCGTTTCGTTTGAATAAGAAGAGCGTCAAGTTAACCTAATAATGGGACAAGTATCATTTCTTATTGTCGTTATTTTTAGCGCGCTTGACACAATTCTGCCTAGGCCTCGATGGAACAAAAGCACCACACAAGAAAAAATCGGCTCGCCAGGATGTTTGACGCTTCTGGGCCTGCACTGTGGCCGCGAATTTGAGCAAAAAGGGTGTGGAAATACTCACGTGAAATTGGATTGACGTAAAAAGAAAGATTTGTGTCCGATTTAAATAGATTGCGGCCTCACAACTGCGCGCTCATACACACACTCCCATACGCTCTCACACAAGCACCGGATTTAGCAATGGACGATCGCCAACCGGCTTTGACCGGCTCCTGATGCTTCGAATATTTGAAACAGAATTAACATTGGGAATTAAAATATATTTAAATATTTTATATCTAAATATAAAGTTAACAGCAATAAAATTTACTAAAATAAAAGTTAATGAAAAATAATGCTGCGGTGCCACACTGCGCAACTGGCGCGGTGCCGCTGCGCAACTAGATGTCTTTGTCGCTAGGTGACGCAAATCGCCGCCTGATTCAGGGAGCAGTTCCTTGATGCTTAAATCTCTATTTATTTGTTAGGAGCGGGGCGAGCGGCGCCAGTTTAATGGAGCTTTTGAAGTTGGAAGTGTCCCCAGTGCATTGCCCCAGTGTCTCGGTGTCCCTGGCGCATCGACTACAAACACAGGTATAACGTGATAAAAGGCAGTTTTTTTTGTTTTATTACTGCTACAAGTACAAACATATAAGCTCTGTTCACTCCCATGGGAGCGTATTTCTAATTGTAAGCGAAGACGTTGGAATCGGGCATGGCGCATCCGTGGTGAAAACTACATTTCCAGTTAGCTATAAGTTGACACAAACACTGTGGTGCTTTAGCCCTTTAGCCATCAACACATTCAGTTTCGACTCGTCTGCCTTGTTGCCATCTGGGTTTCATTTTGACACCGTGCACTCTCTAGTTCTGCATCTGAAATAGAAAGATTCGAAACCTTAGCTCCAAAGGGCTGTTCTTGTTAGCTCTGTTCCCCCCCCCCCCCCCCCCCCACATACACACACACACAATCACACACAAAAGCATCCTAGCGGCGGAAGGCACAGAGCTAGAATTACAGGACATTCATATATTCCCCACTCCGCCAAAAACGGTACGTTGCAGCTGTCTGTTACCAGATATTACCCCTGGAGAATTCTGTCATTTAAAGTCTGTGGCCATTTCAGCATCTAATCCCCATAGGACGGGAACACTAGTTGAACACAGGAATTGGGCAGGCGCCTATACTATCTGCAACAAGAACATCCCATGTTTGTACATGCCATGTGTAAGCACTGCATGCTCAGAAACCGAATTCGTGTGTCTGCGCACGTGCCGTGCTGGCAGCAGGCAGTGCCGCCGCAGCGAAGTGACATCAGAGTGAAGTATTGGTCTATGCTGTGTGCAAGTTTGTCTGCTCCTTGCACAGGGGTTGATGATGTCAGAATGCCGAGCTCTTATTGCCTGGTTAAAAATAAAATGGTGGGTAGATGTCGAGGCATCTAGCATTGAGGTCTACCCACTATCCTTTCAATCAAAGCCGCAACTCTTGCGCAGGAAGTGGACGACTTGCTCTCCGCATAAGATTTCCAAAGTTGCAATCCCCTCTTTTCAATAACCGATCTTCTCACCCACCCCCTCCTCATGAATTGATGCAATGCCTTTCTTTTTGTTTTTTATTTACACATGGCAAGCTAGTCAGTAAAACCAACTTGGAATACCCGTGATGCTTCATGGTGCCTCAAGGCAGTCCAGCCTCGTGGCACCATGTTTTTCTTGGTGCATGCTGTGCCTCCAAAACTAGCTTAGCCGATAAAGGTACAAACCAAGCATGTGTGATGGTGGAAGCAACAGTATAGGTATATACCCTATATGAGGGTCGTTCAAGGTTAACCAGGACCTTTATTACTACAGAGAAAATCAATAATTTGACAAGCACGATACTATGTGTCAGCTGTCTAGGGTATTCTCCGTGCGTGTCCAGACACCATAGCCGTCGTTTCAACCACAGCTTCCCGATTCGATCCTGAGGTGTATAAATTGAAATGGTCTGTGTGACTGCAGTTGGATGAACGTGTCTGTGCAGTTTATTGGTCACTGGCTGTCGTTTTTCACCACACTGTTGACACCATGTGTACTCTTGTCCGTGACATTGTTTGTTCCCCTACTGTGCTTGCAATCCTCTCATAAGTTTAGCTGGCTTAACTTTCTCCTTCACCAAAAATTTGATTATGCCCCACCAGACACATTGCTCACTGCCACAATAGCTGAAACTGCTGCACGTGTGCCGAAATACGCTGTTCCAGGAAGGATATAATGATAACATCACCAACCCCAGATTTCATTGAGTTATATTTTTTAAGCGATTTTCTTCAACAAAAGTCTCGGTTAGCCTTGAATGACTGAGATACGACCCATGCTGGACTTTACCTGAGCCTCCTGCTTCAGTCAGACGAGTGGTGAAGGGTACTGCTGCTATGAGAGGCCAATCCAGCTGCCGATTATGATGACCAGAAGTACCGCAAGTACGGCCACACATATCAGAATGAAGACACGTTTCTAGGAAGACATGTGCAATGCATACCGTTAGACTCTTCGAACAGCCTCGGTCCACCTTGCACTTGATTCATTGGTCTTGGAAGCATTTTGGGGATATGAGTAAACAGAGGGTGTCTCGTTTTATGCGGTAAACATTTTTCTTTCATCAACTTTACCCTGCTGTTTATGCATTTTGGGACTAAGGAATTTTCATTTTCCGACCTTATTGCTGAAGCAGTGTTTTTTGAGTGATGGCATCCTAGACAAGTAATTTGCACGCTAAAAGAAGCAAAGTGGAAAAAGGTAATGATTAAAAAAATTAAATACATCATGTTTATTTATTTATTTTGAAGATACTGCCAGCCAATTTTGAAGGCCAAGGCATGGTGTAGGCAAAACAATAAAAAATGTCAACAAAGCAAATAAATACACATTAACACTCAGTAAAATTAGTAAGCAGTCCAGTTGGTTTAGTCCTTGGTATTCACTTTAACGAAGAAAAGTTCATCTGTTGCACTTGCATCAATTGCATTTATTTGATATAAACGGGATTTATTTGATCTAAATCAAATTAATTTAATCTAAATAAAATTTGTTTTATTTAGATCCCTTAATCATACAATAGTGCTTTTTAATCACAGTGTATTTTTGAACATTTGTGATCAATCTGTCTGATCACCAAAAACTATGCGGAAGAAAATATTACTGTAAATTTGAAGTGCAATCAACGAATTTTGAAATATTCCCGTCGTGTTCAGAAATATGTTGAATATCATCCACAATATCCGTAAATGACAATTGCACGTTTATACTTTGAGCCTGGTGGCTGTATTTTTTGTCATAAACGGTCCACTCTGGCAAGCGCTCGGAGAAGGCCCAGCGGAGACCACGTGACATCCAACGCAATCGTGACGTAGTTCGTCTCAAGACGAGCAAAGCTACGGCGAGGCTGACGTCGAGAGGATGGCCTAGTCGTTCCAGCCACCGAAGCGGCTGCTTTTGTATGAATTTTGAGTGACGGGTTAATCTTCTGTAATCTTGTAGGGCGACAATAGCGACTTCTGCGACACACAAAAGGCATTCTCGGGAAGAGGGGAGTTCCTCCTGCCCCTGTTCTCTCGTCGTGGCCGGAGGCGGGACAACCTCCGTCATATAGCTGTCAAGGTTCCTAGACGGGCATTACAAGCGAGGCGTTAGCGACATCCACCAGGTGCTCTTTGCTAATCGTTTAATTCGTTTTAAAAATTACTTTTTGTGATTTTTTTAACAAGATATTGGTATGTTCGATGTGATGCTGCTCTTTTGAACACATATAGACCAAAAAAATGAGCGCCGAAATTTCGTTGAAGTATCCCTTTAAATAAGAACTTCTTATTCAGTAAACCCTGAATATTAGAAAGAAAACAAAAAAAAAAACAGCTTCATATTTTCGGGTTAGTGGAAAAAACTTTATTTGCTTCTCACTTTTCTGTTAGTTTTTTTCACACGACCGAAGTGAATGAGAAAACTCAACATTTTGATTTGCTCAGAATACACTGCTTTGTGCTTGTGTTGAATCTAACATAAATATTTTTTGCTCTATAATTTTTTTAAAACTTAAATACAAAACAAATGTGCGTAGAAAACATCAAAAGATAGACGAATGGTAAATAAAAATACTTTTGGGATTACTTTTGCAGAAAATGTTTGATTTAAATCATTTTGATTTTGATTCTCCACCCTGAAGAGGCTTCTCAGTAATTTTAGCCATTTGGCTAAAATTACTGAGAAGATATTTGCAAAAAATTGCTCGCTACCAAAACGTAGAGAGACTCGGGTGGTACAAACTATAGCACTTTGCTGTACTGGATTACAATAAAACCAAACCAAAAATAGGAATCTTTTATAATGTAATTATTGCAAAACTGCAAGCAAGCTGGACAAGAACGACAATAATAATCCGCGGAGGCCAAACACAAAGGAGAATTGTGTTTGGCCTTTGTCCCCCTTGTTCCCCTTCTCCAGGATTATCGTAAGGATCTTTATTGCAGATGACGTCATTTCCGATACCCTCCAGAGAAGAGGGGAAGAAGGAGCTCCCCTCTTATCAGGATCCTCATTTGTGCCTCCCGGATATGCACAGACGTCGCCATTCTCCTCCCAGAAGATTAGAGAAGATTAACCTGCCACTCAAAATTCTTACAAAAGCAGCTTTCCTCTCCTCCTTTTACATGGTGTTCAAAAGTATGCGATGTGATGTCGGTGCAAGGAGCCTTATTCTATTTTATTTCACATTGTGAAAAAGGCCCCTGTAATGGCATTCAGACTCAAATATGCTATCTTCATGTAGGCATGAGGCTGAAGCAGAGGGCAGAGTGCATAAATAAGTTTAATAAATCTAAGAATTGTAATTGATCAGTTTAGTGCGGTTTCGTAATCTGTCATTTGAAAAAAACATTCACCAAGTGGTGACTGTGCCTCTGTAAAAAACAGCTGCCACAAAGGAGACTATGTTTAGACCAGGCATGTAGCCAGGGGGGGGGGGGGGGGGGGGGGGGGGCATGGGGCCTGGGCTCCCCCGAAATCTTCCATTTTGCTGGGTCCTCCTCTCCCCCCCTCCCCCTCATACAGCATTTTGTCATAGGCACCCCCCCCCCCCCCTCCCCCCCCCCTCCCCCTGGAAACAAAATCCTGACTACGTGCCTGGTTTAGACCTAAATAAAAGATAACCCTAAGCTGTGTGTTTCACTACAAGTTTAAATACTCCGATGTACTGTTGAAAAATATGAAAAATAATTTTTGAAAAAGTTTTAAAATTTGTTTTAGGAATTAACATTGCTGCATCGAGTGTGCTTCCCTTATGGCAAAAATGCACTGCGGCGTAGCGACACACTGCAAAACCTGTCACTTTGTTTTGCAGATACTATCCCCTATAAAGTAAAACAATTTGCATGTTCACTATTAATGTCTGTATAAGAATTGTAGCGCTGAAAACACGTGGACTTCCATGCTACTTAAAATAGAAACTATATTTAATTATCATTATAAACTCGGAGCCAGCTAACTGACCGAGTACCGGGATCAGTTAGAATGAGAATGGCGGTTGGTCAGAGCTTCAGCCTCGGGACGCGCGTGTTCATGCCCCAGTGGTCTTTCGCACGTGCAAAAGGCGCACTGGAGCTTGTCGGCGATGCTTCTTCTTTACTGGCATCTGTTGGGTCTTTTGACGGCCACAGAATGTTTTCAAGGTCTTTCTATACAATATTATGAGTAGTAGTGGTGTCATTTTGAACACAGATTGTAGCTTTTTGTTTTAATTTTTAATGTATCATAAATAGTGGTGTTCTAAAAATTCAACTATAGTAGATTTTTCGGAGCAGCATACATGAAATGTGTGCAGTTTGGACATTACTTTTGTTTATATTTCTCTTAGCAAAACATTTACCAGCAATTCTTGATTCATTGCAGTACATAAATATTTCGATGAAAAAAAAACTTCTTTTTCAACTTACCTTTAGCAATATACTTTTCTAATACCTGAATTCTTAAACATATTTCAGTCATGATATAACTATAACAGTTGTGCTTGATTCAATAAAAAAAAAAAATTGCTATTGCTCACATCTAACCTCTAATCAATATAACAAGAACACCATCTTTGTGGACTATGAAGAAATATTTTTTTCATAAAGAACTCAAGTACTTGTATCAGATTCTGCAGTTACAAGGAATTGCCCAGGGTTTGAAACAAAAGCAGCAAGGATGAAACATTTTGCTGGTCAATTGACATATCAATTTTGCATTACATATCCCGGTGGTGGTAAGGACCACTTACCTGCTTTTCACTGCAAAGTGCTTTGATGCATCTTATTGCTATCCATATATTGCTATTCAATAGTCCCACCTCATATAAGTTATGTGTAGCATTCCAGAACCAGGAATTGATTTACTTGACATACAAAAATTTCATCCAAAGCATGTGTCATTCTTCACATATCTGGTTGTGGCTACTCTAGTGATGATCGAACGCTTTAATCTTTGCTAAAGCGACCAAATCGTAATGATCAAGAGGTCATTACACTTATCAATTTATTGAGTAGGTAGACAAGTCCAGAAAAGTTCATCTTCAGATGGGCTTGCAGTGAAAACACCAATTGATCGATTTATCAGGTTCTAACTTCCAGTTGATGGCCATCCCTGGAAAGCAGCAACCGTCTAGGGCTGTGCTCCATCAAAAGCACATCATATATGCTCGCTTGAAAGGCTTTGATTTAATATTGACGTTATAAAATGCAGACATGGTCACTGCACCTACGAAATCATTCCTCTATTTATATAGCAAAAATAAGTGCATATGTACTCTCGGGATAAATGGCCTCTGCACAGATGCAGTGCAAGAGAGCAGAAGTAATTCACCAGACGTGGAAAGCAAGGGTGCAGGAAATTTATCCACATACTCGATTGTCCGCATTATTTTTGTACCTCCCAAACTAAAACTGATGATATGGAGAGTCTACTATATTTTAAAATGAGCAGTACCTATGCAGAGACGGCCACATCACCATAGCTAGCTTCCAGTTTTTCAGCTCTATACTGCTGCGCTTTTTTGCAGAACGCACTTGCGCTACAAAAAAAGCGCAAGGCGCAATGGCAGACTTGCAGTCATCACTTTGTTTGGATATGGAAGCCTTCATTCAAGAATCCCCAGAAGCATGTTCCATTCACCATAGGCGACAAACTGAAGTGCGTCACGTCAGACTCAATTCCCTTATCCCCTCACCATAATGTGGATTGCGATCTCATGCCTAAGATACATCTGCTACAAATTTAAGTTATACAACTAAAAACCTTTTAAATGCACTCGAGTGTTCCTTTGGGAGCATATGCCGATCACACTACCACGATCTCGCCTAGACGCAGCTTTGAGAAACTAACAATACCTCAAAGCGCTGCTCCTGAAGGCTGGTTCATGCATTGGCCATTAGACTACGACATACTGCATTACGAGCACGACCACTTGCAAGCACTTGCGACGATATAAGACACTGGTACCGTCTGTCAAGTATGCCTAAGGTGCTTCCAGTCGGCATACGCTTCCTAATTACATTTCCTAACTCACCATCCTTTTAACAATTCTGACAATTTTTTAAGTGGCCATTTCTCATAGATACTAATATAGTAGTATGTAGGTTCGACGTCACAAATAGTGCAAAACCTTGCCTAGTCATATGCAGATCGGAAATGTTCCAGGGCAGCCCGATAGTTGGAGCCAGCTTGTTCCTTCGCCGTAAGTAGTCACAAGCAGCGAGTCATAGTCAAACACAAACATCTGAATATCCTTAAAGGGCAACTCCGGTCGAATACGAAACCAAAATAAATTACTGGTATCGCTTTAGTGGCCCGAAATATGATCACAGCCGAAATATTACATCAAAGTGAAGCCGTGTACTCCACTAAAACCGATTTTAAAGATGTACGACCAGCTGCTCTTTAGTGGGCGGCAAGCGGGGTAGCTTCTTGTAGAGGAAACATACTCCGAGGCAGGCGGCCGGTAGTGCGCTGAAGCGACTTCCTTCATTCCTTTATTTACATATCAAACTTAAAAACATGTGGCACCATTTGGGCGAGTATATTAGTACAGGTTACTAGTGCCATTCCACATCTACCCCTTCTAGTACAGATCCTATTTACAAATTCAAACGTTGAGGAGGGATGTGCCACATCGGCTCTTGATCCTCAGGCTGTAGCGGTGTCGGTGGTCTTGGGATCACCACCTCAGTGCTCGCCGGACTGCTGGGGCCACGTTGCTCACGTTTGGGAGGTTCCGGGCCAGGTGACTGGGCCGGCTTCTCTGAACAGAAGGGAACCAGGTGCCCGCGGTTCCGCTGCAGAACTCCCTGTGGCATCTCCACTATGTATGACCGTGGGTGTTGCGCTTGACTTAGTACCGTCGCACTGCACCGAATGTCTTTTACTCGCACCTCATCGCCTGCAGCAAGCCCATGCAGTTCTTTTGCTGCATGCCGACAATTGTAGTCCGCAGTCTGTCGACAGTTGTCCTGCCTTTCCCTCTCGAGGAATACCTCTGTCGACGGCCACTCAGGTTTCAACTTTTCTGGTGGCTTGAGCATCCTGGTTCGCAGTCACCATCCCATCAACAGTTGCACCAGGCTGAATCCGGAACGTCCCAGTGTATTCCTAAAGACCGGCAATGCCAGGAACGGATCATCGCCCTTGTGCAGGAGGTCCTTGACGGTCCGGATCGCGCAATCGACTTCCTTGTTGAACTGCGGGTAGTGCGGGCTGCTTGTTGCGTGCATGAAGCCATAGTCCTGTGCAAACTCGGCAAACTCAGCAGCTGCAAACTGTGGGTCGTTGTCGCTGCAAACAACTTCCGGAATGCCATAACGCGCAAGCGCACTCTTCACAGCAGTGATCACTGAGGAACGTGTAGTGTTCTTGAGTGTGATAACTTCAGGGTACCGCGAAAGGCAGTAGACAGTCAACATAAAGTCTTGACCGTTGAAATGAAACAGATCTATTCCCAGCTGCTCCCAGGGGAGCTCAGGGGAAGGTGACGGTATGAGGGATTCAGCACGGTGAATCCTTGTAGTAGCGCACCGTTCGCAGTTCTCCACCAAAAACTTGATCTGCTTACTCACACCAGGCCACCAAACCAACAAGGTGTAAAGTTGGGCGAGTTGGTTGATGGTCATCTTAAATTGGTTAAAACAGCGCCAAAAAGACAAAGGACCAGTAAAAGGAAACACACAGACACAGCGCTGACTTACAACTGAAATTTTTACTTCTGAGCAAACATACAAGCAATCAACCTCATAACACTGTGTGTTTCCTTTTACTGGTCCTTTATTTTTTTGCGCTGTTTTAACCCATTCAAGGTCACCACGCCAAGTCACGTGCTCGAGCGCGACAACAATTCACGCCCTGGTGATTCTCGTGGATGAACCCAAGAACTTCACCCTGAAGTGATGCTAAGACAACTAGGCGACTCCCCTGGAGGAGCAACCCGTCGCACACTGTGAACTTGCCCCGGTGTTTCCAGGACTTGAGGGGATTCAACGCCACCTTCGGTTTCACAGGCCAGCCTTGTTCGCAATACTTCAAGAGAATGATGCACTCGCCATCTGAAGCTTGCTCTTGTCACAGCCTGTCGAGTCTCACGGGTGGCTTGTCGTGGATGCCCTAGACCATGCTCTCAACAAACAGCTCCATGACACTGACTGCTGGTGATGCCTGCTCCAACGATGCTCTGGACAAAGTGTCAGCCATTGCCAACAACTTTCCGGGAATGTGAAGAACCCTGAACTGGTATGTCATGGCTGCACTTTTGTTCGGTGGGTGTCGAGACGCGGGAAGCAAGTCACTGCCCGACGCTCTCTTGAAGACTGGTCTTGTAAGAGCACTGCACTGAGTCCGAACGAGCTGGCGTCAGCCGACACGATAGTAGGTAGCGCTGGGTGGTACCTGGCCGCTCAGACTTCCAAACACAGTATCCTCCTCAGGTTCAGGAAGGAGGCCTGTTGATCTGGGCCCCAAGTACAGGCACCGTTCTCGCTCAGCAAAGCACGAAGAGGTGCAGTCGTGTCCGACAGGTGTGGTAAAAACCTGCCCATATGGTTCACCATCCTGAAAAGTCTCCGGATTGCACTTCTAACACCATGTTGAGGAAACATACTCCAAGGCAGGCAGCCGGTAGTGAACTGAAGCGATTTGCTTCATTCCTTTATTTACATATCAAACTTAACAACACGTGGCGCCATCTAGGTGAGTATACTAGTACAGGTTACTAGCACCACCCCACACTTTTAGTCAAGGAACACTGGCGCAGCACCCTTGTGATATCGCGTCACAGTGGAGCCGCGGTTGATTGGTTGTACCGCGTACCACAGCACACTTGTGATGTTGTGTCACGGCCGTACGGCTGGTGATCAGTGTTGCCATTCCTCTAGCAAATAGTTTCGGTTTTGCCGCAGACGCCCGAAACCAAACTTTGGGCCCGTGATATTCATAAAACTACGCACAACGTCTAAAAAAAAGTTAGACCTCGTAATTCAGAGATACTGCTTTAGCTGAAGATGGTCGTAATCCCAAATTAAAAAGATATTGACCGGAGCTGCCCTTCAAGTCAAAAGCCTTTTCTAGTTTTCTTGCTCGGCCCCTTTGTCAGTGTCCAAGATTCCGATGATTGCGAAGAAGGTTACAGGGTTCTGGCCCTTAGTCAGATGAGTGAAGCATCCAGGGGTGGACTTACCAATAGGCAGGGCAGGCAGCTGCTCTGCCTTTGGGGACGGCCAATTTGTGGCTGCCCCAAAATAATTGGCTTTTTTCTTTTTTATGTCTAGCTTAGAGTTTAGTTATTTTGGCAGTTCTAGCTCCAAATCTAGCGACTTTTGAAAATTTTATTTTCAAATGTAGCTATTTCCCTTCTTCATGGTCACTGACAATGAGGAGCAGGGGCGCTGTTAAAGGCTGCCTAGGGCTGCAAAATGGTAAGTCTGCCTCTGGAAGCGTCGGACCACCGATCCGCTGCACAGTGAACAAAACAGAGGTGTTTGAGTATAAAATAAAAAAAAGCACACACTACAGCAAAATCTGGAGCATGTGCAAAAGCTTACCAGAAAAGCCCCTACCGCCACACACAAGCAGCAACTATAGCAAGCACTTGTGCAGTCAGCCAGTTAACTATGATCGCACAAACTGAATGCTTGTGACAGGCTTCTACGGTGCAATAAGAACAGAACTCGGAAACAAAAGTAATGCGTGCATTCTCTTCTTTTATTTCACCTCTCTGGCACAGCATGAAAGAATTCATAAAACCAAAATTTAAAGCACAAAAGGATATAGTATACATAATAAAACTGCTTCAGGCTAATGCAACTGTACACATGCCAGTATACAAAATTAAACACAAAACTTAGGACAGCGCATTCCATTGTTCACTTTGTTCGTACATTAGGAAATGCATAAAAATCAAGGAGACTCTCAAGTTTCACAGCTCTTCACTTTGAAGACACAACACAACGAGCTAGCTGTCTAGCTTCAACTTGATCAACAGTAAACATAAATTGAGACGAGCAAAAATATATTCTAAATGTGCCACACCAACTACATACTAATAAATGCTGCCAATTAAATAAACTTTGTAGCAGCATGCAAAACATGCACTGCGACAAAAGTGTCACACATGCTTCGTGACAAGGCAAAAAAGAAAAGACTACCTAATTAATAGCGTTTTATTAATTCATGCATCAAGGATGCCGTCTGTCTATAAAACGGTAAATATCTATGTCATCTGTTTCTTATTAAAATATTCAATTCCTTAAAAAAATCCCAAAGTAATTAAAACTAGGAACAACCAAGAGAGAACATGGCAGCTGCTGTGTCTCACATGATATGACTACCATAAAAGGATTTCGCCTCACAAAAAAATAATACAAGACAGCATGCCAATGCAGGCAGTCCAAGACTCCCACTGACAAACATGTCTCTATACTACTATATTGCACTTTGTTTTAGTCTTATTTGACTAGCAGTCCTCGTGTAAATAATATAAACCCTTTCAGACCCTGACTCACACTTTCAAGATTCTATTTATATTTTCAGCAAGACTAGAGGAAGTGCAGGACATTTAATTGACAAGGCATATTGCGGCACCAAAGACCACCACACTGGGGCTAGTTTGGCGGTGCCGCACATGTACATCCCCGCTCTTGTACTCAACTAGACAGATCTATCATCAAACATGCACCATAGCAGTGCGGAGCTCAACTTTGGCATAGTATGCTACGAGAAATATGCAAACAAAAAACCTTTCCAATGTCGATCGCTTCCTTGGGACACATGACTCACAAAACAAATGTAATGCCTAAAACAATAAACCCCAAACAAGCTAGCCTAGTGGTATTTCGTGCCTTGGCATTGGTCCCAAACCTTATTGAGGCATGGCAACGAAGAGATACCTTTCAGGTCGGCCGCTAGTTACCACGCTTCAGAACACACTTCAAAGGTGGTCGCGCAATACGAAGATCCGAACAACAGGTCGGCAGGTAACAGTAATGCAAAATATCGGCCAGTGGTTGTTCATGGGCAGTCAACCTACTGGAACTTGTGCAACGGGAGAAGGAAGATGGCGGGGCGTCCGTTGCGTTTCAGCACATTCCCAGCCTAGATTAGCGGGTTTTCAGATAATCTTTACATCTCAAGACTCGGATGAACTTGAGGTCTGGATCGGTCCAGAATTGTACGAGCATTGTGCTCATGCCCGAAAGTGTGCAAAGCGTTTTGAAGCGCACACCAAAATGATCACACAGAAATACCGATAATCGGAACGTCGCTGCTACAGTGCGAGGGCCGTGTCAGCAGCTTCAGGATCGTCTAAGGCTACAGTCTGTTGCAGGTTTAAAATAGCACGACAGGCTCCCTCAGTGTGAAGCTTTTTTTTTCACTTTAGCAGAGCGAATGCTAGAGAAGAGACGAGTGAAAACCACCAATCATGGGGAGCAGAGAGCTTTATGGGAGGGACTTGTCCAGCTATTCGTAACCTGCAATAGGCCACGGCTACACGGCAGATCGTCTGCATGGCTCGGTAGGCCGGACCATATGGTCGAGTAGTCCCCGGAAGCAGCGATCCCGGAGGAATGGCACGATACGTGAGCTGTGCGGGGAGGCTCGTTCAAGCTGCCGTTTCTGTTTGCGTTCACCTCCGCACTGACAGATAGATAATGAGTGCCAGGACTAAGACCAGGACTACGACCAGGACTAGGACTATGATTTTTTTCTGGAAGGAAGGAACAAACAAAACATGGGTTTTAAACCGCAACGGAAATAAGCAAAGAAAAAGGGCAACAAAGGAGCATGCACCTCGGCTATAGTTGGTGCGACATAACTGGAAGCAATCCAAGTGTCGCGAGATGACGGGCGATTAAAAAAGGCGAACGGGCTGAGCGCTCAAAGGTGCAGCACTTGGTCCATTCGTCTTTTTCGCTTGTCTGCTGTTGTTCGAAGCACTGATCGTTTCCGTTCGCTGTGGAACTGTTTCCCAAATCATGCATGGCACTTCACAGGTCAGTCTCTTGCTCATACTTGGCTGCTAAAAACGACAAGCTGTGGCAAGCAGGAACTAAGTTAAATGAAGCAAATTAATTAAACATCACAAAACCCAGAGGTGTAGATGTGAAGAAAGAAGCCTATATAAACAACCTTTAATTTTGGGAAGGTCTCAATGACAAAAACAGAAATTGCATTATAGCATTTTGGTAAGAGTAAATAATTTGCAAAGTTAGGTACAGAACAGGTAGATGTCCTATTAGCTATTTTCTGGCTGCCACTCAATATCCTCTGACAAGAACACTGCAGGACTATCGAAGGAAATTTAATTTTTGTTACCAGCCTGTTGCTGATAACAAAAATTTTGGTCTGTTACCATTTTTTTATAAATCGAGAAATTATAAAGTGTTCCTTGGTATTCATTTAAAGAAACTAGTAACTTTTTCAGAACCTGTCTCTGATCGACCTCCGGCTTGCAATTTTTGGGGAGTTTCAATTTCCGAGTTTGTAGACAGCGGAACCTTGTTCGTACATTCCCATCCGATACATTTTCTCTGCTGTGTGTTCACAAAGGCTCACCCTGTTAAACTTCAATAAAGATAGGTGTATCAATTTCCCCATTTGTTGTGCTTGCCTTCCCAGTTCTTATATCCAGAAACTGACACGCCTCCCTGGCCACCTAGGTAGATTGCTCTTTCCATCAGCTCCATTCCCTTTTTTTCCCCCTCACCGTGCCGAGCCTCTTGTTCTTTCCTAGCCGACACGACCCTAGGCTTTGATTGAAATGGATTTGGGTATTTCAATTCTCCTCCTTCTATCTTTCCAGTTCTTTTTTGGACTCTGTGTGAGTGTACACTTCTGTTGCACATTGTGCTTGATCTGCCCCCGCCCCCTCCCCCTCCCCCTCCCTCCTCCTCCTCCTCCTCCTCCTCCTCCTCCTCCTCCTCCTCCCCTCCCCTCCCCTCCCCTCCCCTCCCCTCCCCTCCCCTCCCCTCCCCTCCCCTTCCCCTTCCCCCCGTTCTGGTTCTGTTAGTTTCAATGCATAAAACTCAAAGTTGGTAAACGTGTGGTGGATGGTTGCAGTGGCCGTGTGTCAAGCCTCATCGTTTTGCACCTTTATGCGTGTCAAGCTTCACCAGTTTGCACCGACGTGCTAGGAGCAGCAGCTGACGTGGAGTGAGTGCAAAGCAGGAGCATGTGTGAATCATAACTTTGGGTAAGAATGAAACAAAAAAACACTCAAATAATTTTAGAACCAAACCATTTTGTGTACCAAATTAAATTTTGTTTTGGCAATGTGAATTTTTTGATCAGTTAAAAAGCAAACCTCTCTACATTTAAATAATTTGTTTCCAACAAAAATTTTGGAAGTGGACGTGGGTAGTTTCATGACAATACAAAATTTGCATGCGGCTGATAAATGTGCATTCATAAATAAAACTCCAGCCGAATCTGTTAAGGATATTCCCAAGCTTCCATGCGCCCAGTGCTAAAGCTTGTAAAGTTTTCATGAAACTAATAACTGAGAGGGCCCTCGCAGTTGAAGGTACACAAGAGTTTTTTTTTATTCTTTATTTATTTTACTGACACTGCAGCTTGCAACTGAGAGCCATCGCAGAAGTGAAACAAGAGTGGTACAAAGGTTGTAATTAAGGTGGTCTTGAAAGGGTAAAAAGTTGGGGAAAAGTCATTCTTGAGAAAATGCCTTTAGACATACCCACCCAGCTCTCTGCAAAATATTATTGCTCTATCTAATTTTTAAGTATAAAAGAAAAATATGAAGTCTGAATTTTCTATTAACATTCAATAGGAATACATACTTCAAGGAATTTTTTCTCTCTCTACACTTTTTTTTACAAGTACTGATGCCTTACACGTGTTTTCTGAAGTTTGTCTTCGACAATATGAATACGTTTGGTGCCATTTTAATCGGGAAGAATGGAGCTGTGTGGTGATTCTATTTTTATAGTCTTCCAACTTAAAGGGGTTATGACACGAAAATTAAACGGATAGATTATTCTTGAAATCGAATGCTCATAGGCTACTTAGTATATACACCAAGTTACGCAATTTTTAGAGCTCTGATAATTGCAATATTCAATTTACGAATTTTTATAATTTTCATCTGGCGACCAGGCAACACTGCTCAAGTTAACCAGGCAACACTGCTCAAGTTAGTCACACCATGGTGTCCATAAACCATGTGACCATGAACACTCTCTCATTCTAGGCGCCTCCATGATCGCCCAAGCTCTTCTCGTCGCGGTACGAACAAAACTGCTCAAACAGCTCGGTAAACTGAAAGCTATTCTCGCTCTCGCCCCCCGGCCGGTTGACCTTCCACCCTGCATACGCCTGCGAGATATTCCCGGACGACGGTGACCATAGCGAACTCGTCGTCGCGGGAGCTCGTCGCCAGCGGGTCGCAGTCAAAATGATCAGCTTCCAACATCTCTTGATAGCAATCACTCTCATCGCTGCTGCGATCAATGTCGAACACTTCGAAAGGCGATTAATGCCGTAGTTGTAATCGTCACAGACCGGATGCTGGAAACGTGGAAGGTAAACGAGAAGCAGAGGCTCGAGACGCCAAGATAGCCAAGTCTGTGAGTGCGTGCAATTAGACACCGCGCTGGAGGCTGGCTATGTCATCAGCCTCCAGGTCCGCCCGGATCTGCCCCTCCGAGGGGCCCGCACATAAATCTATTCATCCACAAAATTATCGCGCCTTTTTCAAAACAAATTTAGCAGGATTATAGGAACATACAATGGGTCCTAGCAGTATAGTTATGTAATATTTTATTTTTAACGTGTCATAACCCCTTTAAGAGTTCTATCCAATTAATTACTTTCTTAAATAACAAGAAAGCACGTCTTTTACACTATAATTACAATTGTTCTTTAGTAACATACCTAACCCTCTCAGGTGAGATCTAAAATTGCGTCACCACACAAATTACACCTTTGTGAATGCAGTTGCATTAAAAACTTTGATAATTTACGAATAATCTTTCTCTAACGACCCGTAACAAATGACCTAAAATCAAATTAAACCAATCTCCCATAACTCAGGTTCTAGTAAAGATATTCAATATCTGATTGCATATTTGGAATAGGTGTGAGATGTGTTATATCAGTGCATAATATGATAAGTATTCTTTTATAAACAAGAAAATTACTCTAAAGCCCCACATCTCCCCTAGTTTCTGCCCCACACCCGTCTGTGAACACACGTTTATTTCCAGATGATTGCGTGTTGTTTAAAGAAATATCTTTGCCTGACGATCAACAATTAATGAGCGCAAGCGTCAATGACATTCAAAGTTAGTGCTGTACGTAAGACATGAAATGAAATTTTGAAAAAACTGTTTATCTGCAAATTACAAATTAAAAAAAAAGCCATTACACTTCAATACAGACTAAATAACATTCCAATCGCCCAGGTTGATGACTACAAGTACCTCGGAGTGACCATAAATGAGAACTCAAATCGGACGACCCGTATAAAAAATACATCCTCGGCAGCCTTCAAGAAGTTGGGTTTTTTAAGGCATAAGCTGAAATACGCTACTCCAAATGTGAAATAACTGGCTTACAATTCACTCGTTAGATCTAAACTAGAATATGGTAGTATTACTTAGGACCCTCGTACGAAATCTAATTCTGAAATATTGGAACGAGTTCAAAGACGTGCTATAAGGTTTATATACGGAAAATTTAAGAAAACTGATTCGCCCTCACTTTTGATGCAAACCAACAAAATATGAACTTTAGAGCACCGTCGAAGGATAGCCCGTTTGAAGTTTCTGCACTCACTTTTTACATGAAAACTGTCCTTGGATCCAGATTACTACTTAAAGCCGCTTTCTACAAGATGAGCTAGGCACCATCATGAACATTCCTTATCACCGTACTTTGCACGCACTAACCTGTTTAAATTTTTCCTCTTACGATTGAAGAATGGAATTTTCTCCCTTGTTCGCTTATTTCATCTTCGGATTTCGCTTCATCATTAGAACAGTTATTGTAGTGGTGTTTTTGTATTTCTATGTGTTTTGGTGTTTTTATATTTAGTGCTTACATGCTTCGGCATTGTGCTTCTTGGCTGGCTACCTACTGGTTTTGCTGTGTCGTACCGCCTCTTTCATATTTTCTGCCGATTTGTATACCTTATTTCTTATTTTGTTTTTTGTACAGGTTCTTGAGTTTGTACCCTGGGCATCCTGCTTGGACCACGTGTGGTCAGCAGTATTTATTAAATAAATAAATAAAAAATAAAATAAAGGGGGCACTGACAGGTCAAAATTATTTTTTTTTTTATTATCCGAAACAACTAAAAACAATGCCTCGACATTACCCTCAAAATTAGAAACTTAGGAACTCAATATTTGTGAAGTAAAAAACAATTTTCAAAAGCCGAATTTGAAGTTCCCACGCGATCCGTGCCAGTGCAGTGACATCAAAAGATTGAGTTGTCCTGCAACTCGAGTTTTTCTCAACCCCCCGAACCGCCACGACCCAAAGTGTCGTGTTCGCCCACGTCCCGCTCTCCTCCATGCGTGCCGCCTATTGCTGCAAGCAGACCATGTTTTACTTTCGAATTTGCAGTTCTGTTAGGGCCCATTCAGTGATCTCAAAGTCTTTGAAACGGTGCGAGGTAGAAGAGAACATGCACTAGACTTTTGTGAGCGACGTGAGAGGCCACATCGCGCCGGTTCTGCGTGAAAGGTTGCCGCCGGCGGAGTCACAACCAAACTACGGTACACAGACACCAAACATAGTTCTTCTGACCATTTGATGATTTCCTTTTCAAAGTATGAGAGGTCGTCAGGTACCTAAAAAGAGAACTTTATCCGATTCCCGGACTCACCAATCATCCCCAGTGCTACATGTGCCAAGCGCCGCAGCACTGCCATGTTTTTCGAGGGAGGATAAAAAGCCAGGAGGCGACATCACTCCGGACTCTGATTTTCGGTATTTCAAAACATGTTTTGTGAATACCGTTAATAAATATTATAGAAATGCCGCTTAGAGAGCTTCTAAATTTTATAATCGATTACGTCACAAATAAAAAGAAGCGAGGAGGTAAGAAGGGAAAGAAAAAAACACAAAAAATAAGGTGCATGGGGAAATTTGTTTTTGTGCGTGTCTATGACCAACTTGCATCATTTTAGACAATAAAAAAAAACATACGACCTTTGGGGTGTCAGTGCCCCTTTAAACAAGATTTGACATAACAATTACAGCCATGACTAAACAGAGGGATTAGGAAGTCCTTGTGCTAACCAGATTTCCTATAAATCTAGAAAAAAACACACACACACAATATTATGATTTAGGAAGCAAATAGCTCATCAGGATCCCACAGTATAACTGCAGCTTGTGAAGATGTTTTTTTTTAATAATGTGAGGGTGTCATTTTGCTCTGATAAAATGCCTTGGCCCTAAGCATACGGTACCCTTGTGGCAAAGTGAGCCATACAAGATCGATTACAGGATCACTTGCAGATAGAAGCCTTTTGATACTTTTCTTACCAGAAGGGATGACGCTTACTGCAATTCAGTAATCCCGGTTTCACGCACGACGAGAGAAGCTTATGTGCACGATTCGTCGCCGTACCATGCACAGAGTGCATGAAGTATGTATGGTGGACAGCACAGCACATATCGTGCTTTGTGTGGTGCCCACCCTGCACGTGTCACTTCTCTGGAGTGCACCAGTGCTTGGTGAGAAGCACTCTCAACACAGCTAACTAGCCTACACATACAGGCCTAGAACAGTGAGAAATATTGCAAAATTTTCTTGTAGCATGGGTGTTCGACTTGAAGATTAAATCAAATAGTTAAATTATTCTACCCGAGAATCCAGACTTTCGCAAACTCGCACATGTCTAACGTAAAGGCATTGCAGCATAGCGTGGCCTGGGTTGTATGTCAGTGCCCGCTTGCGGTGAAAACAGAAGCAGTTGAAGAAACAGCAATTTCTGCCCCTGCAAAAGCTAGCACAATGTTAAAGAAGACTTGATACCTGCTCCATGCTTCATAAATGTGAAGAGTTAAACCCGACCGCAACTTAGGCAAGAGAAAAGATTATTTTAAGGTTTGAGTAAGTGTGAGGGGACCCCTAAAACAGAGTCCCAACACTGCAGTGGCATAGCTAGGTAGGGCAGCTTATAAAACTAAACCCCTCCCCTCCCTTTCCTAAAAAGAAAATTGTGTTAATGAAATTGTTTTGTTGTCAGCAAACACCATATCCAGGTGAAGGTAAATCAATGCAAAAGCAGGAAATCACCTTTCTGGCTTTGCTTTGGTAGCGGACCGCACGGCGCGTCTCTTGAGTGGCAGTGTCGATGTAAGCTGAGGCATTCTTGACGTGGTACTCGATGCGGTCCACCATTTCACCCTGCACGGCACGAGGGAAGTGTTGTAACAGAGAGACATAGAACCAGGAGACATTGCACAGGTTCTCGAAAGGTCATTTCTAACACCACAGCCGATGGCCTAACGCAGTTCCTTAGAAGTCACACTGGCTCAGACATAACACCATGGCACATGGACATAACATCATGGCATAACACAATGGGCTAGTGACTAATTATTTTGTCGTCATCGTAGATCAGTAGCGAAACATTTCAAAAAGATTTTTGTTTCTCGATGATTGCAGGTATTCAATCATCTTCAGTGGATTGGTGGTCGCGTTTGTTAATGCTCAGCAGCTCGAAACATGTGGAGCAAAAGCTCGCGTTGCAGAACTCGGGAACCCTAGATTCAATCCCCACCTCTGCCCGCTTCGATCTGGATGAGCATCGTACCGGCGTGCGAAGATGAATCACTACTGCGTGATGCACATTAAAGGGGCCGTGTAACAATTTTTGGACTTCGGTCAAATAATTCTGGCACACGTTAGTTGTTTTTAAAAAAAACAACTAAACTCTTACACCCTCTTAAGAGTCGTGAGCACAATGACATTTAGCAGAGTGCACTGGGGACTCAGAACGTCCGGTTGGGTTCTCTTTCTGAGCATTCAGTGCGTGCTGCCTCTGCTTGCGATTCACATGGCAACCTTGAAGTACAGTGCTGGAAGGTTTGTCTGAGCGGTGTGGAGAGGGGGAGAAGGAGAGGGGGGATGCACTTGCCTTGTTGCAAGTCGAACTGGAGTGCGACTCGAAAGAGGAAAGGTTTTGTCCACCTCGGGCAGATGGCACCATTAAAACTAAATATACGTAGAACAACTTTCTTGATGATACGAGGCCTTTTGATATATTTACTCATGTTGAAACAACAATATTTATAAAAAATGGTTTTAGATTGAGCACATAATGGGGCGCGTCTTGCAAACTTATCAAAATTATTAAAATGCACCCAGGTTGGCATCACGCCGCCGCCAGTCGCGGCTGCAAATTGCAAAATATTTTTGTTCTTTGCTTTGCTAATATGCAACAGAAGGGTGATTTCAGATCAGCCACCAAAGGGTGGCTGGTCGACATTTTTAAATCAACTGATGTTTTTATATGCTATTGCCTATAGTCGGATGCAACCTGAGAACAATCTTTTAGCTCCACCCACAAGCGCATTGCGCCCATCTGAAGTGCCTCCGCCGTCGAGAAAGTAGTTCGCTAGCAACATTGCCTTTTCTTCCTCCAGGAAACGTGTCTTAAACTACTACAATATTTATTTAACTCATTCAGGACATTTAAATAAGTTAGAATACGTTTTTGTCAACGAAATAGCTGTTTAGTAAAGAAAGAAAGTCATGTCCAATGTACCGTCTTCCCAATTCATTTTCTGTCCAAGATATTGTCTAACATACCGTCTTCCAGCGCCTTCGATTGAGGGAAAGCGGTGCTAAGCCTCGCGCCCGCTTCGAAATTTTCGTTGGCGATATCGTCGCTGGATTCTCACGTTGTTGCGCAAAACCTGCTGCAAACGCAAGCCGATACCATTAAGATCTCGTGGCGTAACCTCGGGCACGTAAAACACGGTGCAAAAAATCAGAATAATTGTCACGAGAAACTAGCGTCGCGTTGCTAAGGCCAGCAGCCATGTTGAGCTTTTTTTCTTTTCAAAAGGATCGCGATTGGTCCACGGAATCGTGACGTCATGAAAACGATTGGCTGGCGTTTCTCGGCGTAGGATTACATTTTCCTCTGAGAGGCATTTCCGGTTTTTTCTTAGCTTGCAACCGACTATAGTGTGTTATTGTAGTGAGTGCGCAGGCGAGCTGGTGGAAATTAACCATTCTGATGTTAGCCTGAGACTGAGGCAGGAAAAGAGGAAGTTTCAAAGTAGAAGAAAAAGGAACAGTCGAGGATACGTCTCTAACACAACAGAGCTGTGTTAGAGACGTATCCTCGACTGTTCCTTTTTCTTCTACTTTGAAACTTCCTCTTTTCCTGCCTCAGTCTCAGGCTAACATCAGAATGACTATAGTGTCCGGAATAAACGAATCCACACTTAGTTTTGACCAGAAAAAATATTTGGGGACAGGAAAAATCGTAAGGCATAAAAAGGTGGACAGTTGCATTAACGCGCACTGATGGAGGGGGCACGTTTGAGAGAATAACTAAAACGATAACATCAGTAGAGTGCTAATACTTTTTAGATGCAAACTATGGGTACAACTTGCTTGTAATGTAAAATAATAATATTTATTTCAATTTTATTTATTTTTCTAAAAATTGCCAAACATGCCTGCTCGAATGACAAATGCAAAAAATTTGGAGGCTTCTATCTCATAAAATAATTTGATCATTATTAGATAATTTGCAGATAGTATTCTACTTATATATGGCTATTATTTAAAAATAAATAAGGTATCTGAGTGATACGATAGTCGGGATATATTCAGGCAAACATGGAAAAAAAATCAAACAACTAAAAATTCCGATGCGAATAAAAAAAAAACACCGCCCCACCGTCCTCCGCAGGGGCCAGCCAGGCGGCGCGACATGGCTGAAAGCAGAGCGCAGAACACGTGATACAGTAGTGCACAGGAAGAGGGAGGAATAATTTCCCGATCCTCCTCCCCCCTCTCTGGCCATGCCTGACACATGACAACAGAAAAGGGAAAGTGGCGGCTAAGCGCACGCCATCCTCTCCTTTTTTATTGGTGCATGGGCCGCAGCACCAGGAAGAGGACTTCCTTGAGGGGTGGCGTTTTTTGGCACTATGACGTGTTGCAGCCAATGGGAATTTACTGCTCGTTGGCTCAGCTAGAATTGAGGTGCCGTTGTGGTTATAGACAACGCCGGCTGTTCTCCATGGGACCCAGTTAATGCTTTCGCATTAAAAAGACTGCAGATTCTTTCCAAGTTAGAATTGTTGCATCGCCCCTTTAAAAGGGTAGGAATACGAAATTCCAGCGCTCATTTTTTAGCTTTGATGTGTTGCATGTTGCAGCATAACCTCAAAAATACCAGACTTTCGTTGAAAGGCACAAGCAAACTAATTTTAAAGCTAATTAAGAAATCTTTCAACGTGCACCTGGTGGATGCATGTGGGGCCTATTCAGGAGGCAATCTGGCAACGCTGGGGAACTCGCTGTGTAGTCATGACGTAGCAAGCTCCATCGGAGCAGCACCGCTCTTTGGCATTTCAGTATTTCCCTTCTTAGCTTTTCTCCCGCATACTGTACCTAACAGTCCAAGAAGACTGAAAGGAAGGACTCCCCTCTTTCCCGGACCCTCGTTCGTGCACCCGGATACAGCCATTCTCTCCCTAGAAGATTAGCCCGTTGCTCAAAACTCGGACAAAAGTTGCCTTTCCCACCCCGTTCAGCCCTAAGCTGACAGTGCTGTGGAAGCTACACGCTCCTTGGGCCAGCCACACGCTCGTCACCCCACGAGTACTTCCAACGGCTCGGTTGTAACACCTTGACGCTATTGACACCTCCACAATGCCGACAAGGCCACCAAGGGCAAAGCTCATAACCACGCTAGGATTGCCACGTCACGAACGCGGGGAATCTTTTCTTTCTGTTTTTGTTTGCGCCGGATATCCCATGATGCATTGCGCTCTCCGTTCGCTTCTCGTTGAGCGCTTGCTCAAGTGCACCGTTTGGAACGAAAAATATATCCAGTCGTTCAAAATATAAACGCGCGATTATCATTTACGGCTATTATCCGTCATGCTTGACTCATCTCCAAACGAATTTTGAATATTTCAATTTTTGTTTCCGTACCCCTTTAAACAGCACAATCTAGCAGTGGTACTGTACTGGCCAAATTTTTCATTTACAGCGTAAACAAGTGTTGCCGTACCTCATAGGCCAACTGATTTTACGTTGTCTAAACATAAATGTCAAGTTTTTTTTGTGCTGAAAAACATAAATACATTATAAACGGGAACAGCAGAAATGCACAAGCTCACACGTAAAACATGAATTAATAAAAAGCCACCGAGCACCAATGACTGAAGGTGAATGAGCTCTCGTCTGGGTTTGGTGGCTGTTCGGTCATTTTTGACATGGGTGTCGCTCTGCACTAATGGCCTTGAGACCAACCTGAGGTGGCGCCACTGTAGCACTATCATCATCATCGAAGCAGAAATAAAAGCATAGCCGCCCCACAGGCTCTCCACGTCTGCGTGCGGGACAGTGTAGATTCTTGCATTTATTTTGTTGCACTGGAAAACAATTTTTTAGCACAAAATGTTGCAGAACTGTTCGGTGCATGCTTAGGTGAAGATTGAACTGTGTTACCAGTGTATGGCCTAAATTTAAATAATTGCTTGTGTAAATGCGCCGTCTGCTCTAGGCCGACGTTGGGAAGCATGGATCACCACGACGGATACCTGTTACTGGGTGAACTGTGCTATTTATGTTTAAATATTTGTTTCTTTTAAAAGAGATGCATCGGTTCACCACCGTGGAAATCGCAACAGAAACAAGGAATTCCAACCCGTGTACTTGCATACAATACTGGTACTGTGGGCTGTGGAATTGCAGGTCCTACGCATTTTTTCTTGTTGCATAACTTTTAGCTTTTGCAGTAATATACTGTAAACAACTTATTTTTTGCGGGCTCAATATTTTGCGGTTTAGGTCAAAGCTGAAGTTTTTAAATAACTTGCGGGTTCTAATTTTTGCGACGCGGTGGGATCTCAATATAGGTTCCAATATGTTTACATTTTACCGGAATAGTTCGCGGGACCTATTTTTTGCAAATTGCAGGCGATTCACGAAAATGAGGTCCTCGCAAAATTTGAGTCGTTTACAATAAACATTTCACATTGAGAGAAGTTAGTGCTCTATTAGAAATTACCGTGCTATTGCTAGCTTCTACAAGTTAGGAAGTTCCGTGGCAGCCAATGTTTCCCTTTACTGTGCCATGGTGTGGGTAAGTTTTTTGGAGATGGTACAATTCTACTAGGGTGTGTTGCGATGAGTAAAGAGTGCCTCTTCTAGTTACGTTCCGCAAACTCTTCATTGGCAGGACAACCGAGACAAGTGAACCAAACTGTCTTAATATATCTACCACAAGTGGAATAAACGAGCGTAACCGAACAACGCATCAGTGTGCGTGTTATTGATGCCCTTCTCGGTAGTGTGGGTTCACCCGCTTCAATTTTCTTGGAGAGGGCTGGATGTCAAAAGGTTAATATTATAAATTTCGGGCTAAATCATCCTTTATTCGAACGAAGTAGACTGCAACTCCAACAAATGACCCACACCACGACACAGATAGCATCGGCCGCAGTGACACTCTTTTACTGATGAGGGGCGGCGACTCTCGCGATTCTTTTCAATAACCCTATGCCCTAACCTAATGCATGATGGGACTAGGCAGTTCATTGATTCGCCTACAAATCATTCAAATGACGCATTAAATGTGACAGATAATTTTTTTTTTTAATTGGACTTTTGCGATGGAGAAAGTTGGGAAAAGAAAAACAAAAGGTAGAATATCCCGCATTAATACTTCTGACGTCTTTATTTCTTTTGGGACGCAGACATGCACATTAAACCATCTCAGCGTGCTTGTGATTGTCATTGAGGGTGATTATATCGTTTAAATAATAACTTAAAAATGACTTCACTTTAAAAGGCTTCCCGCATTCATTTTCTCTAGTCGTCACAATGTGACGTTTGAAATGGGACTGCAATGAGCCAATTATGATAAAGTAAAAGAAAAGTGTGGGTTTGACGCCTCTCATGTAATATGATTGGAGAAAAATCAATGAATAGCGTGGATTATCTCTTTCCTATCTGATCGCTCTCAGTCTGTTTATGCTAACAACTTCCACTGCCATTCTTGTTACTTTTAGCGTCCCCCAAGGAACTGTCCTTAAGCCTGTACTTTTTCTAATAACATAAATGATCTCCCACTTTACATTTTTTTCCTCTCTTAGTCTCTTCGCTGATGATTGTGTTGTGTACAGAAAAATAACAACCCCCAATGACTTCCTAAGATTACAGACAGACATTGTTAAAATAGCTGACTGGTGCGCTACAAGGCAGATGACTCTTAACATTGATAAGTGTAAATGCATGTGTTTCTCCCATTCTCCATCTTGCCCTTAGCCAAACCTCACTCTTCACGGTACAGCCCTTATTTATACTAATGAGTATAAGTGTCTAGGTCAGGGATGGCCAGGCTGACCCGGCCTAAGAGCCGCAAGCAAAACCACGAAACTTCTAAGAGCCGCGAAGGGGGGGGGGGGGAGGGGAGGGGAGACGGAAGGGCAAGTTTAAATTTTGTTCGGAGTCTGACTGTACGTATGAGTGCACAAGGCTGTACGACAGTACGTATGAGGGTACAAGGCTGCCAAACCGCAAGCCATACTTTATTCTGCCTGAAATCCCTTCTTTTTTTCCTGGGGAAACGCGGAAAGAGGCCGGGGGGGGGGGGGGGGGGGGGGGGGGGGGGGGGGGTCCACTTATGAGGGATCCGCGAGCCGCACTTGGAGCACCAAAGAGCCGCATGCGGCTCGCGAGCCGCGGTTTGGCCACCCCTGGTCTAGGTGTTCACATTACTTCTATCTCTCCTGGCAGACTCATATTAATGCTATCATAGCATCGGCTAACTGCAGTTTAGGATATTCACGCCGCAGATTTAAGTCTGCCTCTCCTGTCCTTAAATGTCTTCTCTATACTGCCCTTGTTCACCCTAAATTAGAATATGCATCTTCAATTTGGAGTCCTCACCAACTAATTTTAGCAAACAAAATTGAGTCTGTCCAGAATTGCGCCGTCCATTTCCTCCAGTCTGATTACTCACGTTTCTCCAGTGTGTCTCGCATGAAAGCCCAGCTTGACGTCCCTAATCTTTCTGTTCGTCGTAACATTTCCCGCCTTTGTCTTCTGCACAAGATTTATTACCAACCAACCTTACATCACTCCCTGCTTCACCCGCCTACTTACATCTCTCCGAGGTTTGATCATCCCTGCAAGATAGCCCAGCCCAAATGCAACTCAACGGCCTACCTTTATTCTGCTCTTCCGAACGCCATTGGGAGCTGGAAAGACCTCCCAGAGAATATCGTCACCATCAGCAACGGCACCTTGTTTCAAAGCATTATATCTAATCGCCTTACTAACCCCCACCCCCCCCCATAATGCCTCTGGCCTTGAGGGTCTTCGAAATAAATAAATAACAGATATGTCGATTGATGCATTAATTAAAGAGTGGCAATTAGTCGGGTTAATTTTTTAATCAACCCGAACTCCTATCGACATTCAATGTTCTATAAACGCCATGGATTGTCTGAGATAACAAAAATTTGCGGAACCAGCGACCACAGCACTAAGATTATGGAAGCATCCGACTTATTTTTTCGCTTTGCTGAATTTCCTTGTGTGTAAAACAATACAATGCAGCCCTTAGTAAGAAGAAAAAACAACAAAATGAGGCGTAATGCCGAATTAGAGTGCAGCTCTTGAGGAGGAGATGAGGGTACAGTGGGGAGGGTATGTCCCTCCTCCCCCTCCCCCTCCTCCTCTCCTGCACCCCTCCCATTTAGCGGAAAATTTTCGCTAAATTTCCTGCTAAATTTAGTGGGGAAATATTCTCGCTAAATTTAGCGGGAAATTCAGCAAACATTTTCCCACTAAATTTAGCAGAAAAATTTTTGCACTAAAAACTTTCCCCGCTATATTTAACAAAATATTTCCCCGCTAGCCTTAGTGGGGAAATGCCCCATAATGCAACACGCAGTTACGCCGCCGCCGCTCAACCCAGAAACCAGCACCCAAGAGCTGCACTCTAAAACAACAAACATTAATAGAGCCGGAAACAGGCTTGCATCTTCGAGATCCATGCTTCTGAACGTGCGCCCGTAGCAGACGACGCACAACGGTAACCCGCCTTCGTATGTTACCAATTTTGGCCGCATGGCTGCGACACGGTTCGATCTTGAGGTGAATACTCCATAACACAGCAAAGGCTACGGTCCCACTGACCCAGTGCGTCGGATTGAGACATGTGAGTCTATACTCAAAAGTTGCGTGCAGTGCTGTCAAAGCCACAAAGGGGGGGGGGGGGGAGGGAATGAAAGAGAGGAATAAAGAAAGAGAAGGGGAGATAAAGAAAGAGAGAGGGAGAAAGAGATAATGAAAGAGACAGACTTTCGTATGAATTTTGAGTGACAGGCCAATCTTCTAGGGGGAGGAAAGCAATGTCCGGGACACACAAAAGAGGGTCTGTGTAAGAGGAGTTCTTCCCTTGCCCCCTTCTCCAACTGCTTGAGCTACACTCTTGCTGGTGTACCTTTGGCAAAAAACTGTCAAGTGCTTTGCCTCTGTCGCTCCGATCAGCTGGAAGGGGCCGGGGCGTTCACCCTTTGCCAAGTTACGGTGAAATGAAGTATAGTTGAAAGGTGTACATATCTCACCTGGCTCTCTACAAGCAGGGCCATGTCCATGAACATGTCATGCAACTCCCGGATGCTCTTCTCCAGCTTGATGATGTCGTGGTGGCGGGCCTCGATCTCCGCCAGCGTCTGCCGCGCCTTCTGAGTCTCCATGACAATCTGCAGTTTGGCAATGCATGCTGTTCTCTCAGAAAAAACACAATGACCAAAGATGGCGACTATTCAATTAGGTAACATCCTGATTACGAGTCTGTCGGCGGCCCCTTAGTTGTCACTGACAGTGGTAAAGAAATGCGTGCCACTGCGGTGTATATCAATGCTCCTTTAAAGTACCATGTTCTTTACAACAACAAACTATATCTGTAACGGAGCTAAAACCTTATCATTGCTACATGCTGCTTCGGAATAGGCCAACCGTATCCTCAGTTATCTTGGTCTGTCAGTATCATACCTCCACAATGTGGCTTTTGTGTTTATCGTGAGTTATTCTATCCCCAGAGACTCCAAAAAGCAAGCTTCGACGCACCGTGAAATATCACGTTCGGCGCAATATGATAAAACTCGCACACGGACAGTTTCGAGAAACGACTTCATGCACAAATGTTTAAAAGCTTTTACCTAAAAAAAAAAAAAAAAAAATACTTTGGGGATGTATGCCTATCCAACAAAGAATGTCCGAAAAAGCACCAAGGATTAATTTACCTAGGGATTAATTTACACAGGGACTGCTGGTGTGTAACCAAAGCCTCAGATAGACAGCTCCTTTTCTGCAATGACCCCTTGTCAAATTGCCGGTTCATTGGCCGGCCGAAAGTCGCCGTTTTCATTTCCTCACACCCGCCCATGAGAGGTGACCAAGGTGTCCCAGAATGTAGTCATGAGAGCCACTAAGTAAGCTACACTACGGTCAGTGGCATAGCCAGGGGAAGAGCTTATGGAGCTTCAGCCCCCTTCCCCTTCCCCCCCCATTTCCGAAATTCAATAAACCCTATAATATACACAAATTTTGACACCCCTCCACGCCCCAAGCCATGGACATCCCAGCCACCTCAACCCCCTATCTTCCCGAAAAAAATTAGTAATGACTATTTCAACGGCCACCGTCAAAATATTTTACAAATTATTTCAACGTCTATGACATCACTTCTTTCAAACATCCAAATAGTGGCTTTATTATTTCGACGTCCGCCTTCAATGCAGCCGTCACAGTGGTAGGGTGGAAGCTGTTTCGTGGTTTCATTCTGTTTAGTTTCTGATGGTATTGTCGGTGTTGTGTTGACGATTTGACGGATTCATGTGTTGCGTGACTAAAAATTTTCCGTCCCAGTTGGCAGTGGAAATGTCTTGTTCGGCGTGTGTGTGGGACTGGCTCGACAGTTGATCCTTTCGGACCTGACACGCCCGGTGGCGATGTTCTTAGCTCACATGTTATTTCGGCACGTGTCTCACTTAAAATTTTGAACTACAACAAAGGCGAGCTAGATATCCCTCTGTCTTGCCTGCATGTAACAAATGTAAGTATGCACACTAGGTAACACTGAGAAATTTGGCAGCTTTTTGTGCCTTTATATTGTGTGAGCTCGTCTTCGCATGGTTGCAATCTCGCTTTGCATCTGGCTCCGCGCCTCTTTTTAACCGGGTTTCGTGAGTTTGTTGTTTATGTGGTTTAGATTTTCTGTTTGGCTCGTGTATAACGACCTGATACACTGAGTTAGCTACGAAACGATCATGATGTTAAATAAAAGGTTGTGAATTCCGCAAACATTGCCTGCTTGATGTTTCTTAACCGGTGCAAACGAACAAAGGTTCTGGCTCGGTTGTGCAAGATACACGCATTTTACAATCGACTGCAAATTACATGACACGGCATACAGCTCCTTTGAGTATATAAAACATGTGAAATAAATCATGAAAAGTAGCGGTGCCGGATTCTGTAATGTTAAGCACAACCGAGCAAATCTTACGTGCGGCCTGATAGCTGAAGTTTTTTTGGCATTCCACATCACTTAAAAGTTCATAAAAAAAACAGCAGCCGATTGGATGACATTTGTCTTCAGAAAATATGAGTCCAACCGCGACGCTGCCTGCAAGCGAGATTATGTATATATATCAATGCGAAAGCATTAACTGTCCCATGGAGACGTCATCAGCTTTAAAGCAGCGCCAAACGGCACCTTAAATCCTTTCTCCAAGCAAAGCCAACTCCCAGCTATGAAACCATGCGGAAAGCCTAGACAGCGGCACTTTGTTTCCTCGATCAGTTTCGTCGATGCGTCAGTTTCAACGATTGCCACCCCATGGTGCTGCGTGTCCGCGCCGAGAGCGCGCCGATAACATGAAACGTCCAAGGTCAGAGCAGCAAGGAGAGCTGGGAGAGCGCGCAATCGGCCGACGCAAATACGGCCGACGCAGAAGAACGACAACTATGCTTTCGCATCCACAACTCTAAAGTGCTTAGGTGTACCTCGAGCCTTTTTTTTACCGCCACTTTCGATCGCTCCCCAGTCCGGACTCTGAAGCTCCAAAGTTTTCCAAGACACGAAAGTAATGACCAAATTATTTTGACGGGGGACGTCAAAATGTTCTTAAAAGTATTTTGAGATCTTCAGGAAGTGGCGCCATGGACGTCAAAATATTATTCCAAATTATTTTGAAAGTGGACGTTGAAGTAGTCACTGCCAAAAAAAATTGTAGAGCCCTTCCACTTCACGTGAAGCTGTTATTTTTGCGACGTCTAGGACGATGCCTAGAGGACGACGTCTAGGACAACCTCAAGGACGACTTCTAGGACGACGCCTAGGACGACCTTTCAGACGACCTCAAGGATGACTTCTAGGATGACCCCAAGGGCAATGCCTAGAGATGGTAACAAGGGATCAGGACCTCACTATCTAATAATGCCAAGGAAGGCAGACCCACGCTGGTTGACCCCTCTTTTTATTTTTATTAATTCATACTTGCCACGACCAATGGGGAGTTTTCTGTCAACATCCGCGGACACATTTTTCCCCAGATCCTAATGCATTACAGCTTCGCTGTAAAAATTCCTGGCTACGCCACTGGCTATGGTGCCTGGAACGCATCTCTGACTGGTGTGTTTGGCATCTCGTCCCGCCCATACATCAAAAGTGGTCCCCAAGTGACAACAGACGACGTTTCAAAGGCCGGAGTGTCATGCTGTCGGACTTTGCGATCCCGGCGGTGGGTCGTACAAGTCGCCGTCATTCCGACTCTCGGTTGCTGAAACGTCCGTGGAACGTCAAACCGGAGAGCGACCCGCAGCGGAACAGGCGTCTCCGCTGTGTCATCTGCCGCCACCGCTGGGACACGGCCAGGATCACGACCGGCGACAGCACGGCACTTTCACGACGTCGTCGGGCAAAAAAGACGAGGGATCGCTTTTCTGTACGCAATAAATGTGCAAGTCGGAGACGCGCCCCAGGCACCACGGCTACGCTTCAGGGAAACAACACTTCGGCCATCTTGGTGCTTAAAATCACTGTTGCCAGTTGACTGAAGCTTTATCCGAAGTCGCGGCAAACGTTTTTCAGTCCTCCAAAATTGTTAAAACGGTCTTTGACAGAGGAACACGATATCGACCTAGCTTCCCGACGCCAAATCTAAACCTCGGGAAGTCGTGTTTTCAAGTCGCAGCTATTACTGCCAATGCGACCATTTTCGAAAATCACCGGTTCGCGAGGTTCTGGTACGAAGATATAAGAGCACGTGCTCAAGAAAAAACGGGTACCCTCTCGACCGAGAAAGCTAGGTCCTGCTGGCTCCGTCGAGTTGCGCGGTAACCTAGACTGGGCTCCCCCAAAGTTTTTTTTGTGCCCATTGTGGCTTACCTTTTTGCACCCCCAAAGTTTGTTGTAAGACGCTTCTTCTTCCCCCCCTCCCCCTCCTTCGTAATGCACGCATTGTTTCGTCCTGGGAATCCACAAACCTCATTTTCGACAGGTGGTCCCACTTGTCGCTAAAATGTGGACTGCAACCACCCTGTACTGAGTGCCGAAATGGCGGCACCCAGAAGGTAACCAGGGAATGGAGTACCGTTAAACTAAGCATTGATTTTCTAGTGGCTGTAGCGGTCACTTTTCCACAATGATTTGCTGGGGGAGACTATATAAACGTGAGTTCTGTCAATGAACTATAATTTCTACACTCGTAGCTTCTTAGGTTTAAACTATAGTTTCCTCTCCTTGTCTCAGTATAGGTTTATGTGTGGTGGAACAAACACTTTATGGTCATAGCATGATATTGGGGAAATGGTAAGCGGGAGGGGGTCTTGCAAGACCATGTGTACCTTCGTGAACACAAGGGCAAAATGGCACTTACGCCCTGAGTGAATATGGCGGGGTTTCCGCTCTCCAGCATCTCCTCAATTTCCTCATCTGTGGTCATTTTCCCAGCTGCAAGAGTCATTGGAAAATGGGTTTACAGAACAACCTCAAATCGATATTCTCTTTTCTAGATAGCACAAATACTATACAGTATGAGTTTTTCGAAATAAAACTTTACAGACAAATAAATTTCCGCTTGCCTAAGCGTGGTGAACATTTAGTCTTTGCCGAGCATGAACACGCGCAGCAATGAGTAGAAAAAAATAAACAAACTCTCAACTGAAGCTGCTAAACAAGACCAGTGCTGTTATTTTTGTTCTACAAACTAGGAGGTACCATGCACACACAAAATATAGACTTATATACGTAAATGACGTCATTCAGTATAAAGATAAGAAAGATGGTCATCCTCGAGGAACTGACCATATGTTAGAATTACATGGGGGACAAATCTCTGGCATGTCTCTACTGTACAGTATTGTAATTCATACTTTCAGGTATATGGATTGCACTAAGCTATTGTGTCTTTTGGTGAACCATTTATCATTCTAATATTTCATCAAGAAAATGTTCAGAACAAAATTAACAGCATCGTTTTAGAGCTACCAAAAGATGCTTATGCTATTGCAGTCACAATAGCAATTTTCTTTTATTTCTTTTCAAATATGCCAAGTGAACCATATGATATGAATCTCCCAATAATAAAACTAGGTTATATTAGCTGCATTTGGCGTACTGTCAGGTGACAAAAACTCTAGTTTAACTGCCTCTCAGCCTTTTCTTAATTATTAATTCTGAATTGCATTTTACTGAAGCTAGCTCAGATTTTATGAGCGCTTTTTGCTTGTCATATACAGTTGAACCTTGATTTAACCAAACCCGATTTTACGAATTTTTTGATTTAACAAACAAAATCAGATTCTCCGCGCAGTCTATGCGCGAGGTCTCCCATCCTCGATTTTACGAAGCTCCCAAGTTAACAAAATAATTAGCGGGTCCCAGTGACTTCGTTAAATCGAGGTTCAACTGTAGGTTAGCACACTTGGAAAATGGGAGAGTTGGCCCAGTTGGCCGGCTGCCAAACTCTTCCGCCAAACTTGGATTTTGTGATTGTCCGAAACATGCTAGGCACGCCAAGCGAGCCGATGTCATGTCAGGATGCCACGGTGTCAACAGCTTTATTGGATCTAGTAACTTTGGATGTCAAGTCATAGTGTAATGTGACATCAGGTCACGTGACGTTACAGCGTCTTGTGACGTCAAGTAACTGTGCCATGCGACGTGACACCATGTGACCACATCACGTGACGTTACGGTGTCACCGTGTTGAGTGACATCACGTGATGTGATCACGTGGTGTCATGTCGCATGTCACAGTCATGTGACGCCATGACAGCACGTCATGGCATCACGACTTGACACCAGATGTCACACAACCACATCGAGTGACATAAAATCGTACAACGTCAGCTACATCATGCAACTTACAATTGGATCATTTGTCCACGTCACATAAATAAACGCACCAATAAAAAAAAATGTCATGGAAGCCGAACGTTTTTCAAGCACTGTAAGTCTGCATATGATGGCTCAATCAATAAATCGAAATACAGCTGCCAATTTCTTTTTTTGCGTAGTAGTGCCCTTCTATTAACTGGAATTCCACCACAAATGACACTTCCCGGCGTTCGTTAATGTCCGCCCATGACACAGCTGCCAGAGAGGCCAAGGATATACTCACTGATCTCAAGCTGTCGCTTGATGCGGTCCTTGCAGCGCTCGCGGTAGTCATTCTGAATCTTGTTGTACTCCGTCATCTCCTCAACAAACTTGCGAGAAAGTGTTGAGTGCTAGAAAGGAAGAACGCGGACCAATGCTGTCATTCACGGTACGATGGCGCAACAGTTCCCAGTTTAAGGTGGGGCCCATCACACTGCAAGTAAGCAGTTAGAATTTTCCGATGAAACTATTTCGTGGTTTCAAGTGGTAGAGAGGGCGTGTGGCAAGGTCTGCTGAGTAGGGTGCTTTGTCGTTTAATACCGTAACATCCAGAGAAATGGCCCACTTAAAATGGAGATCAAATGAGTGAAAATAAGGAGTGGCCTAACTTTTAGTGTCTAATGAAGAAAAGTTGAAGAAAAGCTATTTTTAGGTCATGCTTTCCTGCCAAACTTGTAATTGCAGCGAGGGACTATCAAGCAAAGATAACTGTACTTCCCAGTCAGCAACGTTCGCTTATATCCCGTCACAGCTAACTTAGCTGCATTTACGCTGAGGTCATCACTGATCCGAAGACTATGATTACTAGGACTGGGCTATCTTTCGGTGTTTAAAACAAAATAGCAAATCAAGGCAAAAATAGGGGGCGGGATATCTTTCGGGGGTCGGGCATCTTTGGGGATATTACGGTAGTCTAGTTTTATCCCAAATGACATATGCCCGGGCCATTTTACAGAAGTGTTGTTTAATCATACTTTTTCCTCAAAGTAAAAAAAAAAAAAAAAATTTAGCTCTTTTGATTTTATTTGAAGGTTAGTGCTATTATATGTGAAGATCCTCATACAGTGCAAACTAGTACTAACTATCAGGTCATAACGATTTCATGTACAGATACCACTCTGTCTTTTTCTTTTTCAGTTATTTACATAAAAGGTACTGTAATATCCAGAGAGATACACCACCCCCGAAAGATAACACACCCCTACTTTCCCCACAATTCGGGATTTTTTTTTTTAAACAATGAAAGATAGCCTACTCTGGTAACCTCGGCAGAATCGAGGACAGTTAGGCAGGCGATAAATGCTGACAGGGAAGAAAAGCCGTCTTTGGCTCATAGCCCTGCTCAGCTGCGATAACAAGTGTGAAAGGTCACAGGACCTACGTGATGAAGTGATTGACATTTTGTTAGACAGTGAGAGCAACTGCTCATTTAAGGGTTTTAAAGGGTGACTGAACAAAGCGTGAACAGATATTCATATTTTTTTGCTACAAGTACCTTTTTCTTTAAATATTTTTCTTGGTTATACACTGAAAGTTAGCCCCCTCCCTGGTTTCGTCCAATTTGCTCTCAATTTTAGGTGGGTCATCTCTCAGGATATCACGGTACTGTTCTACAAAATTTCCACTAATCATAAAATTTGACATTTCTCATTTTCTGCAAGAGTCTACATTGTTCTGCTTGGGTCATTGATGAAAACATAATTCAATTTCAGATTTTCGGGATCAGAACGGTTTGAATACTTGAAAGATTAAAACATTGAGCACAAAGACAAAAACAAGACTTTTTCTTTTATAGGACTTTTTTCGACTCTGTCTTTAATGCTTTATTCTTTCAAGTATTCATATCTATTCGCCAACACGTTCGTTTTCAATTAAAACGGTTTGATCACAAAATTTTTATGAGATACATTTTCGTCATCAAAGGATTGAAGCATCATTTGTGCAAGAAAATGTTCCTTTGCCACAGCTGTGTTTGGTGCGTGTGTCGTCGTTTATTCTGCACAATTTCTTGACTCCTGAGTCACCCTGCATACATTTCATAATCTGTGTGACCAAAGGCTATCTGGTCAAGCTTGAAATTCATCACTACCCTCTGTTGCTATGAGGAAGAGTCAAGAAAAGGACAAGGAAATATTTTCCCTCAAAAGTGCAAACCATACTGCAGTTGAGAAACATATGTTCATGTAAAACAGATGGCTATATGTGCACTTTACATTAAAGTTTAATTTAAAGTGGGACCAAAAGCACTTTTAGTCAGAACTAGAGCACATATTCCAGCACATGCAGATGTTGGTTTCTTATTAAACGGGGGCAGTGCAAAAGTAATGCCTGCCACTTTTTAAAAATGAAGGACAGCATATTGACTAATGGCATGGATTATTGCTACATGCCCCAGAAATGTTCAGTCATTTTTCAATGAAGCCCCCATTTATTATCTACACTTGTTTTACCTTTGCTGAGTAAGGCACTTAATTTCTGGCTTGTTATAGTGTTACTTCAGCAGAAGTGTAACCAGAAGAAGTCGTAAAAATCCCAGCCATCGAGCCCCAGCGCCCACCCCACCCCCGTTCACCCTCCAAAGAAAAAGAACAAAAATTCCTGGCTATGGCACCATACTTTCACAGATTCACAGGCAGTTTCAGCTCGCTGTCACCCAAACCAGGGCATCCTTCTTCAGTGATACAGTCACAAGGTGCAATTTTTAAAACAATGAGGCATTGTAACTAGACATGACAATCTTCAAAGTGTAAGTAACCATTATTATACCTAAATTAAGCACTTTAGTCAGTAACAGCAAAAAGACAAAAAATAATAACAATAATGATGGAGTTTACTGAATAATGATGGAAGGCTCGTGAAGAATGTACTGGCAATAACATGTCAATTTCATTCATGAATATGCTATGCTAGGGGTGGTAGACGGACGTAGTCAAAGAGTCATACAAAGGTGTGGCACTTTTCATAGATTTTTTTCTTCTCGGTGGTTAGAGAGAGTTCCGCTCATAAAGCGACTGCTCAGTATGTTTCTTTATCGTGAGTCGCCATTCGTAAAACAGGGATGTCGTCCAATGTGCATATGATGGCACAAAGCTGACAAAATGCTAGCCATTTTTTCTTCTTCTAAGTATGTCTTGCCTTTTAATCTGCAGGGAAAGTGGGGTGGGGGGATCTTTACCAGGAAATCCCGAGTCACGTTTTGGCCCCAAAAGAGCCGCTTGAGGCTCGCAAACTGCAGTTTGGCCATTCCTGTGCTATAGCTCGTGAGCAAGAAATGTGGAGGCTTTACTTCAGCACCGCCCCTCGTAGTTGAAAAATACACAGAAAGCTACACTATATCAGCGAGAGTAATATATCATATTATAAGCAGGGTGTTATTGTCCCACTCTCTATACGCATACTTTGCGGATGATGAGTGGAAACCACCAATTGCCACAAGACAACCAACATCCTCCTACAGACAGAACATGTCCCGGATCTCTCACACCGTCTCTAAACATCACTTGCGGGAGAATCATTACCAGAGGCATAAAAGTCCCACAGAAAAGTCAACGGGGGCTGGAACAAAGCCATCTCGGTGCTACGCAATGCCCGAAGCGGTGTACCGCCACATAAAATAAAGCAAAGCATAAGATGGTATGTTAGAAATCTATGGCAATCTCGTCTAACCTACGTCATGCTCAGATGCTTGAAACAACGGACAAACTACTTTGTAGGGCCCAAATGGTCGCACCTCGAGCAGCAAACCAGGAAAATGCAGTGCATCAGGCCCTAAACTGCTATGCTCAGTTTATTGATGTCAAACAATAATTTCTTGTCTGCAGACACACACAAAAAAACAAAAAAATAAAAACCTTCAAGCTTTAAGATTTGGAGACGTTCGGGGGACAAAGCCTGTGCATTTTGAGAAACATTTACTAGTGTTGCTTTGACACCAATGTTAACTTATCCGTAAATTTGAAGCTTTCTTCATAGAAGCCACTCAATGTTTTAGTTTCTTTTTCATAGCTCGGAACAAACAGTATATATAACTACCCCGATCATGGTACCGCTGCACTTGCGAGGTAATTTCTGAAGACTTCATTCTAATCGACCATATCATGATGGTCGCACACCACTACAAAAGGTATTGTACCATAATGTGCGATGACTATCAAATTTGGCAGCAAACAATTAAACAAAAATAATCCCAAATCGCAGCATCCGCAACTACCTTATGTAGAATTAAATTAAGTTTCGGCATAGTAAAAAAATGACCAACACCTCAAGTCCATTTACATGTTCCAGGGCTGGAGAAAACAAACACAAACAGAACGCAAAAACCTTAAACCGTAAAGCTCTTCTACTTTTGTGCACTGCTGCGACATTAGACCGTCACGTACGTCTCTGGTCAGATGGCATTACAACGCATTGAACTGTACTCCGTCACCGCCAGAGTACAGTTGATGTGGCAGTCAAATACGAGCGCGCCGTTGTTCTAAAGCAGTGTTAGCGATAAGCATTATAGAAAGAGGAGACACATTTGTTGTCTTGTTGTCTAGTACAAAAGAAACAAAGCACAAAAAAAGTAGACAAGTAGTGAGCGCGTAATGTTGCTTTCTCCCAAAATGCAACTCGGAGCGCATATCATGCAGAGAGATGCAACTGCAGCAGCTTGGTCAAATGCAGCTCAGAAACCGGAGAAAGAAAGTCAAGTGATGAGGCAGGCTGAGAAGAGAAAGAGAGAGGCAGAGCTCCATGCAGAAAAGGGAAGGGGAGAAGAGTCTGCAAAAGGCTTCGAAAGAGGCAGAAGAGAAGGAAAGAGAGAAAGATAGACCTTTCTGAGCCAGCTGCCCTCACTGCGCTCGTAAAATCCTGAAAGTCAACGTCAGTGTTGAAGGGTCACATAAATCCGGGGTTTCTTCTAGCGCGTGGGTTCTCAGGCTAGTAGGTTCCTAGGAACACAGGGGTTACCCAGAGCATTCTCAAGGGTTCCTTGTGCTCCCAAACTTCTTTGGCCACCCCTGCCCCAAAGCACTAAAGTACTCTCCCAGTTTAAGCACTATCTTAGCAGATCTTAGCCACCCATCGACGCATGTTGTTATGAGCCAAGCACTCTAATTTGTGCACCATTGTTTACAAGGTCTGTAGGCTCCTGCAATAATTATTGTATCAATGCCAAAACCAGGAGGGGTTCTCAGCTATTGGTCAAAAGAAATAGGCGTTGCTTGAGATTAAGAAGTTTGAGGATCATCTGTTCTAGCACATGGGTCAACTGCACACCAAATAAGTTCGCAGTAAATGAGAAAAAAAAAAAAGATAGGTGAGCAAAGAGGGGTTTAATCTTGAAGAGTCAAGTTAGGCCTTCAGTGATTTCGCTTTGGTTTAAATTGCAAGTGGTTTGACTTTGAATTTGTTCATGCAGAAGCTTGATCTGAAAGTACGGTACCTCCCGATTTCTGGTCTGAAAAACTTGCTCAGATATGTGTATTTTTCATAAAAGGCGATATCTCAAAAGGAGTTTTATCTCGGAAAAGGCACTTGTGACTCGTTTTGCCTCTCTTGTAAGTACGGGATTTAAGAAAAAAGAAAGGTTTTCGTTAAAAAAAATCAAAGAAAACATGAGTGTTCATTATTATAAATTGGTTATTTTCATCATCTTTTCGTAGTCTCTACTGTCAAGAGGAAACGGTCAAAGTATGCAGATGGATGAACCACGCTAATGAAATGGAAATAAATGCTTCTAGCTTTTATTCCCATTCGATCGCACATCACTTCGACCATTCTCTCTTATAAACGGCCACAACATCCCAAGGAGCTCATCTGCCCAACTGTTTTAGTACCTGTCTTTATAAACAACTGGCTGAACCAGTATATTTTCAGTTTTAGAGGTGGGCTTGATAAAGGACACATCTTGCAAAAAAAGTTTCTGACATGCTGACAATATTGACGAAATGATATATTAGGTAAAGCCATAACATAAAACTAGAAACCCTCTAATGTCAAAGAAGAAAGTCAGACCCAGCTCGAAACTGAGTCAAGCATTTCACTCATGGCTCCAAAAAAACATTGCACTCATAAATTGCGTAGTATGTTTCATTTCTAAAAACAATTTATCACAAAGAAAAAACAAAAACAGCTAGGTATACATCTTTTCGTCGCTCATCAATTGGGCAAAAAATACAGTCACTGGGCAGAGGAAACATGCACAGCATTGAATATTCCACAGAAGAAAGCTACTGTGCATGCTAAGAATGCATTTCAGAGATCAGCAGAATTTTTGTGATTTTTGGCACGGTCTATATAGCATGATTTCCACGGTGCCGTTGCACCAAGCCCGTTGAATGTCCACTTATGATTATCGTAGATGTGGACAGCCCATCTCGCTAACGAAAGGGAACCGAGTCGTGGAGCAACCGTAGAATAAGTGGCGCGGCCTCTTAAGGCCGGTTCACACATACATTGCAATGCAAAGTCAGCACTAAGAACAGCACTCATGCTGCCACCAACTTGAATGTAACTTAGCAATGAGGCAGCGCTGTACGACTAATATAGCGCAGTCTGCACTGCGTCAGCAAGGTCAGTGCTATTTCCAGTGCCGACTAACAGCACTGAGGTAGCACTGTGCTACATGTGTGGAAAGGCCCTCAGAGTGCGTTTGGATGCCACCGAGCATCCGGAACGTAATGACGACTTCTGTACTACGCACCGACAAGAAACGTTGAAACTGGAACGATGCCATTACCGTGTCCAAGACTTGTTCTAAGCTGGCTTTGCAATTTGACATTGTGCAACTGCATCCTCCAAAGGTGGCAACAAAACAATCACCTGGGTTTTGCGTATCCTCAGCTCGGCCGACCGACTGCCGACCAGGTGGTCCTCTTGATCGATATTCTGCTCCATCACTGCAATGGACCGTTTGTGGATCACCGACAGTGGCAGAACCAGAGAGGACAATGTATTGCGGCCGAATTGCAAGTAAAAACTTTAATTTAACTGCTATTTACTGCACGCTTTCAACAACCACCCTCATACTGAATGCACGGGAGAAATTATTGCGAAGGCGTCATCGCCTCGTCCGTTATTGTTTTAATTTTAATTTTAAAATGGGTTTAGCATCTACAGAATGGGCAGGTGAAGTGAACACAGTCTCTCACTGAGGATGCCACCTGGTCATGTTTATTTTGTTGTATCCGTTTCCTTTTATGCAAACAGGAAAGTTGGAACAGAGTGCAGGTTCATGAACTGAAAACATACATTCATAAGAAAATAATTATGTCATATTATACCCCTAGCTTGTACTTCTCCACCAGTCAACATGAATCACCTTAATTTACAACTTTTTGAGCCTTGTTATATCAAACTTTTAAACGACATATTCATCACTTAATTTTTCCTCTGGGCAAGAGTACAGCTGGCCTCAAGCTCAACTGAACTACTTTCAAATTCTTCCTGTCCTATAGTTTAGGGCTTATCTTTCGGCTACACTGACCCATGCCCTACTGGCATCCCCCCATGTGAGCTATTCAGAAGAATGGCTATTCTAGATTTCAAATTAACCTGCAAAACATAAACAAAATTTATTTTGCTTTGGCACAACTATAAATACCATAAGCACTGCATATTTGAGGCCTGCATAAAGGTGGTAAAAAAATGCATCACCCTTGCCAAAAAAAAAAAAAGAAAACATGCGAGTGGATCAAACTTAAGCTAAAGCACTTAAAAGAAAAGAAAAGTATGTGAGGCGAGAGTGGCTTTTAGAGTCTTTTGTCCCCTGATTTTTCATTATATCACTCAAATGGGGTAGAGGTAAACATAAACCCCCCCCCCCCCACTTTGATCTTGGAAAACCGTACAGCAACTGCTGCAGGGCACGCGGCAAACCTCTCTGCCGTCTGCTGTTTCTCAAAGGCATTGTAACGTCGTTGTTGGCATTTCCAAGCCAGCTTAGAGGTGAGCAAGGGTCCTTTGACGCCGCTGATGACGACACTTTCGCTAGTTTTTCCCTTTGATCTACCACTTTCCTGCGCCTAACACAGTGGCAGATGCTTCAGCAACATTTTAATCGGCGATTAGTCGTTCTGCTAACAAAACCGAAAGAAAACTTTATACACATATTTTTGAAGATGCCCACATTCCACTTTTTACAGTTTTTTCGAATTAAAAGAACCCCTCACCTGCCTTCAAGCAAAAATAAAAATGCGAGAGAAAAACATAAGTCGTAGATGGGCAGAATTTATACTTACACTTCAACTTCATTCGAACTTTGTTTGCAATTCGTTTGACGTCTGCCATTAGGTCTTCGAGGTCTTGCTTCATTTCTGAAAGCAAAGCGACGAGTCAACTGGTCTGGTTTGGCAGGTACGAGTTTCCACACACTGCCGACGAAAAACGAAGGCCTACTTTCGTCTTGGAGCGGAGACGACAATATGGCACTGTGCTTCCTCTTCATCTCGTGCACGATCTTCTCAATCTTGTCAATATTCTGTGCTATCTCTTCAACCTGCAGATTGCAAACATTCCCAGAAATGGTAGTATGATCAGGAAAACTTAGAACTACCAGATTAATGTCAGTTATGAAACCACATCCGAAAGACGGCTGCCCCGTGGGTGCAAAGCGGAACGAAGAGTGTATGATATAAGGTTTTAACTTTGGAAGTAAATGTTTACAAAGTACAAAATAACAACAACCAACTTCGTTTCATTAGAGGCTTTTGTTTTCGTTCCTTGTCTATAGAAGCTTTGCTACTGTTTTTGCATAGAACCATACAAAAACTACAAAAGGGGGAGGCAAATGTTTTTTGAAAAAGTGTGCGCTTGCATGTCCCTCTCACCCTCAGCTTAACTCCTCTCTTAGTTCATAATAAGATTTTGGTTTTTATTTGCAACTTTTGTCACTGAGACAAGTTTTTCCTTCTAATTCTTCTTCATATTTGTGGCAAACAACCGTGGCCTAGCATAGAGAGTTGATTTCTGCAATTTATTCACTTCCGTGATTGCCCAATAATAATTATGCGCGTCGCATGAAGTGCTGCAATGTGGTGTCTGGACACCAGCCAATTCATTTGTTTTGATTAATAAAGGTGCGCCACAGATGGCTTATTAACTCACAAACATTTCAAATCAACTCGCAAACATTTCAAATCGCATGTTCTCATCATGACAACACGTGACTGAGGCGAAAGGCGGAAGTGTCCTTGAACGGCACGTTTTCAACTATGGTTTCACGTGCAGGAAAACTCCCGATTTCGAGCCGCACATATTTCTTTCCTCAATAGCTGGGACATTGTAAGATATGTTTTCTGTAAAAACCTAGACGTACACAAATGCACTGTCCTTGAAAGGAGTTTTCATTCCACTGTGGCCAGCCCATCGCTGTGTACTTGAACCAGTTCACTAGAGCAGCAAAATGCATGCCTACCACAGTTAATGCTGAGTTGGCAGTAAAAATAAAAAAGCTCTATGGCTGCCACGCTTAAATTAAGCATGTAGACTGCTACGACGACTTGACGTATAGTTTTATCTTCTTTCAGATCTGTGCATCTGGACATTTCACAACACTACTAGTCTTGGCTAGGGCCCTTTGGACGAAAACAAACAATTATTGAGGTGTGACTCTCGTCCCACCTCCAGTGCAAGCTTCTCACCTTCGATAACACTTAGACATCTCTCGAGCTTTGAGCGAGCAGCTGCAGACAAGACACGACGAAAAGCAACGAGCGCAGGCTGCGTATTCTAAAGAGACACCCCATACTTCCTGTCCCCTCAGCTACTCTGTCATATCTCAGACTTTTTTTTCTGTCAATATTGGCTTCAAATGAGATGCCAGGCCTTTTTTGTTTATCGTCAGATGCAGTAAGATATGGCTTTTACTAAAAAAATATGAGTTACAGAGTTTCTGTGGCCCGTTGAAACCCCACGCTTTTTCAAACGAGGCAAGAGAAACAACAATCTCGACATTTTGTCGGCATTTACTTTTTGAAGTGTGCAAATGAAACCTAAAACTGCTGTCGAGGTTTCACCCTGGCTGGCATCTCGATTCTTTCACATAACGCATCAGTCCCGACACTCACTCTCCACTGAAAAAGGGGCGTATGTTATGCAAAGGGGTCAAAAGATAAGGACGTAAAGTGGGGGGCACTGCAGCACAATGGAGCATGCAACCGCTTTCCATCACTTCTCCACACACATGTTAGATCTGTGCGGAGGCTCTACACCTACGCTGGCAGTGATGCAAGTACGTGTGTCACACCTTTTCAAGTGTGCGCTATACACATGTGCGTAATAATAAATTTCCCATAGAAATCTTTGCAAGAGAAAAACACACACAACTAAAAAAAAAATAAAAAAAACACAGTGTATTAAAATAGAAAAAAAAAGCAAGTTATAGGATCGTCGTACCTCAGCAAAAAATTCTTCCATGAACGTTGGCGCGGTATCCAGAACCACCGTGACGTCTCCGTCCATGTCGTCATCGTCAGTCTGTGCCTGAGGCCAGTTCAAAAGAAAACGAAGCTGTGAAATTGCTCTCATACACTGCATGACAGTTTAATTTCATTTATTTTTCTCTCAAGGCCCAAAGGCATTATGGAGGAGTATTCATTGTAATGAACATGACATCAATGGTTTTTTGCGTTCTACTTAAAGAGGGTATGGGTGGCAATTGATTTTTACCGCTCAAGACGTGTCGCTCCAAATGAGCACTTTTCACCATTCTAGTAGTTTTGATGACAGACAGCCTTTTGATTAAAATAGAAAAACAGACAAACATGTCAAATGCTTGTTTGTGCTAACAGTGTGCTTTAATTGTCAAATGCAGGCACATTCAATTTGGCTAAATCTCTTGCACTTGCGTACACATATGTACACCGTGCCTCATTCAATTCACCAGTTTGGCCTAGTTTAATTCAAAACAGACACAGATGCATTTTAACTGTCAACACCGAGTGTATGAAAAAAAAAATATTGGATTGCTAAGCTGGCAGTTGATTGAGAAAGAAAAATTAAAGCTTCTTGCACTTTTTTTTAATTATGCAGGTGCATACATTTTTTGCATCAATGTACACTGGTGCAAGTGAACTGAACTTAAACAAATAGTACTCCTCTCATAAGTTGACTGCCTTAACGTATCCTTAAAAAAGCCAAAAGGAAAAATTTTATTTTTTATACAGTCTGGTTGGGACATGTGTGTCAAGAAATAAATTTTACGCAAAAAAAAATAAATAATAATTTCAGAACAACACTGACGGCGAGAGATTGATTAGAAATTCTGCGCGCAAAGTCCATGACGTCACTGGTCATTCCAGAATGACCATCTCGGTCATGAAGGCAAAGTCGCTCCACCTCCACGTGCCGGAAATGCCGAGAAAGACAACAACTGGAAAGAAGTTGACTACAACTAAATCGCGTCTTGCGCCGTCAATATTGCTCTAAAAACCTTTTTTTTTTCACTTAAAATATTTTTCTTTGACACGTTTTTGGACACCCAGATTGTTAAAGGACACGTGTCCTACCCAGACTGTTAAAATTTTTTTTTTTTTTAAGAGTTCGGCAATATAAAACCTAATCAAATTATAAAATAGCAGGGAGTGGCACGGTTTGTCTTCCTGGAGCTTCAGACACCCCTCTGAGAAGACACCCCTCTGAGAAGCAAGGTACCGTTTCTGGTTGGACAACAACAAGAATTCTGAAGGCTTCTTCACTGACAATTTTTGAGCAGGTGTTGAAGCTTACCGCATTCTGTCATGTCTTTGTTAGCGGAGGGTGCACAGATGAAAGATATCCTAAACGTATGAAGTGTATGTCTCATCTATCTGCTGGATTCGAAGCGCTAATTTTTTGTTTTCTGCAGCATGCTTCCAACTTGTTGGTTTACCAAAAACTTTTAAGGCGCGGCTCTTAAATGGTGCCCACGAGTGAAATTCCGTTTCATGGTTGACGAGACAAGTTTGCGCGATGCTCGTAAAGTAAAAAACAATGTTAGTCGGTTTCATGGTGTCGTTTCCCCCTGTCGTGGTGGCTCGCTCTTTCGAACGACTCGATCCAGTCGCTGACGTCGTCTTTTCCAACACCAGGGTAGGGATTGCTTTGATGGGACGTAACCGTCCATGACGATGGACTTCTGGATGTCTGACTCGACGTTGAGACCATTGTGGCCCTTGGCTTGCGAATTGAAGTAAATGGTGGTGCAGGAGTTGGGATGAGAGGACGGCTTAGTAGTTCCAGGGTGGTTAGAAAGGTGGGTGGGTCTGGGGGTGGAGTTCTAAGCTGTACCCCACACCTCCACCACATATAAAGAAGACGAAGGCATGCTGCTGAGTGTGATGTTTACTGTCGTAGGCCCAGAGCTCAACTGCCCTGGGCATGGAGCACGCACTCCCCTTGGGACAGTGCACCCTCCAATAATAAGAATGATGATGAAGATGGTTTTATGTCCAGAAACGCCCTTACAATATATCTTTAACCCCTCTACGGATACTTTTTTTAGTATTGTGTTTATTTTGTTTTTGTACTTTTAATGCCAAAAATCTAGACTAATGCAGAAAAATATTGTAGAGCTACCAAATTAATTGGGAAATTTTTTTTTCTTTTATTAAACTCAATAAACCTATTTTTATACAGTTTTTTTTTTCTTGCTCAGTTTTGATTTATGGAGTGTGAAGGCGATCAAGTCTCCAGCGCCAAAAAAGAAAAACAAACAAACAAAACAGAAGCCCGCACAGGTTTTGACCTTGTCCAGACGCGTGCCGCCGAGGGGGCTAACAAAAGGAATAAAAAAATATAAAAAAAAACTGAGACGATGTCCATTCTTTCGGGCGCTGGAGGGATCCACTGCAGACAATCGCGGCTTCATTGCCCAAGATCATTCGCCACTTGGATACGTTCCACGCGATATTCCGTGGCTTTGTGTATGAGCGTGCACGTCTCTGGGCAGAAGCAAAAACCTCTCGTTCAAGCACCTGTACCTCGCGCGCGCTATAAAAAGAGTCTTCGACGAAAGCCACAAAGGCGCTCTCGTTTCCTTCACGATTCACAACGTCCGCCCAGAACGATCGGATGCTTCCCAGCTTCCACTCGATTTCCCGGATAAGCTTTCTTTTTGTCGTTAAATTGCGTTACTGCACGAAAAAGAAAACCAACAGGCAGAAAAGAAGAAGCAAGACCTTCAACCTCCCCTCGCGACCCGCCCCCGCACTACACACAAATATGTAAAAACAGCGCATTTTTGGGTGAATTGGGGCTTTCCCCCAGAAGCTTTGAGGGCCTTATAACCAGAGGCTAGCTTCATTGCACGGCTTAAAAAACGCTCGGAGGTCAATCAACAAGTGCTCCAAGCAATGTCGACAAGAAAAAAAAGAAAAAAAAAGAAGAGCGAGCCAGCCAGTGGAGCTAGCGCCCTTTAGTGAGTGTGAAAATTCATTACCGCCTTGAGGGCCGAGATTCTGTCCTTGATCATGTTGGTCTCGTTCAGTTGTCGCCGCGTGCGTTCACTTCACACTCGAATCCCGTTGCCCGTTCTCCTACAAACACCGCAATCCTCCAGGCCGCGACGGAACACCGTTAGTTCGCTCATCGGGGAAACAGCAGGCGACCATTTGCGCACTCCAACGTTGCTCGACGGCTTCACGGCTGCTTCACTGGCTGCTGCTCGCTCCGGTTGGATCACCGCTAGATACCGCCGAAAAATCACCACGTCAGCCCTACACATTGTATTCTTCCCCTCTCCTTCTTTCTCGTTCTTTTCCTCCGCCGCCTCCTGAGAGGCGCTGTTTTCCTCTCCCACTTTCTGTTTCTCCTTTCTTCCAAACTGTTGATTCGTTTGTGCGAGGGAAAGCGGGGGGCGTAGCGTCACACGTCAAAAAGTTTTTCGATCGCAAAAGTTTGACGATTTGATCGTAGTCATCGCACGGCTCCAAATATTGCATCTTTTGAATGGTCGTTATTCCCCTTTAGCGATGTTTCTTGAGCCGTCGTGCCGTGACAAACATATGCTGGGCCTCAGATGAGTTCCTGAATCTGTGAACGAGCCGTCAGAAAATGCCGACGGCAGATCTTGGAAGCATGGAACGACAAATGTGAGATTTCGCCACTCTTTCATGTTCCGTTATAACCGTATTTAACGTACTTAAATGGCATTAACCGTAATTAACATCCGTCTACGTAATCGAGTTATAGATCCGCGGTCCCGCGCCGAAGGAAGTGTGATACGCTTGGAGTGAAACTGCGGTCCTTAGCGTGTTTTGTAGTTGGGTAAACGTATGCGAAGCGCAAGTTCGTCTGCGTCTTGCGCAGGGGTTGTGGTGACGTCAGAACGCCGAGCTCTTATTGGCTCCGATTGAAAGGATGGTGGGTAGACCTCAAGGCAGCTAGCATTGAAGGTCTACCCACTATCCTTTCAAGCAGAGCCAATCAGAGGTCGGCGTTCTGACGTGACTGCAACCCTTGCGCAAGAGGCAGACGAACTTGCACTCTGCATAATTGCCTAAATGTTTTTGAGACTTTTTTTTTTTCGTCCCCCAGGGAGCCACCTAACAGCATAGTGCAGGTGCGCGACAAACCAAGTAGCAGTTTTGGCTCTGTCGAAATTGATCTGGAATCCGATGCTGACATCAGGCCCCTCGTTACGTTCCGGGAGAAGTTGACAGCTGTGCTCCATTCGACGAGGTTCCAGGTATGCACGCACCCCTTACATTCATGCAGTTGGTGGTAATTAGGAACAGTGCATTGTTGAAAAGCCGCTGGAACTCCAGAGTGAAGAGCTAGCATACATAGTTACCCTAATTAAAGTCGTTGCTATTAAAAAGTGTGTTGAGTTTGTTATCTGTTTGAGCAGGAATTTAAGGCACGGGCACGTACACTGACCAATGTCGTACAAATGGGCAGGCGAAATATGTCTGCTCTTTCTGTGTTCCATTTTCCTCAGTCTCCTTCATGAACCTACGACTGCGTGGTTTTTCCTAGGTTGCCATTGTGATACTGGTTGTCGTCGACTGCCTTCTGGTCATCACAGAGTTGCTGGTGGAACTAGAAGTCCTCAAGTTACAGGAACACAGCAACATTGCACCAAAGGCAAGAATGCATCCTCAGCACTATCCTGGATCTCTTGCTTCACCGAGAGAGGTCTCGATCACAGGTCAAACCCAACTTGTGATCGAGGCTTTTTTGTAGCAGTTGTTGAAGCCACCAGTATTTAATGAAATGTTGCAGATTTACAACAAATACTTTTCACCTGGGGGTTTAATTTTTATCCAAACTAGTTCATCAACAAACTTTTTGGGCAGAGACCAAAACATTTGTGGGTTCTTTGCTGAAACTACTATGAAGCACTGGTTATTTTGTTTAAACTACTATGAAGTGGAATTACCGTAAAATTCTGAGCAAGCACCCACACGGAATTTGGAGATAATCGTTTAAAACCGGGGGATCTGCACTCCTTATAGGTCAACAATGTGTAAAGGTACATCCTTGGTGTATTTTCCGAATGTTACAAAATTAGGGGTGGGCACTTATTGTGGAAGGGACAGATGCTCGGTATTTTATGGTACCTGTATACCATGGGGAGATTATAAAAGAATAATAACCCTTCATTTTGGGTTAGCTCATGAGAATGGTGACACTGTTTTTCTAGGTTAGATAAAGTTACTGCAGCAGAAGAAAAAGTATTGTCACAGTTAACTGCTCCGAAACAAGAGCATTTTGTCCGGTTGCAGGAAGGGAGCTACAGTAAATTGTACTGGGCCTTCCACATGATCTGTACTGTTGCTGCCTACGACTTCAGTGACATAAAAAGACAGTCGAGCTTTGTTACACGCTTATGGTGTAATGCAAAATACTAAAACCAGCCATCTAGTCTTCCACTTTAGGTTTGGATTTTTTGTGCAGTTACATTTGACAGAAAACAGGCTTTCTGTTTTCTGTCAAGTTAAGAGACAATGCCAAACAGCAGACACTATCAGTGTTGGGTAAAGTACCGGGCATCTGCGAAAAAACCGAACCCTGTTTTTCACACCACAAAAATAAACTAGACATCGCGGAGAGCTCGAACACCGTCAGAACGTAGCCCCAGCCATTCAAACAAGATGCCAAAGTTTCAGCACCAACCCTTATCTTATTCAAAAGTTATAAGTGATTTTCTGAAATTTTCAATGGGAAAATGGGGCCCATTTTTACCCGTTTTCGGTTTCTGGTTCCATAGAGCTCCATGTATTTGAGAGCTCCGTCGGCCGCCATTTTTTCATTGAAATTTCAGAAACTTGCTGACTTTTTTTTGAATAAGATAACGGTTGGTGCTGAAACTATGACATCCTGCTCGAACGGCTGGGGCTGCATTCTGACGGAGTTTGAGTTCTCCGCGATGTCTATACTTCGTTTTAGCTTAAGTGCCGATGCAGCCGATGCTACAAGCGTGAGCTCCGGGTTTTCAGCGTTCCTGCCAAGCACGCGCTCTCGTGCAGTGCAAGCGCTGTTCAGGGCGACATGCTCGCGCTTGTAGCATTGGCTGCGTCTGAACTTAAAGGACCCATGCTTTTTTTTAGACAGGCTAGATGGAAAAAAAATATTATAAAACGAATTTACAGCGGAGGAAAAAAATATATAGAGCTATATTTACGGCGCAAAACGAATTTGTAGTTGGTGCCTGCGGGAGCCGCTGCTGGCCACGTGGTAGGCCTGTGTGCCACCGCGCTGTGCCGCCGCCGCACGCTAAGTGTTGCGCGACGCCGCTTCAACGCGTTTCTCCACGCCGCCGTCGCCGCCGCCACACAAGTTCGTCTGCTTCGGGGCGCCGCCACTGTTATGGTGTGCTAGAATACTGGGCAGTGTATCGAACGAATAATGACTGGATCGGCGGCTGCGAGAGAGCGCTACGTGTAGCAGGCATGCTGCCGGAGTGCAGAGCGCAGGCAGCGGTAGCGCTTGGCTGGCTTGGCGTTCCACACGGGTTCGATTGTTTCGTATTGTTTGGCTAACTGTTTACGGTACTCTTTATTTTTTCTGTTGTATGTATTATTTGTCATACTTTCTTTGCCAAATGTTTTGCCGGAGATGTACATCTTCGGGCAGGACGCAACAGTACACATCGCGACACTGCTAGCGCGAACACGACATTAGCGCTTTTTCCTCATTTATTTTGAGAGTATTAGCGAGGACGAAATTTTATCACCTGCATTATAGACCCGAATGAGCTTTTTGCGCAGCAATTAGAACTTTGCTGAGATCCTTTGGTTTCTCATAGAAAAACTGGTGATCGCTTGTTCACGCTAACAGTGTTGCATTCTGAATGGGAGGAAAATCACTCCCTTCGGGAAACGTTCGGAACGTCTCTTGAAAAAGACGTCCCAAACATGTGTAATGCCCTGGATAACGTAGGATAAGCATGCTGATGGCATGATACCTAAATAAATGTCTGCTTTTGTGACCCCATAATTTAGCTGTCACTGTAGGTGTGATCAGTGAATTCCGTGGTTGAAGCGCACTACCGTAATGGATTGTTTCAATGTTTGGGAAAACAAAATCGGGCTTACAAAACATATTGTTGTCTACTTCTGTAGGCTGCAGGTACGCTATAGAAGTGCCACTGTCGTCTTTTGCAACTGCTTCCACGGGCTTTCGAAGGATTTTCCGGCAATAGCCTTTATCATATTTGCTAATACTACGTAGGGTCTTTGAACGGGACTGTGCGAATAGTTAGAAAAATTTATCCTCTAACCAGCTATGGTAGTCACCAGAGTGGATAAATTTATATTTATCCCCTGAGCGCCAGCTATCGATATGTGTGGGCTCCAGGGCGTACAGATATGGTGCCTGGATCGCGTCTTCGACTGGTGTGTTTAGCGTCCTATCCCGCCCATACATCAAAAGTAGTCCCCAAGTGGCAACAAATGACATCACAGAAGCCGGAGTGTCATGCTGTTGCCTGTTGCGATCCTGGCGGTTGGCCGTAGAAATGCTGGCGAAAAGCACGAGCGAACGCGAGTGTCGCTGTCGTGACGGCGTCCCAACTTCCGGCTGCTCTAGCTACCGTGAACTGTTACAGTGGAGAGCGACCTGCAGCAGAACAGGCGTCTGCTATTTATACCGCAACTATTGGGACGCCGTCAGGGTCGCAACCGGCGACAGCATGACACTTTTATGACGTCATCAGGCGGAAATCGAGGGACCACTTTTTTGGCCGCGATAAAAACACCAGTCGAGACGCAATCCAGGCACCATAGTACAGATAAATATTTAATTATACACTGCGCACCGGCGCACAGATGAGATTAATGAGGCGCACCCAAAGATTCCCAAAGTGATGGTACTTGCTTTTCCCGAGAGCTCGGAAGAGGGGGGCTCCCGAGCTCCCCCGTAGTCGGCGCCTATGGCATTCTGTATTTCTACATTCTCCAGCGTGAGGTCATGATCTTGATGAGCTTCGACATGTTCAAGATAAAAGGCTCAGCATCTTGCGCTGGGCCACAAGACCTTTCAATTTTCTTGCGGTAAAAAAGAGGCCTCTTAGCACCTTCTCATTGAAGAGACGGAGTGCTGGGCCTACCCTCATCTTTTCAAAGCCGTTAGAAAAAAAATTACTTTGCTGATGTGAGGCATAATCTTTAATGTCACATTTTCACAGTCACTTCTCCAAGCCTTTCTAATGCAGTCAGCGTGCACAGGACCCTTCGGTGTGTCAAGGCCAGATTCTATAAAACCGATTTAGCAGATACCTTACCAAGTGCGGAAAGTCCGAAAAAAAAAATGTACAGGACGACTGTCATGACTGCCTGCATTACATGAAGCAGAGCCTCCCTGTCACTGCTTTTAATGTTGCGGGACCATGTCTCACGCCGATCGAACTCGAGAGGGGCAAGAAAAAGGGAACAGGCTTCTCTGCAGGACCGGTAGCCACTGTTGCACCCCAACACAGGGGCCCCAGGAATATAAATTAGGGGAGGTCTAAATTTTGAGGAAGGGTTAGGAGGTGGGGGGGGGGGGGGGGGGCATTGAAAATATGGGAGTCGTTGCAGAAATGGGGGGTAGGGTGGGGTAGGGTAGGGTAGGGTAGGGTAGGGTAGGGTAGGGTAGGGTAGGGTAGGGTAATGTTACCCGCAGCGCCGACCTCCTCCCTCCGTTGCTTCTCAGCGTGGACGACACACTGCCCAGTTCTAGTACACCATACCACCGTCATCTGACCGGCGCACAGGTCTATCACGTCTGCTTGCGCTTTCTCAGGAGTTTGCTTTGGGCTCGTAAAGGTACTTATTAATCTTAGTTTTTTTGTTATACTTCAAACAAAGATGAATAAGTTGCTTTTACAGGCCATAGGAAGCTTCCGAAAGAGCGTAAGCACCACATGACAAATATGTACCAGTCACGTGATAAATAAGGGCCACTTTTCCGCGGCGCCCGTTTTCGGCTTGAGCGGCGTTGCTGTCAGCGTAACCACGCGGTGTATTATGGGTAAATTTCCCCACTAAATCTAGTGGAAAAATTTTCCCGCTACATCTAGCGGACAAATTTCCGTGCTAAATCTAGCAGAAAAATATCCCCGCTAAATCTAGCGGATAAATTTCCCCGCTAAATCTAGCAGAAAAGTTTCCCCGCTAAATCTAGCGGGTCACGTGACGCCCCCGAGGTCACATGACCCCCCATGTGACCTTGGGGAGGGGGGGCCATGTGACCCCCCCCCCCCTCACACGTGACCCTCAGTACCCTTCCCTCCTCCTCCTTAAGAGCTGCGCTCTAATTCGGCGTTACAGGGAGTTGTAAACGACTTTCATTTTTTTGTTGTAAATTCGTTTTATGACTTCCTTTTCCCAACCAGAATGCTGAAAAAAAAGCTTTTTTCCTTTGCATGTGTCCTTGAAGCTGAAACGAAGTCTAGATTATTTTTGCAATGCAAAATGCAGGATTCGATTTTGTCACAAACGCTCGGTAGATCTAAAGAATACTTGAAGTAAACAGTGGCGCAGCCAGGAGAGGCTTATGGGGCTTCAGCCTCTACCCCCCACCCGCCCTTCCCCCCCAAAACTCATGTGACCCTGTAATATGCACCTGCATTTTGAATCCCGCCAGTTCAAATAAAGTACAAATGATTGTTAGTAAGTACATTGGGCGCAATGTACTTGAAGTAAAATTCTATAAATACAATGTACTTTTCAAAGTACAAATACTTTTTAAAACAATCTTTCTGTTGCCCTTTCATTTCCCTACACAGTTTTTTTTTTTTTTTTGAATGGGATGTTTTTACTACAAGTCATGCAATGATGGTTAGAATCATATTTTTTT